>NC_042617.1:39002512-39681679 GCF_901001135.1 Rhinatrema bivittatum | reverse complement strand
TTTTATATAGATAGATAAGCAGGATATTCTTACATCTAAATATTTTGGTTTTGCATATCCAAGGATATCCTTGCTGCTTGGGCATTGTGTGAGATAGTTTCTCTGAATATTGCAAATACTGCAGTTCTTTTTGATGATCAGATGGATTGCATAGAAAAGACTTTTCTGAGATCAGTGTTCAAACTAAGCAAGGCCATGCACTATCTAAGGAGTATGACACAGGAGAGAAATTGGAGAGGGGGAAAGGGGGATAGTATGGTTCTTATAGAAAAAGCTGGAACCTGTTTGGAGTCAGAATACACATGAAACGGCCTCAAGAGGGAGATACATAAACAAAGAGTGTTCTGATGCTCTTAGCTGATTTCTCATATCGTGTTTCAGCTTCTTCCAGCATATGTTGCTAACTGGTAACTTATCCTTTTTTTTCTGCCCCCCCCACCACCACCTTATTCTTCATGATGATGTCATGGACCCCTTTATAGCCTAACGGAAGTGTCTGCTAGCAGTACATCTTCTGCAGGCTCTGCTGCCACCTCTGCCATAGCCTCCACCCGACCTCGACACCAGAAATCCCTGTCTGCCTCCGGCCATCCTATTAAAGCGCCACTGCCGACCATCAAAGATGGCACGGAATCCTATCGGCCAAGGTATGAATTTCCTCCATTATCACAGTGGGGGTGGGAGTGACATAGCGAGGGCTGTGCTTTTTTTAAATCATAGAATAACTCTGTATGGCAGTAACTGAAACTGCTTTTGTTTATGTTGGCCTGCGGGATCCACTTCAGGCAATAGATTGCCTTGCAAGCAAATCTACGATGACAATCCTTTGATGTGTAGGACTGAGTTTTCAAATGAATTTACACACACACACACACACTTTTACACACACTTTTACACACTTAACTTTTATGCACCTGAATGGGCTTTCGAAAATTGCCCAGGGGACTGTACACATAAAAGTATGTGCAAAGGCAATTTTGCTTATTCTTTTACGTGCACTAGAAAGAGGTGTAAATCTACATGGACACATTACTCCTGCTAAAGAGCAGGCACAAATGTGTGCACGTATGCCAGGCAAGGTTTTACGCAGACCTGCTCACTTTCAACGTGCATAAATCTGCTTTGAAAATTCAGGCTAAAGTCCACATGTACTTTCTACACACAGGATTTTAGTGGATACGCGCGGCTCCGCGCGTATCTACTAAAATCCAGCGTACTTTTGCTGGCGCCTGATGCGCCAGCAAAAGTACGCCTATTCGCGTTTTTTGAAAATCTACCCCTTAGAGAATATCCATTGGTTATCACTACGCGTGTATGTTTTCATATCATCCATACACGGACCAAGCTTTTCTGGGAATCTGTTTCTAGGAGAGTGGATAAGACATTGTGATATTGACTGGTAAAGCATTCCAGATGACAAGAATGGCATATGATCTTTTCAGGTATTTCTCTATGAATGAAGGTATATAGGGGGACCTTTAGTGTGCTCTCCTCATGCTGATTGTATAAAGAGAAATTGGTAACTTCTCCTGGGTATTTTTTCTGGTCCCTTCTAATGTACAGTGCTTAGAGCGGGAGATGGTCCAGCACTTAAATCTTTCTTTGTTTATCTAGCAGTGCAACTCCAAGAGTGCCTGCTGCTTCCCCGTCTGCTCACAGTATTAGCACTACTACTCCGGACCGAACTCGCTTCCCTCGGGGCAGTTCAAGTCGAAGCACTTTCCACGGTGAGCAGCTACGGGACCGACGTAACGCCACTTACAACGGACCACCGGCATCGCCGTCCCATGAAGCTGGTACATTCTCTCATGCAAGAAGAGGAACATCCACTGGTATTATAAGCAAGATAACATCCAAGTTTGTGCGCAGGTAGGTACCTCCTCTTAATGGTCTTATCAAACCAGAAGTATCCATCTCAGAAATGGGAACAAGAGGGCTTTAAAAAAAAAAAATCCAATGATTTCTGGGGTGAAAGGTTGTGCTGAAAGATGTCCGGAGGACCTCCGGTATCCAGTTTGTTGTATGATTAGCATTACAAGATTACAGGTGGCTTAAAATTTAAATTCTTGTCCTCCGAAATGACAGTCTTCCTGCACTGGTTTTCACATGTGGATTGGTGACACACACCCAATAATTTACTGCTTCTTTGAGGAACAGGGATTAGCTGGAAGAATTTGAACTTTCAGAATGAAAATCTAACATTTGAAATTCCAAGGAAAAATCACTGGAAAAATGCAGTCAGGAGTAGCAGCCATATAGTCTCCATTAAAAATGTAGTCAGTACGATGACAGTTTTTCCTTCAAAATCCCTCCAGCTGTGTTCCTTTTCTTTTTACTTTATCTACTCTGTTGTCTGTCTCATGAGAAAACAAATATTCCCATAATACTATGAGGTGCACTGTACCCGGCCTTCCATAAAGAGCAGAGCAAAGAAGCAACAGGCGGAGCGAGTGCACTGCTCAAAATGAGGCAAGGGCAAGCCATTGGGTGTGTTTGTTGCAGTGCTGGTGGGAACCCCCTTTCTCATCTCCCCATCTGGTTTAATTGTAGTCATTCATTAAGGCTCTTCTCCCATTTTGTGTCTATGGGAAAAACCATAAGAACATAAGAAATGCCATACTGCGTCAGACCAAGGGTCCATCAAGCCCAGTATCCTGTTTCCAACAGTGCCCAAGTCACAAGTGCCTGGGAAGTACCCAAACATTACATAAATCACAAGCTACTATTGCTTATTAATTACCGTAATAGCAGTTTATGGATTTTTCCTCTAGGAACTTATCCAAACCTTTTTTAAACCCAGTTATGCTAACTGCTGTAATCACATCCTATAGCAATGAATTCCAGAGCTTAACTATGCGCTGAGTGAAAAAGATTTTTCTTCAATTTGTTTTAAATGAGCTACTTGCTAACTTCATGGAGTGCCATCTGGTCCTTCTATTATCTGAGAGAATAAATAACCAATTTACATTAACTTGTTCAAGTCCTTTCATGATTCTGTAGACTTCTATCATATCCCCCCTCAGTCATCTCTTCTCTAAACTGAACAGCCCTAACTTCTTTAGCGTTTCCTCATAGGGCAGCTGTTCCATGCCCCTTATTTTGATCACCCTTCTCTGCACTTTCTCCAGTGCAGCTTTTCCTAGCATGTAGCCAGATGGACTCAGGACCAATGGGTTATATGCTCCCCTGCTAGCAGATGGAGACAGTCAGGTTTCAAAGCTGACGTCGCCTCCTGCAGTGACCTCAACCCTTCAGTATCTCTCCGTCTCCTAGTATATGTGGACGTGCTTTCCCTATCGGGATCACTGTACTCTTTTTTTAGAAGAGCTCCCCAATAAAGTTTAGTTGACCCATCCACAGAACAAGGGGATACAGGATCGACTATCCCTATTCTACCAGGGGTGTGTCGAGATCACATTGGATAAATGGGTCCTGGATATCATACGAGAAGGTTACAGGCTGGAGTTTCACAGCATTCCTTGGGACATTTTCATTATGTCTCCTTGCCTCTCCCAGCACAAGAAGCAGGCAGTGGAATCTACCTTGATAAGGCTTCTCAAATTGAGGGCTATAATTCCAGTACCTGCACCCCAGGAAAATACGGGGTGTTATTCCATCTGTTTCATCGTACCCAAGAAGGAGGGTTCCTTTCCACCCCATCCTGGACATCAGGAGTGTCAACCAATATCTACGAATAATTAATTTTGCATGGAAACTCTGCGCGCCGCAATAATGGCCTTACAACTGGAAGAGTACTTAACCTCCCTGGACCTTTCCGAGGCCTACCTTCAAATTCCAGTCCAGCAAGATCACCAGCGTTTCCTAAGCTTTGCCTTACTGGGCCACCATAATCAGTTCTGGGCACTGCCCTTCTGCCTGGCCACCGCCTCCAGAACACTTTCCAAGACTGGTGGTTGTGGCAGTGGCACTGAGGAAAGGAGGAGTCCTGGTGCACCCATACTTGGACGACTGGTTGATCCGGGCGAAGTCATTAGAAGAGAGTCTCCGGGTAATCAGCAGGTTGACATCCCTGCTTCAGGATCTTGGTAGGGTCGTAAACATAAGAACATAAGAAATTGCCATGCTGGGTCAGGCCAAGGGTCCATCAAGCCCAGCATCCTGTTTCCAACAGAGGCCAATTTGGGTAATTGCCACAAGAACCTGGCAATTACCCAAACACTAAGAAGATCCCATGATACTGATACCATTAATAGCAATGGCTATTCCCTAAGTAAACTTGATTAATAGCCGTTAATGGACTTCTCCTCCAAGAACTTATCCAAACCTTTTTTGAACCCAGCTACACTAACTGCACTAACCACATCCTCTGGCAACAAATTCCAGAGCTTTGTGCATTGAGTGAAAAAGAATTTTCTCTAATTAGTCTTAAATATGCTACTTGCTAACTTCATGGAATGCCCCCTAGTCCTTCTATTATTCGAAAGTGTAAATAACCGATTCACATCTACTCGTCCAAGACCTCTCATAATCTTAAAGACCTCTATCATATCCCCCCTCAGCCGTCTCTTCTCCAAGCTGAACAGTCCTAACCTCTTCAGCCTTTCCTCATAGGGGAGCTGTTCCATCCCCTTTATCATTTTGGTTGCCTTTCTCTGTACCTTCTCCATCGCAACTATATCTTTTTTGAGATGCGGCGACAAGAATTGTACACAGTATTCAAGGTGCGGTCTCACCATGGAGCGATACAGAGGCCTTATGACATTTTCCGTTTTATTAACCATTCCCTTCCTAATAATTCCTAACATTCTGTTTGCTTTTTTGACTGTTGCAGCACACTGAGCCAACGATTTTAAAGTATTATCCACTATGATGCCTAGATCTTTTTCCTGAGTGCTAGCTCCTAATATGGAACCTAACATCGTGTAACTACAGCAAGGGTTATTTTCGCTATATGCAACACCTTGCATGTGTCCACATTAAATTTCATCTGCCATTTGGATGCCCAATCTTCCAGTCTTGCAAGGTCTTCCTATGAAAATTGACCATTTAATCCTACTCTCTGTTTCCTGTCTTTTAACCAGTTTGTTTTTGTCCTTGTGGATTACAATCTCAAGCACTCCCAGTTCTTAGAATATCTGGGAGTCTGGTTAGACACCAAGCAGGGCAAGGTCTTCCTCCCGCCCTCACAGATAAGGAAGTGCGTCGGTAGTATCGTGGGCGAGGGCACACATGCGACCACTTCAACGCTTGCTGTCAAGTTGGAACCCGTTGTCTCAAGACTATTCGATTCACTTGCACCTACCGATGGAAGTATGTGTTCGGCTCCAGTTGTGGCTATAGGAAGCTCACCTGGGCAAGGGTGTAAGCCTGTTCCCGCCAAACTGGCTGGTTTTCATGATAGATGAGAGCCTCTGGGGTTGGGGAAGCTCACTGTCAGGAACTGATGGCCCAGGGGCATTGAACCAAGGAAGAGGCGCGTTGGAACATAAACCGCCTGGAAGCCCGAGCAGTCAGATTGACATGTCTGCAGCTCAGCCACATACTCCAGGGTCAGGTGTCTGTGTAATGTTGGACAACGCAACAACGGTAGCCTACATCAACCACCGGGGGGGAACTAAGAGCCAGCAAATGTCTCTGGAGATAGATCTTATGGAATGGACGGAATTGCATCTACAGCTGATATCTGCCTCCCACATCACAGGAAAAGACAATGTCAGAGCAGACTTTCTAAGCAAGGAGAGTCTGGATCCAGGAGAATGGGCATTGTCGGCCAGAGCCTTTCAGCTGCTGGTAGATCGTTGGGGCCTCCCGTCCATCAACCTGCTGGCTGCATCTCACAATGCGAAGGTTTCCCGATTCTTCAGTCACAGAAGAGATCAGCGGTCCCTGGGGTTTGACACCCTTGTTCAAACCTGGCCAGAAGAGGACTTACTATATGTCTTCCCTCTGTGGCCTCTGCTGGGCAGGGTCATTCGAAGGATCACGTGCCACAGGGGATTAGTCCTTCTAGTAGCTCCAAATTGACCCAGGTGCCGTGGTATGCAAATATGCGGAGACTTCTGGTGGAAGCCCACCTGTGCCTCCCACCACACAGGGACCTGCTCCACCAAGGTCCGATCCTTCATGAGGATCCGACTCAATTTTGTCTTACGGTTTGGTCTTTGAGAGGGCTCGCCTCATGAAGTGTGAATATTTGGTGGCAGTAATTACCACCTTGCTCCTCGCACAGAATTTCTCGATGTCCTTAGCATATGTGTGGATCTGGAGAGTATTTGAGCCCTGTTGCAAGGAACGCAGTGTTGCCCCTCGGACAGTCAAAATCCCTCTGGTTCTGGAATTTTTACAGGATGGCTTGAATAAAGTGTTGTCCCTTAACTCCTTGAAGGTCCAGGTAGCGGCTCTCTCCTGTTTCAGGGGTGAGGTGAATGGAACCCGCCTGTCGGTGCATCTGGACATGGCCCGTTTTCTAAAAGGGGTAAAGCACCTCTGACCACCCCTACAGTGGCTGGTTCCCTTGTGGAATTTTACTCTAGTATTGGAGTTTTTGGCCGCTGCGCAGTCTGTCCTTGCACCTGTTAACCCTGAAAATGGTGTTTCTGGTGGCGATATGCTTGGCTCGTCGCATCTCTGAACTACAGGCATTGTCCCAATTGTCCCAACATTGTCGTGTTGGGAACCATTCCTCCAGATGACTCCAGGAATGTTACAACTTCATACCATTCCATTCTTCTTGCCCAAGGTAGTCTCAGAGTTTAATTTGAATCAGTCCATTTCATTGCCATCCCCAGATAGGCACAAGGTCTCAGAAGGATACCGCGTCCTCCACCATTTAAACGTCAGTAGGCTTTTGGTGCAATATCTGGAAGTTTCAGAACTAGTGCACAAGACAGACCACTTGTTTGGTCTTCATGGTGGAAGGAGACAGGGCGAACCAGTTTTGCGGGCTACCAAAGCTGGATTAAGGAGGTGGTCATGGAAGCCTATGTAGAGAAAGGAAAGCCATTACCCTTTCAGGTTAAAGCTCATTCCACTAGGGCTCAGGCATTATCCTGGGCAGACCTAAACTGCTATCTTCTGTTGATATCTGCCAAGCGGCGATGTGGTTCTCCTTACACACCTCCAGGTTCTATCGCCTGTGCTTTCAGGCCCAAGAGGATGCAGCCTTTGCAAGGGCGGTGCTAACCGGACCACGGGCAGCCTCCCATCCCGATCGAGAGTAGCTTTTGTACATCCCATTGGTCCTGAATCTATCTGGCAACATGCTAGGAAATGGAGAAATGACTTACCTGATAATTTCGATTTCCTTAGTGTAGACAGATAGACTCAGCATCCCGCCCACGGCTGCCCAAGAACGGTGCCAAGGGAATCGTCCGTGAAATGAATATCAATTCCAAGAAGTTATAGGTAAGCTGCGCCCAATCCCTAGATCAGGGCATTTATAATCTTGCTGGGATTCAGTGTTTGGTTGAGTACAGTTACAGTTATCCATTTTTAATCAAGTTTTAATCAAGTTTGGTCAATAGTATGTTCACAATGGCTTTTGAAGAGAATACTGAAGGCCTGAGGTCACTGCAGGGATATATCTAAGGTGATGTCAGCTTTAAAACCTGACTCTATCTCCATCTGCTAGCAGGAAACCATTAGTCCTGAGTCCATCTGTTTACACTAAGGAAAATTAAATTATCAAGTAAGTAATTTCTCCAATATCCTTTTTGAGATGCAGTGACCAAAATTGCACACAGTATTCAAGGTGCAGTCTCACCATGGAGCGATAGAGGCATTATGACATCCTCCGTTTTTATTTGCCATTCCCTTCCTAATAATTTCTAACATTTGTTTGCTTTTTTGATCGCCACAGCACACTGAGCCAACGATTTCAATGTATTATCCACTATACGCCTAGATCTCTTTCCTGGGTGGTAACTCCTAAGATAGAACCTAATATTGTGTAACTACAGCAAGGGTTATTTTTCCCTATATGCATCACTTTGCACTTGTCCACGTTAAATTTCATCTGCCATTTGGAAGCCCAGTCTTCCAGTCTCGCAAGGTCTTCCTGCAATTCATCACAATCTGCTTGAGATTTAACTACTTTGCATAATTTTGTGTCATCTGCAAATTTAATCACCTCACTCGTCATACCCCTTTCCAGATCATTTATAATTATATTAAAAAGCACCAGTCCAAGTACAGATCCCAGAGGCACTTCACTGTTTACCTTTTTCCACTGTGAAAACTGACCATTTAATTCTACTCTGTTTCCTGTCTTTTAACCAGTGAATCAGGTACTTAGCTGGATGGAATATGGACCTCCTAGTTACTACTATAATTGTAGAGTATCAGATCCAGCTGCTAGTTTAGTTCTATCATCATGGCCTAATCTACTACTAGCATAGCTGTTGCCCAAACAATCCAGCCTTCTAGATCTTGAGAGAGAGATCCAGCTACATTAGTTCCTATGTTTCCGTTAGGACTTCTAGTTATTACTATACTGTTAATTCTTTCATCTCAGTCTGCCAGACTAACCCAAGTATGGGATTGGCTGTGTTTTTCACTAGGTCTTCTTTTGTTTAATTTTACATGTTTTGCCATTCATTCTGGCAGCCCCTACACTACTTGTTGTTTTTGTTCATGTAGGGCATTTTAAACACATACCACAAGGTTGTGCTTCCACTGTCTCTTCACTTTTTTTTTTTTTTGCAATTAAGACAACTAAACACAAGCAGGCCGATACATTTGGACGCGCGTTTTCGACGCACTAGCATTATTCAGTAAGGAGTAATAGCGCATCGAAAACGCGCATCCAACCCCCTCCCCCCCCCCCCCCCGAGACTAATAATGCCCGCAACAAACAAATGCATGTTGATGGCCCTATTAGTCATTCCCGCGCGATACAGTAAGTAAAATGTGCAGCCAAGCCACACATTTTACTTTAAGAAATTAGCGCCTACCCAAAGGTAGGCGTTAATTTCTGCCGGTGCCAGGGAAGTGCACAGAAAAGCAGTAAAAACTGCTTTTCTGTGCACCCTCTGACTTAATATCATGGCGATATTAAGTCGGAAGTCCCAAAAGTTAAAAAAAAAGTTAAAAATTAAAAAAAAAAAAAAGTAAAATGGGCCCACGGCTCGCGGGTTGAAAACCAGATGCTCAGTCTTGCCAGCGTCCGGTTTCTGAACCCGTGCTGTTAGCGGGTTTGAGAACAGATGCCGGCAAAATTGAGCGTTGGCTGTCAAACTCTCTGACAGCCGCCGCTCCTGTCCAAAAAGAGGCGCTCGCCTGTTCTCCCGCGATTTTTATTGTATCGGCCCGAAGGGTAGCTGCGGGCCTTTGCCGGGATACCTCTTTTTTTCTGATGCTCTACTCATAGGCCCTGAGGACTGGACCTGCACCCAGGTTACTGTCTTACAGGACCTCTCCTAGTAGTTATTTCTGAAGCTCATCCACTATGACCTTCCTGCCAGATCCTTGAAATCTGCTTCTACCCAACCTGAGCTCATTAGTAAGACATTTTTAAGAATTTCCAGGTCTTGATTTCTTTCTGAGGATGATTGCTTCTAAATTGTATATCTCATTGTACCCCTGGAAATACCTACAGTACTTGAATGTAATTTGCTTTGAAGTGCCTGAAAAGCGGAGTATAAATAAATGTTGTACTGCATCCATGATGTTGCAGTATTGTTAACTAAGGCGTATTGCTAAATGAGTTCAAGGACTCCATGTAAAAGCAATCTGTGCCTCAGTACAGCCCTATAATTCATTCCATTAAAGGTAACCTTTCTCCCAAGACACTCTTGTTGCTAAATCTTGGTGTCCAAAATATTTACTTTGACACGTATCTGCTTGGAAGCAGTTATATTTTTAGAAGGCCCAAAAACATTTCTTTAAATGTTATAATTCTAAGGCCCCTTGCTCTCTGCTGTAGTGGTCTATGAACACTCTGGACAGTGGGAATTTTAATGACGATTGATCTCTTAATTCTGGGTATGAGCTCTTGAGGCTGATTTATTTATTTATGAGCTTTTATATACCGGCATTCGTAGGACAGATCATGTTGGTTTACAAGTAACTGTGAAGGAGGAAATTACAATGAAAATGATAGAGGGCTAGCTATAAGGGGAGGGGGGGGCAAAGGTCGAGAACATGGGAAAGGGAGGAAGCGAGGGAGATGGATAACCAAAAAATTACTAAAGTCAAAATCGAAAAACAGTGTCACAAAAATTCACAGAGCATGTCACAACTGGGTTAACAGTATAAACTTATGAAAAGTCAAAGGCGAAACAGTATAAACTTATGTACAGACAAAGACGAATTGCACAGGGCTGGGTGGGAGGGTAGTACTGGGGTGAAAGTGCTGGGGGTGGGAGTGGTTGACTAAGGAGCTAGGGTGGTTCAACAGAGATCACTGTCTGGGTTTGATTGGATCAAACCCAGACCCATGTCTTGATTCCTTTTTTGAATTGGTTTAGGGATGGTTCTAAACGGAGATCTGCAGGAAGGGAGTTCCAAAGGGTGGGGCCAGCAATGGAGAAGGCCCTTTCTCTGGTGGTAGTGAGGCGTGCAGTTTTGATTGATGGGGTGTGAAGGGTACCTGCAAGGAAGGTTCTAGTGGGGCGGTTAGAGGATCGGAAGCGTGGCATTTCTTCGAGCCAGGGGGAATTGTTTTTGTGTAGTGTGTTGTGTAGAATGGTAAGTGTTTTGTATAGAGTACGGATCGAAATGGGGAGCCAGTGCAGATCTTTTAAAATGGAAGTGATGTGGTCCCTTTTTCAGGTATTGGTTAAAACTCTCACCATAGCGTTCTGCAGGATTTGTAGGGGTTTGATGGTGGAAGCAGGGAGGCCTATGAGGAGGGAGTTGCAGTAGTCCAGTTTTGATAGAATGGTCGTCTGCAGAACTGTGCGGAAGTCGTGGGCATGGAGGAGGGGTTTAAGTTTTTTTAAGAATGTGGAGTTTGTAGAAACCCCTTTTCAGAAGCGATTTAATGTAGGGTTTGAAGCTTAGGTGTTGGTCTAGGGAGACACCTAGGTCTCTTACAGAGAGCAGAGGAGTATGAATTTGTGTGGTGTTTTGAGTGGTTTGGTAGAGAGTATGGTCTGATTGATTTGAAAAGATAAGGATTTCTGTTTTTGAGGCATTGAGCGCAAGGTGGAGGTTGGAGAGAAGGGAGTTGATAGATACAAGGCAGGTTTCCCAGAATTGCAATGTTTCCTTGAGGGATTTCTGAATGGGGATAAGTATTTGTACATCATCCGTATACAGGAAGAATTTCAGGCCTAGATTAGAGAGCAAATGGCAGAGTGGCAGTAGATATATATTGAAGAGGGTGGAGGATAGGGAGGATCCTTGAGGAGCACCTTGTGTGAGGGGCATGTGAGTAGATTCGGAGTTATCAATTTTTACTAGGAACTCTCTATGGGTGAGGTATGAGGAGAACCAAGATAGGGCTGTGTCGGAGATGCCTATCTCTGCCAGTCGGGAGATTAGGATTTGGTGGTTGACCGTATCGAAGGCTGCTGAAATATCTAAGAGTGCAAGTAAGTATGATTGGCCGTGGTCCATGCCTTTGAGGACGGTATCTGTTATTGCGAGTAATAGCTTTTCAGTATTACGATCTTTATGAAAACCATACTGTGAAGGGTGTAGGATATTGTGGTCTTCGAGGAAGTCTGTGAGTTGCGAATTGACTACTTTTTCAAGAATTTTGGATATAAAAGGCAGGTTGGATATAGGCCTGTAGTTTGCAGGGTCAGTGTGGTCGAGGGTGGGTTTTTTTTAGAAGTGGCTTGACGACAGCAAGTTTAAGCGGGTCTGGGACTATTCCGAATGTGAGGGAGCAATTTATTATGTCAGCTAAAGGTTTTGTAATGGCTGTGGGGATGGAGAGGAGAGTTTTCGATGGGATTGTGTCTGGGATATGGGTAGCTGGTCTCATCCTTTTTAGGATGGATTTGATTTCCTTCATAGTGGTAAGTTCAAGGGATCCAAGGTTGACTTTGTTGTTATTGGGGAGTGGGTCGGTAGGGGAGGGTTTGGAGGGGAAACGGAGGAGAACATTGGCGATTTTGTTCTTGAAGTATTTTGCTAGTTCTTCGCATTTATGTTTATTTTCTTCATGGGAGGAGTGAAGGGCAGGCTTTGTGAGTTCTATAACATAAGAGAATAGGGCGTTTGGATTAAATTGATAATCATGAATTTTAGATGCGTAGAAGTCTCGTTTGGCTTGGAGCGTGACTTGACGGTAAGTATGCAGGGTATGTTTGTAAGTAGCTTTGTGAGCGGGTGTGGGTTGTCTACGCCACGTGTGTTCTTTAGATCTAAGGTCTTGTTTTATCTTTTTTAGTTCAGTGGTGTACCACAGTTTTCTTTCTGTTTGTGAGGGGGTTATTATTACTCTGTGAAAACATACCTTAAACTCTTGAGTTGACTCATTCATAATTTGACTCAGCTTGTATGCTTTCGCATGCCAGAATTTGTCTGAAGCGTGATCAAAATTCTTGAACCTTAACAATCTTTTTCATAAAAAGAACAAAAAAACCACCTTTATTTTGAGCATTTTGCAACTGATCCTTATGAATTGTGCTTTTCCACTTATACTATTTTAACCTCATCCCAGGAGGTGGACTGCACTCCAATGGGCCATAAATTTATTTGTAATCTCTTCGGAGCTGGAACAAAGGCTTGACTGTAAAATCTTTACTGATGGAAACATTGATGAAAATGGCACAATAACTTAAACTGCAGCACCACAGAATTATCTTGTTTTCTTCTCTTATAGTCTCTCTCTTCCCTCGGTCTGTGCAGGAGTATCTTGTACCAGGGTCAAGGAAATGTCTAGCCTCCAGGGCTTGGATAAATAGAGTTCCCAGATGAGAAAGTTATCCCTTAGTTGGGCGAGAGACCCCTTCCAAACTGGTAGAATGGAAACAGTCTTTGGTACAGAGAGTAGAATCTCTCTCTCTCTCTCTTCCCAGAAGGCGAAGATGCCTGAAGGGTTTTCTCTGTGATTGTTGGCTTCTCTTACCGTTGGTATATCTTTTGGATTTCTTTGATTCTCATAGTCTCTAGGCTGACACTCTTGCTGTATCCTTGATGGGAGAGATCCCCTGAAGAAGATGGCACTCCCTGCTCCAAACAGGATGGAAGGGGCAGTCAAAAATCTTTCTCCTGGAAGTTTAACTTCAGTCCTTTTCCCTTAATACCGGATTTCCTCCTTGAAGCAGGTCTCTGCCACCTCCATCTCGTGGTGGGCAGGTCTTTCCTAACCTGCACAGCCCCAGACAAGGTTCCCCGTGCACAGGCTCTCACAAGGCTCCTACCATTTAAAATGCAAAAATACCCAGAGGGAAAAAACCTGTCCAGCCAGGGAGTGAACTGGGTAAGGAAAACCCTCCCAACCCTGGTCAGTCTCCCCAATCAGAGTTTGTCTGGCTCCTCTGACTGGGCCTGAAAAATCAACTCAGAAAAAAAACTCCTCTGTACCTCCTAACTCTAAGCAAACTATAAGAGTCTGCCTTGGGAGCCTCTGGAGAAGGCTGCTTAAAAACCCTCCCAGGGGGATGGCCATTCCAGACCCCTCAAAGGGAGGGGCTGCATTGAATGTTAACCTCCCCCTGTTAACTAACCTGATCTTCACTAGCTGAACTAAGGGTTCACCCAGGCCTTAATAATAACAGAACTGGCTGTCTGTTACATATTCTTCTCCATCCTTGCAGTTTTCAAATATAGTTGTTTTAGTGCTGTTCAGCATTTATCTGTTTGTGCTTTCTGCAGGTTTAAAGAAATTCCTCCATGTTCTCCTGCCACCATCACCAGCCTTCCCCCAGTAATCTGTTTTTAGGGGAATGGACGTATGGTGACTGCACATCCTCTACCTGACCCCCATGCATCCCTCTCTCCTCCTCCTCCTCTTCCCACTTCACAAGTGTGCAGTCATCTCACTCTGGTCACCCTTTTCTCTCTCACTCACTCTCCCCCCCCCCCCCCCCCCCCCCCCCCCAATTTGCCCTCCTTTCTTCCCCTAGACCTCCAGTTTTCTTCTCTTCTTCCCTGCACTCCCACCCCCCACCACAGCAGTCTTCTCTGTGTTCTCTCAAGTCCTGAGAGAAAGACACAGCAGCCACTTCCTCTTCTACCCCGATTGATCCAATGATACTGCTGTCTCGCTTTAGGAAAAACTCCAGATGAGCGGGCAAGTGGAGTTTTCAAATCCTATTTCTATCCATCGGTGTATCTGTATGCATGTACATTACTTACATATTCTCTCATCCTCTGCCTTCATGGCATTATCTGTCTTATTTCATTTATTTTACAATTATTGCTTCTGCGCAAGGCTCAAATTGATTTACAACGTATCAAACCAATTTCAAGAAATTGATAGTAAACCTCAGCAAGGTTCTCATTTACTGTCAGCTGCAGTGTCTTCTTTCACTGAGAATACAATGCCCTTCCACCCCTCATTTTAATTCCAATATCAGTGGGCTTGACACTGGCAGACATCGTAGTCTGCAAATCCATGCAAAATACTTAACCTTGCCTGTGCTGCTTGTTCCAAAATTAGTGTTTTTCATGGATTCCCGCCACGTCAAGCTTTAGCAAAAGGGGAACTGTCAGTTGGAGCAAATTGGCAGTTGTTTGTTGCCTGGCAACTAGCATCAAAGCTTTAGAACACCCAACTCATGTGGCTCCTTTGTGAGAGCCCATGACCCCATACATTAATTCAGGGGAAATATTACCTTTTTGAAGACATCCCAGGAAAAATATTGCAGAGACCAGACAAAACTAGAAAAGCCAAATGGTGGTGGGAAATGTAATGTGTTTAGCAGAATAAAAACAGTTATATCTTCGTAATATATGCCATCATCTGTTCTTTCATGATTTAGAATGGCAGTTTTTCTTTTCAATATGAGAAAATTGAAGATTTCTGTCCATAGATGCCCACAGGAAATGCCTTTACACAGAAGTCTGTGGCCATTTAGTGATTTGTGTCTAGACCATACACAAGCCTGTTTATAAAAGGATAATTGCGCTTGTTGTTGTCACCAGTCTTTAAACTTCATAGGCCAGAGGCAGGATATTAGCTGATAGGACTAATGATATTTATTGTAAGTATAAAAAATAGAACTGAATAGCAGATGTCATTTTCTCAAAGAACCAAATCTGTGTTGAAGCATAGAGATTTAGGAGTCTGTGTGCTAATCTGTTGACATTAAAGAGAGACTTAAGCCCAGTATATTTAAGATAATGAGATATAGAGTATAACGCAGCAGCATTAACATGGCAGCCATAGGCAGTTATTTTCACTGCACTAACTAGCCCAAAGTGAAGAGACCAATTAGCACATGAAATCTCCATCCTCCCACCCCGAAATAGGTAAACAGGCACAAAATTGTGCACACCCACCCCCACCCCTCGGGGCCAGAGCATATGAGGATTAGTCTCATTGGTGCCATTTTGAATTTGATGTTGCTGCCAGCATGAAAGAACCTGTCTGCCCTCCCTGCTGGTGAAGACTTTTTAAGGGACCTTAAAAAGTGGTATAGTGGGGTGTGGCTGGGTTAAGGTTGGAACCATGGTCAGATCATTCTCTAATCTCCACCAGTTTTTCCTTACCTCGATCAGACTCCAAACTCAACTCAAGACCCTCTTTCCTATACAGAAAACCTTGCAACTCGGAACATCTAAGTAAAGCTCTAACCTCGGATCTACCACTCATTGAAGTATCTACCCCTAACGCTGCCCTCCAATCCTGGTCCAAAATAACAAAATCTATAGCAAACACTCTCTGCCCACTGACAACCAAAACAAGGTCTGCTAATACATCCAAACGTCAACCCTGGTATAATGATGAACTACGAAAACTCAAACAATTACTTCGGCAAAAAGAAAGAAAATGGCGCAAAGCCCCTTCACCAGCCTCACTCTCTGATTACAAACGATCACTCCATCTTTACAAAAGTACCACGTTGAAAATCAAAAGAGACTACTATGCCCGAAAGGTTCATCATCTCAGCTTTGACTCAAAAGCTCTATTCGCCTTCGTTTCCAGCCTCACTAAACCTATCACTCCAGATATACCACCCGAACAAGCCCAGACTAAAGCAGACGAATTGGCTCTTCATTTTAACAAAAAAATATCGGATCTTCTTAATCAGCTGATTCCAAACACTACGTCTCCAGATAACACATATCTTCCCCAAAATAAAGACATCCAGCTTAATGCCTTTGAACCCATCACAATCACAGAGATACAAAATGTATTAAAAAGAATGAAACCGTCATCACACCCATTTGATCAAATCCCTACCAAAATGCTTCTTCTTATCCCGGACACAATAGCAAAAACCCTAGCAGATATTATAAACTGCTCCTTATCACATGGCATCTACCCAGATGACCTAAAAACTGCCTCAATCAAGCCACTGCTAAAAAAACCAAATCTAAATGCATGTGATCCCAACAACTTCCGCCCTATTTCCAACCTACCATTTATAGCTAAAATCATGGAAAAACTGGTAAACACCCAACTATCCAACTACCTAGAGGACCACAGTATTCTGTCCCCAAACCAATATGGTTTTCGCAAAGCCGCAAGCACCGAAACGCTACTAATTTCACTCATGGACTACCTACTCTCTGGTATTGATAAAGGCCAAGCATATTTTCTAATCCTCCTTGACTTCTCGGCGGCCTTTGACACCGTCAACCACGCCCTTCTTCTAAAACAGCTGGCAAACATTGGTTTAACAGGTGCCACACTAAACTGGTTCAAAACATTTCTAGAAAACAGAGGATACAGAGTCAAAATTCATAATAAAGAATCCCAATACCACCCTTCTAATAGAGGAGTGCCGCAAGGATCATCACTTTCACCCACCCTTTTCAATGTCTACCTGCTACCACTCTGCCAACTACTAACAAAATTAAGCCTGAAACATTTCCTTTTTGCAGACGACGTACAGATCGTAATCCCTATAAAAGAATCAATCTCAAAAACAATGGAATACTGGGACAGTTGCCTATTAGAAATTAAACTTCTCCTCAACAGTCTAAACCTTGTACTCAATGCTTCGAAAACAGAATTCCTGCTCATATCACCGGAAAACAATAACACACTTCCTAAACCACCCACACTCCTTCAAACAACCCACGTAAGAGACTTAGGAGCCATCCTAGACAATCGTCTCAACCTCAAAACATTCATTAACAAAACCACCAAAGATTGCTTCTACAAATTACATATCCTGAAAAGAATAAAACCGCTGTTTCACACTCAGGACTTCAGAACAATCTTGCAAGCAATAATCTTTTCCAAACTAGATTATTGCAACTCATTACTATTAGGCCTCCCAGCTTCTTACACCAAACCTTTACAAATGGTTCAGAACTCTGCAGCCAGAGTCCTTACAAATTCCAGGAAAATTGACCACATTTCACCTATTCTCAAAAACCTCCATTGGCTTCCGATCCACTATAGAATCATGTACAAAACCATTAACATCATATACAAAACTATCAACCAACACACGCAACTTGACCTACAAATACCACTTAAAAAATTCACCTCCGCCAGGCCTATCAGGGAACACTACAAAGAGTCACTCCAAATTCCAAAGGCCAAAACCTACCAACATAAATCCTTGAGTCTCAGAGCCTTCTCATCAGCAGGTCCAGCTCTCTGGAACTCGATCCCACCTGATTTGAGACAAGAGCCATGCTCTTTAACATTTAGGAAAAGACTAAAAACTTGGCTTTTCAAAAAAGCATTTCCAAGCCTTGAATAAAACCTCCTCTCACTAGCACTAACTCGTATGCAATAATGGAATGTAAACACGAATCAACCAACCTCAAACCCTCTCTCACTAATTCCTGCTGAATATTTATCATACTATTACCATTCACAACTGTCATATTTATTCATTTGATTACCTATGTACCGTTTCATAGTCTTATTTTTTCACTTGCTATTCTAATGTATCAATAGGCTGAAATGTAAATATTGTGCTGTTCAATTTCTCCCCTTCCATCCCAAGTTTATTTTCCTTGTTTTTTGTAACTTTCCCTCTCCCTTTTTCTGATTCACTGTATTTAAAGTTCAAGGTTCTTATTGAAAATATTGTTTTTTACGTTACGTTATGCTTTACACTCCTTGTTATTTGTAAACCGGGTTGATGTGATGCCTATCATGAAACTCGGTATAACAAAAACAATAAATAAATAAAATAAATAAATAAACCACTGCACCATCCAACAAATGTTTGTGGAACAAGGAGGGAGTTTGAGCCTGAAGGACCTTTATGTACCTTGGGGAGGGGGAGGAGGGGCCTCATACTTGGAGATCCCTTATGTAGTTTGGAAAGATGGGAATTCAGGCTCAGAGGGCCCAATCTGAAGCCACTTTGTTGTACGTTAACCCAAACCACCTCATTAAGGAAAGTTAACTATGCCTCAGCAGATATTCTTAATTTTTCAGATAGGTGAGTCGTGTTACCCCTTTTAGGTTACAAGCTGAACAGTATGCTCAGCATTAATACTTAATGAGGGCATTGACATTTTTTTGCTACATGCTTTTAATTTGCACATGCATTAGTTTTACCATTGGGAACACTGGCAGTAACCCCAATGCACCTCTGTAGATTGTGTGTCGTAGTAATGTTTGCACATGGGCATTGACGCTCGCATTAACATGTGTAAAACGCGAGCATTGGGTTAGCACTTTTTAGTGCCTAGCTTCCTTAGTGTGACTTGTTCCAGGTTCTAATGGCCACCACCTGATGGTGCTGTTTAGCTACTGTAGAATAGTTGAATGTGATGTGTGGGCACTTGTTAAGTGTTTCCTGGTATGAGTTTTAAGTGAGAAGACGAGTATGCAACCAGGTCATTTGGCTCAGTCCTGCATAGTAGAACTCTTAAACAGTGAGCGGTATCTCATACAGAAGTTAGTGCAGTGCACGTTAGCAGATGTTTTATTATTTGCGGCATAGTTTACATTTATCACTAATGGTATCAGATGGAGGGGGCCAATACAGCTTGCTGGTTTGTATATAATAAAAAATAAATAAAAAGGAGGCTGCGTATCAGCTAGTAGAGCAGTCTTTTGTTGAAATCTCCCTGGTGGTTTCTGATTCTGTGCACAATTTCTGGATATTAAGCCAAATCAATGTTTCCTTTCTTTAGAGAACCCAGATTGTTCAAGCTGAATGTATTCCTATGGCTTTGTTACCATTTGAAACATTTCACTTTTAGGTTGGGTTGAGATTGTTTTAGGATATCCCTGTTTTCGACTGCTCAGCTTCCTCACTGAATTTCCATTCTAACACCGACCAGCGGTTTGGGAGGCATTCTACTGTCGCTGATGCCATGAGGTGTTGGGTTATTCGTGGTCTATAGAGAGAGAGCTTTACCCTGCGTATTATAGGCTCTCTGTGCAGTGACTGAGTTGTGAAAAAAGGATTTTAGCCAGGGGATAAAGCAACCGACCTGCCGCACACAAC
The DNA here is from genome assembly GCF_901001135.1 of Rhinatrema bivittatum. NCBI lineage: Eukaryota > Metazoa > Chordata > Amphibia > Gymnophiona > Rhinatrematidae > Rhinatrema > Rhinatrema bivittatum. Next base: position 39,662,228 of record NC_042617.1, on the reverse strand, counting down.
AAATCAGTCATCCTTAGTGACCTTTATCACTGGGAGTCACGTCTAAAGGAACACTCAGATTTTGCAACGGCATTACTGTTTCATGGCAAACACAAAGAGGCTGGATGTTGTTCCATGGCCATTGTAAACACTAGAATACAGACCTTAGAAGCTGAAGGGAACAGGTCTCCCTGCAATGAAAAACATTTTTCCCAAGTGCCAACGGTGACTTCAGGCGTCCGTTTTCAAAGTAATTGGTGTACAGATATGTACCACTCAATAACATTTTCACAATAAGCTGTGAATTGCTACAATATTTTGTGGGACTCCCATTATTTAAAGGCATTACAAAAATGTCAGGTGCCTACCAGGATCCTGAGCATGCAGGAATACAAACCAGATTCTTTGTACTGTCACAGAAGACACTGATCTCACAGTCCTTTTAGGAGCCAATGACCTGGACATAAATGAAGTAGGCTAAGTACAGAGTGATTCCCAGACTTTAGGGAATGGGCTCAAGCATCAGGCAAGGACAGTAGCATTTTCCGAGGTATTACCTGTTCATAGTAGTAAGGGAGGTGAAAGGCTTGGTCCTATTGCCACCTTTTTAACAGTTTCAGCCCAAGGCAGCAGTAATATGACTCCACTGTGCTTTCTGGAAAGCATGGAGTAAACTGCATGGAGCAGCAGTCGCAATTCTTAGAGACCCAGTGGGATCGGAAGTGAGTTCCATGTGGGAATTTGATTTACTGTGGGAAGATGTGCACAGAATCACTGCTGGGCAGACCAGCTAGGTCTTTTTGGCATTTGTCTGCCGTCATTTACTATTGTTGCTATAAAACGTTTTCGTGTGCCAGCTGATCAACTCTGTGAGGCTCTGGCCAGCTGTCAGTCACAGCTGTGCCTGCCCCAGCATACAGCATTGCACATGAGCTTCCCATTTCTCCAGAACAGTGATAGGGGACGGTGCCAGAAGGGGAGAGTCAGTGCAGCCACAACTGACAGAGATTTTGTCAATATTTGCCAGCCCTTTGGAAATGCTGATTTCCTGCTGTTCAAGGATAAGAAATAATTTGAATTCCCATCTTTTTGAAAGAGGACACTGTCGCATGAAATACCCATCTAAAAATGGTTTTTAAGGGAAAGGTAATGAAAACCAAATGAAAGAGCTGTCCACATTAAGTAGCGTCAGCATTAATACGTTTGAGACTAGTCCTGCTGACTAACATCCGCTAAGAAAGTTAAAACATAAAGAACAGTTTCCCTTTCTGTTTTCATTTCTTTTGTAGTGAATTATGGTCCTTTTGGTTTTTTTCTGATGATGGCTGGTGGGCGTGAGGATCGCCTGGTAACATGCCTACCTGGTGCGAAGGTGGCGGACCTCACGAGTCACCTAGATAGGATTTTAGACAGTGCTGGGGAGGAGCCGGCTGTCGTGGTACATGTGGGCACCAGCGACATAGGAAAATGTGGGAGGGAGGTTCTGGAAGCCAAATTTAGGCTCTTAGGTAGAAAGCTTAAATCCAGAACCTCCAGGGTAGCATTCTCTGAAATGCTCCCTGTTCCACGCACAGGTCACCAGAGGCAGGCAGAGCTCCGGAGTCTCAATGCGTGGATGAGACGATGGTGCAAGGAAGAGGGATTCAGTTTTGTTAGGAACTGGGGAACCTTTTGGGGAAGGGGGAGTCTCTTCCGAAGGGATGGGCTCCACCTTAACCAGGGTGGAACAAAGGGGAAAGCCGACAGTCGCTCAGCAGCGCATGGTTCGGAGAGAGGTATCTTTAAAGGATACTAATGATGCATTAGAATTAGAGCATTTCCACAGTGAGGTTCCAATAATTAGAAAAGTAGTCCAAGTGCCTGTAACTAAAAACTCACCTGAGCTAAAAAAAATTCTAACTTATCCCTATCAATTAAAAAGCAGAATGAAAGTACAAACAAAAAACAAACTTTGAAATGTTTGTATGCTAATGCCAGAAGTCTAAGAAGTAAGATGGGAGAATTAGAATGTATAGCAGTGAATGATGACATAGACTTAATTGGCATCTCAGAGACATGGTGGAAAGAGGATAACCAATGGGACAGTGCTATACCGGGGTACAAATTATATCGCAATGACAGAGAAGAGCACTCGGGAGGAGGTGTGGCGCTTTATGTCCGGGATGGCATAGAGTCCAACAGGATAAACATCCTGCATGAGACTAAATACAAAATTGAATCTTTATGGGTAGAAATCCCTTGTGTGTCGGGGAAGACTATAGTGATAGAGGTATACTACCGTCCACCTGGTCAAGATGGTGAGATGGACAGTGAAATGCTGAGAGAAATTAGGGAAGCTAACCAAATTGGTAGTGCAGTAATAATAGGAGACTTCAATTACCCCAATATTGACTGGGTAAATGTATCATCGGGTCACGCTAGAGAGATAACGTTCCTGGATGGAATAAATGATAGCTTTATGGAGCAATTGGTTCAGGAACCGACGAGAGAGGGAGCAATTTTAGATCTAATTCTCAGTGGAGCACAGGATTTGGTGAGAGAGGTAACGGTGATGGGGCCGCTTGGCAATAGTGATTATAATATGATCAAATTTGATTTAATGACTGGAAGAGGAACACTGTGCAAATCCAAGGCTCTCATGCTAAACTTTCAAAAGGGAAACTTTGATAAAATGAGAAAAATTGTTAGAAAAAAACTGAAAGGAGCAGCTCCAAAAGTAAAAAATGTCCAAGAGGTGTGGTCATTGTTAAAAAATACCATTCTAGAAGCACAGTCCAGATGTATTCCACACATTAAGAAAAGTGGAAAGAAGGCAAAACATTTACCGGCATGGTTAAAAGGGGAGGTGAAAGAAGCTATTTTAGCCAAAAGATCTTCATTCAAAAATTGGAAGAAGGATGCAACAGAAGAAAATAGGATAAAGCATAAAAGTTGGTAAGTTAAATGTAAGACATTGATAAGACAGGCTAAGAGAGAATTTGAAAAGAAGTTGGCTGTAGAGGCAAAAACTCACAGTAAAAACTTTTTAAAATATATCCGAAGCAGAAAGCCTGTGAGGGAATCAGTTGGACCGTTAGATGATTGAGGGGTTAAAGGGGCACTTAGAGAAGATAAGGCCAAGGTGGAAAGATTAAATGATTTCTTTGTTTAGGTGTTTACTGAAGAGGATGTTGGGGAGGTACCCGTAATGGAGAAGGTTTTCATGGGTAATGATTCAGATGGACTGAATCAAATCACGGTGAACCTAGAAGATGTGGTAGGCCTGATTGACAAACTGAAGAGTAGTAAATCACCTGGACCGGATGGTATACACCCCAGAGTTCTGAAGGAACTAAAAAATGAAATTTCAGACCTATTAGTAGAAATTTGTAACTTATCATTAAAATCATCCATTGTACCTGAAGACTGGAGGATAGCAAATGTAACCCCAATATTTAAAAAGGGCTCCAGGGGCGATCCGGGAAACTACAGACCGGTTAGCCTGACTTCAGTGCCAGGAAAAATAGTGGAAAGTGTTCTAAACATCAAAATCACAGAACATATAGAAAGACATGGTTTAATGGCACAAAGTCAGCATGGCTTTACCCAGGGCAAGTCTTGCCTCACAAATCTGCTTCACTTTTTTGAAGGAGTTAATAAACATGTGGATAAAGGTGAACTGGTAGATATAGTATTCTTGGATTTTCAGAAGGCGTTTGACAAAGTTCCTCATGAGAGGCTTCTAGGAAAAGTAAAAAGTCATGGGATAGGTGGCGATGTCCTTTCGTGGATTGCAAACTGGCTAAAAGACAGGAAACAGAGAGTAGGATTAAATGGACAATTTTCTCAGTGGAGGGGAGTGGAGTGCCTCAGGGATCTGTATTGTGACCCTTACTTTTCAATATTTATTTTATTTATTTATTTATTATTTTTGTTATACCGAGTTTCATGATAGGGATCACATCAACCCGGTTTACAAATAACAATGTGTGCAAAGTATAGCGTAACGTAATAAATATTTCCAATACAAATTTGAACTTTAAATACAGAGAATCAATTAAAAGGTGTGAGAAAGTTACAATATAACAGGGAAAATTAACTTGGAACTGGAAGAGGGGAGAGGTTAAACAATGCAATATTTACATTTAACACAATTAAAGTGATAGTGCAGCAGAGTAAGTAAATAAGCCTATTTGCATGAATGTGACGGTACATAAATATGAGCGGTAATATAAACAAGAGAATCAATATGACACAGTAGAGTATGGTGATGATATGATAAAACTCAAAACGTAATAGTGATAAGATTATGATAGGTGGATTCTTATTTGGATCCAGAGGTTACATGGCAGTTTGTGTTGATGAGTGTATTTTATTCAAGGCTTGGAAATGCTTTTTTGAAAAGCCAAGTTTTTAGTCTTTTCCTAAATGTTAGAGCGCATGGCTCTTGTCTTAGATCAGGTGGTATAGAGTTCCACAGAACTGGACCTGCTGTAGAGAAGGCTCTGAGACTCAAAGATTTATGTTGATAGGTTTTGGCATTTGGAATTTGGAGTGACTCTTTGTAGTATTCCCTAATAGGTCTGGCAGAAGTGTATTTTTTAAATGGTATTTGAAGATCTAGTTGCGTGAGTTGGTTGATGGTCTTGTATATGATGTTGATGGATTTATACATGATTCTATAGTGGATTGGTAGCCAATGAAGTTTTTGGAGGATAGGGGAGATGTGGTCCATTTTCCTGGAATTTGAAAGGACTCTGGCTGCGGAGTTCTGAACCATTTGTAGGGGTTTGATGTAAGAAGCTGGGAGGCCTAATAGTAAAGAGTTGCAATAATCTAGTTTTGAAAAAATTATTGCTTGCAAGATTGTTCTAAAGTCCATAGTGTGGAAAAGTGGTTTGATTCTTTTCAGAATGTGTAATTTGTAGAAGCAATCTTTGGTGGTTTGGTTAATGAATGTTTTAAGGTTGAGACGATTGTCTAAGATAGCTCCTAGATCTCTTACATGGGTAGATTGAAGGAGTGCGGTTGGTTTTGGAAGTGTGTTATTGTTTTCCGGTGATATGAGCAGAAATTCCGTTTTTGAAGCGTTAAGTACGAGGTTTAGGCTGGTGAGGAGGGGTTTAATTTCTAATAAGCAACTGTCCCAGTGTTCCATTGTTTTTGAGATTGTTTCTTTTATGGGAATCACGATCTGTACGTCGTCTGCGAAAAGGAAGTGTTTCAGGTTTAATTTTGTAAGAAGTTGACATAGTGGTAACAGGTAGACATTAAAGAGCGTGGGTGAAAGTGATGAACCTTGCGGCACTCCTCTGTTAGAAGGGTGGTATTGGGATTCTTTATTGTGGATTTTGACTCTATATCCTCTGTTTTCTAGGAATGTTTTGAACCAGTTTAGTGTAGAACCTGTCAATCCAATATTTGCCAGTTGTTTTAGGAGTAGGGTGTGATTGACTGTGTCGAAGGCCGCCGAGAAGTCAAGGAGGATTAGTAAAAATGTTTGGCCTTTATCAATTCCAGAAATGAGGAAGTCCATGAGAGAGAGTAGTAGGGTTTCAGTGCTTGCAGCTTTACGGAAACCATATTGGTTTGGGGACAGAATACTGTGGTCCTCTAAGTAGTTGGATAGTTGGGTGTTTACCAATTTTTCCATGATTTTAGCTATGAATGGGAGGTTGGAAATCGGGCGGAAGTTGTTGGGATCACAAGCATTTAAATTTGGTTTTTTTAGCAGTGGCTTGATTGAGGCTGTTTTTAGGTCATCTGGGTAGATCCCATGTGATAGGGAGCAATTTATGATTTCTGCCAGTGTTTTTGCTATAGTATCAGGGATGAGAAGAAGCAATTTGGAAGGGATTTGATCAAATGGGTGTGATGACGGTTTTTATATTTATATATATTTATAAATGATCTGGAAAGAAATATGACGAGTGAGATAATCAGATTTGCAGATGACACAAAATTGTTCAGAGTAGTTAAATCACAAGCAGATTGTGATAAATTGCAGGAAGACCTTGTGAGACTGGAAAATTGGGCATCCAAATGGCAGATGAAATTTAATGTGGATAAGTGCAAGGTGATGCATATAGGGAAAAATAACCCATGCTATAATTACACAATGTTGGGTTCCATATTAGGTGCTACAACCCAAGAAAGAGATCTAGGTGTCATAGTGGATAACACATTGAAATCATCGGTTCAGTGTGCTGTGGCAGTCAAAAAAGCAAACAGAATGTTGGAATTATTAGAAAGGGAATGGTGAATAAAACGGAAAATGTCATAATGCCTCTGTATCGCTCCATGGTGAGACCGCACCTTGAATACTGTGTACAATTCTGGTCGCCGCATCTCAAAAAATATATAATTGCGATGGAGAAGGTACAGAGAAGGGCTCCCAAAATGATAAGGGGATTGGAACAACTCCCCTATGAGGAAAGTCTAAAGAGGTTAGGACTTTTCAGCTTGGAGAAGAGACGACTGAGGGGGGGATATGATAGAGATGTTTAAAATCATGAGAGGTCTAGAACAGGTAGATGTGAATCGGTTATTTACTCTTTCGAATAGTAGAAGGACTAGGGGGCACTCCATGAAGTTAGCATGGGGCACATTTAAAACTAATCAGAGAAAGTTCTTTTTTAATCAATGCACAATTAAACTCTGGAATTTGTTGCCAGAGGATGTGGTTAGTGCAGTTAGTATAGCTGTGTTTTAAAAAAGGATTGGATAAGTTCTTGGAGGAGAAGTCCATTACCTGCTATTAAGTTCACTTAGAGAATAGCCACTGCCATTAGCAATGGTAACATGGAATAGACTTAGTTTTTGGGTACTTGCCAGGTTCTTATGGCCTGGATTGGCCACTGTTGGAAACAGGATGCTGGGCTTGATGGACCCTTGGTCTGACCCAGTATGGCATTTTCTTATGTTCTTATGGAACTGTTCACACCGTAGCTGTGCTTTGAAGTGTGGGTTTTAATTAGAGAGAGCCTTTCTTCACGGTGCAGAGCTGCCCGAGCAACCCACTCGCCAAGAGCCACGAACACGTGAGATCTTAAAATACCAGGAATCCCGACTGGCTCCCAATTCTTTCTTACAGTAATAGTTAAACCTAGAGCAGTGCAACAGTTAATGAAGACCTAATATCCAGTTTTAAGAGCAGCACAATTTTACCAGGATCCTTCTTGTCGTTTTGTCCACAAGAAATATCTAATTCTCTTAGTCTTTCTGAATACATTAAAGAGTCTGATGCACTGTTTTATCCCACAAGACTAGCATATGGAAAACTGAATGGCGTCTTTTAGAAAAGTTTTGATGCAGCAAGTCATTGGCAGGCTAGAGTTAGGATTACAGCAAAGTTCACCCAGCGCACTGTTGGACAAACTTGGAAGGTTACAAAAATGTCAGAATCCTGCCAGGATCCTCAGCTTGCAGAATACAAATGAGATTCTTTGTACTATTACAGAAGAGTGGAATTCTGACACTGATCTCTCAGTCCATTTGGGAACCAATGGCCTTCATCTGTCCCATACTGCTCTAGTGATAGGGGCTGATAAAAATATCTGTCTTAGTGAGGCTTTGTTTACTTTGCTAATGAGAAAATTAGTTGTGCATTCCAGACCAGGACCCAACTGTTTTAGAGTTTCTTACCAACTGGCTGAAATTAATTTCAGGACAGGCTGATCCAATCTTGGTTTCACCACATTTGAACGCATGCATGGAGTTGTGTGCCCTTATTTTCTAGGTATGCATGAAATGAATGAAAACGGAGACTGTATCAACCTGTCTTGAAATGAATTGAAGCCAGTCAGTAACCCTACATTCCTTGCATTCTGACAGGGGAAACGCTTCAGGGAATATTTATCTTCTCTATTTATTTATTTGAGAATCTTATAGCCTGCATCCTCCTATATGATAGTTTGGTGCAGATAAGTATATGGTGCTGTCAGGTTTCCCAGGGCACACAAAATGATGGCAGCGGGTGGGAAACCGTGCCGTCGTTCCTAAAGATTTATTAGAGGGAGGCTTGTGTTCTGCTTAAGCGTCATTGGTTTACAGGGATTACCGTACCTGCCATGAAGAAGCAGTAACCAGTGGAAGCGTGGAGCATTCCTCCCTGGAGCTTCAGCACCAGCTTCCTACTGCTATTAAACCTTCTAAGGAGAACATTTGTTTCGGTGGAAGCTTTCTTTAGCACACCTGCACATACTTTCTGGAGCACACTGTCACATGTTCTCTCATGCTCATAGAAGACTGTTTTCTGTAACTCAAGCCCTGCATTAAGGTGCGCTACTGCATTAACACAAGGTGTTAGTGAATATGTCTCATTAGGAAAAAAAAAAGGGGGGGGGTTGCAATAAACAGCACGTGTTTTCACACGTTAATGCTGCAGTGCGTGTTAGTGAATCAGCCTGGAAATCTCGTTCGAATTAAAGTCTCGTTGAAGGATCTTTTTTGCAATTAAACTTCAAAGTGCTATTTCCAAGGTTAGTATTACAAGGTTGGGAATAAGTTCAACACATAAACTTGTGCTTGTGTGTAAATGAGAGACAATACTGTTTTAGTATTTGACAGAACTGCCAAGGATTATTTCCTTTAAGAACATTTGTTTTCGTGGTTACCTGGCAAGTTAACTTTGCATTTGTATCAATAGTTTGTATATCTGTTAGAAAGTGCCACTTTTGGAAATCTGGACTTAAAACCCTGTGTATCTTGTGCAGGATTTCAGATGTGCAGAGTATGCAATAATGCTTGGAAGGAATTTTAAGCCACTTTTTATACAATGCCTCTGCTTCTCTGGGAGCTGTCGTAAATTCTCTCTGATCCAATGGGTTCTATTGATTCAGATTTGCTATATCATCATGCACTGCATGAACCAATCAGATCTATTCCCTAATGAGGTAATTTGTTACAAATATGGTGGCTCCCAGAGAGTTTGGCAAAATTTGAAGGAGTTATCAAAATAATGATGGAGCAGTGTAATTTGTAATTGATGGTCTGGGGCTTGCAAGGTTCTGCACATGCTGTTTAAATACTGCACAGCATACCGAGGCTCCAGCTTTTTTTTACATTTGTGAGGTAAACTGAGTTCAGCTTTCCTACTTGTACGTGAATCAGAGAAGAATTGGAAAATCAAAACTGGAAAGCTGGACTCTCTTCCTCCATAAAACATAATGTCAAAATAATTTTGACCTAATATTTGGAATGAATACATTGGATCACAAGAGTACGAAACTAAATTTAAAAGCTACAGTTGTGTTAACCCCCTTTTAGATATAGGTTCTCTTGACTCTTATTCTCCACTTTGATCATTGAATCTGACCCTTAACTTTGTTTTGAGGGATCCAAGTGAAGGGGAAGCCAGTGGCAGAACCGACCCCTCAAGGTGAGGAAAGCCACGATTAATACTTTGCTCTTCGCTCCCTTTGTCGGCAACGTTTTTAAGTTTTTACTGTTTTAAATTTCATAAAGCTAAGGTTGAAGCTGTATAGTAAATAACTAATCATTTTAAGAGTCTGTTATAAAGTTTCATTTTTCTTTCTCCTCCCCTGGAAATTGGGAGTCTTGATTTGGAGTAAGCTTTACTGGAGGACACATTCTGTAAAGCCATTAATACAAAAAAAAAACCCAAAAATCTCTTTGTAGTTCAAGGAGTCCTAGCTGTCCAGTGACTAAGAAAGCACTTTGTAAAAGTAAGACCATTGTTATGGAGGGGAGGGGCGTCTGATCTTTAATTAGAATACCAAATGATCAGAGGTGGATCCCAGGCCAAAACTTTCATTTCCTAGCGTGTAGTAGGTGGACTCAGGACCAATGGGTATAGTGCACTCCTGATAGCAGATGGAAGACAGAGTCAGATTTCAAAGCTGACATCAGCCTACATATACCCGTGCAGGAAGCTCAGCTCTTCAGTATTTCTCCGTCTCCTAAGCAGATAGGGACACTACACACACTAAAATAGTGTTAGAAATTTTAAACCAACGAAGAAAGAAAATTTACCTCAAGAAGACGAGCCCTTCTCTCCTGCGGGTGATACCTAAGGGTCCCTCCCCCAGTCGAGAATTCCTGAGGTGATTTCCGAGATCCCTCAGAGGTAAGCCTCGGTCCAGTAGCTGGCTCCCGGCATGGACTTAGCCTCCAGAGTGGATGAGAGGCAGTGGATGCAGAATCGAGTGCAGCGGTGAAGGTAATTCCTTCTCCCCCCCGCAGCCAGAGACCTCCCGGCACGAGACTGGGAAACGCTGAGACCAGGTAAGGTAGAAACCTCTTCTAAGTCTCCGGTCTCCGAGGCTCGAATAGCCGCACAGATCGTCCCTTCCAGCATCTGTTAAATCGGGTTAAGCAGCTCCGTCCGAGTTAGACCCCGATCCGGTGTGAGGGTCCACACACGTGAAGACCCTCTGGGGGGGGGGGGTCGCCATCTTGCCTTCATGGTCATCGGCGCCATTTCCCCCCCTTGACTGCCATATTGTCCACACAATTGAGCCGTGTGCACAGCAACGAGCCGGGCGCACAGCGTCACACACATCTGTGCCGTGCGCACAGCGACACACTTAATGGTGCCGGGCGCATAGCGGCCCGCACAAATACCGTCGGGCACACAGCGGCGTGCACATCTCGGCCAGGCGCACAAAGTTGTTGACTGCACGCACATCTTGCGCATCCTGCGCGCACATCGTCGGCACAACCGGAGCATACAACTAAGCCTCCCGGCACGCATACCATCGCGCACAGACGAGTTTTGAGTCACTCCACGCGCACAAATCATGGCACTGCCAGCCAAGGGACAAGCCCTCTGCCCAGCCTACCACCTGAGAGCTGTGCAACCTGAAGTAGCCTCCGCCCTATGCCAGCAGTGCGAAGAGGCTCAGGGGGAACCTAAGCAAGGTTCTCCATTGCCAATAGAGGGATCCGGTTCCACTAATGATAGCGCCCTGGACCTCTGCATATCTGACTCGGCTCCTACAAAGGAAGGCATCTCGGGGGGACTCCACCATAACACCACCTGGATTCAATATGGACCCAGGGACCTTTTCCTGGGTGGAATTTTTCAAAGGGCTGCAAACCTTTGTCCAAGTGCAATCTGTACCGCCTGCGACACAGCCCCAGTCTCCACCAGAAGCACAAGACCTTCCAAGCACCTCTCGGACCTCTCGAGATGTGCCCCACCTAGGCAAGAGCCTCCCTACAGGAGATAGACACCTCAGGGGACGAGACTGACTCCCTGGAGGAAGGGGAAATCCCTCCAGGGATGGAACCGTACCGAACCATGCTGTGATTCTTCTCCAAAGACGAGTTACCAGCTCTCGTGTCTCTGAGCCTAAAGTCGCTGACCATTCCAGGCTCGGGTACCACAGCGGAACCAAAGACGAACCACATCTTGGTGTCCCTCCGTCAGGCCTCATGCTATTTCCCAAAGTTGCAACTGATTGACCTAGAATGGAATGCCCCAGAGGCCAGCTTCAAAAGAAGAAGGGCCTTAGAAGCCTATACCCCCTGGAACCTATGGCTAAGGAACTCCCACGGTTCCCAAAAGTGGATGCCATGGTCTGCGCAATCTCTAAGCACACAACCATCCTGGTCGAAGGAGGAGTGGCACTTAAGGGTGCCCAGGACAGATGTCAGGAAGCCATCCTTAAACAGTCCTTTGATGTAGCAGCAATGACCGTAGTAATACGTGCCTGCTTGCTTATCTCCAGAGATGCAACCACGTCCGCTGAAACAGAACCAGCGATATCCTTCCTCACGGATGCGACCTCAGACCTAATGCGCACCTCAGCCAGGGGCGTCTCCTCCATAGTGGCAGCCAGAAGACAACTATGGCTCCGAAATTGGTCAGCCGACGCTACCTCCAAAGCGAACCTCACGAGAATGCCCTTTAAAGGATCCCTCTGGTTCGAAAGCGAACTGGAGAAGTAAGCCAACAAATGAGGCGAATCTCCAGTACCTTGTCTACCGGAGGACAGGAACAAAAGACACCATCTCTCCTCCCCCCCGAAGAACCAAGGGCAGAGGAGCCCAGTTCTTCAGACCGTACAAGAACACACATTACCAAGCACCTCGCCCCGCAGGCAGGGCCCAGTCCTTTCGGAACAGACACAACAAGAGGGGAGCAGGCTCAGACACAGGCTCCGGCCGCACCCCACAATGAGAATCAGCAGACCCAACCATCATTCGAGAGGGATATTATCTGGACTTCCACAGCATCCCTCCAGACAAACTTGTGAGATCATCGTGCCACTCCCTCTCCAAGAGGACAGCAGTGGAAACCACACTGACAAAACTAAGCCTAAAGGCGATAACCCTGGTGCCCACGCACCAACAAAATACTGGTCACTATTCCATCTATTTTATCGTTCCCAAGAAGGAAGGAACGTTCTGGCCCATCCTGGACCTCAAGACAGTCAGTCATTACCTGAGGGTACCACACTTCCGCATGGAAACCCTACGCTCAGTCATAAGGGCAGTGCAGCAAGGAGAATTCCTGACTTCACTGGATCTATCCAAAGCCTATCTCCACATTCCGGTCCATCATGACCATCAGCGCTTCCTACGCTTTGCGATACTGAACCATCATTACCAGTTCCAGGCGCTACCCTTTGGACTAGCTATCGCCCCTCGGACCTTCACAAAAATCATGGTGGTAGTGGCGGCAACACTGAGGAAAGAAGGAATCCTCTTTCACCCTTACCTGGACGATTGGCTGATCAGGGCAAAATCTCCAGAGGAAAGTCACCAGGCAACCACCAGAGTCAACAATCTACTGCAGAATCTCAGGTGGGTCACCAACACAGCCAAGAGCTACCTGCAGCCCTCCCAATTGCTAGAGTACCTAGGAGTCCGGTTCGACACCAAACAAGACAAGGTTGTCCTTCCCCCTCCAAGGAGAAGGAAACTGATGGGCCAGCTACGAAAACTGTTGAACTATGCTCACCCCAAGGTATGGGACTACCTCCAAGTCCTCGGTCTCATGACATCAACCCTGGAAGTTGTTCCATGGGCAAGGGCCCACATTTATTTATTTATTTTATTTATTTATCGAGTTTTATATACTGTCTTTCGGTTTCGCCATCACAACGGTTTACAAAGTTTCAATGTTTAACAGAGTTTCCAAAGATTCATGTGATTGTCAACATTAATATTGTAGGCTTTATAAACGTAGATCGTATTTCAAACTATGCGGTTTCATTTCTGTATGTATTACTACTGCATTGGTTCCAAATGTTTGCATGGGGCCAGTAGGAGTGGAGTAGTATCTGAGAGTCATTGTGTGTTTTGGTAGGCTTTGGTGAACATCCAGGTTTTTAGTTCTTTTTTGAAGGTTTTTAGATTTTGTTATGTTCTAAGTTCGGTTGGGAGGGTGTTCCAGAGTTTGGGACTTCCTAGGGATATGGCTCTCTTCCGAGTTGAGGTAAGTTGTTTGGCACGAGTAGGTGGAATCTTTAATAGACCTTTGTTATCTGAGAGGAGGTTTCTATTTGGGGAGTGTAGTTTTATAGATGTACTAAGCCAGTTTGATTGTTTTTCGTATATTATTTTGTGTAGTATGAATAGTATTTTATATTCTATCCTGAGTTTTATTGGGAGCCAGTGTAGTGAAATAAGTATAGGAGTAATGTGATCATGTTTTTTAGTTCTAGTGAGTATTCTAGCGGCTGTATTTTGAAGTATTTGAAGTGGTCGGATGGTGGTGAGAGGTAAGTTGAATAATAGGGAGTTGCAGTAGTCCAGGTTGGAGAAGATGAGTAGTTGAAGGACTGCTCTGAAGTCGTAGGGGGATAGGAAAGGTTTTAGACGTCGTAGGGTTAGGAGTTTGTGATATAAGGTTTCCTTATGCCTAACTGCATAAAATCTCTATATTTATATTTATATATCATTTATGTCATATTATTTACTATCACCTCCGTTCTAACAAATGTTTAAATCCTATTAATGTTAAAATAGATACCCTTCACATTGTTGTTTTTTTCTTACAAGTTACCATGTTACAATGTAAAAATAGGGCGGACCTCGCCCTATTCTCTCAGTTATCTGTAAACCGATATGATATCTCGATCGAATGTCGGTATATAAAAGAAAATAAATAAATAAAATAAATAACTATCAGTCTTTGATTTTAGAGGTGATGTGGTTCTTGAAGGATAGTTCTTTGTCAATTGTGACTCCTAGGTTGCGGGCATGAGTTACAGGTGATATTGCAGCTTTTTGGTTTGTTAAGTTGAGAGGTGGTCACAATGGAACCCGACGTCCCAGAACTACTCCATTCACCTCCAGCTACCAGCAGAGGTTCGGACCCAGCTCCAATGGTGGCTACAGGAGGACCATCTGAGCAAGGGAGTAAAACTATCCCCACCGAACTGGATCTTGCTCACCACGGATGTGAGGGTGGGGAGCCCACTGTCAGGGACAATGAGACACGGCCCAGGGACAATGAGACAAGGAAGAGGCGGGGTGGAACATAAACCGGCTGGAAGCCCGAGCAGTCAGACTAGCCTGTCTACGATTCAGCCACAGTCTCCAGGGCAAGTCTGTCAGAGTCATGTCAGACAACGCCACTACAGTTGCCTACATCAACCGCCAGGGAGGAACCAGAAGCCAACAGGTGTCCCTGGAGATAGACCCCCTCATGGCGTGGGCGGAAACAAACCTGCAAGTCATTTAGCCTCACACATTGCAGGAAGACAACGTCTCTGCGGACTATACTTCAGCAGAGAGAGTCTAGACCCAGGGGAATGGACGCTGTCAACCACAGCCTTCCAGTTGATAGTAAATCGCTGGGGAACCCCAGCCATGGATCTACTGGCAACCCGATCCAACACCCAAGTTCCCAAGTTCTTCAGCCGCAGATGAGAACCACAATCCCGGGGAATCAACGCCCTCGTCCAGACCTGGCCACAGGAAGCCCTGCTGTATGCCTTTCCCCAATGGCCACTACTGGGCAGGATCATCCTCAAGATAGAACACCACAGGGGACTAGCACTTCTAGTGGTCCCGGACTTGCCAAGAAGGCCATGGTACGCAGACATGCGAAGATGTCTTGCGGGGAACCCTCTGTGCCTACCTCCACACAGGGACCTTCTCAGGCAAGGACCGATCCTCCGTGAAGACCCGATCCTCCACGAAGACCCGACTGTATTCTGTCTTACGGTCTGGCCCTGAGAGGACTCGCCTGAAGAAAAGCGGATAATCTTAAGGCAATGATTGACACCTTACTTCGAGCACGCAAGTTCTCCACATCGCTAGCTTACATATGAATATGGAGAGTATTTGAAGCCTGGTGTGAGGACCGCGGACAATCAAAATTACCATGATCCTGGAATTTCTGCAGGTCGGCTTGAACAAGGGGTTGTCCCTCAACTCCCTCAAGGTTCAGGTGGCCGCGCTGGCCTGCTTCAGAGCCAAGGTGGACAGTATCAGCCTATCAACCCATCCAGATATTTCCCGCTTCCTGAGAGGGGTCAAACAAATCCAACCACCCTTAAAGTGGCCAGTGCCCCTATGAAATCTCAATCTAGTACTAGACTTCCTAGCGGGAACTTCCTTCAGACCTACTCGCGGTCTGTCCCTACGGCTACTGACCTTGAAGACTGCATTCTTAGTGGCAATATGTTCAGCCCGTCGCGTCTCCAAGCTTCAAGCCCTATCCTGTTGAGAACTGTTCCTCTTGTTCACACCGGGATCCATACAGCTACGCACTGTCCTCTCCTTTCTACCGAAAGTGGTTTCTCAGTTTCATCTAAACCAAACCATCTCTCTGCCATCTCCAGACGAACAAAAGGATTCGGAAGACTCACACCGTCTTCGCCATCTAAATGTCGGCAGACGCCTAGTCTGATACCTGGAAAGATCGGAATCTGTGCAAAAGACGGACCACCTATTCGTCCTTCACAGCGGAAAGAAACAGGGGGAAGCAGCCTCGCAGGCAACTATAGCCCGCTGGATCAAAGACGTAATCAAGGCGGCCTACGTAGAGGCAGGGAAGCCTCCACCTCTATAAGTCAAGGCCCATTCTACAAGGGCCCAGGCAGTGTCCTGGGCAGAAACCAAGATGCTGTCGCCTGCCGAGATCTATTGGGAGGTGACGTAGTCCTCCATACACACCTTCTCCAGATTCTACCGCCTTGATGTCCAGGACACAACCTTTGCAAGGGAGTACTAAGTGGGCCAAGGGCAGCCTCTCGCCCTGTTCAGGAGTTGCTTTTGTACATCCCATTGGTCCTGAGTCCATCTGCTACACGATAGGAAATGGAGAAATTACCTGATAATTTCGTTTTCCTTACTGTAGACAGATGGACTCAGCATCCCGCTCACGGCTGCCCCGGAATCCTGAAACCTTGGGTGAAAAAACCCCGAGAACAAGACAAGCACGGGTAAGCCAGGTATTAGCCCTAGTTCAAGACACCCATAGTTGCCAGGCGTCAACGTTATCCGGTTGAGTGCACTGGCGGTCTCCAGTTTGGAAATCAGTTGAACCACTCCTAGTTAATCAAGTTAACCAAGTTAATAAAGTTATTAAAGCACACATATAGCCACAATTGCTTTTCGAGGAGATTACTGAAGAGCAAAGCTTCCTGCATGGGTATATGTAGGCTGACGTCAGCTTTGAAATCTGACTCAGTCTCCCATCTGCTATCAGGAGTACACTATTACCATTGGTCCTGAGTCCATCTGTCTGCACTAAGGAAAACGAAATTATTAGTAAGTAATTTCTCCATTAGCCATTCATAAGATTAGTAATTAGGTAAAGGCTAACAAATGTTTAAAGATACAAGCTTTTGGGGGACTAGTAAGTTCCCTGTCCTAAGATTTTGCAAGGCCTGAGGAAGGGGCCTCAAAGTGGAAAGCTTGCATCGTTAAACCTTAGAGAGTTATCATTTTTACCTGACTAATGTGGCACTTTCTTCCAATAAGTTGTATTTACAATGGGCTGCTGATTCCTTCCTTGACCCGGTGCCCGGTTCAGGTCTTGCTCAGGTGCACACAAGGTGAGATCACTTCCCCTCCACAGATGTTCTGCAGCTGCATCAAAGGTTGCAATCGGGCCCCTTGCCATTATTTGATGCTGCCATATGTAAGCTTTATAATCCATTTTGATGACCAATAACCACCTTTTCCAGCCTTTTTTTTTTTTTTTAAGGCTCCACTTTGCTAACCTCTTAATCTCTCCGTGGCCCTGATGAAATAAGATGTAAGTTAGAAATGTGTGCTGAACTTCAGCGCACATTTTACTCATGAGCAAATAAAAGAAAGTTAACTGCTGATGCAGTAGGCAAATGTATCAGGAGTTTAAAAAAAAAAAAAAGCACATAAACCTAAAAATGTGCGCCAAAAAAAATGATTAATGCACATAAATTACACTTCATGTGATGCATGGTTTATAATTATAAAACATAATTTGTGTGCACAAGGCATGGTATATGGGCCCAGACAATGTTTAGCGTGCATAAAACACGATTTAAAACACAGTTCATGCGCATAGTGAGCAGAAAGCAAAAGTTACGCTCCTCGGAGTTGTGCACACAAAACAAGTTGGCTCCTCAGTTATTCCCTCAAAACATGTAAATCCCGAGCACAGGCCCTTGACACCACAAACTCCAGTTCCCATGGACTAACACCAGCCCCAGAATCTTTACTCCACCTCTGACCAGGCGTTAAATTTCCAGCAGGATAAAGCCTGCACACCTTTCTGCATTGAGGAGCAATGCAACCCGGCGCGCACAAATCTACGCCCGATTTTATAACATGCGGGCTCAGCGCATGCAAGGGGGTGCACGCCGAGCCCTGCTGGCTGTCCCCGTTCTCTCCAAGGCTGCTCCTTGGAGTGAACTTTTTTTCCAGGCCCGCCCCCCCCCCCCCCCCCCCCCCCCACCTTCCCCTATCTAACCCACCCCCCAGCCCTACCTAAATATCCCCCCACCTTATTTTATTTCTTACGCCTGCCGGAACGGAGGAGGGCTCGGGACACGCCCCCGGCCCGCCGTCACGCCTCTGGACCGCTCCCTGATCCTGGACACGTCCCGGACCTCCGGCATGCCCCCGGACCCGCCCCCGGACGGCCCACTTTTGAAAGCCCCAGGGCTTACGCACGTCCCGGGGTTTGCGCTCGCCGCCGAGCCTTTGCAAAATAGGCTCGGCGTGCGCAGGGGCATATTTTCTCAGGTTACGCGCGTAGCCTTTGAAAATCTGCCCCATTGTTACTCATGGTTGTACGCACATTTTTTTGGGTGTAAGATCTCCTTGCTGCTTCAAAAAAGCGCTCAGAGCCACCTACTGATGTGTGCAAAGCCTAGCTCACCTTATTACATCGGGGCCTATAAGAGCCATGCTTTTCTAGGGTAGCGTTTCTGAAACTTTTTAGATCATGCTCTCTTTTATGTCTTTTTTTTTTTTTCCCCTTGTACAATTAGTTACATCAAACCAAAGATCTTGCTTCCATATCCTTGCCATCACCATCTTGATCCATCGCATGCTTCCCTGGGAAGGCTGGCTGCCTCCCAGTTTGATAGCCAGTTCTCCTGAGAACTGCGAGTGCCAGTTCAACCACACTCCCCATCCTACTAGAAAAAGAAGCAGGAAGCTGAGTAGGGAATCCTACCTCCCACAGTTAATACTTGGCCCCTCAAGCCAAAATAATTTCTTTTTAATTAGTGGGCTAAGCAGATTTGACCTGGAAGACACAGAGCAGACACATACTAAGGATCTGACTTTTACAAAGTGTTTTATATCACTGGAGAGAGACATTTGTGTAAAGTCACAATTAACTAATGAAAACGTAATTTAACTGCTTTCATGCACTACATTTTGCATTTAAAAATGCTTAGTTTTTGTTCATCTGCACTATTATAACAAGTTTTGCGCGCACACACACACACACACACACACACACATATATATATATAGTAAGATGTTTGAGGAAATTCAAAACCATTGTGTAAAATAGTTTGGAATTCCTTTTCCTTTCTATGTCTGCTTTTGTAATATATCTGGGGAGGAAAGTTAACACAATTACTTAGTAAACTGCAGATTTTTAAAGAGCCTAAGCTTTCCCGTAAAGTGGGGGAAATCCGGGAAAGAAAATAACCAGGCCATTGAAAGCAAAAAAGAGAGAGCTCAAGAGAACCTGAAGCATGCATGGAAAATTACAAGTAGAGAGTTTACCAGTGCAGGGTATCTAGTCCATTTTTATATAACGTCTACGTTTTACACTGCACTGTACCTCTTCATGGGATGGTGCGTGGACAGCATGACCCAAGCTTAACATCAGAGAGGACTAGAGCACTAAGGTGCAAGGCTGCAACAAGCAGCAAGGCGCTGTCCCGAAGGTTTTACAGTCTTAGGAATTCTGTTCATGCAGGGCACATTGAGAGAGCAACGCAAGGGACCTGTCTCTTGCCTCACATCTGATATTGCACTTGACAATTGTCAGTCTAGCACAACTTTCTAAAGTGTAAAATTGTGTACTACCCAGTATAGAACATAGAGAATGCAATATATGAATTCAGAATGATACATGCTTCAAATGAATCTATCCGTCATCGTATGCAAACAAAACAAATGCATTTTTCAAGAATTTCTGTCCTTTTAAGTGGTTAAATATTTGTATTAATTTCAATTGTTTGGGGGTGGGTGGGATTTTTTTCCCCCCTCTACTTTAATGCTATAGGAGCATCTCTGGAGACCAAAAGGAGAAAGATGAGATCAAAGATTCAAAGCCGCGCTCCTTGAGGTTCACGTGGAGCATGAAGACCACCAGCTCCATGGACCCGAACGACATGATGCGGGAGATCCGGAAGGTGCTGGACGCCAACAACTGTGACTACGAGCAGAAGGAGCGCTTCCTGCTCTTCTGCGTGCACGGCGACGCTCGGCAGGACAGCCTGGTGCAGTGGGAGATGGAGGTCTGCAAGCTGCCGCGCCTCTCGCTCAACGGCGTCCGCTTCAAGCGCATATCTGGCACTTCCATTGCCTTCAAGAACATTGCATCCAAAATAGCCAACGAGCTCAAGCTGTAAAGGAGAAAACGGTATTGGTGGGATCAGGGAATATTCATGCCGTGACCTAGATCACACTGTTTGAATGTACTGGCTACGCCTAACGTGATTGGCCTGTGAATCTCTTCCTTCTCCCCTGTAGAAACGGTCCTTATTGCAATAAGGTTATACATAGTTATGAATTGTAAAATTTTATTCATGACCTATATTAAATAACTGTAGCTAAAAAAAACGTTATGTTCACATGTACAGGTAAATACGTAGCACATTCAGTTCACAGTTTGTTCATAAAATTGTATAATAAAAAACTTGATCGCTGAAAGATACAGGTCTTGTATAGTTGTGTCTAGATTTCTGTACAGAAATGTATGTTTGATGCATTTGTTTGAGATGAAAACATTCTTTCCTCTCACTTACGTTTTTTGATGGTTTATTTTTATTTTTATTTTTTTTTTGCCTCTATCATGCATTTCTAAAAAGAAAAAAAAAATGATGTCCAGAATTGACATGCACAATGTAGAACTTTCATAAGTATAGCATGGCCATTTTTCTTTATTTAAAAAAAAGTCACATATATATGTAATTATGAAATAGAGATCAATTTTTTTGTTCTACACAGGGTTGTCCTGCTTATCTTTGGCTTTCATCCTCGTTAATGGACAGTGTTTGGTTGAAAAATACAAAGATGTTTACAGTGTTGGCACTTGTAGTAGAAAAGAAGAAAAAACGTAAAAAATCTCAAACCTTGTGCCGGGTGAACAAGGTGCTGGAGAATAACGGTCAAAGCTAGTTAAAAGTTTCTTCTGCAGCTTTTTATATACTCAAGCCTGTTTAATAAATGTAGCAGTGAAATGTAGACAGCCTATGGGGGACAGCGAACACATTGCTTAAATTAAACGCAGCATAAAACAGAGGAAATATCCATTAAGTGTCTTGCCTTCAGAACATTGCAAAATTCGAGTTAGTGGCAATGTTACTGGAATAATTTCTCAGCACAAGCTCCTACATTATAATGAAGTATTGACCAGTAACACCACTTCACAATGCCACCTCAGGAAATAACCATCTGTCGGAAAGCTTGCCGCCGCCCCCATCCCCAATACGCCCCCTGCAATTGTATTGCCATACGTTACACCTAGGCAATAGATTGGTTCATTCATGCTTTAGTGGTTGTAAAAATTTGTTCCCATGTAACTGGTTTGTGCTTAATATTTTATCAAATTTCTTGTATTTATTCCACATCATTATGCCTGTAATGTGCAGCTTTGTAATTTAGGCGTTTGCCTATTTAAAACAAAAAAAAAAGAGAAGTTTTTTTTCTTTCATAATTAGTGATTATAAACTTATGTAAAACCACTAGTGCTGGTAGATTTTAATACTTGTTATTTTGTACTGAATCAACCTTAGAGGTTGATTGTGCAATGTTATTTAATGTTGTAATTACTGTAATCGGCATACGCCCCCCTCCTCTGCCCCAGTCTGCACACACTTGTGAAAAATAGAAAGAATTAATTCAAAAGCTGTCAATTAAAATAGACAAAGAAACAAGCTGTGATTTAAACTCTGAAACCCTAATCAAGTTTAAAAAGCCGAATGTAGCTGATGTGCCATTGTGAAATGGCTTCCTGACAGAGATGGACTTTGTATTGTGTGATGTAACTGTCTTCTGTAATGGTTCTGATCTCACATGGACGTATATTGTTGCCTTAGAAAAAGGGTGGTGGAGAGAAGGAACTGAGGCCCCTATTTGTCTCGTAAATGAAAGTTGATGCAAGTCATCTTGATTTACTCTCACTGGTGCACTCTTTGAAACTTACTTGAAACGGTTCTAAAAATAAAGCACTTGTCTTTTGCCCGTTTCTCTGCGTGATGTGTCTCTTTCCAGGATCTTATGGAACTGGGTTGTACCATTTTCATTCCATAGGTATATTTTGTAAATTTACCATCTGTCCTGTTAACCTTTCTCTGAAAAGCAGCAGTTCATTAACTTCATTAAATACTCTCTTGTCTTATCTTTTAGTAGGGCATTATATATTTTGCTTTTGAACCGCAAAGTTCTCTAAACACCAACTCTGCCCCAATCCTTTTATGTTTATTTTCCTTCTGCTTGTTCTTTCTCAAGCTGAGTTATTTTTCCTGTTTTTAGCTGCCTTTTAGATGCCCAGTTCCCCAACCTTCCTACAACTCCTCAAACTGATTGTTTTAACTACTTTACATAATTTTGTCATCTGTGAATTTGATCTCCTAACCCATTGCTCCCTTTTCCTGATCATTAATGACGAAGTGTGTAATGGGCAGGTCACCTTAGTAGTAAGTTGTGGGGGGAAGCAGATAAACAGACACAGGAGATCAGCCGAAAAGTTTCCTTTATAAAACAGCAGTGTAATACTACAGGGTTCTGGTAAAAATATAATAAATGACAAAGGCAATATATCAGAGATTATAGTATATGTGCACCTAAGCAAGTAAAGAAAAAAACAGAACTATTGCTAGCAGCACACTTATACACAGAACAGCAGAGAGAAAGGTTCCATATTAGGAGTTACCACCTAGGAAAGAGATCTAGACGTCGTAGTGGATAATACATTGAAACAGCTAGATCAGTGTGCTGTGGCAGTCTAAAAAGCAAACAATGGGCTTCATTTTCTAAAGTATCACAGGCCTGCGATACTTTAAGTAATGAGGGGCGGTCCTGCGCTAGCCGGCAGCGATTGCACCGCCGCGGTGCGATCGCTTGATCAAAGAAATCCTTACTTTGCATGCCTGTGTTCTGCGCACTCTATATTCCAACCACAAATTCCTTGGTATAGAGAGAAGTAAATACTCAACAACATATCTGACCCAGACGTTGAGCTCCCAGATGAATAACTGGATGCCACTGCTGAATACCCAGGGAACAAATTCAGGGATGTGTGCAGATGTTGAATTGACTTGTAAATACTAGTTCTTTTTTTTTCACCTTTTATATGATCTTATCTAAGAATTAAGACATAAGAACATGCCATACTGGGTCAGAATTTGGGCTACAGAATTGTGGCCCAAATTCCTTCACACCAAGCAAAATTACGCTGCTATCAGAGCTCAGTGTTTCACATTCCTATGGGACTATTCACTTTCCTGTGGGACTATTCTAACCCTGCACGTACCATCTAGTTCTCCCAGGACAAGCAGGATGGTAGTCCTCACATATAGGTGATGTCATTAGGCAGAGCTCTATTACGGAACACTTTTGTCAAAGTTTCTAGAAAGTTTAACTGGCATACTGAGTATGCCCAGCATGCCATGATCCCTGCATCCACAGGGGTCTCCCTTCAGTCTCTTTTTTCCGCTCTGCAGTTGCCTCGCGTTTAGGAGCTCTGTGAGATTTTTTCTCACAACTTTTCCTCATGGAAAAACTTGAATTTTTACTTCACAAATAATTTCCCTACACGGGTTTCCCTTCGCGTACATTTTCATCGACGCTCGGTGAGTACTATTTTGTGTTCTCCGGTCGGTTCCTGTCACCTCACTGTTAGTTCCCCCGGGTTACCAACCGTTTTGCGGCCCTCTTTTTTTTCTCTCCCTATGTCTATCACACTCGATCCACCCCACGATGCCCGCAGGTGTCCTTGCTGCGATCTTCCTCCGGGTCCATTGGGACGTCCATGCTTCCCATTGATGCCGTGGAGGCCGCCATCGATCCTGTCGTAGCCACCATCGATGCCATCGAGGTCGCAGTCAATGCCGTCAGGGCCGCCATCGATCCCGTCGATGCCTCTGGTGCCATCGAGGCTGCCGTCGATACCTCCATCGATGCCACCAATCACAGCAATTTATACCATCCGAACCTTCATATCTTTTCACTAATGTTTTTCAGGTACTTGTAGCTTCACGAAAACCTTCCACACATAAATCTTACCATTCGAAATAGACAGGATTTACCAAATGGGGTACACAAAAAGGTATTGGCCCCTTTTCCTGCCCCACTCCATCTCTATTAGGCTATATAGGGTTCCTTTCGGATTCTGGTCTCCAGACATCCTCTGCACAGGTACACCTCATTGCCATTTCAGCATACCACCAGGGAGTAGGGGATGCCCTGATATTGGCAACCCCTTATGAGTCAGCTTATGATGGGCTTTCCTCAACTTAAGCCTCCTCTATGATTACCGGTTACGGAATGGGACCTAAATGTAGTGCTTACAAGGCTCATGCATTCCCCGTTTGAGCCTTGGCATTCCTATGACATTAAAAATTCTAACATGAAAAATTATTTTCCTCGTAACCATTACATCTGCTCAAGGGGGTCAGTGAGTTACAAGCCCTTGTTGCATACTCTCACCCTACACTAGGTTCCTCCGTGACCGAGTGGTCCTCCATTCTCACCCTAAATTTCTTCCTAAGGTGGACACAGTCTCTCCCCTTACTCAATTTATAGTCTGCCCACTCTTTTCCCAAGGCCTCACTCTCACCAGGGCGAGAGGTTTTTGCACACTTTGGACTTGCATTCTATCTAGACCGCATTGCAGTCCATAGGAAATCTACCCAACTCTTTGTTCCTTTTGACAAAAACAAGCTGGGAGTTGCAGTGGGCAAAAAAACTCTTTCCAACTGGCTAGCAGACTGTATCAAATTCTGCTATGAGGAAGCAGGCCTTCCTCTCCAGGGGTGAGTGAAGGCACATTTTGTAACAGCCATGGCAACGTCTGTAGCACACTATCGTTCAGAACCAATTGCCGACATCTGCTAGGCTGCGACATGGAGCTCTCTTCACACATTCACAGCCCGCTACTGCTTAGATAAGGATGGTCGTCAAGACTCTACCTTTGGACAATCTGTCTTGAAATATTTTTTTCCAGTATAAAACCCAACACCTTCCACAACCACCTGCTGTGATTTCAGGCTGCCTCATCATTGCCAATAGCACCCCAATTATTGTGCCTGTTGCATGAGTTGTCTGCTATTGGCCTGTTGTAATATGAGACAGCCTGTAGCTTGTTAATCACCCATATGTGAGGACTACCATCCTGCTTGTCTTGGGAGAAAGCAGAGTTGCTTACCTGTAACAGGTGTTCTCCCAGGACAGCAGGATGTAGTCTTCACAAAACCCACCCGCCACCCCGTGGAGTTGGGTCCGCTTACATTTTGTTGTTTTATTTTTCGCTCGCACTTTTTTGCTACAAACGAGACTGAAGGGAGACCCCTGTGGACACAGGGATTATGTGCCATAATAGGGCTCCGCCTAATGATGTCACCCATATGTGAGGACTACATCCTGCTGTCCTGGGAGAACACCTGTTACAGGTAAGCAACTCTGCTATTCTTCCGGTCCACTGTCCCTAATCACAACACACAGTGAAACAGCTTTAGTCCCAATACAGATTCCTGGGCCACACCACTATATGCCTCTCTCCTTGGGGAAATTGACCATTTAGTTGTACTGCATTGCCTATCCTTTAATCAGTTACCAATCCACAATAGGACACTGCCTCCTATCCCATAACACTTCAGTATCTTGAGGATTCTCATGAGGAACCTTTATCAAATGCCTCCTGAAAATTCAGATACATTACAGCAATTAGCTTGTCCTTCTCTACATCTTATTTAAACCTTCAAAGAATTCTAACAGATTGGTAGGCATGATTTCCCTTTGCAAAATCCATGCTGGTTCTTCCCATTAAGCCATATATTTGTGTGGCCGGACTGCCTGATTTGGGTCCCTGCACCCCAGACCTTACCTGGCACAGGGAGGTATGGTGTAACCCAGGGACAAGAAAAATAAAAGGACAAAAGATAACTGGACTGGTGACAACTGTATCCCAGATTTGCAGCAAGGAGACATCTGGGCTCTGTTGTTTTTCCCTGTGGAGCAGAGAGATGTCATAATAAATCTGTTTCAGTTTAAATCCATCATGAGATTTGTGCTGTTGCAAAAAGCAGCTGTTATCGGATTACCAGAAGCACAGGGGGTTCAGTTACTACCCTGGGCCTTATTTTCAGGGGATGTCTAATACCGTAGAGCTGCTGGCTGCCCCTGCGTCAGCCATGCCTCACCAGTGTGCTGTCAGAGAGAGGTAAGAGTGTGCAGCATTCATGGTAGTCAGCTTGGGCTGACTCTGCTGCTTTTGAACCTCTGCACACTGCTTGGAAGGGGTCCCCCGACTGGTACTGCCACCATCCCCAGATGTCAGTAATCTTGCTGCCACTGTCACTGCTGCCACATGGCTATTGGGGAGGCGCCGATTGCTGCTACTGACACTGAAGCCCATTCTGCTGCCTCCTCTGTGCAGGCCCCGTGGGCTTCCACTTTCTCCATGCTGATCTCGTACATTGTGAGATCCGCATAGAGAAAGTGCTATTCTTGCACATTCCCAAAGATTACATGTGCCAATCACTAAAAAGTAATTTTTTTTTTTTTACCTTTGCTGGCTGATGTTACCGTAGTTTTCTAATCGGTTGGTCACATGCTTTTTTTTTTCCACCTTCCCTTTCTTATTTTTTTGCCAATTCCTTTTATATTGTCCTTTTTTCTTCCGTATTTCTTTTCTCTCCATCTTCTTCCCTCAAACACATAGTCAGGTTCTCATTCTCACATGCATTTCTCTCTCTCACACACACACAGGCTCTCACTGGCACATGCTCTTTCATATAAAATCATTCACACACACAGGTTCTCTCTCACTCCCACATGCTGTCTTGCTCAAGCATAGGCTCTCACCGTCACACACTGTCTCTCTCACACACACAGCTCTCACATGCTGCCTCTGCAAACATTCAGATCCTCACTCCCACACACAATCTCTCAACTCATCTCATACACGCACGCACACACCCTCTACAGACCCTCAGCCTCTCTCTCACCTCTGGGCCTCCTCTTCGCGGGTCGCCACAAGATGGGCTCTGCAGCGGCCCATAACTTCTCGGGCCTCTTCCTCTTCCTCGGCCCTGCTATCGGGCCTCTTCCTCTTCTTGGGCCGCTGCGACTTGGGATTCGCAGCAGCCTGCGGCGGCTCCTCTTCTGCATGCGCTGATGCTCTTTCTCCTTCCTGCCCACGCGGCTCCGGCAACGTTTACTTCCGGGGCCGCACAGGCAGGAAGGAGAAAGAGCATCAGTGCGTTTGAACGCGATCTTTTTCTTCGGGCAAGGAGGCTCAGTGGCCGCATGAGCCTCCTTGCGCCCGGGGGCATTGGCTCCCCTCGGGATACCATTGCTCGCGTCTGCCCCTAATACTTTGGAAACTTTATTTAAAAAAAAAAAAAAAATGTCACAGGATTGACCGGCCCACTGGGGGAAGCCCGATTCCCCGATAGGTCAATCCGCTCCTGTTTACAAGGGATGGCTTACTTTCAGGGGAGGTCTTATATTTAAGAATTCGGCAAAATCTCTACTAGGTCTTATTTTTGGGGGATGTCTTATTTTCGGGGAAACATGGTAAAATGAGCCAATGGGGAGCCAGCTTACTACCCGGAGAGAGAAGAGAACGTCAGACCAATCAGTGAGGAGCAAGAAAAAAGGCACAAAGGACTACATGCTGGATGGGAGACCAGCAGGAGAGAGCAGCAGGGGAAGGAAAACAAGAGAGCTGTGCTTGGGCTAGGATCCCTCCTTGCCCTTCGCCCATGGTTACCAGGAGACAGAGCACAGCAGAAGGAGAGTCTAGGACAGTGATGGCTAACCTATGACACGTGTGTCAGAGATGACACGCCGAGACTTTTTGCTGACACGCGCAGCGTTTCGTGGACTATTGGGAATTTTTTTTTTAATCGGCTGCGCCGAGCCTTTTTTTTTTTTTTATCGGCTGTGCCGACCCTTTAAAACTAGATTTTTAGTATCCCCCCACCCTCCGGACCACTCCACCCCCCCCCCAATGCCCCGGGCGCAGCGACAGGCAGATAGGCAGGGCCACAGCCCGAAGAAAAAGATCACGTTTAAACGTGCTGATGCTCCTCCTCCTTCCTGCCTGTGCGGCCCCGGAAGTAAACATTGCCGGAGCCACGTGGGCTGGAAGGAGGTGAAGCATCGGCGCGTGCAAAAGAGGAGCAGCGCTTGCGTTTATGGGCAGCCGCGAATCCCAAGTCGCAGTGGCCCGAGAAGAGAAAGAGGCCTGGTAGCAGGGCCACCGCGGCCCGAGAAGATCAGGGCTGCTGCAGAGTCCATCCTGCGGCGACCCGCGAAGAGGAGGCCCAGAGGTGAGAGAGAGGCTGAGGGTCTGTGCGTGCGTGAATGAGATGAGTTGAGAGATTGTGTGTGAGAGTGAGGACCTGAATGTTTGCAGAGACGGCATGTGCTTGAGCAAGACAGCATGTGGGAGTGAGAGAGAGCCTGTGTGTGTGAGAGTCAGACAGCATATGCCAGTGAGAGACTGTGTGTATGAATGATTGTATGAGAGAGAGCATGTGACAGTGAGAGCCTGTGTGTATGTGAGAGAGAGAAATGCATGTGAGAATGAGAACCTGTGTGTTTGAGGGAAGAAGATGGAGAGAAAAGAAACAAAAAAAAGACAATATAAAAAGAATTGGCAAAAAAAATAAGAAAGGGAAGGTGGGAAAAAAAAGCCTGTAACCAACCAATTAGAAAATGAAGATCAGACAGCAAAGGTAAAAACCAAAATTAATTACTTTTTAGTGATTGGCACATGTAATCTTTGGGAATGTGCAAGAATAGCACTTTCTCTATGCGGATCTCACAATGTACGAGATCAGCATGGAGAAAATGGAAGCCCACAGGGCCTGCACAGAGGAGGCAGCAGAATGGGCTTCAGTGTCAGTAGCAGCAATCGGCATCTCCCCAATAGCCATGCGGCAGCAATGACAGTGGCAGCAGAGGAATGAGAGAGGTTCTGAGGTTGCTGGCAAAAGAGAGGGGGGTCTGCCTTTAGTGTGTGCATGTGAATGAATGGGACTCTGCATGGGGGTGAGAATGAATTGGTGCCTGCCTGGAGGATGGAGCGGGAGTGGTGTGAAAATGAATGGGAGCCTGCCTGGGGTTCAGTGTGTGTGTGTGTGTGTATGTGAGGGAGCCAGTGAGTGTGAGAGCATGAGTGTGTATGAGAAAATCCAGGGGAGTAAGAGTTTGGGGGGGGTGGGGGGGTGGAGGGGGAGATCTTTAATTGAAGATTTAGCCAATGAAATTCAGCAACAAAAAAGTCACTAAGCAGGTAAGGTAAAGAATTATTTGTTTTTGCTTTATTAATAAATACAGAACATATTAAAATTATAACTTTTTGTTATTAATATTAGAGCTACAAATATCACAAAATTATGGATTTTTCTAGAAGTGACACACCACCCGAGTTATGCTCGGGTTTTTTTATGAATTTTGACACACTGAGCGCAAAAGGTTGGCCATCACTGTCCTAGCAATAACCGTCTTCAGGCCCCTCCGAGGACTGTCCCCTCCGCCTGTTAACCTTAAAGACGGTGTTCTTGCTGGCAGTTTGTTCAGCCCACCGCATCTCGGAACTACAAGCACTGTCCTGCTGTGAGCCATTCCTCAGGTTCACCCCGGGAACCAGCCAACTACGCATGGTTCCCTCCTTCCTCCCCAAAGTGGTCTCAAACTTCCACCTTAACCAGACCATCTTGCTACCAACGACGGATGGCTTGAAGAATTTGGAAGCAGCCCGTAGTCTACGCCACCTCAACATCAGCAGACTCCTATCCAGATACCTGGAAATGTCTGAACCCGTACGAAAAACGGACCACCTTTTCATCCTTCACAGTAGAAAGAGAGAAGGGGAAGCAGCCTCGCGGGCAAACATTGCCCGCTGGATCAAGGAAGTCATCAAGGCGGCCTACGTAGAAGCTGGCAAGCCACCACCTCTACAGGTCAAGGCCCATTCTACCAGAGCCCAGGGAGTATCCTGGGCAGAAACTAGAATGCTGTCGCCTGCCGAGATCTGCAGGGCGGCTACATGGTCCTCCATCCATACCTTCTCCAGATTCTACCATCTGGATGTTCAGGCTCGGGAGGACACGGCATTTGCAAGGACAATTCTAAGTGGGTCACAGGCAGCCTCCCACCCGGTTCGGGAGTAGCTTTTATACATCCCATTGGTCCTGAGTCCATCTGCTACACACTAGGAAATGGAGAAATTACTTACCTGATAATTTCGTTTTCCTTAGTGTAGACAAATGGACTCAGCATCCCACCCTTGGCTGCCATTACTCATGGTCTTTCAAATGATTCAAGGCTAAGCCATGTTTTCATTTACCTAGGGCATCCACCCTGCCGGGTGTCTACGCTTTCCGGCTGAGTACACTGGCGGTCTCCAGCTATAGTCAATCAACCAGTTCAAGTTAATCAAGTTTTAATGTTTAACTAAGTTATGAAGTTATTCAAGTTAATCAAATTATTAAGTTAATCAGTCAGTCATACATATATCCACAATGCTTTTCGAGGAGAATACTGAAGAGCTGCACTTCCTGCAGGGGTATATGTACTAGGGGCTGACATCAGATTGAAATCTGATCCGTCTCCAACTGCTAGCAGGAGTACACTATACCCATTGGTCCTGAGTCCATTTGTCTACACTAAGGAAAAGGAAATTATCAGGTAAGTAATTTCTCCATTAATAACTGCCCAGGCCTCCCCTTCTATCGGGGACCTGGGACGCTAAATTGCCCTTGGCCATAACCATCCCAGGCAATCTTCTATCCAATGGCACCTGAGCATAGCTGTTCAAGTTGCATCTCCTCCTTGCACCAGTGAGGAGCTGCCATGGGAGGGACCAGTAAACCATTACCTGGTCCCGACTTCCCCTGCCCCCCCCCCGCCCCATGCAGCCGTAAGAGTTTCAGTGGCCATTTGCATTAACAGGAATATACCAAAGCCCAAATCAGACAAATGAACCCCGTCAACCCAATAAAAGCCCAAGCAATCTGTAGATATATCTTCATATTTTAGCTGTAAACCCCTAGCATTATGCAAAACCCCTATCCTTGTTAAGCTTCTTCTGATTTTCTCCACTGCTTGTGGTGACTTAGCATCCCACCAACCAACCTGGTAATCACGTAGGACGAGATCATCACCACATGTGGCCAAAGGGACTTTAGAAACGCTAGGTCTTGTTGACCTTTTTGATAAGGTCAATAGTTTTTATGGAGACTGTCATTATGTCCCCCAGGTGAATGAATATGCCATCCAGCCTGGGTTGCCCCCTTGCGTGTTATAGGAGTATGGGTATCATCTGGTTCCAGTAAGGTGTTTATTTTATTTTTATTTTTTCTAACTGCTACACTGGTCGGTTACCCCCGTGCCGCCTTGTTGTAGGGTTTTCACTACCACTTCATGCAGGTTACCCTAGTGCTTTCTGTTTAGGGTTATAACTGCTGCATTGTGCAGTTATCCCTCATGCTGAAATATTACACCAAATTATCTCCAAGCCACAAGACCTGTAGGCCCATCAATCATAGGCCCTTGCCACAGCTACCTAGAAGCCCACTATCCTTGGGGCTGATGCTAGACCCGTAGCATATCGGACCTGCAGTTAGACACTCATAATCCTCATGCAGAACATATTGTCTATGGACTCCTTCAGTGAATTAGTAAATAAATCCAATCCCATATTGGACAGATGCACCATGTCCCTATGAAATACACCCAGGCAAGGTTCCCATGCCCAAGAGTGCCATATAAGTAAACTGCCTCCCCCCCCCCCCCCCAAATAACTCAACTAGGAACCAATTTCCTATTAACCTTTAAGACATTTCCCCCACATTGCATGACCCTGCAGCTTAGTCTGGGCAACAATATCAGATCAACTAGCATGGTATAAGGAAGCAAAGAAAAAAGCAATGCAAACTCCTTGCATGCTGCATCAATTAGTTGCCTACAGGTCCATACACCCACATTGTTGTCACCATGGTGCAGTATCAAAACCTCTGGAGTAGCCATGGATACCATTTACGCTGAACTCAGGGGCAGCAATTGATCTCATTGTGTCCTGCAATGCCCCAGCCAGCACAACATAATTTCCTGCTGTTTCAGCTCCAATTGAAGACCATATGGGTGTACGTGAGCCCCTCAGAAACCCATTGCATGTAGAAATGGCCAATGATCCAAACCGAACCTGCCACAAATGGCACGTCTAAAAGGCAAAAAAGGAGTTCATATTTCTTACGCATCCAGGGATCCACTACTAATATAGGAACTTAATGCTCCTGAATGCCTACGCCAAATCCTCTGAATAACAGAAGGAGGGAGCTGCAACGGCACTAGTGGCAGCACCAATATAGGAACTAAATGCCCCATGCATTAAGAAAGGTGGAAGGAAGGCAAAACGATTACCGTCATGGTTAAAAGATGAGGTGCAAGAGACTATTTTAGCAAAAAAAATCCTTCAAAAATTGGAAGAAGGATCCATCTGAAGAAAATAGGATAAAGCTTAAGCATTGGCATGTTAAATGTAAGACATTGATAAGACAGGCTAAGAGAGAATTTTTAAAGAAGTTGGCCATAGAGGCAAAAACTCACAATAAAAACTTTTTAAAATATATCTAAAGCAGAAAGCCTGCAAGGGAGTTGATTGGACCATTGGGTGATCAAGGGGTTAAAGGGGCACTTAAAGAAGATAAGGCCATCGTGGAGAGATTAAACAATTTCTTTGCTTCAGTGTGTACTGAAGAAGATGTTGGAGAGATACCCATTCCAGAGAAGGTTTTTATGGGTGATGATTCAGATCAGCTGAACCAAATCACAATGAATGTGGAAGATGTGGTAGGCCTGATTGACAAACTGAAGAGTAGTAAATCACCTGGACCGGATGGTATACATCCCAGGGTTCTAAAAGAACTAAAAAATGAAATTTCAGACCTATTTCAATTAATTTGTAACCTATCTTTAAAATCATCTGATGTACCATATAAATCTAGAACAACCCATAATAACTAATTTATTCCAAATACTCTTACTCCCCACTATAAAGGTAATCATGCTGAGGGGGGGCCGAAACTATAGGGAGTCAAAGAAGAATAATTATAATCATGTAACAGGCTTAACGTATCATTCTGCCTCATTTATTTTACTTCGATCTTCACAGACTTAGATGTTTATTAGGGATTGGGTAGTTATATTCCTGGCATAAATAAAAGACTTTAACTGTTCTGGGAGAAAAAATATAAAGGAATCATTTTGTGACTGGACTAAGCATTTACATGGGTATCTTAATGAAAAAGAATACCCAAGAGATGTTATCTGAGGCTTAAGATTAAGAAATTCTCGCCTTCTCTCTTGGGTAACTCAAGTGAAGTCTGGATAAATTCGAATTTCTTGAGAGAGAAAACTGGCAGAGATATTTTTTAAATACCTCTGCATTATTTGGCTTACATCATGCTCATTATGAAGTTACCAACAAGGTGGCACGTTCATATACCTCCTCAGATGAGCTTTCTAAAATTTGGGTCATAGAAACATTGAAATGACGGCAGAAGACCAAACGGCCCATCCAGTCTGCCCAGCAAGTTTTGCACTTTTTTTTTTCTCATTCTTATCTGTTACTCTTGGCTCTTAGTAACCTTTTGATTCTATTTCCCTTCCACCCCCACCATTAATGTAGAGAGCAGTGTTGGAACTGCCTCTAAGTGAAATATCTAGCTTAATTAATTAGGGGTAGTAACCGCCGCAATAAGCAAGCTATACCCATGCATATTTGTTTACCCAGACTAAATAATTCAGACCTTGTTGGTTGTTGTCTGTATATAGATCTACTTTTCTTCATTCCCCCTGCCGTTGAAGCAGAGAGTTATGCTGAATCAAATTCTCCAAAGCCTCAGATTGTTTCTGCGAATTCCGAACATTAGCCAGCTTTGCCAAGAAAACCATTTTACTAACAATTAGTAACTTAGAATCTTCAAATTTCAAAATTTCTTTCAAATATTTTTTAAAAGTTATAAAGGAAGCTTCTCCCAGGACTTTGGAAAAATTTAATAGGCGTAAATTCAAATGCCTATTATAATTTTCAAGATGTTCCAGCCTTCTATTGGCATTACTAAAGTCCTTAATTAACCTTGCATTACATTCAAAGTTCTTTATGTTTGATGATTCAATTTTTTCAACTTGAGCTTTAAGTCCTGTTGCTTGCTTCTCCACTTTCTCCTCCAAAGAAACAATTTTAGTCTTTAAACGCCTCATTTGTGTCCCTTGGTCCCTAAATGAGTGGCCTACCCCGGCCACCAAGTCCCACAACACATTGAGCGTTACGACTGCAGGCTTCACAAGTATTAGGAAGGATTCACCCTCTGCTTCCAAGAGGGCAGAAACCTCCTCCTCCGCAGCTGTTCCGGGCACACACACTGCTCCTTCTCGCGATTCAGGGGCTCGGCCTCAAGGAGAGAAGAAAAGCTCCTACATCTGCGTCGACGGACTCCACTGCTCGCTGGGCAAGGAGTATAGACCGGACAAACCCTCTCTCTGGCCCCCACCATCCGAAGCTGCTCAAGCGACGTCATCACTGAGCGCCGCGGGGAAGAGGGAGGGACCTGCCGATCTCGGGGCCTGCGGCAGTTGAAGGTCTGGGGGGCTTAGAGTCACCTCCCCTGGTAGAGCTGCCACTCCCTCGGCAGACTCCACAGTGGGGAATTCGCCTCCCTGGTCCGAGGCAGTGGCTGGTCCGAAGGAAGTTATTAGTCGCTGTCCGGGAGGGTAAAGCAGCTTCGGTGAGGTAAGAGCGCACCTTACCCTTCCTTTTCGCCGGCATCTTTTAGGAAACAAGTCAGAGAACAAACGTTCCTCCGACCTGCCTTACGCCACCCTCCTTTCACCTTTCTTAATGTGGAATACAGCTGGTCTGTGTATCAGGCATAGACCATGGCATGCCTGGGACAACAGTCTCAGGAGCACCAAAGATGCCCTCCAACTCATCTGGAGACACCCAAGGCCTGCTTATCCCTTCAGAATATCTGCTGTAGCCATCCATATTGTTAAATGAGGCAATTCCTGAATCTCCACTACTCCTCACAACCTGACTCACTCCCGAATTCCCAACACCGTGGAATGACAGAGCAGGTCTAGAATCCAGGGGCCTCTCTGAATCCTTCCCAAATAGTGCTGGCCACGTAATCGCATCACCATCACTAGTAGCCTCTTACCCCACTGCGCCGGCATCCTGTGCCGCTAAGTAAAGCAAGCAGCAAGCAGCAAATTCAGGCAGCATGGGATTGGGAATGTCTGGCCGCATTTTAAGGAAGAGAAGCCCTGTGGAAGGGGAACTTGAATTGTCCACGTGCGCCAGCAGCCACTCACAATTGGCTCCAGCTGTTGCCCCTACTGATGTAAGTGGACGTCTCCTGCAATCAATTGTAGGATTCCCCAGCTCCCATCTCCCAGCAGGCCCTGCGGCTGCAATACTTGGTCTTCTGGAGGCAGAGAGGAGAAGGGAAACAGTGAGGAAGGAAGGAGTGGTCATATCTTTTTTTTTTTTTTTTACACCCTGGGGCCTGCGTTATCCAAAGCAGCGTGGGACCTGCCCATGCTGCCATTCCAGAATGTGGTCCTCTTGGCTCCAGTTGATTCACCTCACGAGTAGCTGTTAATTGCTTTTTGTTTGAACCCTTATGTTCATTAGTGGTCTGCAAACACCACTGTCTGACCCTCGCCCATTAAAAGGTGAATTTTAAAAGCCTGGCGCACACCAAAACTGTGAGATATGCACACGACTTAGGCCAGCGCGCCAAGCGGATTTTAAAAGCCGCCTAGATATGTGCATACTTGCCGCTATGTGCACAAATGAAAAGTCCAAAGGGGGTAGGGTGTGGGCGGGGCATGGGCGTTCCTGGATTTTAACTTGAAATTATTGTGGAAATACATCTGCGCACAGGCACTCGCCTGGGTCTCCTGCTGCATAACTTTACCTCTGCTGTGGATGACGTGTAAGTTATAAAATAAAGATAAATAGATCAGTGGGTTTTACAGGTTGGGGCTAACAGGGGAGAAGGGAGGCTATTAAACTAACGTGGTTTGGAAGTCCTATTTCTTACCTGGGCGAACTGGGAACGAACTAGGAAAATTGGTAATGGTGTCAGCAAGCACGTCTTTTAAAATCCCTCTTCTTACGCAGTAGAAGTGGCATTTGCGCGCATAGGTGCACGTCCACTTAAAATTGTGCGCACATCTGCGTGCGGTCAAGCTATTTTATAGCGTGCGCATATATGCACTATGTTTTAAAATGGCTGCGTCCCTGGGCGCGGGCCAACGAACACGTGCGCCTGTTTAAATGTAAATTGATAAACTCCATGACTTCCTCTTGCTGACATATCCCTGACCTGTCTAGCTCAAATATCTTAAATATCTCTACTTTTTTTACGCTGCAGTTGGTTTCTGACTTGCAATCATAGACATGCAATTTTCAAGCCAGTTTAGCAACAATTAATACAGGTTTGCATGTACTGCCATGCGGCATTATTCTGGCCTTACTATTGTATGACAGAGTCATTTCCAGTCTCGTGTTAGCTCTCAACATTCCTGCATCACACAAAACTGAGAAATCCCTAATCTTAACCTTTTGTTGTAACTGGGTTTAAAAAAAGGTTTGGATAAGTTCCTAGACATAAAATCCATAAACTTCTGTTAATTAATAAGCAATAGTAGCTTGTGATCTATCTAATGTTTGGGTACTTGCCAGGTTCTTGTGACTTGGTTTGGCCACTGTTGGAGACAGGATGCTGGGCTTGATGGACCCTTGGTCTGACCCAGTATGGCATTTCTTATGGTTTTCTGTACAGATGCTGACATCCTGCCTGCCCAATATTACTGAAAGGAAGCAGCAGCAATCTCTGTAAATTAAATACCCTCCTCCTAATCTATAATCCTTAAAGGTGCAAATGTTTTCTTGCAGGAAATAAATTCATCCTGGAAAGACTATTGATGTTATAGACTAAATCAATCTCCAGAAGAAACTTTAGAACTACAAGTGTTTTCTTACATTCCCTTTTAAGTCATAATTTAAAATCAAAGCAACCTTCTCTGCAAGTTTAGCAAAATTAATTGAGCTATAATTTTCTTGTACTGTACGATCTTGCTATTAAAGTTAACTCATGGAAGGATACAACTTGTAGGCAAGCTTAGTAAGAAGTTAATTAAGCTAATGTCTCATCCTGGCTATATAAATTCTGTATCCAGCACATATTATATATATGTTTATGTTTATAGCAACATACATACAGCAACCTCTCTCCCTCCTCACCATCCCCCTAACTGCCAACACCATGGAGCTTGGTGTTAGAGGTCAGACTCTTACAAAAAGGTGCAGTTTGTTATTTATCTTTAGCATGCCCTCGTGTATCTAAAACAGTTTCTTATATAATGCACTATCACTAGGGTTGCCAACTTTTCCACAGACCACAACTGGACACTTGAGTACGCTGGGGAGGGGCAGAGGGAGAGGAATCACAAGGAGGTGGGTTTGTGTCGTCCCCCCTTCATTTGCATTAATTTGCATTCATTTCAGATCATCCACCTTGATCTCATGATATCAGGCCTATTGCAACATGCATTGTTTGTGGGCTTGGCCCTCAGAAAGCCATGAATAAATTAAATTACTGTTTCAAAATGGTAAACTTCCCAGACAAAAACAGGATGAACTGCCAAACAGTAACAGCCTTACTCATAAAAAGGCAACACTGCAAAGATTACACCAGTCCCTAAAACACCAATACACTTCCTATTATGGAAAAAGAACAAACCAAGCTGCAATAGATTCCTACATAGAAGCTCCAAGCCAGCATGCTAGCTACCTCACCTCAGTCACACATGCAGAGTCAGACACTTGCCAAAAATAGAATAAAGAGCCCATAGTATAAATAAAAACATATGGCAAGAACTGAACTGGAAGCACAACTCTACATGCAGTGCAATAATGGAAAAACAGAATCATCACAATTTCTCATAAAATAACTAATAAATCAAGAAATATAAAACATCAATTGTAATAGTAAAACCATATTAATAAACAGAGTAAATAATTCAAAACATCTAATGAACAGAACCTCTAATATTTAAAAGCTCATTTAAACTTAAAAACTTTATAAAATTTCCCAACCATCAATAAAATATTTAAAAACAGCAAACTAATCAAATAACACCCAATATTTAAGGATTTAAAAACCTCCAACTCTCTATACCTGGAAACTTTCGATTTTCATTCATTCTGAGATTGTCAAGGATTACTGAGGAGTGGAGGGAGGCGAGGGGGATGCATAAACTCTTCGCTCATATACACCTACATTTATTCTCATACACACACTCCCTCTCTCTCAATGGATGCACTGCCACACAGGCTTGCTCTACCACAGTTGGGTCCCTCAGTCCTTCTCTCAAACACACACCCTTACACAGGCTCCCTCTCTCTCGCACACACACACATGCACCCTCATGCTTATCTCTTTCTGGCAAACACGCACTCACACGCGGTCCTTCTCTCTTTTGCACACTCATACACCCTTGCACATAGTCTCTCTCTCTCACTCATACACACCCCTTCACATGGGTTCCCTCTCACACACAAACACACACACACTCTCACAAAATCCCTCGCTCACACACCCCCACTTAGGCACAAAGGCTCTAAATCACACACACACACACACTCCTGTCGCTGTGCCTGTCATTTGGCGTGCACACACATACACTCACAGGCCGCTGAGGTCATTAGTTTCTTACTGCTCCTCGGCTGCAGCCCACCAGCGCCTTTGTCTTCAGCCATGAGTGGGATGGACTCCGTTCGCAGCCCACTGAGACCTCCTTTCCATTCCTGGGAACTTTGATTTCCAGTCATCCTGAGATTGTCATAGATTAGTGGAGAAGAGGGAGAGTGCACACTTTATCCTCTCTCATATACACAAACTCCCTAACATATGTATTCATTCTCTCTCTCACACATTGACTCTCATGCACACTCCTCCTCTCTCACACACAAAAACACACTGGCTCTCTCCATACTCCCTCACACACATGCATAGGCTCTCTTCCCCCTCCCTACCCAACACATACACGCTCTCTTCTTCCTTCCCACCCACAGGTTTTCTTCTCCCTCCCCACCCACAAGTTCTCACACTCATAGGCTCCCCCCCCCCCCCCAACAGACACAGGCTTTTTCACACTCACTGGTTCTCCCCTCCAGACACACACACTTGTCTCCCACCCACACACTCACCGGCTCTCCCTCACATAAACACACCCACAGACTCTCACACACTCCCTCATATACATAGCTCTCGCACACTCACTGACTCTCCCTCCCTCGCATACACACACACACACACACACACACACAGGCTGCTCTCCCCTCACCCCACTCAACAAGCTCTCTCAAATTCTAGGGCTTCTCTGCCATGAGTGAGAAGGAAGATGCTGAAGGCCCCACCCCCTTCTCTGCTCATACATTTGCCTATAGGGTTTGGATATCCTGCTGGCTCTCTACTACTTCCCTGCTGGCCGCTGCTCCTGGTGGGAACCCATCTTCTTCGACCGGCAGAGCTTGGGCTCCCTACCAGTTTGCTGCTCCCGGGGTACATCTTTTTCGGCCTGCAGAGCTTGGGCTTCTGTTGGCCTGCTACTCCTGAGGCACTTCCTCCTTTCTGTCTGGGCCGTGAAGGTCGGCGCAGCGCACATCTTCAGCAGCGAACGTGCTGGGCTCCGTTCGCAGCTCACTGAGCCCTCCTCCATCTTCAAAGCTGCCAAAAACAAGTAAGCAGGCAGCTGATTGGTGCTACGCAGCACAGCTGATTGGAAGGTAGTCAGGGATAGACCACCCTTTGCTCGACTGGGCTTAACAGTATCTGGTTACCGTTTGTAACCGGACACTGTACTGCAAAACCTGGTTGTCCAGTTCAAAACCGGGCAGTTGGTCACCCTATCACCACTAGCAAATTAATATTATCTGCTTTACTGCTCCTGGCTAGTTGCAACTGTCCATTCCAAACTATTGTTCATTACTAATGTATCCACATTCTTGCTTATACCTTAAACAAATTGATATCGGGTATCTCATTTGTTAAACTTAGAAGTTAACATGGCTCTGCAGCATTTTCTTTCAAAGATGAGAATCATCTTATGATTACCATTGGTTTATTGTATTTGCTTTTATTTTGTTGGTATTTTTTGATCTATATCATGTCTATGTTGTTTCAATTTCTCTGTAAAGCCTGTTGCTGAATTATTGTTTATTGTAAACCGAGGTGATGTTATTAACGTGCCGCGGTATATAAAAAATCACTAAATAAATAAATAAATAAATTTGTTTATTTATTTATTTATTTGTGGTTTTTATATACCGGAAGTTCCTGTATAATATACATATCACTCCGGTTTACAAGTAACAGAGATAACTATCGCCTGGATAGCGGTTTACATGGAACATATCGAACAATTAAACTATTATAAAGCAGATTACAAAATAAGATCAACTTAGAAAACATAAATAAAGTAAATAACCATTACATTATTGCTGTACGACAGGAGGGATAAATCTTAGAAGTTTCCCTCTCTCACCCCCTGGTCCTAGCCTACGGGTGCGTGCGCATCCACACACACGCCATTACTCACCTTCTCCCTTCCTGCCTCTGCGCAGCCCTCTCTGCTTCTCACTGTTCTGCGCTGTCTGCAGCTCGGGACCCACGCCATTCCACGTCTGTCTGCATCTCCTTCTGACCCATTGCCGCTCTGCATATCTGAATTTCTCTCGGGTCCCTCGTTGCTCCTCTTCTTCTGCATACATTCATGTGCCAGATATAAAACTTTCCCTTCTTAATAGGTCCTGTTCAAAAGCTTCTTAATGAGAAGGCTTACCTTGTAGCCCGTCCCATGTACCTGATAGCCAGCTGCCATGCATCTACTGCGCTGTGGACCAGTCCCCTCTCCTGTTTCCCTTTTCAGGACCAGGTTGGCACACCATCCCTCGGATCTCTTTGGTAGTGCTGGGCTTGGATTCTCACATTAAAAGCAATGCCTGGAGTTGCCCTTACTTTTCAAGGAAAAAATTGATAAATTGACTGTCTCTTTCTCTTCATCTAGTTCTTCTCCTCCATCTCCACCTAATACTCCACCAAAACTAAATACGACTCTAGAAACTTTTGAAACCACATCAGCTCTTGAGATCGAAAATATTCTCAAGAAAATGAAACCATCCTCTCATCCCTTAGACACAATTCCAAACAACCTCCTCATTGCTATAAGGAATACCATTTCAAAGCCAATTGCCGATATCATTAATTGCTCTCTTTCCCAAGGTCTAGTTCCTGACCAACTTAAACTAGCAATTCTTAAACCTCTTCTTAAAAAACCAAATCTTCCGGCCACAGATCCAGCTAACTTCCGCCCAATAGCCAATTTGCCAATGATCGCCAAAATTATGGAAAAGATAGTCAATAGACAACTATCAGAGTACCTGGAAGAAAACTACATTCTTGCTCCTTCCCAGTACGGTTTTCGTAAATCGTTAAGCACTGAATCCCTACTTATCTCTCTCACCGACAATATTCTAACTAATATGGATAAAAAACAACCTCACCTCCTTATTCTTTTAGATCTCTCTGCGGCTTTTGACACTGTCAACCATTCATCTTTATTACAAGGTCTGATAGACATAGGCATTAAGGGAACAGTACTCAGCTGGTTCAAGTCCTTCCTGGTTAATAGACAATTCAAGGTAAAGATAAACAACAAAGTATCACACCCGGTCCCAGCAAATCAAGGAGTCCCTCAAGGTTCCTCCCTCTCTCCAACCCTTTTCAACATTTACCTTCTCCCTCTCTGTCGACTTCTTAATAATCTAAACCTAACACACTACATTTACGCGGATGACATCCAAATACTCATCCCAATCTCAGAATCCCTACATAAAACCTTGATTCACTGGAATAATTGCTTGCAACTAATCAATCATCTTCTATCCAGTCTCAGCCTTATTCTCAACAACAACAAAACCGAGATCTTAATTATCAATCATGACGTTAATAACAATCTAATATACCCAGCTGTCCCACTCATTTCTACCACTCCTATAATTAATCACTCACCATATGTACGTGATCTAGGCGTCATGATAGATAATCAGCTTAACTTCAAAAAATTTATAAGCACCACCACTAAAGACTGCTTCTATAAACTTCTTGTCCTGAGAAAATTGAAACCACTTCTCCACTTCAATGATTTTCGGATGGTTCTACAAGCCATTATTCTAACAAAAATCGATTATTGCAACTCGCTCCTTTTTGGCCTCCCTACCTCATCCATCAAACCCCTCCAGATGATTCAAAACTCTGCAGCTAGAATCCTTACCAATACAAATAAAAGAGACCATATAACCCCCATACTAAAACTCCTCCACTGGCTGCCTATTAAGCAAAGGATTCTCTATAAAGTATACACAGCAATTCATAAATCTATTTACAACATATCCCCACTCCACTTAAGTACCCAACTTCGTTTTCACTCTTCATCTAGACCTATCAGAGGAGCTTATAAAGGCACACTCTATGTTCCTTCAACAATATCCTTACATCAGAAACGTACCATCTCTTTAGCAGGACCCGTCCAATGGAACATGCTCCCGCCAGACATCCGCCTTGAGATCTGCTTCGCTTCCTTCAAAAAGAAAATTAAAACCTGGCTCTTTAGCCAAGCTTTTCCAGAACTTTGATTATTTTTTACCTCCAGCTATCAAGATTTTCTCACCATCGCAATCCCTTCTGCAGATCACATTTATCTTAGACAATTACGCCTTATTTTATGATTTGGTTTCTCAAAGAGACTATACAATTTTCTCAATGTTATTTTTCGAACCTGTTTTCCATGTTTTCCAAGTTCTATAACCTTGTTATATGTACCGCCTCTTGGCGTAATTTTTATGTTTCAATGTAAACCGATGTGATCTGTATTTTAATACAGGAACACCGGTATATAAAAATCTAAAAATAAATAAATAAATAAATGAAATAACTAAAGATCCTGAGGAGATCACATGATGTGGTGACCTGGGAAGGCAGCTTTCTTCTCAGCTCTAAGGGCCTGATCCTACTATCTTACTAAATCCTCGCAGAATCTTAACCTACAAATAATTCTGAAGACGGCAGAGACCGGAGCCTATGTCTATTGTCAACTACATGAACAGAGCATCCCCGGTAATGCCCACTAAAGGGAATAAAAAAGATAAGGATAAACCACGAGTGGCTGAGAGTAAAATGGCGGCCGGAAATGACACCGCCGGGGCCTCGCAGAGCCCACCGCTTACCATCGATAGCATTAAAGAAGTGATTCGGAAGGTACTAGATGAAAAGCTTACGGGCATATTTTCACAACTGGGAGAATTTCGCACGATTATCGAAGAATTTAACCCCAGAATTGAAAGAGCGGAAGGGAGACTTTACTTACTAGAAGATGATGTGATTGCGTGTGACGGGAAGCTCATGGAACACACCACAATAATTCGGGGCCTGCAAAATAAAATAGAAGACCTAGAGAACAGAGCTAGATGGTCAAATCTCAGATTTCTAGGTTTCCCCGAAGCAGTGGAAGAACAATCGCTATGTACAGTTTTGGAGAACTGGCTGCCGACGGCACTTAATTTGCCGGATTTACAAGGTAAACTTATTGTCGAACTTGCGCATCGTCTAGGTTTCAGAAAAGACGGAGGGAACCAGCCAAGGCTAGTTATAGCCAAAATATTAAATTATGCACACAAAAACAAAATCTGGTGCGCCTCTCGCAAACACCATGAGCTCTTATACGATGTGCAGCGCAGCGCATCCGCATTTTCCAAGATTTTCCTCTGAAGTCTCGGATCGCCGCAAAACATTCACACCAATATGCACGGATCTGCACACTTGGCAAATAAAATTTGCATTATTATACCCAGCGAAGTTGCGAGTATGGAATGGAGGACAGACCCATACTTTTGAATCGCTTGACAAAGCGCAAGCGTTCCTGGATACCCTGCCAAAATAAGACCAGGAACAAGCAGGTATCGGCAATTGTCGGATGGAAGGCGAACTAGGGATAATCCCCATTAGGACTTTATTAATCAATCACCTGGTACTTGAACTGTGTTTTGCTCCCTTCACACGGAGCAGCTGA
Organism: Rhinatrema bivittatum; assembly: GCF_901001135.1. Taxonomy (NCBI): domain Eukaryota; kingdom Metazoa; phylum Chordata; class Amphibia; order Gymnophiona; family Rhinatrematidae; genus Rhinatrema; species Rhinatrema bivittatum. Next base: position 39,618,239 of record NC_042617.1, on the reverse strand, counting down.
GCCCTTAATACGGGGGATAGTGAATGACTGAGATGACTTGAGGTTTATTTAAAATGGCCGGCCATACCACCGATACTAAATGCGAGGCAGCTCTCGCTCGAGCTCTAAGTCTAACCCTGTGGGAGAGAACACGGCTACATGATCCTAGCCCGAGGAGTTGCAAATATCTGAATGATGGAGGGATTGCAGTTTTTCAAACTTCCATGGAAGAAACCCTGGATTCTTTTTCAGCTAACAGGGTGGTTTAAGGCCTTAAGGATATCGTCGACAAGAACTCAGGATGAATCCCGGGAGATCTGAGTTTTTTTGGCGGAACAATGAAGCAGCTCCATTTGACATCGGGCCACACGCCCTTGCTCAAATCCTGTAACGCAGAGCAAAGCACAACATACACAGGCGAGCCCTCAAGCTTCTGAGCTGGGTACTGGTTCCGTCCGCTGTAGTGCCTCTAATTTCGGCGCTTATGAAATCTGCAGCCTGAGGCCGATTCTGCAAGGGAGTGTGTAGCTAGCAACATGAATTTCATATCTAAATTTGGTGGTTTACAGAACAATCAACAAGAATATGATGAATTGCGTCTGTTCTGTTGTACTGTAAACCGGTGTGATTTGTATTTTATAAAGGAATGTCGATATATAAGAATCTTAAATAAATAATAAATAATTACCACCCTTCTGCAGCAAGAGCCTTAAATCCAAACGCGAGGAGACTGCAAATCATACTCTGCAATGCTAACCAGCAAAACCTTGATTAGATAGGACCCGCTGTGGTGAAATATTGAGGTCAGAGCTTTATCGAGCAGATCTCATATTTGGGCTGGAAAGTTAAGTAATGCTCTGGAACACACAGTGAGTGGATAGAATTCTCCCTCCAAAGCCCACAGAGAATGCTGACCTTGATATTTAAATTGGAACATGTGAGCTCTGAAATATCAGTTAGGCGGGACATCTGTTATCGGACAGGAAACTGCCCCTGCTCAGCCTTTGTACCAAGACGTCATGACTGTTTTCAACCAGATGGAAGGACATAACTTCGCCTGGATCCCCCAAGATGCTCACTCCAGTTTCATTTCAGATAAGGAATAAAACTATTGGACTTGGCAAATAAAAGAGCACTATCTATATACCAAGCAACGATCAGCACAGAATTTATTTAGAGGAGTAACATGTACTGTGCAGCGAAAGGAAAGGGTACCTGAGCACATCTAATGTGATCTCATCACCTCATTAATGAGGTTTCGAGGATGGACTAGAGGGGTGGGGGAGGGCAGGGATATTATAATTAAGGAGGGGAAAGGGGGAGGGAGGGGGAAAGGGGACTTAGATGGGGAAGAGAGGGAGAAAGGTATCTGTTGGGGGGGGGGAGAGAGACAGAGGAAGGAAGGTAAAAGGGAGGGGAAGGTAATCTCTTCTGCTTTTATTCGAATGTTACTTGAATTGTTTATGCAACAGAATTAAATGCAAATGTTTATTAATAATCTTCAGCACACCATAGCTCAACATTATGCTTTACACATACCACAGGAGCATAACCATCAAGACCCACGAGAACAGATGGGAAAGGCTTGGCTGGGGGCCGGACCTGTTAAAGGAAATAATGAATCTTATAGTCCACACTATCACACGCTGCTAGATGGCTAAAATAATCCCATGGAATGTAAATGGACTAGGATCCCCTATTAAGAGAAAGAAATATTAACACATTTAAAGCACCTAGAATCAGATATTGCATGCATTCAGGAATCACATTTAACGGCATCAGAAAGCCAGAAATTACAAAGAGACTGGGCGGGGACCTGTATCTACTCAGCTGCTGTAAATAGGAAGGCAGGCGTTGCGATACTTATCAATAAGAATACAAACTTCCAGATCTCTAAAAATATTGCAGATCCAGATGGCCGCTATATAATAGTCATAGGAGAATAGAACAACAAATGGATTACTGTATGTAATGTGTACGCACCTAATAATTACTCACATAGCTTTTTTGAGAACATATGTAATCTCCTCCACACCCATTCGCAAGGTACTCTTTTTCTCATGGGAGACTTTAATTATACTCATGACCCCACCATTGACAAAAATCCACCACATAAAGCTTTACGTCGGAAAAACTGTAAAGGCATAAATTTTCTGTGCCATCATCTCAATTTATTAGACGTGTGGTGCACACTCCACCCAGGAGAAAAGGACTACACACATATCTCTAAATCCCATGCGTCACTCTCACGCATTGATTACATTTTAGTTTCCGAAAATTTTTTCTTTGGGATTAGAGATGCTACTATAGAACAACAAGCTGTATCGGATCACTCCCCAATCTCAATTACTTTACAAGCAAGCCATAACAAAGACCAAGCTCGCATTTGGAGATTCCCAGCTTTTCTCAAGGATGATGTAAAATTTCGGGACTTTATACAAAATAAATGGAAAGAATTTGCCCAGAATAACCAACAACATGTGACCAATTCCCAGTTGTTTTGGGAAACAGGGAAAGTGGTTCTCGGAGGAGAGATTATTTAATATGTTCACGCCCGTAATAAACAGATTAATGCGGATATTGTCCATATGGAGAATCTCCTGAAATAATCTAAAAAAGGCCTGATCCAAAAACCATCGGATATCACTCACAATGAATATTATAGTAGATTGAGACAATTAAATACGCTCTTGCACACAAGAGCCCAGTATTTTTTACAAAAAGGAGAACAGCATTTGTTCCGTTTTGGAAATAAAACTGGAAAACTTATGGCAAACCTAGTTCGGACAGCCAGGAAAAAATCCTTTATAACAAGAATAAAAACACACTCCGGACATATAACCTCAAATAAAAAAGAGATCAACGAAATCCTCAATTTTATGAGAAATTGTACACAACGGACCCCAAAGTTGGGAAAGGGAAAGAGAAAGAGGAATCCTTCTTCCAGGATATAACTCTATCCAGGGTTACAATTTCACAAAGAGATTTCCTCAACTGACCTATCCAACCAATAGAAGTCACACAAGTGATTGCCACAATACAAACGAATAAATCACCAGGCCCGGATGGCTTTTTGTATGACTTTTACAAAATCCTACAAGCCCACATAATTAGTCTCCTGACAGACTTTTACGTAGCTGGACTCAAAGATAACTTTCCTCATTTTTTTAATTTAGCCCATATCACTGTACTCCCCAAACCAGGTAAAGACCCATTATTAGCATCCTCTTATCAACTGATTTCCTTACTAAATTGTGACTTAAAACTGTTGGCAAAAAGTTTAGCGGACTGACTAAATACCATTTTGCCTTCATTAATTTCGTATCACCAGGTGGGATTCGTGAAAGGGAGGAAACCGAATGCTAATATAAACAAATTAATAACAGCTATGATCATATGTCAGTCACAGCACATTCCAGCCCTAGCCATAGGGTTTGATTCAGAAAAGGCATTCTACTGAGTAGCCTGGTCATATATGTTTTCTGTTCTACAAAGATTTGGCTTGGGGGGCGATTTTTTACAATATGTTTCTCTTCTACATAATAACCCGATTTCTCGCATTACAGCTAATGGATGTATTTCCGAAGATATCCACATTCAACGCGGAGTAAGACAAAGCTGTCCCCTCTCCCCTCTTTTATACATCCTTTCAATTGATCCTCTTTTAAGGAAAATAGATAACTCTACAATTGTAAAAGGATTTGGTGGCCCATCCCAAATATTCAAGGTCGCAGCATTTGCCGATGATATTTTGGTCTATGTAACTCAACCATTGAAGTCACTCCCAGCAGTCATGCATCTGCAAAAACAATTTGGGGAATTCGCAGGACTAAAAATCAACCAAGACAAATCAGAAGCAATAGATGTCATGGGCAGTATACAAGTAATATGGCTGGGTACATTCCCATTAAGGTGGGTTACAACAGACCTCAAATATTTAGGTGTCAAAATCCCTCTTGACATTAACGAGTTATATAAAGCCAATATTCAGCCTTTACTCAAGACCTCTATTAACACCATAACTAGATAGCAGTCTTTGCCTCTATCCTTAACGGGATTGGTTAAGATGATCTTGTTACCAAAATGGCTATATATTCTACAAATGATGCCCATTTGGCTTCTGAAAACAGATCTAAAAGCTTTTCAAGGGCATTAAACCTATTTCTCTGGTGAGGGAAAAAAGCTAGAATATCAATAAACCTTCTTGTAAAGCCAGTCGAGAAAGGTGGCTGAGGTTGCCCAAATTTAGTCACTTATAACCTAGTGTACTTTGAGGTATGTGAGTGATTGGCTTTTTAATACAGTTACATATATTCCCACTACACATCTTATAGAATAGTTTGGAGTGATATCTCTAAACCCCCTTTTACAACTTGAACACTCTCTGATCCCAGCATCACTGAAACAACACATATTGCTATCTACGTGTAGGAGAGCATGGGCGGTCATTTGTGCACAATTTCAATTCTCATCACGAATAACACCACTATTAGCTATAACAGGTCACTCCTTATTCCCCCCAGGCCTGGGAAAAAGCAGTTTTCAAAAATGGAATAAACAGGGCCTTTCTTATATTTACCAATTGTTTGATCATTCGACAGGCTGACTTTGACTCTTCGGTATTACAGCGAGATTGTGGCATAGCGACCTCAGACTCATTTGCATTTTTGCAAATTCAACACTTTATGACGAGTCTGAACTTTATACCTTTAGACTTTACCCAAGCACAGACATTATTAACCACCATATTTACAAGGAATATACAAAAGACTACAATATCGTACTTTTCCCGAGTACTGACAGCATGGGAGCATATATCTTCTTTAGATGCACTATATAAAAAATGGACGGAATGGCCCCTTTTCAACCTATCGAAATCTTCATTCCAAAAATTATTTACAACTATTTCCAGTCTGTCAGATAATGTCCTACAAAAGTATAAATTTCTATGGCAAATTTACATTACCCCGCAAAGAGCTCATCAAATGCATATTAGTAATACGAACCTTTGTCCCAAGTGTGGCCTCACGGTAGGCACCTTTTATCATAGCTATTGGGAATGCCCACATGTCCATACATTTTGGGGACCAAATGCGCACTACTTGTGCACAAATACTACAGATTATCTTACCACTCCATCCACATCTCTGGCTTTTTGAAACAAGCTCCTCGTTAGATTTACAAATACAACTCATTGATAAACTTTTCCTTCAAAAAGCGGGGGTAGTAGGAAAACTTATGAGCACTGGTTTATGAAAATGATCAATGTATGTTCCTTGGAACATGCAATAGCAAGGAATTCATCGGCAAAGAAATACAAAGAAACTACTCTCTTGTGGACCAGTTTTACTAAGCATATTGCACCTACCACTAGTCCTTTTCACATGTCTTAGACCAGATTTATCAGGACCAGATGAAGAGAGGTAGTGATTGTCTATCTTTAATTGTTCATTAAGCAGTTTGTTAAATAGGTTGGAATAGATCTTCTAGTGGTCTAAGACAGTGGTCCCCAACCCTGTCCTGGGGGCCCACCAGCCAGTTGGGTTTTCAAGATAGCCACAATGAATATGCATGAGAGAAAATTTGCACGCACTGCCTCCATAACATGCAAATTTTCTCTCATGCATATTCATTGTGCATATCTTGAAAACCCGACTGGCTGGTGGGCCCCCAGGACAGGGTTGGGGACCACTGTCTTAGACCACTAGAAGATCTATTCCAACCTATTTAACAAACTGCTTAATGAACAATTAAAGATAGACAATCACTACCTCTCTTCATCTGGTCCTGATAAATCTGGTATGTACGCATAATATCAAATTTATAATAGTATGATGTTGACGCTAGTTAATAATACTTAATCATACTCTGTCTAGGTTTGCTGAATGTAAATCAAAGTATAACAATAACAACATTACTTTGCATTTAATTAAATGCTCGGGAAGCATATAGGAAAAGAAGAGAGTGGGGAAGGGAGTGGGATCGGGGAAGAAGGGAGGAAAGGGGTTGGGAAATTATTTGAAAACTTTTTACAAAATGTTCTTGTTCATAACAGGACAGTTATATCCCCAATATTGGGATAGGGTTAACATTGGGACCATCATAAGACATGGATTTTTGGAATAAACACCTTTGAAGCCACAACTGGATGACCCAATGAAGGTTATCGTTAACGTTACCTTGCATTGTCCTTTATAAAGTATTTTGCAAAGATACTAAGGGTTTATTGTACTAACGAATGTGGATTGTACGTGTCATGTAATGCCTATTTGAAATTTAATCAATATAATTAAAAAAATAAAATAAAAAGATCCTGATCCCAGTTGTATCTCTGGCAAATGTAGAAACCGCTGTTGCCTCCCCTCCTTGCTTCTGTAAGCTATTCCCCGCCCAAACGGTGCTGCCTGCCCACCCCCCCTATTTCCTGGCCTTTTCTATGTCTCCAAGGACCCCCTACCGCTCATCAGGGGGATTGGCCAGTTCAAACTACCATGATGGCCAGTTACTTGCTAGCCCTGCTCTGGTCTCCTGCCCTCCAGCTCACCTCTGGCCATGCCTACACTCCCAGATGGCAGCCCTGGTTACCTGGCCTATGCCCCCTACGGAGGCTGGGCCTTCTTCAGCTGAAGTGAGGTGATCAAAAATAACGAGCATTATCAGGCTAGTACGGTTTCTGAAGTTCCTGGTGGTGCCTGCTGTAGTTTCTCTGTGCACGCAGATTTGAAAGGCTGCCAGCCTTCACTCTCTCCCACCGCACTTCCCCCCCCCCCCCCCCCCCCAGGGCATTCATGATAAATCCGAGGCTCTCCTGGACCCTGTTTGTGACTCTCTCCCTCTACAGACATTCAGAAAGAAGGAATTAGGGCGGACACCAAGCTGAGCTGCCTCCCACTCCCTCTTTGGCTTATCGGTTTGTACTCTGACCCTCTCAAGGATTTTTTTTTTATTTTTTTTGGGTTCAGCATTCAAACTCTGCCTTGGCTCTATTAGTGAAAATCAGATAGTGGAGTTCTTGCTAAATACACACACAAAACCCCACCCAAAAAACATCATTTATGCAGTTGTCAGACATGTTCTCTGTTTTTAAGTTAATAGAAGAATTCGTATCTCACACACAGTGGAGTAAACTGAAGCCACAAATGAATTAGGTAAGAAGATCGAGAAATGAGTAGGAAAAAAAAAAGGTGCTCGGGTAATAGACTGCCTGTTTTCTGCGCTGCACGGATTGTTGGTTCGGGTTTAGTGTTTGCTGAAATGCCAACCAGCTTTTTCTTTTAGAGTCCTAAGCTGCTTCTGGAAGGTGCCTGGCTGGTGCAGGGCTAAGGGGCCAGGCCTTAGAGGGGATGCCCGGTCTTGTTCTGCCCTGTATACAGTAATGTGAAGATTTTACCACTTCTGGAAATTGTAAGCCTAAATGTGTCCAAATGCATTGTGGGGTAAATCTAATGTATATGTAATCCCCCCCCCCCCCAGTCAGATGACATAAAAATATAATACAAAGCAGAGGCACATAAAGTGATGCATCAGGCAGAGGCTCACCGCAGCCTTTGTGGGAGTCTGTGCAGCGCCTGAGCTCAGGGGCTGTGCAGGTTAGGGAAGATCAGTCCCTCCATACCCTCCAGGAGGACGGGGGTGACGGGGACCTGCCGCAAGGAGGAACTCGGCTGTTAGTTTCTGTTGAAGGGGAATAGACTTTGAGTTCCAGATCCCAGGAGGAAGTTTTGGCTGCCCTTCCTTCCTGTCTGAAGCAAAGAGTGCCGCTTGCTTCAAGGGGGATCCTTCCCATCAGGGATCCAGAAAGAAGAAATAAAGAGACTGTGTAAGAACTAAAGCGATCCTGAAGATCTGCTAACCATGAGTAAGGGAAGGCGCAAATCACTGGGGACACCCATCAGCTGTTCTCACCAGCCTGGGGGGGAGAAAGAAGATTTACTCTCTGTGCCATGGACCTTTTACCGTATTTACCAGATTGATGGTTCTAGAGAGACCCTGCCCACATGGGAGCCCCACTTAACCAAGCCCTGGAGAGAGGATGTTTTCCCTGGCCCTGGTATGTGAGTCCTGCACAGACAGAGGGAAAGAGACTGTAAGGAAAGAAAACAAGAGGATTCTGCGGTGCTGCACTTTGAGTTATTCTGCCATTCATCATCCGTGTTTCATTGTGGGCACTAAATCAGTGACTCCAGAGTATTTCTTTCGCTGCACCCACCAGGAGGACAAGTCCCCTCTTCCCAAGGGAACCCAAAGGAAAAGGGGATGTGTAGAAAGGACACCCCTGTCACATTGGGCCCTGGAAGTAAATCTGCCCCCCGCCCCCACCACCACCTATAAAGGATCCAGCCCTGGAAGCAAGAGAGTTTGGGTTCCAGCCCCGAAGAGAAACAAATTATTTTATGGCCCCAGCCAGGCATGATAGGCACATCAGTGTGGGGTTACACATAGATTAGGACAGGCTACACCCTGCCAGGAGGTCCTCTCCCACACGGAGACAGACAAATCCGCGTTAGACCTTTGCAACAGTGCCCACCACCCATCACCTAAACGTAGAGGTTAAGTGGAAGAATTGCAGAACTGATGTAAAGGGCCCTGTTTCTAGTGGCAAGGGCATCATTTAGGACCTGGGCCACTTGTAGTTTACTCATAACATATGATTTTAGAAGACATCAGTACCATGGTACAGCCCTTTAATAACCTCTTTGGACCCAAAGGGAAAAGAATAAACTTACTGATACATTCGTTCTACAGAAAGACACTGTAGAAAAAAGTTAATAAAAATATATGCTGAAAGTAGCATCTGTAATGGCTTAGTTTTTCCTGGCATTTCTTGTGTTTTGTTGCTCTATTTTAGCTTGGGTTTTTAACTTTTTTCTTTTTCAATATGATATAGAAGAGCTAGAGAGGGTCCTTGACGAAAGAATCTTTTTTCTGCGAAGGTGGTGACCTCTATTTCCTCTCAGCCTGACCTGACAGGATGGTCTCTAGTTTTACTGCTGAAGGTGGAGTAGGACGAGGGCCTTTAAAATCCCTGTATGGTCCTAACGGTAGTCTGTGTTTTCAGACCCCACCCGTGATCCACGTCTGCATCAGGCAGGGGTCACCAGATTGCTATTATAAATCTCAGTAATAAAAAGCCAGGATATTGCCGACCACTCTGTTTTTCAGAGACTTTTACATTTAGTTCCCAGCATTTTTTCTGTCCTTGTGATCTGCAATAAGAATATAATAACCTCTGGCTACTATACGTGAAACAGCTGGATTGCTGGGGGCGGGCCACTTAGAAGAATCTAAATCGCATTCATGCTCAGGTTGGCAGGAGCCTATATGGCAAAATGGGTTTACTCTGCCAGACCTGGGATCTACAGCAGTAGAGAGGCAGGACCATACAGCATCCTCAGGTCTGCCTCTCCATATTTATAAAGGGATCCAGCGTTGATCCAGGAAACCATAGACCGGTGAGCCTGACTTCAGGGCCGGGAAAAATCGTGGAAACTGTTATAAAGAATAAAATCACAGAACATTTAGACAAACATGGTTTGATGGGACACAGCCAGCATGGATTTACCCAAGGGAAGTCTTGCATCACAAATCTCCTATATTTTTTTGAAGGGATAAATAAACATGTGGATAAAGGTGTATTTGGATTTTCAGAAGGCGTTCGATGAAGTCCCTCATAAGAGGCTTCTAAGAAAACTAAAAAGTCATGGGATAGGAGGCGATGTCCTGTCGTGGATTACAAACTGATTAAAAGACAGGAAACAGAGAGTAGGATTAAATGGTCAATTTTCTCATTGCAAAAGGTAAACAGTGGAGTGCCTGAGGGATCTGTACTTGGACTGGTGCTTTTGTATATATTTCTAAATGATCTGGAAAGAGGTACGACGAGTGAGATGATAAAATTTACAGATAACACAAAATTATGCAGAGTTGTTAAATCTCAAGCAGATTGTGATGAATTGCAGGAGGATCTTGCGAGACTGGAAGATTGGTCATATAAATGGCAAATGAAATTTAATGGGGACAAGTGCAAAGTGATGCATATAGGGAAAAATAACCCTTGCTGTAGTTACACAATGTTAGGTTCCATATTAGGTGCTACCACTCAGGAAAGAGATCTAGGCATCATAGTGGATAATACATTAAAATTGTCAGCTCAGTGTGCTGTGGCAGTCAAAAAAGCAAACAGAATGTTGGGAATTATTAAGAGTGAATGGTGAATAAAATGATGGATGTCATAATGCCTCTGTATCGCTCCATGGTGAGACCGCACCTTGAATACTAGGTACAATTCTGGTCGCCACTTCTCAAAAAGGATATAACTGCACTGGAGAAGGTACAGGGAAGGGCTACCAAAATGATAAAGGGGATGGAACAGCTCCCCTATGAGGAAAGACTAAGGAAGTTAGGACTGTTTAGCTTGGAGAAGAGACGGCTGAGGGGGGACATGATAGAGGTCTACAAAATCATGAAAGAACTTGAACAAGTTAATGTAAATTGGTTATTTACTCTCTCAGATATTAGAAGGACTAGGGGGCATTCCATGAAGTTAGCAAATAGCTCATTTAAAACAAATCGAAGAGAATTCTTTTTCACTCAGCGCATAGTTAAGTTTGGAATTCATTGCCAGAAGATGTGGTTACATCAGTTAGTGTAACTGGATTTAAAAACGGTTTGGATACATTCCTAGAGGAAAAATCCATAAACTATTACGGTAATTAATAAGCAATAGTAGCTTGAGATTTATTTAATGTTTAGATCCTTGCCAGATAGTTGTGACTTGGATTGGCCACTGTTGGAAACAGGATGCTGGGCTTAATGGACCCTTGGTCTGACCCAGTATGGCATGTTCTTTTGTTCTTATGCTCTTTGCTGAAGAAGGACCCCTCCTGGTGCAGGATCTTGCTGAAGCCCAGTGTTGAAATGTGGAAAGAAATATGAGTTTGGTGGATGGGCAACAAAAGAAGAAGAGGTGGGGCTTTCTATATATTTATAAAGTAATTAATTCTCCCCCATGCAGAGAGCTATAAGGCAATTAAAGAAAGTTGGATTTGGTGACTCTGATTTTCTTCGAACTTGGCCAACTATGTAACCACTCCCTGCATCCCCATGGTTACTTGGCAACCTGCCATTCAAGGACTAGTTAGAGCCAACTCTACTTAGCTTATAAAATCATGCAAGACCGATATCTAAGATGGTATGGCTGTTCCTGTTGGGGAGTTAATTTTAACTTTACTTTTAACAGACCAATAAAATCTCATCATAGTCCGTGATCTAAAAAAAAAAAAAAATCCCACCTGGCTTTGTTAGATCTCGGTTCTCTTGGTACAAAATTCATTGTTTTTATTGGTAAATTCTGAAATTGTTTGCTTATTTACAAGTTTGTCACTGGCAGCACTGCCTAGTGTAGTTAAACCAAACATGAATTCAGTACAGGAGATCCGCAGTAAGGAAGCTGCTGATGGCTGATGTGGAAGGTCTGAGTGCACTTTGCCTGGCGTAAAGTCCATCTTACTCTCGCCGCTGATCCAGCAGAGGCAGTGGGAAGCATTCCAAGGCAAGCTCCGAGCCAGTCTTCCATTTGTTTTCTCAACAGAACTGACAAAACTACAAGACTCAAAACAAAGTAAAACCAGTTACAGCTCCTTGCCATTTATTCCCATTCTTGATATTATAAAACTGCAAACCTTTGACTTTTTAATATAAATAGTTTGAGAAGAACAGTTTCAAAAGCTGCGATATCCTTGACTTACTTCTCAGTCTTGAATTGTCTAATAATACTGCTTCTTGGGACCCACAATGGAAATCTTCTGTGATCCTCTTACTGCTAGGTCTGAATTCCTTGCCTTATGTCAGGTGTGCACTGCTCACCCCACCCCAGTCAAGTTTACAGGATATCCCTGAAGAATATGCATGAATGTGCATGCATGCAAACATTTCTCATGCATATTCCTGCTTACAGAATGATTTGAGAAATAAATGACCTGTTAAATGGATGTCTATTTGAAGTCTGAGTGTACCTTCATACGATGCTGTAAGAAATTCAGCTATCGTGTCTATAAGCCTGTATAGAGGCTTTAAAAATCATTAGGTACCTCAGTGATGAAAACTCTTTAAATGTCCACTGTCCACTTCCAAGTTATTGCATTGATGATAGCACAAATAACGCCATTGTTGTTACTTATCTTTAGTTCTGTGGTCGGTCTTGTTATATCGTCTAGGGTTTTTGTAACTAGCGTGTACAGAATGATTTGAGCATCCCTGCCTTACGTGCCCCTTCTGAGCCTTTATGTAAGTTATCTGGCCTGAATTCTGAGGAAACCAAGCAAAACTTCCCAGCATCTTGTACTTAACTTTGTTGCTTTTGCTGGCACCCCAACCTCTGATCCGCTCCGAGTCCCCTCGCCTCACTGCTGCCCATTAAACCTAATCAGATGTTCCCCTTCTCCCCTATCAATTGCATTAAACTGGAGTCTCCCAGCTGGTTCTCCAGGTCCCAACATGTTAGCAAATTAAATGCTAGGAGTCCGATTTAAGTTTTAGGCTAGAAAATGCAAAATAAAAACAACCCAAAAAACCTAAACAAACCTGCAAGTTGGTCTGTTTGCAGAATTTTAAACAGCACACCTTTTCCTCAAGGATTTTATTCCCTACAGCTTCTGGAAGGTTCATTTCTCTTTTCTTCCCATCCCACAAGAAGTCCCTATGCAAACAAACATGTCTATATAAAGCACTGGGGCGTTTTTCCTAATTCTTAAATGAAATGATTTTGAGCCAGAGTACCCCAGCGTATTTTGCAGTCATGGATTGCATCACAAAAATAACCTTTACTCTTGTCAGCATGAATCTGTGTAACGTGAGATGCTGGATTTCTGAAAGAGAAGTTACGCTCCCAAACGCTTTGTTCAAAGGTGATAAAGGTTAAGACCACTTAACACAAGTATTTGGGGGAACAATAAAGTTGTGCAAACTGGTTCTGGTTCTCTTTTAGATCAAGACTCAACAAGAGTTCAAGTCTGTGAAATTGGATTGTAGATTGCAAGGAAACGTGCTCGTTGATGGCCCATCCAGGCTTCCCAGTTATCCCTGTCCACAGGTTGTCAAAGCTTGACCACTTGCAGAACATCACTGCATTACCATAAGAACATAAGAACATAAGAAATTGCCATACTGGGTCAGACCAAGGGTCCATCAAGCCCAGTATCCTGTTTCCAACAGTGGCCAATACAAGTCACAAGTACCTGACAAATACCCAAACATTAGATAAATCACAAGCTACTATTGCTTATTAATTACCATAATTGCAGTTTATGGATTTATTCTCGAAGGAACTTATCCAAATCTTTTTTAACCTAGTTACCCTAACTGATGTAACCACATCCTCTGGCAATGAATTCCAGAGCTTAACTATGCGCTGAGTGAAAAATAATTTTCTTTGATTTGTTTTAAATGAGCTACTTGCTAACTTCATGGTGTGCCCCCCTGGTCCTTCTATTAACTAAGGGGCGGATTTTAAAACGAGCGCGAATAGCCTACTTTTGTTTGCGCTCCAGGCGCAAACAAAAGTACGCTGGATTTTAGTAGATACGCGCGGAGCCGCGCGTATCCGCTAAAATCCTGGATCGGCGCGCGCAAGGCTATTGATTTCGTATAGCCGGCGCGCGCCGAGCCGCGCAGCCTACCCCCGTTCCCTCCAAGGCTGCTCCGAAATCGGAGCGGCCTCGGAGGGAACTTTCCTTTGCCCTCCCCTCACCTTCCCCTCCCTTCCCCTACCTAACCCACCCGCCCGGCCCTGTCTAAACCCCCCCCTTACCTTTGTCGGGGGATTTACGCCTCCTGGAGGGAGGCGTAAATCCCCGCGCGTCAGCGGGCCTCCTGTGCGCCGGGACGCGACCTGGGGGCGGGTCCGGAGGGCGCGGCCACGCCCCCGGGCCGCCCCGGGCCGTAGCCACGCCCCCGGAACGCCCCTGACACGCCCCCTCCGAAAACCCCGGGACTTACGCGAGTCCCGGGGCTCTGCGCGCGCCGGTAGGCCTATGTAAAATAGGCTTCCCGGCGCGCAGGGCCCTGCTCGCGTAAATCCGCCCGGTTTTGGGCGGATTTACGCGAGCAGGGCTCTGAAAATCCGCCCCTAAGAGACTAAATAACCAATTTACATTAACTTGTTCAAGTCCTTTCATGATTTTGTAGACCTCTACCATAATCTCCCCTCAGGCATCTTTTTTCCAAACCAAACAGCCCTAACTTCCTTAGCCTTTTCTCATAGGGCAGCCGTTCCATGCCCCTTATCATTTTGGTCACCCTTCTCTGCACTTTCTCCAGTACAGCTTTTGCTTACTTCCTCATAGGTTCTGCACTGTCCTGGATAGATGACCGCACAAGATCCCGTCCTTACTCCAACACCCAGAGCCTCACCCAGATCCTCTCCCCTTTAATATCTGTAAGTCCTATATTGTAGAATAAAGCTGTACTCTATGTACTCTGAAGCACCAAATGTCCATATGACAAGCAGTAAGGCTCACCCTGCCGCAATTAAAAATGTTCCTGCTAACTCCATATATATATATATACATTTTTTTTTTATTATTTATGTAATTATTTTAAATTCAACAAAATAAGTTGTAATATAGGCAAAGGTATCTTATGGACAAACAAACTTTGGGCCTGATTCACTAAGCTGTTTTCCCATAGACACAGCATGGGATAAAAGCCTTAGCAAATCAGACCCAAAGTTATAAAGGGAAAAAAAGGATAAAGGCAGAGTTTCAATTACTAATATAATTCCAAGTATCATTTTAAGATTCTTTCAGCAGCTCCCTTGCAAATCTCTTGCACCTCCGGATTAAGGGGATTATAATTATGACTTCTGACTGGAGAAATGGGCCCATGTTAGCTATGATGCTCCAAATCCCATCACACCGTGCCATGAGAGGTCATCTGTAAGGCAGGGATAGCAGAGCCATTTGTTGGTTCTGGAAAAAAGCTGGGTGGTGTTTTTTTTTTTGTTTTTAGGATGTGAAAAGCTCAGTTTCTGAAGATGTTGTTCATGAGTTTTCCAGGTCCCCCAGGTTCCCTCTTCTGACAGTGCTCCAGAGGTGGCTGCTCAGAGGTGTTAAAGGAAAGGTCAGGGGAAAAACTTAAAGGATTTAAAAAAAAAAAAAAAGGAGTGGTAATATTTGAACCTGATTTAGAATGGAGAGTTTCCTACTTCCGGTACTTGGAAAATATCATCTTGTATACAGTTTGCTTTCAAACTGATTGCCACTGGTAAACTAGCAAGTATCTGGGCTGTCTCTATGCTGGGAGCTTATCTATACAAAGCAGTAATTCACCATGAAGATATGCTGAAACATCAATTAAATTTGCTTAGTATAATATTATACATGCATATTATAACCTTCCTATAGGGATGCTGAGTGCACTCACGTATCAGAGTGACTAATATTTTATTTATTTATTTATTTGAGTTTTTTCTATACCGGCATTCGCGATGGGAATCGCATCATGCCGGTTTACAATTAACAAGGTGTGACAAAAGGAAAAATAATATGAACATTAACATCTCATTAATTTTGATGGATTGCCTCAAAGTTTATACTGTCGAGCTGGTTTTGAAGAGACTTTAAACTCTGAGAGACTCTCATTCAAAAGGTAAGTGGTTTTTTTCTGCAATATGTTGAAAATTAAAAAAAATATATCAACATGCAAGGCCTATGACGTTTGAGCAGATTTTAAAATGATTTTGGGTGAGTGGAGAGAGGTGGTCGTGAGTCTGCAAAACCAGAAGGGGACCATTGTTTCTCCTAGGATAAATTATTCGGAAACAATATGTCCCCTTGTTCCTTCTCAATATCATTTCTTTAACCACTCAAGAGTCTGACTGTGCATGTAGCAGAAGGAAGGAATAAAAAAAGACTCTGCCAACAGCAGCATCCAGTCAGCAGGGGTGGAAACACGAGCTTAGAAATAAGCATGGCTACTGCCCTCTGTTTTAGTATGCAAAAGCATTGAACAGTTCTAATTGATGTCTAGAGTTTTCAGCACTGAGGATTCATAAGGACTGCTGCTACCTCTTTTGCTCTCCTGTACAGCCCCCTCTGGCAACAGCTGTGGCTAATGGAGCCAGTGTGTGCTCATAGGCACCTCTGGGGCCCTGCCTCCCGCATGCCTTTCCCAATGAACAGAAAGCTTGACATAATAACATCGTAATGATGGCAGGAAAAGACCAAATGCTCCATCCAGTCTGCCCAGCAAGTTTCGTATGGTAGTAATTGCCACTCCGTGAAGGACACCCCCATGTTTCTCTTATGGATAGTAACTGCCACTCTGTGCAGGTTACACCTCAAGCCTTATGTTAACGGTAGTAATACTTACAATCGAAACCAAGCAACTGTCAAACCCATAACAAAGGTACAATTAGATCTTACCTGCTAATTGGCTTTCCCCGAGTCCCGTCAGTGGGATTCTCCCTCCCACCTGCAGATGGGGACAGAGTGCGAAAGCTTCCTCTCTGATGTCACTACCATAAAGGCTGGCCCAGCAGAGGGGAAGTCAGTAGACTTTTGCCAAAATGTGGCTTGTTGCTTGTACCTTTCTATCCTTTTTCTGAACCCCTCTTTCTCTTTTTTTTTTCATTTTAAGGAGACTTATCAGCTTGTCACCCAGCCTACTCCCTTGTCTGTTTGTCCTCTCCAGGTTGATAATTCCCCTGATATTACAGAACGCCGGGTCCCTACTTTCTGCAGTAAGGGAATCCAGAGAAAAAAAAATGTAATGAAAATGGTAACGAAAAAGCAGAGAACAGCCTGGCCTGCCTTCGTATCACGCTGTGCTCACTTGCTTCCTCTCTTCTCCTGTATTTACCTGGGTACGTATTACCCTCTTTATTTATTTGTTTATCTATTTACTTCTTTATTTATTTATATTTTCTTTTACGGGAGGGATCTAGACTGGTCTGTCAGGGTTCTTTCTTTTTTATTTCTTCTCTGTAACACGGAGTGAATTCCTAAGGGTGGGGCTATTTTCTATTCAGACCTACATAAACTAAAAGCATATTTTAGACAATAAAGAAAATCTTTTTCTGGACACATGAATATTTCAACTATCATTTGAAAGCAGGGATATAAAACCGTAAACAAACCTTCTGAATGCTAATAGACAACATGGAATAGATTGTAAATATTTTCAAGGCAGGCGTATGATAATTCTGCGCAGACACTATCATATTCGCCTCTTGTTTTTCTTGTTCTTAGAAAGAACTTGAATAAAAATACACTCTGGTTCACATATAAATCTCTCTCTGTGCAAGGTCATTGGATAGTCTAAACAATTTATTCTTCAGTGTGGTGAATAGTATGAGTTTTGTTTGCAGTGGAAAGACAACATTAAAGTCTGTTCTTTTTAATCAATTATCTTATACTATAGAAATACACATCATACAGTATAATATAACTGTGTATTAATAAATCTTGCAGTATTCATTAATTTTTTATTTTTTTGTTGAAATTCTACTAGGTAAAATCAATAAAAGTCTTCATTTAATTGTTCATAGATAATTCCCTCTTAATTCAGAAACAAGGAAGAATCTAAGATAAATATATTATTTTCTGATAAAGGCAACATAACAAATTAAGCTATCCTTGTGGCACTTTTAAACCTAATCATGTTATATGAAAATTGATTTTCAAATCTAAGGGTAGCACTATGTAGCACTATAAAATACATACCACACATTCCTGAGGGAAAGGGAAAAGATAAACATTCTAGCTTTTAGACACCATTTTACTTATTGTATTATTATTCATTTTTCTTCCTAAGCCTAAACAATACAGATAATAAAATGATTTAACTTTTCTTAAAGATAGCTGCTATTATAGACAGACGAGTATATTTTGAATTAACCCCCAACCAAATGCATTTAGCAATTTCAATACAGCAGCATACACAGAGGAAGCCAAACATCTTATTTCGATAAAGGAGAGAAAAAAATATTTCTGTTCACAATATAATATCTTTCTTAGGCCTGGAAAAGATAAGAACCATGAACACTTATTTAATATACATACATCCCCACCCTGGCCCTGGCTCCTAGGGAAAGAGACCTTAAGGAAGGCCACTGCGCTAGGACCACTCCTCACGCTGCTGGACAGTGCCCTCTGCTGGAGGCAGAGATTACTGACTTCCTCTCTGCTGGGCCAGCCTTTATGGCAGTGACGTCAGAGAGGAAGCTTTCGCACTCTGCCCCCATCTGCTGGTGGGAGGGAGGCAGTACGATGAGGAAATTCCTGCTAGCAACATTTTTACGGGGGTGAGCAGCCTTCTTGATAATTCAGAGAATGCTGCTTGAACGCGCTTTGCTTTGGGACTTGACCATAGAAGCAGCCCTGCACTTTCCCCTCAGTGTCTGCGTATCAGTATCCCGGACTGTAGAAGTCGAGGCATCCTTCTTGATGCAGTTGCATCAAGAAGGATGCCTCGACTTCTACAGGATGCATGGGGATTTACCATTCTTCTTGCAGTTGCATCAAGAAGGATGCAACTGCAAGAAGAATGGTAAATCCCCATGCCTTCTGCTAGGGGTAGTAATTGCCACTCCGTGCAGGTTACCCCCCATGGACCCATTTCTTTAGTTCTAACCTCTAGTCTTTAGGAATCCACAGTGTTTATCCCATGCCCTTTTGAACTGGTTTACTGTTTTCGTCCTCACCACCTCTTCCGAAAGGGCATTCCAGGCGTCCACCACCCTCTCCATGGAGAACTATTTCCTGACGTTGGTTCGGAGTCCTCGTCCCCCCTGGAGGAGGCGGTGAGGCCACTGAAGGACCCGTGAGCAGACAGTGGCTGACAGGTCCATGCTCTATGATTGCCGCTGCTCCTATCAAATAAGGATGGGAGGAGGGAGGGAGACGGTCTGCTACTGGGGGGGGTTTTGATGGTGACTGTAGCTTTGTGTTTTTGCTCATTTTAAGGCAGAAGCAATATTCAAGCTACTTGAATTTTTTATTTTTTTTTTTATAGAAGTTTCAACAATTTACATTGAAAATAAATAAATGAAATGAAGAAAGAAAATCATTACAATATCACAATTTCAGTCCTTAAACTTAAGGAGGGAATAATATTTTCTTATTAATTATAAGAACACTGGGGGAACCAAATATTAAGCGGTTTACAAAGAAATAAGTATACATCATTTATCCAAAGGAAAACTCTGTGTTGTGGACCCTAACTTCTTTTGTCCAACTCTCCTAGTTACTAAGAGTGGGAGTCCAGGTATTGACGTAGTTGTGCAGGCTCAGTAAAGATATATCTATTATTCTGGTACAGCAAAATGCATCTACAAGGAAACCTCAAAAGGTATTTAGCTCCACGTGAAATCACTTCTCGTTTCATCATTAGGAAATCTTTTCTCTTTTCTTGCATTTTCCTGATGATATCCGGAAATATTCTTATTTGGTATCCATAAAACAATAAATTCTGATTCCGAAAAAACTTCCTTAGAATATTATCTCTATCAGTGGTTTGTACAAACGATACTAATAAAGTTGCTCTAGTCTCAATTTTGGTCTCATATGATTTCTCCAAAATTTCTGATAAATTATCTGGCTCTTCATCATCTCTCTTCTGCTCCCTTTTTTCTGGTAGATAAATCATTTTTGAAAACACGGGGACAGAGGTTTCAGTATAGCCCAAGATATTTGTAAGATAACGTTTAAAGAAATCTTTAGCTGTCATCCATTTTGATTTTGGGAAATTCAAAAGTCTCAAATTATTTCGACGAATTTCATTCTCTAAGGAATCCATCCGTTTTATCAAGATGCTTTCAGATTTAATAAAGTTACACTGAACTTCTTTCACTCCAATTATCTCAGTTTCTACTTTTTGTACCGTCTTTTCCACTAGTTGAATTCTATTTTCCAGACCATCTGATGTATCCATATTTTGCTTTACTACGGTAGTCAAGTCACATATTGCACGTTCCGTATTTCTTCCAAGGTAAGTTTTTCAGCAATCTCAACCGGCCTCCCCACAATCCTGGGCTCCTTACCTCTCCCTTTTAGGAGACCAGCCACTTCATTTTCTTTCTGGGTTGCTTCCTCTTTTTCTCCCCCGGAGCCCTCACCAGGGCTTGCCGAAGCAGATTGTTGCTCTCCATCACTTCTCGGGGAGTCACAAGTCCTTGGAGCAAGATGTTTCAATGCCAGATTCAGTTGTTCCTGCCCCAGTCCTTCTGGGGATCGAAATGGCATCGCTGGAACTGTTGGAGCCCTGGGGCTCAGTGATGTTTCATCGGCCAAGGCATCTGGTGACCGCTCTCCACTACAGACGCCAGCGGCCCCGCCTTCCGGGCTCTGCTGCACAACTCCGAACACCTCCTCGATCCGCGGCTGTCTCATTGAAATAGTTGGTGTAGAGGTAATATTTTCACGAGTCTTTGCTTTTCTTTTTGTATGGGGCATATTATATGAAGAAATAAAAGAAAAGCAGCAAACAAATCAGAATTTCTGCAAAGACGCCGCGGAACCGAGCTGAGTTTGCGTCACAGAGTGGCAGCCATCTTGGTTCCCCCCTGACAAACTACTTAAACTTATGGGGGTTTAATGGCGATTTATTAAGTGAGGGAAGCATCTGGAAGTCAGGGCTGGCCAACTATTCTGTGAGAAATGGTTTAGATGCCCTACCTGAGCGAGAACAATTCTAACAGTAATGAATATTTCCTTCTCCTCCATCATCACCTTTCCCCCTTCTCCTTCATTTTCCTTCTCCTCGCCACCTTTTATCCCTTCACCTCAGTGTCTCCTCTATTTTTCTTCGTGCTTAAGGGCCACTACTGCTCTCTTTTCTGGCTCCTGTGCAGGCCACAGCCCGATGAGGCCAGCGCCTTTCTCTTCCTCGCTTTCACCCACCAGCGCCTGATCCATTTGCCGCCTCCTTTAAAAAGCCCTGATTCGCTGCTGCCCTCCCCACTTCCTTCCTCAAAAGCCCTGATCTGACACTGCCCCCCCTCCCCTTCCTAAAAGTCCTGATTTGCGGCTGCCCCCACCCCCACCCCCTTCCCCATAGGTCCATATCTGCTTCAGCCACACCCCAAACTGTCTCATTCCACCCCTTCTCTCGTTCCCTCCATCTCCAGCCTCCATGTCCATGATTCACCTCTGGCTGACAGCCCTCCCCCTCCTCCCCTCCCTTCCCGGGGACCCATGCTAGCCTCATCGATGCAGTTCCTGGTTCCTGCTTCATGTTTCCGTCTGGCGAGACCTTAGGTTTCCTTCAGGCCTTTCTGGTAGCACCGCCCTGTACAAATGCATAGGGTTGCACCTCTGGTTGTGCCAGCTCTGGGAGCCAGGATGAGCTGAACGAAGCTGTTTTTCTTGTTATAATGAATACTTTCATGAATTTTTGCTGATGCATAGGTTAAAAAAAAAAGACAAACCTACAGAGAGTAAAGAACAACAATAAGAAAAGATAAAAACCAAAACATAGGCTAGTCAGGGAAAGTCGTCCCACTGTTTATAAGTATCAAGCATTACTTTCTCACTGTCAAAAACAATCCTAGCACATCCTTCTAGGATCACTGCCAACTTTCCCCTTCCTGTGGCTAAACTTTTTATCCCTGGCCACTAGAAATGATGTTCTGGGTCTGCAGAGTGGTTTGGATGAAGGTGTTGCGCATCAGTGATTAAGAACATAAGAAAATGCCATACTGGGTCAGACCAAGGGTCCATCAAGCCCAGCATCCTGTTTCCAACAGTGGCCAATCCAGGCCATAAGAACCTGGCAAGTACCCAAAAACTAATTCTCAACTTTTTCAATCCGAAAGAACAGCTACATCAACAAAGCCACTGAGGGGGACACCACCCTCCACGGGGCAGGCAGTGCGGATATGGAAAAGAGTTATACAGCCAAAATAAGAGCCAGGGAAGCTGCTATGATACAGGAGGTGGACCCGTGGTCCGAGATAGAGCTGGCACTACTTAAGAAGGCAAGGCTGAGTTCAGAAGATCCCTTGAAGTTGGAGAGGGGAATCTGGATGCAGGCGCCTCTAGCAGGTCGTGTAGTCCAGATGGCTGGCGCCTCTAGCAGGTCGCATAAAGTTCTAAGTCAAGCTCAAGAGTAGTCAATGCCAGTCCAAGGGTCAAAGCCAAAGTTAGGTCAGCAGCCGGTCCACGGGTCCAAGCCAAAGAATGATCAGCAGCTAGTCCAGGGGTCAATACCAAAGAATAATCCGCAGCCAGTCCAGAGGTAGACGCCAAAGAATAATCCGCAGCCAGTCCAGGGGTCAATGCCAAAGAATCCAAACAGCAGAAGCGGAACAGGAACGGGACACCAGGAACTCAGAACACACACCACGGAGCCAAGAAGCCAAGGCAAGGTCTGAGGTGAAGGCCTTGCCTTAAATAGTCCCCAGAAGGTGGAGCCCACAGGAAGGAGCCAATCCCATTTCCTGTAGTGGCTCCTTTAAAAAAGTAGCTTCCGCCACACGCGCGGCTCTAGGGAGGCCCGGCGGGGGCGGAGCCAGACGCGAGCAGGAAAGCGGCCGACGCCGCGGCCATGTTAGTTGGCAGCAGGAACTGCCGCTGGAAGAGCCCGCCGATGCCGAGTGCTGTCAATGTCAGCGGGGCGGTCTGCCGCGCCGGTGAGTGGCTGGCGGCCATAACAGAAGCAAAGTCTCTCTTCCAAAACTCAAAACAAAGGCAGATGAGGCCGAGACACCCATGAACCTGTCACGATGGACCAGCGTCTCCTATTACAAGTTCAGGAGAAAGGGAGAAATGAGTCTGATGCAGGCACTGCGCTCGGTTAGTGGCCGTGGCTGCTGCATGTGGCTGCCAAAGCCCCTTCATGGCTGATACCCCCAACACGCAGAGCATGCACCGAGCTCTCCCCCCCATCTCACGCAGCCTGGGATAGGACAGAGGCTGAGAGGACTCAAAGCAGGAGGCTCAGGACGGGGAAGATAACTAAATAAGGGGCAGGGCCATGGCAAGGATATTAGATACCCAGGGGGAAGCTTAGAGCCTTACGCCCTCCCCCCCCCCCACACACACAAAATCATGTATCTACGAAAGCAGATTTTACACGAAAATTCAGAGTACGGTCTTCCGAGGTAAAGATATATTTTTCAACTTTACATGCACTGCTGTGCTGCTAACCAGACACTTGGCGCCCCATGGCATTAAACCTTTTAATGCATGTTGGGTGTGGACCTGGCCCTCAGGAAGCCACGAGTAAACTGAATTTCAATTACAGTATCGTAAACCTTCCATACCAAAACAGCATTGATTGCCAGCACTCAAACAGTAACAACCCTACCTATGAAAAGGCAACACTGCATCCATTACACCAGGCCCTAAAGCATCAATACACTTCCTAAGTTCCTATTAGGAAAACAGAGCAACCAGGCTACTACAGATCCCTACACAGACGCTAGCAGAATACCTCATCTCAGTCACACATGCAAAACGCAGAGGGACCCTCACCAAATTCAGAATAAGGAGACCATAAATTCTAAATAGAAATGTGCCAACAAAATCTGAACTAGAAACGCAAAACGCCAGGTTCTATATGCAGCTCAACAATGGAAAACCAGAAATTAAAAAAATATAAATTGATAATAGTAAAACCATACTAAAATAAATAAATAAATATTTCAAAATGGCTGTCAAATAGAATAACATGCAATAATTAAAAACTCATTATAAAAAGTTGCAAAATGCTAATAAAATATTTCAGAACAGACACATCAGATAATATCTAATAATTAAAACTAATAAGGATTAAAAGAATATTGCACCTCTCCATGCCTGGGAACTTTTGATTTCCAGCTGCCCAGAAATTGTCACACACACACACACCTTATGTGACTGATGTAGTAAAGTACTTTTCAGTGGTATGTTCTGATATAATGATAATTGGTGAACAATGATTAACAAAGCAACAGCCTACAGTCCCAAGAGGAAGGGCAGTCAAGCGCAGTAAATTATTCACAGAAGCAATCAATTATCATTTATAGGCCTTGAAAGAATTGCTCTCGGGCCTCTGCAAGACTGCACAGCTCCCTTCTCTGGAGAGGACACCAGGAGCTGCCTGCTGCGTTATAAAGAATTGGGACATTGTCTTAGGAAAACTTTTTTTTTTTTCCTTTTTCCAAGGGAGGATTTCCTGTCAGGGAAACAATCAACAACCTCCCGAAGTGAACCTATAAATATAGCGTCAGCCGGCCACCTAGCAGGGGAGTACGTGCTGTGATCTGGGTTTATTTCACACGGGACGCAGCTCGAGTCCGGCCGCTGGAGGCGCCCGAGAGCCCCGGGGAGAAGGGCATCGCGCGCGGTGTCGAGCCGGGCCGGGTCAGCGAGCGCAGGGATGATCGGGAAGAGCAGGGCCAAGTACCCACGCCTGAGCCCCGGGGAGGACCGGGGTCCCATCCTGGAGCCGGAGGAGGAGGCGGCGACGGAGCACCCGGGGCAAAGGGGCCGCAGCGAGATGCACTTCGCCCCGCTGCCCGGCAGGTACGAGCCGCTGCTGGAAGGCGAGGAGGAGCGGGAGAGCAAAGGGGAGAAACGTCGCAGGAGGAAGAAGAAAGCCAAGAAGTACGCCAAGGTGAGGCGAGCGCTGTACAGCGGGGGCGGGGGGCCCGCTTCATCTCCGCGCGCAGCGCCCGGGAGGGAGGGAGCCCCGCAGGGGGAGATCTGCCCCGCATGCAACGCGCAGAGCCCGGGAGGGAGCCCCGCAGGGGGAGATCTGCCCCGCATGCAACGCGCAGAGCCCGGGAGGGAGCCTTACAGGGGGAGATCTGCCCCGCATGCAACGCGCAGAGCCCGGGAGGGAGCCTTACAGGGGGAGATCTGCCCCGCATGCAACGCGCAGAGCCCGGGAGGGAGCCTTACAGGGGGAGATCTGCCCCGCATGCAACGCGCAGAGTCTAGGGAGGGGGAGTGAGAGGACACTTGGCAGTACAGGGAGGAGAAGCCTTCCTAGCGCAGCTCCTGTCAAATTCCTGTGAATTGGGCTGTGGTCCCATCCTGGGGGGCTTGTGACGTTCGGGACGAGAGAGAGAACTTTACCTGTCCTGAGGGAGGGGGGAGTAGGAAAGGGTCCAGATTTGACAGGTTTTACCCCAAACTTCACCGTAAGATGAGAGAAGGGAGCTCCATTAATGGTGCGGGTGAGGACAGAATGCAGGAGGGAGCAAACCGGACAGGACCCAGTCTGGGTCCAAGAGCTTGGAGGCTCCTGGTTTGCGCTGGTTCCGGAAGGCTCTTCAGGGCTGCTTGTACATCTGCAAAAAGGACTTGAGAGGGCGGCTCACGAAGAGGCCGAAGTAAAAAGCCATGGGCTTAAAAAGACGGAAATTCAGCGCAGCAGTTTCTTAACGCACGCAGAAATATTAAATAAAAAATGTAGCTCCCGATGCACTAAGCCGCTCAGTCTTTTGCATAGGGAAAAGGCTCTTCGGGACGGGGGGGGGGGTGTACTGTCTCTGCTTCTCTGGCTGTGTGTTAGGCAGACAACCCCACTCTAAAACCCCTTCGGGCCGATGCAGTATAGACCCGCTAAAAACGAACGTCCAATCTGGGTGCACTTTTTTTTTTTTCCCCACCAAGCCCCAGCACTTTCATGGAACTCCCTTCTCTCATCTTACGGTGAAGTTTGGGGGTAAAACCTGTAAAATCTGTACCCCTTCCTACTCTCCCCCAGGAGACCTGGTTGTGTGTGGCTTAGGGAAACGCTCATTTTATGAGTGACCATTTTACCTCCCCCCCGTAGCTAATCTACCGGCACCATACGCCCACACAATAGACGCTCTCCAGGCTGTGCGCCCTGAGGTTTTTTGTTGTTTTTTTTTACATGGTGCTGCTTTCTGTGCGTCTTCT
Source organism: Rhinatrema bivittatum (assembly GCF_901001135.1). NCBI lineage: Eukaryota > Metazoa > Chordata > Amphibia > Gymnophiona > Rhinatrematidae > Rhinatrema > Rhinatrema bivittatum. The sequence goes on along the minus strand of NC_042617.1, from coordinate 39,592,392 downwards.
TACTTACGGGCGATACAGTAAAGTAGCGGGAGAGCGCCGCTCTCCAGGCACGCACACAGGCCACTCTCCTGTGCGCGCGATTCACTAAATTAATTTATTTAAATTAGGGCCCGCGGCAAAAAGACGCTAGGGACACCAGCGCGTCCCTAGCGCCTCTTTTTTGACAGGAGCGGCGGCTGTCAGCGGGTTTGACAGCAGACGCTCAATTTTGCTGGCATCGGTGCTCGAGCCCGCTGACAGCCACGGGTTCTTAAACCGGACGCCGGCAAAATTGAGCGTCCGGTTTTCAAGCTGCGGCCGATTTCCAAATTTTTTTTTAAATTTTTAACTTTTTTTAACTTTGGGGGCCTCTGACTTAATATCCCCATGATATTAAGTTGGAGGGTGCACAGAAAAGCAGTTTTTACTGCTTTTCTGTGCACTTCCCCGGCGCTGGCAGAAATCAGCGCCAACCTTTGTTCAGGCGCTAATTTCTGAAAGCAAAATGTGCGGCTTGGCTGCACATTTTGTTTTCTGAATCGCACAGGAATACCTAATGCATTTGCATGTTGCAGGGGCTATTACTTTCGGGGGGGGGGGGTTGGATGTGCGTTTTCGACGCGCTATTACCCCTTACTGAATAAGGGGTAAAGCTAGCGCGTCGACAACGCGTGTCCAAATGCGGGTTAACAGTGCACTCTGTACTGTATCGGCCCGTTAGTATGGTGATGATGCTAAGTAGGAGGAACCACAGAAAAGCAGTGCTTTTTTTTGTTTTTAAGTTAAGTCTGTGACACGCGGGAAGGGAAGACTTTACGCCTGCTGCGGGGCAGGTGTAAAATTGTACGGGTTAAAAAGTGCGCCTCTGGCGCATGGGGACTTTTTGCGTTGCGGGGTAATAGCTACATGGAGTTTTACACGCGATCGGCGCTGTTAGCTACGCGTGCGTTTTGCACGTGCATCGATCCCCTTATTGCATGGGGGGGTTATGGACGCGCATGCAAAACGTGCGTCCAAACGCTTGTTCGCCTGTGCGCTGGGCTGGGCGCACTTTATTGCATCGGCCCCTTTGCCTTTAGGTGATCAGGTCTGCCTAGCTTCCCCTATTAGGCCTTCCCAGCCGGAGGAGGAGTGCTACTTCTGCTGCTGCCCCACCCTGCCTAGTTGGGGACAAACAAGGCACTGGCAACCTTCTGCCTGTCAGAGCTGCACTGCCACCAACACCCTCCTCCTCCTCCTCCTCCGCCTTTCCCCCCCCCCCCCCCCCCCCCCCCGGCACCTTGTTTGGGTTTGGTTCTGGAGCTCAAAACCTGGGTCATTCAAGAATTTCCTTCCCTTGTTCTCCCCCCCCCCCCCCTCCGAGATGAGAGGGTACAAAGTAGACTGCAGACCCTCTGGGGAAATACCCACAGTACCTGCATGTAATCTGCTTTGAATATAAATAAATAAAATGGGGGGGGGGGGGTGTCTTCTCTTTTCACACCATGCTTGCAAAACTGGTGTTCAGCAGACCATGTGTGTGTGCGTAAAATGTGCACGCCGTGCAGAAGTAACCTTTTATGCAGGCACAATATAATTTCAAAATTACAATCTCTCAGGCCGATTCAGTAAAGTCCGCGGGAGAGCGGGCGAACGCCCGCTCTCCCGGCGCATGCAATTCAGTATTTAAATTAGGCCCAGCGGTAAAAACGGGGAAAAGGAGCGGTGGCTGTCAGCGGGTTTGACAGCCGACGCTCAATTTTGCCGGCGTCGGTTCTCAAGCCCGCTGATAGCCACGGGCTCGGAAACCAGACGCCGGCAAAATTGAGCATCCGGTTTTGGATCCGACAGCCGTGGGCCGAATTCAAATTATTTATTTATTTATTTTTTTTTACTCTTCGGGACCTCCAACTTAATATCGCCATGATATTAAGTCGGAGGGTGCACAGAAAAGCAGTTTTTTTACTGCCTTTCTGTGCACTTTCCCGGTGCTGGAAGAAATTAGCGCCGACCTTTGGGTCGGGTCTAATTTCTTAAAGTAAAATGTGCGGCTTGGCTGCACATTTTACTTTCTGAATTGCGCGCGAATACCTGATAGCGCCCTCAACATGCATTTGCATGTTGCGGGCGCTATTAGGTTCGGCGGGTTGGACGCGCGCTTTCCGCCCCTTACTGAATAAGGGGTACGGGAAAACACGCGTCCAAGGACAGGTTAACAGTGCGCTCCATCCTGTATCGGCCTGTGTGTTTGGGACCTTGAACTCATGGGTCAGAGATGGCATGAACTTATTTTTTCTCCAGCTCTGACCAGGAGTTAAATTTCCAGCGTACAAAATTGTGTTGAGCCTTCAGGGTTTCTGCACACGTCCCTAAATTTGCCGGTAACAGGCCATGCCTTCGCTGCCATGGCTGTTGCGCGCGGAGATTTTGTGCGTAAAAATCCTTGCTGCGTCGTGCGGCGACCTATGTGCACTACATAGTGCGTTCACGCTGGACTGGAAGATTTACCAGCAGGCTATGTCTTAATGGAAGAATCCCAGTCCGGCATCCTCTCTTATTGTTCTCTATGAGTAAGTCTTTGTTAAGTAACAAGAAAGGAGTTAATTAAAATAGCATAACACTTTGTCATGTCCAGGAGAAAAGCAGATGGCTAAAAGCTTGGACTATAAGAGTGAAAAATTTAGTTTTTCCTTTTTTTCTAAACTCTGCATCTTGGAGCCTTGGAGTGTTCATTATGGACGTGCTCCTTTAAAAAAAAAAAAAAAAAAATTTCTTGCGGAAGTCACTGTTCAGCGTTTTAAGTTATATTTATGCTTGAGATTAGCAGATTTCCTCGTAGATGTGCAGCGCTTCAGAGGCTTCATGGTCTACCCCATGTTTTTTGGCTCTGGCAGTTTCTTCCTGCGCAGCAGGAGTGGTTCTATAATGAGGCAGGGTGAGGCAGCTGCTTCAGGCGGCAAAAAAATTGTCCCTCTCAGAATGCCACTGTGGCGTCCGCCTCACCCTGCCGCGGCTGCCTCAGCTCAGGCCAGCAGCGGCCACCGGAGGCTAGGCTGCCGGCGTGGAGGAAGGACGCCTCCGGAGGCCAGGCCGGCCACGGCTGAAGGGAGGAGGGGCAGAGCGAGGGGGGTGGGGTGAAGGGGGCACCATCTCATCCCTCGCTTCAGGCGGCAGATTGCCTTGCGCCGCCCCTGCCTGCTTGTATGGGTTTTCAGATCTTCTGGATCCGCCCTCTACTGTGCTACAACGGCACAAACTTTCCTCTGCAACTCTATTGAGTTTCTCCCATGTTTAGTCATCTCCACCCTCCCCTCTGGCCCTGGCTGTTGTAGGAACCTGGCACATGTGCCCCCCCCCCCCCCCCCGAACCATTCACCAGAATGGCTGGGACTGCCTGCACTGGAGGAAGGAGGGGGGAGATGTGAACGCTGCCTGCTCATAATCCACAGACCAACAAACACACACAATAATCCTTAACAGTAAATAAAACGTACACAAACGTTCATAAAAAATAATGAATGAAAAATATGAGCAGTCACATGTATAATATTGAGTCTGTTTTGAAACTCGTGGAAAAGGAATGGCCTTTCTCAGTTTTCATGATCAGACTCCATGTGCATTTCAGCTGGTACTGCCTGCAGGGGAGGTACCTACCACACGCACTAATCAGGCAGGCAGGCAAAACAGTGCTTATGCAATGCTGGAATGTAAATAAAAGCAAGGGACTCTGAATCACAGCCAAATTGCATTTAATAAAACCTAAATTATACATCAGTAATAACGGATAACTCACATCATAATTGGCGTAAAGCGGAACATGTGGACAAGATGAGTCCAACTGTTCTGAGAATCATTATACATGGTTTTAAATAGAAGCATAAATTGTGTATGAAAACTTAAGAATATTTAAGATGCTGGATCAGAGCAAGGTCCATTGAGCCCAGCATCCTTTCTCCAGCAGTGGCCAATCCAGGTAACAAGTGCCGGGAAGATCCCGTAAAGCAGATCTGATTCCTGTTACTCACTGTCAGGGATAGCAATAGCTTTCTTCGGTCTTCCTGGCTAATATTCAGGCCGCCCACCTCTCCTGGGTGCGCTATCCTATATTTAAATGAGGGGTCGTGCTAAAAGGAGGCGCTAGGGACAGTTATACACCCCTAGTGCCTCCTTGGCCCAGCGGGATCAGAGGAAATCTTTAGGACATCTTGTAGGTATCTTTTTTTTAAAGGTAATTATTGGTAATTCACCCAACATTTTAGGGAAGTTCAATAGTCTTAGGTTTAAATGTCTTAGATAGTTTTCAACTGATTCTAATCTCCTTGAAGAGGTCATACAGTCCCGAATAGTTACAGCTGAGGAATCTTGGATACTTTTCACATCTATTTTTGAAAGATTGGCTAGCTTGTGCATGCTCACGCAATGCATGTTGATGTTCAGTAGCTACCGAATCCAATTTCTTTCCCACAACTTCTATCCAGCAAGACTGTTCTTTGAACATAGAGGACATACCTGCTATTAAATCCCATAGGAATTCTAGCGTGACAACCTTCGGTTTTCTAATCTCCATGGTCTTTATGATGTCTTCTCCAGGGTCTTGCACCTAATTCCTCTCCTCTAACCCCTAGGAAGGGTCAGCTCCACCGACTGCTCCTCAGGAGTGTCGGTTTGCTCGATCCGTGGTAAAACCAGTTCCATATCCTGGAAGACGCCGGCATTCCCAGCCAACTGAGACTGCCCAGTGATGTCGCCATCCCGCGCCCCAGCAGTGACGACGGTGCCCTGAGGAGAAGCCAAGGGAGGTTGTCTAGCATTCGGTGGGCTCAGCGAAATCTCCCCAGGCTATAGCGGGGCTCCTCTCCCTGTTGTGCCAATGGGGCTGGAAGCCTGAAAAACCTGTGAAGACGCAGCAAACTCAGATATTAAATGCTGGTCTGAGGGAATAATGAATTCAGCCGGGTAAATTATGATTTTCCCATTCCTTTTGTGCGGCATATTTATAATATTTAAGCTTTTTCAGGTAACAGAAGCAGGAGCAGCGTTGAGTCCGTCTGCTCAAGCAGCCATCTTGACTCCTCCCTGACACTCAATTTTTTGAGCTTCATTTTTCCGAACCCGCTGACAGCCATCGGTTAGGAAAATGGACGCCATTAGAATTGAGAGTCCGTTCTCCTAACCGGACCGGCTGGCACTTTTTTTTTTTTTTTAATTTACATTTTTGGTTCCTCCGACTTAATATCGCTAGGATTTTTCGGGCCGTACATTTTACTTTCATTATCCCAGGTGACTAACACATTTGCACGTGATGAGCGCTATTAGTTTCCAGGGGGTTTGGCTGCGCATTTTCGATGCGCTACACACCTTACGGTATAAGAGGTAATAGATGCGCGTCGAAAACATGTGGCCAGACGCGTGTTGAACAGTGCGCACAGCCGAGCGCAGTTTACACAATCAGCCCGAATGTGTTATGAACGTGTCCAAACCTCTCTTAAACCCCGCTACGTTATTCACCTTAATCTGGCAACAGATTCCACAGCTTGATGGTGCTCTGAGTGAAAAAGCACTTCCTACGGTTTATTTTGAATCTGTTGGTTGTTAGTTCCATTTTTAGAATTATTTGAAAGGGTAAATAACTATATCTGCTCATGATTTTGTAAACTTCTGTCATGTCCCCTTTGTCATCTCTTTTCCAAGCTGAAGAGCCCTAGCCTGCGTAGCCTCTCACATGCACCTTTGTCATTCTTAAGCAGTTGCATTGGCCCCCATTTCAACAGAGAGCTTTAGTTAAGATTTTAACAAGTATTCATAGGATATTATATTCAGGGCACCCCTCCTGTTGAAAAAGGTATTGATTCTCTAGGTCCCTACATGTTCACTTTTACCTGCAGATCAACATCTACTTCTTGTTCCCTCTTTGCATGATTATACATCGCAAGAAATGCACTCGTGAATCTTGGCTTATATGGCGCCAGCCTTTAAACTATTTACAGTTTAGAAAAAAGATGAAAGCTTTTCTTTTTCAGCAGGCACATGATTTTTTTTTTTTAAGTTATTTATTACATAGTTTATTTGTTTATGGTTTTTATGGCTGAGTGTGTGTGTGTGTGTTTTACTCATGTTTGTGTTTCTAGTTCTTGTGATCCGCACCAAGCAATTATTTGCTATTGGAAGTTACAGAATACCAGAATCTGTAAATAAATAATCCGCCATCGGAAAACATTCTGCTGAGTGCCCAGGAATGGCTCTGAAGGGGGTGGGCCAGAGATGATTGTGGAAGGGACGGGCTGAGCTGCTCCCTTCATGCACTTCCTCGGTGGGAAGGGGAAACGTGAAGATATACCTCAGGGGGTAGTTGCGCTCAGTTTTCTTTTTCTTTTTTTTAATTTATATTGGGGGGGGGGGGGGGGATTATTGTGATTTTAGTCATTATTCTCTTGAGAACACTAAGACCGCAGAGTCCAGATTGGCCTGGTACAGGAGTCACACCAGCGCCTGTGAATGTGACAACATCGGTGAACCTGGAGTCGGGTACTTTTTTCTAAAATAAAGGAAGAAAGCCCAGGTTGCCCCCCCCCCCCCCCCCCCCCCCCCGCCGTCTCCGACACAGTTCGTTTCCCTGCTGTCCGGGGCCAGCGCGGCAGCAGACGATGACGCGGTCCTCTTGCCTCGTCTTCAGGGCTGTAGAGGCTGTTAGGGCGACTCATGTATGAAACCCAGGCTTGTGAATTAGCTTGAACAGACTTTTTAAACCCAGCTTAGCTTTCTTACGGGAAAACTCCCGTTCAGAGTGTGCGCAGAGGCCCCTGCCCGCCTTTCTGGTTGTGAAAGCTGTGACCTCCTCCCCCTATCGCTGGGGGGGATGGAACTAAGCAGAAATGAAGCCTAAGAGGGGAGATGACAGCTGAAATGCGCGGCACATACCTCACTGCAAGACCGTTTCATTTAATTCATGAATTCATTGAAACATTTCTAGGTTGCCAGTCACCATTTCTTGGTTCTGGCATTTGGAATTGCTGAGTAATTTCTACTCGCCGCCTCCTTCTCCTCCCTTCCCCCCCCTTCATCGTAATCCGCTGTGAAGTGGCCGACCGGTCACGAAAGGTGGAATAGAAATTGAACATTAAATTAGATTAGATTCGTGGCCTTTCATTCAGGCCAATTCAGTACGGTGCGCTCGGCCGAGCGCACTGTCTGGCACCCATTTGGCCGTGTGTTTTTGATGCGTGTCTATTACCCCTTATACTGTAAGAGGTAATAGCACCTTGAAAAAGTGCGGCCAAACTCGCAAAAACTAATAGCGCTCATCACATACAAATGCATGTTGATGAGCTTATTAGTTAGTCCCCCGGGATACTGAAAGTAAAATGTGTGGCCAAGCCGCACACTCTACTCTCAGAAATTAACGCCTGCCCTAGACAGCACCGGGAAAGTGTACAGAAAAGCAGAAAAAAATTGCTTTTCTGTACACACTCTGAATTAATATTGCAGCGATATTAAGTCAGAGGCCCCCAAAATAACGAGCAGGCGTAACTTCTGGAATAAAGGTAGGGGGGGTTTAGATAGGGCTCGGGGGGTGGGTTAGGGAGGGGAAGGTGGGGGGAGGCGGAGGGAACGGAGGCAGGCTGTGCGGCTCGGCGCGCTCAGGCTGCCTATTTTGGGCAGCCTTGCGCGCGCCGACCCCGGATTTTAATGGATACGCGCGGCTATGTGCGTATCATTTAAAATCCCGCGTACTCTTGTTTGCACCTGGTGAGCAAACAAAAGTATGCGTGTGAGTATCTTTGTAAAATCTACCCCAAAATCTGTCCACGGGTTCGAAAACGGACGCTCAGTTTTGCCGGCACCCGTCTTCCAAACCCGTGGCTGTCGGTGGGTTCGAGAATTAAGTGTCGGTTGTCGGACCCGCTGACAGCCAGCGCTTCCGCTAGTAAGGAGGAGCTAGGGACGCGCTAGTGTCCCTAGCGCCTCCTTATTAGCGCGGGCCCTCATTTGAATACAGAATCGTGCGCCCAGGCCAGTGGCCTGGGCGCGCGTCGGGAGAGCGGGCGCTGGCCTTGGAACGCCGGCTCTCCCGCAGGTTTTATTGCATCGGCCTGAGTGTAAGAGACTTGCCCCCATCCCCCCTCACAGGCGCAGCATTGTCATCTGGCTCCCTGCCAGAAAGAACAAGCTCATCCAGTCCTAGCTTTACCCACAGTTGTAGCTGCGTGTGTGTTTGTTTTTTGTTTTGGCTTTTTTTTAGGGAAATCGATGGGGAAAATCAGAACCTACAGTTCCCTGTGTGCTCTGGGAGTAGAGCCAGGACTGGATTAGCCTGTTCTGTTTTGGCATGGAGCCAGATGACAGCCGTGGGGGTGAGGGGGCCAGTGACTAAAATGGCTTGGTCTATCCTACACCCCCCCCCCCCCCCCCCTGAAGGCAGGCCTATGCAGCTTTATAGATCCTCGCTCTGCCTCACAGTGGGCCAGCAGGGGACTGCCATGGTCCCTGTCCCTCCCAGGACCTGCGTGTTATCGCCTCCATGGCACGCCATGGTCCATCCTAATAGGATGTGAGGGTACACAGCATCCGATTACAAACTCCTCTCCTTAGAGAGCTTACATTTTAAGGCTGAGCACAGAGAGGCCGATGCACTGTATAACCCGCAGTTGGATGCGGGTTGTACAGGCGCTAATTAATCCCCTTATGCAATAAGGAGATTAGTGCTTCTACAACGCACGTCCAACGTGGAGTGAATCTAATAGTACTAATCACATGCAAATGCATGTGAATGAAGCTATTAGGCATTCACTCCTGATGCAAAAAAAAAAATGTGACTAGGACGCACATTTTAGTGATCAGAAATTAATGCCTGCCTGGAGCATGCGTTAATTGCTGAGTGCTCCTTAAACCAGTACAGAAAAGCAGAAAAAAACTGCTTTTCTATACTTCCTCCTACTTAATAACGTTGCAAACTAATTTAACAAAAAAAAAAAAAAAAAAAATGGCAGGAGTCGGGTGCAAGAAACGGACGCTCAATTGAGAAGCATCCATTTCCTGAACCCCTGGCTGTGCGGTGTTTAGGGAAACCTGGGATGTGTTAAAGCGGACGCTGACTGTGCAGCGCCCGCTTTCTCTACCAAAATATTGCATCGGCCCCAGAGTGTTTAAGTGACTTGCTCATTCACAAGTGGTGGGAAGGGGAAACAAACTATAGTTGAGTACAATTTTGTTTGATTATTTTAATTTTATTTTTGAGGGTGCCAAACGTCTATGGCAGAGGCTAGAATGGGTTCTCAGCCCCAGGTGCTGTGGCCTCCAAATAGGTTTGCTTTCCAGTGAAACTAAACATGCAAAGGAACCTGATTCTAAGAGCAAATCTCAGACCTGCTGCTTGCCGCTATGTTTGAAAATCGGACCAGATTCGGAAGCTTTGTGAAAAGGGGAGCTGTGACCACCCGAGATCCATCAACCACTGGACGAGAACAAATGGGAGATCACAAGCCCTGATCACACCCAGAACTGAGGCACTTACCAGAGCTGCTCTAAAGTTACCTCGTTACAGAAGGGAGATTCTTTGGCCAATCCTGCTTTTGAACTTACATCCCAGAGCAGTGTGGTGTCTGAAGTCCCTGATTCTGCCCACCGAAATCAACGCTGCAGGTCCCCAGTGCATCAGTATAGGGTTGAAATCAATCCTGGACCAGCCAAAAAAATGTCCCTTCTGGACCAGAGTAACTTGGCAGTTCTGAGACAAGGATTGCTGGATTGCAGTTTGAGGTCAGATTAACAATAAGAGGTGCGTTTTCCCTCATCTTTTGTGATCTGTTTAAAGTGATCTCGCATTGCACTCCTTCATACCCAGTCGTCCTGAACCTGCTCCGTGGGGATCTTTCGGCCAGCCCGGTTGTCTGGATATCAACGGCAAATATAAATGAGAGATTTTGCATACAAGGGATGCAATTCATGTAAACCTATATTCAGTGGATATCCTAAAAACCAGATGTCTGCAGATCCTCAAGGACTGGATTGAGGAATACTGCTTTAAACCCTGCCCGAAGATAAATAAATTAAGGGCAAAGTCTGGGATTATGGGATTGTGATATATATTTTTTTAATCTTAATCCATTTGTCTTAAATGTGTTGCCCCCCCCACCCCCCATCCTCATCTCTGAGACATCTCTGTACCATGCTTTTGGTTGGCATGTGCCACCATGCTAGTGGCAGCAGTCTTCCTTTCCAGCCCAGGACTGAGCGCATCCTCTCCACTGGGTGTCTAACCCCTGCTGGGCTGCTCAAACAAGGGACTTGTCAGTCGTGGTGGTAATACATAGGAAATCACTGTGTGGGGTTCCACCATGCCTTGCTCCTAAGGTTGCCCCTTTACCCGGGTCAGCTCAAAGAAACTCATTCAGGTCTAGTTTGGTCCCATTGTATGCACATATTTCTTGTTTCTCTTTCCCTATCAAAAGCAGGACCACATCCTAAGGCAAGCAATGGGGAAGAAAGCCTCTTCTGTTGACCTGGTTGCCTATGTGAGTTGATGATTAAGACTGCCCAGTTGATGGGTATCTGTGCCACTCAAATTACATTATATTAGCCGCTCATTGGAACCGTTTGTGGACAAGTTGACAGAGATGCCAACTGAGCCAGTTCAAGGAGGGAAAATGTAAGCCTGTCTTGGATTTCTGACGACCCCATTCGGAAGCATTGTGGGTACGTGCGATGTTGATTTCAAATGGTAGAAGCAGGGACTGCAGATACCACAATACACTGCGATGTAAGTTCAAAAACCAGGTGTGGCTAACAGTATCTGTCCTTGAACTGGATCACGTGGCAGCTGTGAGATTCCCAGAGAGAGTTTGGACAAACAATCATTCTACTCTGCATCCTTTCTAAGCCTCCATGGTCCTCCCTGTAGAGCAGGCTTGTGGCTCGTTTGCTAGAGAAGCTTGCATTGTGAACCTTTCATGTGTACGTTACAGATGACCTTGATTTGTGGTGCTCTCCATCTGGCATCTTTCAATAGCACTAAAAAGTCACCGTGGAAGAGAAGAAAAGGTTGAGGAGGGATAAACAGTAGATGCAGAAGGGTATTGTATTGTATTCACACGACTCATTCCGTTTCTGTTCAGAATATGCAGCTATTTTAAAGTACTGATCACACAGAGTTAGGGGTCATCTCATTTAGCACCAGTGGTGGAGTTGGGGGAAATTAGACCTCTGTGACTGTGGCATGAAATTCAGATGTGGAATGACCAGGCCTTCTTGAATCTAATTTTCCAAGACTCGCCCCCAAGCTTGGCCCTCTTTGAAAGCTCTAATTAGTTTGTCATCTTTTTGTTTCTTCCTTAACACAGAACGTGGGAAAGGCTCTGAGGAACGGGTGCCGTTACCTGCTGCTTGGACTTCAGACCTTAACCGATGCCTACGTGGCCCCCTTCGGCGTGGCAGCAGCGGTGGTGCATTTGACCCGTTAGTGCCTGGACACCCGGCTCCCTTCACTTTTTGAGAAAACTGCAGGTTGAGCGCAGCTGGTGACTGGGGAGGTGGGGGCTGTGGTCCCGGGATGCTTCCAAGGGACTGGCTGAGCCCCCAAAAAAATCCACACATCAGAATCGTCTTCGCAGGGCTTACCTGAAACGGCAGATGCCTGTCGGCGTTTTCTCATGAAAGGAAATGGTCCTGGAGGATGACGTAAGGAGCCGTCTGTACCTGCGCCCCACTACCAGTGGCTGGAATACTCTGATTTTTGCTTCTTTTGACATTAGAATCACAAAGTGGATATCTCGCTGATTTTGTGAGCAGGGATGAAAACAAAGATTACAAATCCTCTCTGTTGTATTGCTTACGTACTGAAAGTACAGATGTTCTGGCCATTTTTCACCCTGGTGCCTAATTAATTATGACCTCAGATTCAATAGAGTAGGACTTAGAATTATGGACGAAAAGTATTGGGAATGAACCAGTAGTAAAAAATATCCCAGTGCTCTTCACCTTAAACAGGATATTATAGATGCTGCACAGCTAACAAATATCAGAGATGACCATCATACTAGGCTTCCTCGTAAGGGCTTTCGCCTATTCAACTCGGCCTTATAAATAATCATAGGTCATATTGATGAAACTAATTTTTTAAATATTTTTTCTTATGCAATTAAAACTCGCAAAATCATAGGCTGTGTTCAGCCCGAAATCATATTATGCTTTGTGCAAATCCATCATTAGAAATTTCAACTTATCTTGAACACTTCGATATGTGAATGGAAATTATCAGTCTTAAGCCATAACGATAATCGCAGTGCTGATGACCCATGATTATTTATAAGGCCGAGTTGAATAGGCGAAAGCCCTTACGAGGAAGCCTAGTATGATGGTCATCTCTGATATTTGTTAGCTGTGCAGCGTCTATAATATCCTGTTTAAGGTGAAGAGCACTGGCCTAATTAATTATGACATCGCTAACTACAGTCGCGTATATCAAACCATCTTGCACAGATAAGTAGAGGCTGTGCTTGGCTAATGCATCATGTGAAGGTCGGGGGACTTCAGTCATCTCACAGTGTCTCTTTTACTCCACAGAGTACTGTGTTTGCGACAGCCTCATGGCACCAGCGATGCCAGACATGGTTGTCTTAACAATGACACGGTCGTTTTACCATAACAGATCTGTTTCCCCCCTCCCTCTTTAGCGGCTTCTAAGCATGGTGATTGAGGCACAACAGTCGTGGCAGTCGTCATGGTGGTTATAAGCGATCTCAGGGTGGCATTGCAGTAGGGGGAGCTGGGTTTCTCGTGCCCCGGCAGAACCGCAGTGCCATAGATGGACCTGTGCCGTCACTGCGGGGATTTCATGCCTGCAGTGATTTTAAAGCAAGGAAAGCTCCAGCTGTGGTAGTACAACCCTGAAACTATTTTAAAATGCAGGCTTTTATCCTTTTCAATGGAACAGGCTTCTGCGAGGGTAAAATGCCTGTGTGTATATTACAGCTTGTGTTTGTGTATGCATTCCCTCCTTATAACTTTCAAAGGGCTGCATCTAGTGCTACCAAGCTTTGTGTAGAGGTAAACTCCTGGGGGAACATCAGCCTTTAACTCTTCAGGCTGGTGAGTCATTGGGGGGGGGGGGGGCAGAGGAGGTGAGCAAGCTTGGCCCCTTTCATAAAGAAATGCAGGGGCCCGGGGGTTGAATTGAGGTTATCTAGAATATCATGCCCTCCGTATGGGGGTGGGGGGTGTGCGAGGGAGGAAAGGGTATTTAAATTGAGGTTGTTTCCAAAATCCCAGCCTCCTATCCAGTAATATACTCACAAAATCCTGTCTTCGAAAGAAGAAGCTGAGACTTGAATTGCCCCCTGCTTAGGCGACGTCTCCGAAGGATAAAGCTTGACTCTGGAAAGGTCCGAGGACGGACGACGTTTCTAAGTGGGAAAGCATTGTCTGCGCTCAGGGACGCAGGTTAAGGGAGGGCGGTAAAGCATGTGGACGAGGGGAGGAAGGAAGCGTAGGAACAGGGCAGGTGCAAAAGGTAGGACATGTCCTGCGGAAGGAGAGGAAATATAGGCAAGGACTGGAAGGAAATGAATGGTAAAGTAGAGATGGTGTTTGTCAGGGAGACACAGGGGGCAATTTCATGTTAAGAGTATTGTATTGCAGCTACCTCAACTGTAGGTGCTGTTCACCAAGATTAGAGGTAAAGTTTTTTTTTAAATTCCACAACCTCTGAAGGGTCTGGATTTCTCGGGACCGACCGCCAGATGGTTTCCAAACTGTGCCTACAGCTTCGGGAAGCAGCTTGTGCCAACTTAATACCGCCATGCGCTTTTGTATGCAATTAACTTTCTGGAATGTTCCTTTAAGTGCCTTTCATGTTATTGTCTTAAAAACAGCAATTAAAAAGCTAAAGTCCGTTCACAAATGGCGAGGAAGGCAATGAAAGTAAACAGACAGAGATTGTACACAAAGCTCCCCTGAGTGGGTAAGATAATTGGCTATTTTTACCTGGTTAGCTTTAGGAAGTTTACAAATGATGACATTACATTCAGCAGCTAGACTTAGGGCAGCTGCTTGTTCAGCGGGAGCTGCCCGCCTAAACTTAGCTGGTCGGTTCTGCAAATCAGCACCAACCAGCCCTGTCATAAGCCCAGCCTGCTGTCTCTCTTTTGATCATTTAGCCATTTTGTAATCTTACAAAGGTAAATCTAGCCACGGGGGGAGGAGAATTTTTAAAAGCAAAGTTTTAACTGGTTACCTTCCAAAGTTAGCCAATTAAACCCTTTTGCTATTTGACCTGAGTCTTTTAAACACGATTACAAGATTACACAAGGTTAAAAAAAAAATGGGTATCACAATTTTGTAAGAGAACCCACTCAAAATGGGCTGAAGGCACAACTTTAATCACATGCCCTTTTGTTTGCTTTATTTTTCACTGCAAAAATCTACTGTGCCAAAATGACCCCAAATCACATAGCTAATTCTTACGAATACTGCAGTGAAAACCTCTCACCCTTACAGTTCACTTAGTCTTATCTCTGGGGCAAACAAGGTTGAGCCTGAATCTCATACACAAGGAACACTGCTCTTCACCATCTCTGAATCCTTAAAACATGTGCTTTATTTAAAAGGGCCTCGAAACCCTTAAAGCAGCCAATGGCCATTGTTTTGTCCTGGGCCTGCCTCACTGATAACCGGTGCAGGAACATTTCCTCAGGCACATTTCCTCCAAACAATCCTCAGTTTTCCAGACGACCCATTTGTCTCACACCAGCAGCTTTGTTAAATGCCTGCCTAGCAGCGAGCTTTGACTTAGCCAGTCAGGGTGTGTGCAGTCTTAGCCTAACTAGGCCTACAGCAGCAGGGATGATCCACATGGCAAAGAAGAAACTTGGGAGCCAGTCGTCCTTGCAGGATACCATCCGGTGAAAACAAGCACAGACACAAGAAGCAGGGAGCTTGGAGCCTCAATAAAAGGGAAGCACCGTTAAATGTTATATCGGATGAAATCCTGGAAGGGGGAAGGTGCTGAGGTTCTCTGCCCAGTGAGTTCAGCCTAGAATGACCTCAGAGTTTCACCAGTGAGAGACAAACAGTATTGCTTATTGTACATTTGCCAGCCGCTGCCTTAAAGGAATAGATGTATCTAGGGGTAAACTTTCAAGAGGGGGCCTAACTGCTAAGCAGTGCAAGTTCACGTCTAGCAAGCCAATATTCAGAGCCAAGGTACCCCCTCTACTCTGAAATTGAAAAATGGGATGTTCAGCAGCTAATGATTCACACATTTGTGCAATGTAAAATGAAGAGGCGAGAGGGATATTCTGTCGACCTGCCTACCTTTTAGATAATGTAAGGTCCGCTCAGAAATCTAATACCGGCCTTGGAAATGCCTCCCCTCTCCCAAAATGCCTCTTGTCCGCTTGTTATGAAAATTCGCACATTCTTTCCAGCGGCTGAAGCTCCTCTTACCCAGCACTCGCATTTACCCAGGGGCAAAAAGGCACCCGAGTCTTTGAAAACTTCCCCCACGCTATAAGGTTCCAACCCTTTTTTATATTTAGTGCTAAATGCAGGATAAAAAGCTCCCTACCCGAAGGCTTTACAAGGACATATTACAGCATAAAACTCTCGTGCATTACAAATCCTCCTTGTGGAGTCAGAGTCTCTATTTTTACCACACGTTGTGAAGACGAATTGTCATGAAAAAGTCACATTGTGCATGGAGTGTTTTTCTTCTGAATGGTGTTTACAGTCCTAGAGATTAATTTTATTGTAACAGTGTTATCTTTCAACACTACAAGTATATATTTCTAGATAAAATGTAAATAAAGTCATACGTTTATCAACTGATTTTGGGGAAATGTCTCTTTAAGAGCCCAGCTTCACTTATCCCTGTACTTCCCAACCCTCTCCTGCAGCCACACCTGTCCAGTCATGTTTTACGATTGCCACAAGGAATATGCATGAGATCAATTTGCATGCCCTGGATCTCCAGTGTATGCAAATCTATCTCATGCACATTCATTCTGGATCTCCTGCAACCCAGTCGTTAGCTGTGCCTCTCAGGAAAAGTGTGGGACACCTTGACACCTACGCTGGGACCAGAGGAAAAGTCAGATAAATATTATTTATTTATTTTATTTATTTGCTTTTATATACCGACATTCGTAGGGGTACATCACATCGGTTCACACATTAATATTTTAAAATTAAACCTTGTAACATTTATGCTTTATGCATAGAAACATTGTAACATAGATTAAATTATAAATTGTAACATATATACATATATACATTCCCAAGGTAGGTGGGGGACGGAATGTTTGGCGTAGAATGAAAAGTTTTAGGATAGGGGGGGGCATTAGCAGAAAGACAGAAGGGCCAAGTTGGGAGGGCCAAAGATATTAGGGTGAAGGAGGGAGGGAGGAGCAGGGTGGGGGGGAAAGGGGAGGATGGGCTGGGTATCAGATGGGCAGGAGTGGAATATGCGGGGGCAGGGGAGGGACAATGGGAGGAGTGAGTACAGGGGGCATGTACCAGGGCGGGCAAGTGCCGGGGGAGGGAGAGGGAGTTAGGTGGGGAGTTGGTAGGCTTTCTGGAAGAGCCAAGTTTTCAAATGCTTTTTGAATGTTTGGGGGGAGGGTTCCAATCTGAGGTGGAAAGGAAGCTGGTTCGAGAGGGAAGGACCAGCTACAGAGAAGGAGCGTTGTCTGGTGGAGGTCAGGTGGGCAAGTTTTGTATGTGGTATGCTAATGAGGCCTGTGTTTTGGGAACGCATGTTTCTTTGGTTATGTTGTAGTTTGGGAGGGTCTTTGGACCATTTGATATTTTGGTTATTGATGGTTTTGTGTAGTATGGTGAGGATGGTAAATATTACCCAGAACTGGGGATGGAAGCTCTTTATTGTAAAGCAATAGTTAGGTGATGGATGCTGCATTTCCATTTCAAAATGCGAGCTTTGGAGCAGCCAGGGCAAATGGCGGCCTGGGAGAAAATTGTCAGTGATGCCCCCTCTCCAAATATTCTCCTCCACTTTTCTTCCTCCCTCCTCCTCCCACATCTCTCATGCCATTCTCACTCATCTCCCTTTCTACATCCATTCTCTCCCTGTTCTACCCCTCCATCTATTCTTTCCCCTCTCTCCTTCCCTCTAGACTTTCTCTTGCTCCCCCAATTCCCTTCCCACCAGGCATTCTCTTCCTTTCTTATCCCGGTCTCCAGGTATTCTCTCCCTCCATCCTTCAGATGTTCCCCCTTCTTCTCTCCCTTCCCTCCATTCTTTCTCTTTCCCTTCTCCCACATCCCCTCCCTTCCTCTTGGCACTGTCTTTCTCCCTTTACCTACCTCCTCTCCCCTTCAGGTATTCTCTCCCCCTCCCTACAGCCATTCTCTCAGTGTACCTAATATACAAAGACTAGGTCGCGTCAGTAAAAGCAACACACACGTCACTCCCAGACACTTTGAAAATAAACATAAAAGCTAATAAAAAAAACCCCACATTCCAAACTTTTATAGAAGCTTGCCATGCAAGAAACAGCACTAACCTCCAGGTCTCAAACAACAAAAATCCTACTTGATACACAGCACTACAAATATTACAGTAGGCCTAGAACACCAATGCACTTCTTATTGGAAAAACAGAATAGTCAGACTGCTACATATTCCTACACAGAAACTAAATATGTGTGAAATACCTTACCTTCATCACACATGCAGAGCACAGGCCACAAATTAGAAATAGAAAAGTGTAAACAAAAACTGAACTGGATGCCCCAAACTCTGCATGCAATGCAACTCCAGAGAAACAAACAAAAATGCACTTCCTCCTGTACTGTGCAAAATAAAAAGAGAAGCACATTTCCCAAAGCTGACATATTTCAATCACTAAAAATATAATAAAATGTTTTCTAGCTTTGTGGCATTTTATTTTTTCTAATCAGGTGCAACCTGATCTTTTTTTTTTCTGTTTTCACTGCTTCCACCTTCTCCATTTTCTTCCAGGGTCTCCTTTCCATTTTCTGTTTCTTCTCTCTCTCTTCCCTGTTTGCTACTCCCCTACATCTGTCTCTGACATTGATCTTTTCCTGTCATCTCTTTTTTTTTTTGCGTCTCTGTTCACTCAGTTTTAACCTGGTCTTTCCCCCATTACAGTTCAGAACCACAGCTTTACACCTCCATAACTCTCTCTTCATCTCCTCTCTATCCTCCACATCCCCCTCACCAATCTCCAGAGATCTGGTGCGGTTGTCCTTACCTCCCCAACTACTGCCTTCTTTCTGGCTCCCTCATCCCCCACCATTCTTAAACTGACTCCAACCATGCCTCTTCAAGCTTATACCCATCTATTTACCTCTCTCCATGCCATTTCTCCCCATCCTTTATTGTTTTGTAGCCACACTCACCTCTTCTCATCCAACTCCCATTGTCTTCCCAGGCCTCCCAATCTCATTTTCATCTCTCACCTACCTTCCAGCTCTCTATCTCCTGATCCCTTCCTACCCCTTCTCCATCTCTTTCTCACCTACTTCCCATTCCTCTTGTTCTTACCCCTTCCCCTGTCTTGTTCCCCCCCACTTCACCCATTCCCATCTTTTATACTCGCTCCATCCCCAGCACTCATCTATTTTCTTCTACCTCATCTTCTCACTCACTTGAGCTGCTTTCCTGTTGCTCACCCTCTCCCCTGGCTCTATTCCTTTTTCCTGAATAGCTTGAGTTCTCGCTGTCTCTTTATCCTTCCATCCCTGCTCCCCTCTCGAGTTTCCTTCATCTAAATGTCTCCCTCTCCCAAAGCCCCATCCCCTCTCCTGCCCTCCCCACCGCATGGACAGTCTCCCCTCCTCAATACGTTAGGGTCTCCTGCTCTGTGCCCCCCATTTCCCTATACTCGCAATCTCTCCCTCCCCTCCCCACCCCTCCATGCCTGAATCCTTAGCGCAGCTGTGGCCCTCCTGCCGTTGGCAGGAATGGCACATAGCCCATCGGCTGCTGTATCGCCCAGTCGTCGGGGTTGAGCCTCGAGATCCCATAAGCACAGGGTTCGTACTGCAAGACTGGCCCAGCATGGTAGAGGAAGCCACTGCACTATTAAACACCACTCCTCCTCCATGCATGGCAGAGGCAGGCCCGACCACCAGCCAGAGGGGAGGCTTAGCCTCCTGCAGCCTCGTCTTGCTCTGGCTGCCTATGAACACCACTGCTGCCTGGCCCACACCCTGACCAGCAAAATGTGCACTGCCGGTAGCACCTGCGGTGCCTCTTGTCTCATGGTGTCTTAGGTGACCGCCCAGCTCATCCTAAGCAAAGGCTAGCCCTGGAAGCAGCTAATTCTTTGAACAGAGAATATTTTGCTTACTACTATGGGCTGGTAAAAAATGATCAGAATGGTTCCCCTGGCGTTTCCCAATTTGAGTCTACTCCCTGGCCCTGTGACTGGATTATGTAAACTGCTGTCATAACTCAGTTTAAGCTGCTCGGGCCCTTGTAGACATGATCCCTTTCTCCATAGTCCCAGGACAGATCTATTCACTCCCTTAGTTATCTCCAGCCCTGGGTTTAATCAAGAGGCACTCATGATGCCTGTGCCTAGGGTGGCAAACATTTAGAGGCAGCAGGCAGGCTAAGATTTGCTGACTTTGTCTGCTGAATCTCAGGTGGAAGCATCAGAAGTGCCTGCTGGTGGTAAAATTCTTAATCCATCCCTGGTTATCCCAGCAAGTCCCTACTTTTCACTCCAACATCCAGGGAGAAAGTTTTAGTGCCTTCCTCTTTACAAACCTAGGAAAAAACGTTCTCTCTCCTGTTGCCACCTTCCCAAGACTCACTGCACGCCCTCTCCTGGCAGAGCCCAGTAACTGCATGCACCAGTGCCTGCCCTGCTTTACAGACTGGACTGGATTCAGTTCCTGATTCGGGGCTTTAGTCAATCCATAGGGCTACCCTTATGAACGCTACTGATGCATCTCTACTTTTCCAGTTATATGAGAGGATCTCCCCAACTCCGATTCACATTTCAAAGGTTTATTCTTAGTCAAGTGCATTTCTCGAAGCAGCGCAAGCTCCTCTGTCTGTGGTTTCCAAAAAAAGTGAGGATATTTTTCCTTTTCACTGGGATCGACACTCCACGGATTTTAACGGAAAGACAAACGGCTGCTCTCACTGAATCTAAGGCTCCAAAAAATAAAATGGGAGACTCTCTCTCCCCTGCAACAGCATACATGAGTGTGGTAGTGCTGTGTGGCACTTCTCTCTCTCACAACTCCTCATCAACACTTCTTGCAGTTACTGCCACAGCTCTGGCTTCCCTTTTGCAGCGGATGATGTTTGCTGCTCTTATTATTCTTCATATTGGCGCCACAGATGCGGGCACTCCCCTTGTTGCTTCTCAGCAAGAGGATTAGGAGTACCATTCAGGAAGAAAACAATAATGCAAACCACTCTGATCACAATGCAGTGGTAAATGGTTCCTCATAAAATCTAATGCCCCGGATAAATATAATGATGAGGTGTATTAGAAGGCATAGAGAAACAAAAGAAAAATAGTCAGAAAAACAATAATTACATGAAATCAAAGTGCAATATGCAATCCTACCACTAGAATTCACTCACAGAATCAATGTAATGTACAATATATGGTTTGCCACTGGCACCTTTTATCTGATCAGAGCTCTGCAGGACAAGAGAAAGGCACACAGCTGGAGTAGAGCATGTGCTGCTTCAGGGTCTGACCCTAGCAGATCTCCCAGATTTAGACACAATTCTCAGGAGGAGAGCTGAAATGTTTTGTTCCTTGAGAGCCTGAGATGGGCTTTAAGGATATCCTGAATGAATATGTGTCCTATAGACTTGCATGCACACTGCCTCAGTGGTACACAAGTCTCTCATACATTACGCTTTAGCAAAGATGCTGAAAACCGGCCTGGTTAATGACCCTGGAGGATCTCAGTTGGACATCCTTTTTGAACTGAAGCAGAAGGGGACCTCAGACAGTTTTACAGTTCTTTTAATGCAGTCTGTCCCTCAATCAGATCAAAATGGAAAGAGGTCATTTTTTGAATACCACAGTATCAGTCAACATTACAATAACCATCTACAGACGGCTGTATACAGCAAACCTATTCTTACTTTTATAGCTCCAGGTGCAGGCAGGTCTGCACAAATCCAGAGAGACTCAGCTTGAATGCATCCCAATGAGCAAGGCACAATCACAGCACAGCAAACTCAAATCATCTTATCAAAAGCAGAGACTGAAGGCTGCTGGGAGTAAATAATGGTGTGGGAAAACATCTACCAGCAGTGATGATGAAACCTGGCAATAATATAAGTGGGTGATTCCCTACCTTTTCAACCCCAAGGCACACCTACATTATACAGATGGAGCAGGGAGTGCAGGCATGGAGATGACTCATATAGTAAAATAAAAACCTCACAAGTCTCAGGTCCAAATTTTAAAACCAAGTGAGAGGGGCTGCAGCCATACGTGAAACAGCTCTCTTTATGTGAAGTGCAGGAGAAGGGCAGCCATTTAGTTACCTTGGCTGCTTGCATGCGACTGTCAGTGCTCCTCCAATGCTGCTACTCCCAACACTCAAGTGAGTCACATCAAGTGCCTATTGAAGGCTTTCCCCAGCTTACTCAGCCCGGGGATAAGACAGAGGCTGGAATGACTTGGAGGAGGTGCTCTTGTGTGTGCCGCAGAAAGAGGGGCATGGCTACAAACTTACAGGCCGATACAGTAAGGACGCGGAAGAAAGAGTGCGGTAGTGCCGGGCGCACCCGGGTTTGCTGCACGCACAGTCCGGATCACATACCGCTCGATACAGTATTTAAATGGCACGCAAATGCAAGCCGCGTCCAAAGCGCGTCCATGAAGCGCAATCCATTTTACTGTATAGAGCGCTATACAGTGCCTATACAGTATCCTGGGTGCGCTGGTACCTGTCATTTCAAATGTCATTTGAAATGACAGGTACCAGGAAGTGGATACAGGAGAAGGGCTGGAGCAGTTTGTTTTGTTGTCCTGTGCAAATGATTGCTTCACTGCCTGACCTCCTCACCCCCCCCCCCCCCGGGACAAGACCTTTAGAGGAGCCAGGATCGGGCAAACTTTCCCCCAGCTCCCGCTCACCTGCCCTGGCCGCGTCCATGGGTGCCAGTCTCCCGTGTGGGCGCGCTGACAGCTCCGGAGCAGCCCCAGTCCTCTCTCCCCTCCTCCCGGGGGCAGCCGGCGGCGAGAGCGGCTTCAGCAGCCCGGGGCGGATCGGGCGCTCCCCATGCGAGGCGGCTTCCAGCAGCCCTCGCCGGCGAAGGTGCATGAGCGCACGCCGTGACCTGAGCGCCCGGCTGGACGTGGTAATATGTAATTTAGAGAGCCTATGTGCTATGTTTAGTTAATAAGGTGAAAAGAACTTGGTTTCCCTTTATGTTAATACGCAAGGAGTTGGATTCAAAATATCCTTTAGCTAGCAACCTGATATTTTGCCAAGCCTGGTGCCACATGTAAAACAGTGACTACTTCATCAGGTGACGTCATAGCTTGTTGAACTGCGGTGTTTATTGAAGGACTGCAGAGTTAGATCTCAGAATGCGACTCTGTATGCAAAAAGCTTACTTACAGAGTCACATTCTGAGATGTAAACTCTGCAGAACCCACGAGAGATGTCAACCAATCACAATTCCTAAGAATGACACAACGTGCTACAGGCACTGTTGACATCATCTTTAAAAATGGCGTGGGCCATCCAGTGCTCCTACCATGTGACAGGGGTCGGCCAATGGCACGGATACCCTGTCACATGGTAAGGGCAAAGGGCCATCGGCGCCATTTTGATTAGTGGCAGCCGATGGCCCGGGAGCAGGAGATCGCTCCCGGGACCCCCACTGGACCACCAGGTACCTGTAAAAAGTTTTTTGGGGGGTTGGGAGGGTGGGGGAAGCTAAGGGATTAGTTTTAAAGAGTCGGGGTGAGTTTAGGGGTTATTTTTGTGTGCCGTTTTTCCTGCCCTCCCCCAAAACGATAAGAGAACCCCCACGATCAATATCGTGGGGTTTTCCTATCGTTTTGGGGGGCCCCCGATTTCTGACGATTTTGAAAATATCGAACGATATTTTCAATTGTCGGAAGCCCGATTCACATCCCTAGTAGTAACTGCCTCTCTGTGCAGGTTACACTCGTGTACCCTTTTCTTCATTTCTAACTTCTAGTTTTTAGGGAATCAGTGTTTATCCCATACCCTTTTGAATTATTTGACTGTTTTCGTCCTCACTACCTTTTCCAGAAGAGCATTCCAGGCATCCAACACCCTCTCTGTGAAGAAATATTTCCTGATGTTGGTTCTGAGTCTTCCACCCTGGAGTTTCATTTTGTGACTCCTAGTTCTACAGTTTCCTTTCCAGCAGAAAAGGTTTGAAGTTTGTGCATCATTAAAAACCTTTCCAAGTACCTGAAGGTCTGTATGATATCTCCCCTGCATCTACTCTCTTCCAGGGTTTACATATTTAGATCCTTCAGCCTTACCTCATAAGTCTTCCGATACAGACTCCACACCATTTTGGTTGCCCTTTTCGGGCCTGTCTCCATTCTGACCTTATCCTTTTTAAGATATGGGCACCAGAACTGAATATAGAACTCCAGATGAGGCTTCACCAAGAACCTCTACAAGGGCATCATCACCTCCTTTTTCCTGCTGGTTATTCCTCTCTCTATGCAGCCCAGCATTCTTCTGGCTTTAGCCATTTCCTTGTCTCATTGCTTACCACCTTCATATCGTCAGACACTATTACCCCAAGATCCCTCTCCCAGTCCATGCACATTAGTCTTTCACCAACTATCACTTACTGCTCTTTCGGGTTACTGCAACCCAGATGCATGAATCTGCACTTCTTGGCATTGAATACCATCTGCTAAATCTTCAACCGCTCTTCAAGCTTTCTTAAATCACTTTTCATTCTCTTTACTCCTTCAGGTGTGTCCACTCTGCTGCAGATCTTTGTATCATCTGCAAATAGACAAACTTTACCTTCTATCCCTTTCACAACGTTGCTCACAAAGATATTGAACAGAACCAGTCCCAAAACTGATCCTTGTGGCACTCCACTTAACACCATTCTCTCTTCAGAATAGGTTCCATTTACCATTACATGCCGTCTCCTATCAGTCAACCAGTTTGCAATCCACAGCACCGTCTTGACACCCATTCCCAAGCTTCTCATTTTATTTACGAGCCTCCTATGTGGGACCGTATCAAAAGCATTGCTGAAATCCAAGTAAATTACATCAATCACTCTGCCTTGCCCCAGTTCTCTAGTCATCCAATCAAAAAATCAATCAGATTTGTCTGATAGGGCCTTTCCATGCTGCCTCAAGTCCAGCAACCCATCAGATTGTAGATAGCTCACTATCCTTTCCTTCAGCAGAGTCTCCATTCATTTTTCCATGTCCGAGGTGAGATTAACCACCTGTTGTTTCCAGCTTCCTCTCTGCTACCATACTGCAAAGAGGCCCATTTCCGTGCTGAAGCCCTTACGAAATCCTGATTGCTTTGGATGTAATGCATTTGACTTTTCCTGATTAAATGCTATTTTTCTATTCATTTGAAAATAAAATCGAAGGTTTGGTACAGGTCTATAATGGGCTATGTTAGAAGGATCCAGACCAGATTTCTTTAGTATAGGCTAGGTTATGGACTCTTAATGATGGAGGGACTAGACTTTGCTCAAGACTAGCGTTCACAATTGAACATAAATAAGGAGAAACTTTCAATTCTTCGTTCTTTAATAATTTTGAAGTATGTGGACCCAACTGAGATTGACATGGTGAGACTCCTGTCCCGTAAGAATTTTGCCACGGTAAAAACTGTTGTTTTATTAAATGCCACCATACTATTTCCTAAACCAGGAGCCTCATAGATAGAGAGCTGGCAGACTCTTGGATAGCTAAGTCTTGAGAGGCAGCATCCAGGAAATCCTTTTGAATCTCAATTAACTGTAGGTCTTAGCTGGAGACAAGCCCTTTCTGGGTTGCTCAGCCTCTGATCAGGAGAGGCACACAGAGGCTCAGAGGCAGAGCTACAGCCAGGACAGAGCCTCAGCCAGGACAGACCCCGTTCAAACTTGCCAGGGATATTGTTGCCCTGATATCACACCTTCCTCGCCCAGGGATGACCTCCAGCACCCCAAAGGACCCCAGTATCCTCTGGGAATTTAAGCAGAAGCACATAGAGGCTGCTATTCAGCACCACTTAGCTGAATAAGTTCCGATTTAATCGGCTACGTGGTACATTTTAAATATTCTCCTGCAGTCAGCGACCAAAGGTCACCACTTAGCTGGATAAATTCTTATCCGGCTAAGTGATGGAAGGGGAATGGGCATAACGAGGAGGAGTTGAGTTAGCCGATTAACTTATCCAGCTAACTCTGGTCGCCCCGTAGACCTGTCCTAAAGTTAACCCGACAAACTTATCCAGCTAACTTTAGGATAGCTGGATATATTCAGTGGCACAGCTCTGCCACTGAATATATAGGCTGAGTTAGCTGGATAGGTTTATTTGGCTAATTTTCCAAGCCATGCAGCAGCTGAATAATGAGTCATAAGGAATACACAGAACCTCAGACCCAAGCTTGTCTTTTGGGGGCAGACTCGAGCCCTGGTCCCATGAGACGGTAATACACCAGGATAACCATAGTTACATAATATTATCACAGTCCATTTTTTCTTTTAGTCTGATTCAAACTGTGTGACACTCTTGCTAGCTGCAGATCCCCACACAGTTTTGCAAACCACAGATATGAGGAAGAGCTCTCCCATGATACCACCTGTGGGAACATACTCCAGCAGATCCCCTGGAACCTGAACCAGAATCCAGTACGGCTGGAAAGGAATTGGTTACTACTAACACAAAACAGATGCCATTCCAGTCTGAGTCTCAGTGATCCAGTCTAACTCTGGAAATAAAGTCCAGACCAGGAATTCCTGAAATAGAAATAGATTACTTAGTCGCAAACTTATGCAACAGGCACAGACCCTGATGTGGCTTCCAAACCAGAACTGACTGGTTCTATTGTTGAGACTTTTCCAAATTTGAGAATAGTGTTGGGAGTTGCAGGTGTCCAAGTAAACTGCACAGCTCAGGAAGTTAGGTCCAGCCCCTTATTAAGGCAAGGATACTGCAGAGCACCCCCTACTGACAGCGACCCCACAATGCTTGTCCCAGCAGAACTAGAAGCATGGACAAGCTTGGCTTGCTTCTCTAGGAGTAATCGTCGCTGTGAACTGCCATGATCTGCTCTGTAAGTTTGGTATGTGCGGAATATAAATATCAAATGAAATGAATTGATTCCTGCTGTTGCGTCCATCGGTCTTCGATGGCTTCGCCCCGCTTGTTGCACCCCTATCTTGGCTCTTCCTGCTTACCTGGGCAAGATGGCTACCACAGCGTCGTCAAGCCAACCTCTCTGGCATCCCCGGAACAGCTATGGTGCAGCCATACGCCATTGCTCCTCCCAGGTACCTACTAGGGTGCGCATGCGCGTGCAACCCACGTCTAAGTACGCCCAGTGGCGTGAACCTCGAGAGCGTTCCCTCTGCTGACGTCACGCCACCCTGGGTATATCTACTTCTCAAGATTGCTAGCTCGTTGAGTTGGCAATAGACTCGAATGGCTCGACTGTTCCTGTCTGCGCTACTCTGCCGCTTCTCTGCTGCCTGCGGGAAGCTTTCCTTCTGCCCTTCGGGGTTTGCTACTAACTTGGGTACCCGCTCCTCGGGGGCCCTCTGTTCTATTTCAGGTGCCATTCAGGGATCAGGCACTCGCTCCTCGAGGGCCTGCTCTCCCTGCCTCAGTGCCTGTACCTACAACAACTATCTGGTGGAATCGCATCCATTACAGCTAACACCGAGTGAGTACATTAATCTCTCATCTGTCTCATCCACGGTATCTGCTGCGGAACCTCCTGATGTCATCATGGAGAGAAGGGCTCCCTCTGCCGAGGTCCCTGAGACTACAACTCACCACTGCCACCTGGTGGCTACTTCAAGCTGAATAAATAAAGATTTATTCCGGTGTTTTGTGTATAGAGTCTAGCCCAGTGCTGTGGCTCCTCACGGGGCTCCTCCCCGTGGGCGTGGTCATCTCCACAGCACCCAAGGATCCACTAAAACACACGTAATAACACCTGCATTGCCTGTAGGGAATCCTTAACATCACGATGATTTTGCATACGGGTGAGGGCTCAGGTTATAAAAAAAACCAAAACAAAACACCCCTCTTCAGCCATAGCAGCTACACAGGGGTTTAATGAAGGGAAACAGGAACTGGAACACAGAGTCTGTTTTGAAACAGGATTAATCCCATAAAGTTTGTGCATTCACAAACAAAAGGCAAGGAACTGGCTTCAGAATTCACAGCAGGCAAATTGCAGGGTGCGGCCTAACAGCTAAGCACACCAGTGGAGATTTCCTCTTAATAGCACCACATTAAAAAATCCAGACAGAACTTATAAAACAAAAATCCTAGCTTTCTTTAGAGCGCTGGCTATACAGACCTGATCTAAAATGCCAGGCGGGGGCCACACTTGTTTAGCCAGTAAACAAAATAACTTCAACCACTACAGCTGCACCCAGGCCCAGTTCAGTCTGGTTAGTAGTGGAATCCTGGGTTTCCAAGAGATGAACAGGGCTGGAAAAAAGAATTCAGAATAATACAGTCCATTCCTTTCAAAGCATATTCACTTGCCTGGGTTCTTACACACTTCAGGCTATATTGCTTGTAAGCCAGTGAGCTCACTTGCCTTTGCAGGCATTTGACTGGGGATAGAGTGAGGTTCCCAGCAAAGTGGCAGGTTGTTAACCAAAGGATATTTGAATACAATTCCTTGTGGGTTCAATGCAGGATTTATTCACATACAGCAGGATTATCATAAAGGGAAAACAGGTTCTCTTCACTTTATTAACTAAACATATCACATAGGCTCTCTTTAAGTCATGAAGCATAGATTCGTTTCAGCATTCCGGTCTGGTAACAGCACAGTAAGTCAGATAAGCCATCAGTCTAGGTCAGAATAAACGGATTCTGCAAGATTACTAAATTCAAGGCAAGGGTTTTTTTTTTTACAAGCACTTCCCAGACTCAGCAGGGTTATGGCTGTCCCTCATCCTGGATCCACAGCATGGCTGACGGTCCTCAAGTGTTCCCAGCGATTCCCTTTTAAATTCCCATGGACCAAGGCGGGGACATCAGGGCAAAACTGCAGGTCTGAACTGGAGGCTGCAGGCCTCCAGTTCAGACCTGCAGTTTTGCTCAGGATCCGATCAGGAGAGCCTCCCAGTGGCCCAGAAGCAGAGCTCCAGCACTCGACCAGGACAGATATTGGTTCAATGATGGCCAGAGCTCTTTCTGCCCTGACACAAAGGCAGCAATGCCATAATGTGGGTGGTGGAAAGGAGTGACCAAGGGAAAACCTAGGGTCTTTGGGGATTTGTCATCTGTCAAGTGTGCTTCCTGAAATGGGATCACAACCACTAGGTGTTCCAGCGGAAGATGATGGATCACTTCACACTTGGGTTGTGTCAAGCCTTCCATATTAAGGTGAAAAAGGCAAGGTCCGTTGGAGTTGGAAAATATCCAATGATGAATTGGCTTCCAGTCCTCTTCTTCATGGCATCCATGTCAGAGTTGACCATGGCCCCTGGAATCATCTTAGGATGGCAAACTGTAACAGCAGTGAAAAATATTTCCTTGTTTTCTCTCTGTGTTACTTTCTCAGAACATAACACAGTGATTTGACTCAGACTTGTACCTCAACATTTTTTACACTTGGATCACTTTTGCCAGTAGTTTAGAGGTTCATCTTCTTCCTTTCTCCTGCAGTAGCAGCCATATGCAATTTGAAGCAATGTTGACTGGCTCTTCCCACAGAGCTCCACTGCCTTTCCAACTCAAAACTGTAAATAAACGTCAGCCACTGTAGTGCCTCTAACCCAGGGCTTCCCAAATCTGACCTGCTGATGCCAAAATCCGTTCAGCGTTCAGGGCATGCACAATGAGTATGCAGGAGATAAATGTACATGCATTGGAGATACAGGTGATGTAAACGTTTCTAATGCATCTTCATGATATGTAGGGATCCGCTGATTCCCTGTGCCTCACCAAGATGGCATATTGTGACTGCCAAGAGTTGGTAGTGCGATGACACCGTTTCCTATGCATCCCCCATACGGTGAGCTCTAATAGTGCATTCAAATTCCAGGGTTTTAGATACCAGACCACAGAGCGTTCTAGAGAGCTGGAGACAATTTATTTATTTATTTAACTCTTTTCTATAACGACATTCATGAAACATATCATATCATATTGGTTTACATGGAACAGGGGTATTGTGACATGAACATTAAGGAAGGAGATAAGTTACAATAAACAGGGGTTGTGGAAACTTGGGTAACTGAAAGTGCATTTGCTGGGAGAGTTGAAAGTAGAGAGATGACAAAGCACATAGGCGCCAGGTGTGTTGCAATGTATATGTGTGTGGGGGGGCGCTGCAGACTCAAAGTCTACAAATCAGGTAGTGTCCTGATCCTGAAGATAAGGAGTTGGGAAGTAGATAAGACTTCCTCTTCCTGTTTTCCTCTCCTTTTGAATTTTTGGGAACTGCGTGTGTTTACCAGAACAGGGTCTGGAAAACTACAAAGAGCTCTCATCTACATCTGATTACTGGAAAGGTATACACCCGGGTGAGCATGGCATTCTCATACAAGCATCTTATGACCGCTCCTTCTATGGAGAATGCCCGTTTACAAGAATCTCACAGGAGGACGTTCTACATTATAGGGCCAACATTGTGGAACACTCTTCAGGAGAAGCTTCTAAACTTGATGATTATAAACTTTTAAGGAAAAAAATTAAAGGTGTTATATTTCCGAGAGGCTTTTTTTGCCTAGGCTGCTGAAATACTGACATCAGTGTGAAGGGCTAAGGACTGCAGTCATCATTTTTATCTTTATCTTTTATTATGTTGAATTCTAATATTGTATTGTATTGATGATATTGTCGTGTTATGTGGCATTCTTGCTATAATTTGCTTAGAATGATAGGGGGAATATTTTAAAATAATAAATAAGAGATGAGTTTGAGACTTGCTGAGAGAAGTTTTACATAAGGATGCGCACGGGAAAACTTCTATTCATTTGGTTTCTTTTTTTACATATATAATTTTTTTTTTTACATACGTATGCATTTGTGTGCCTGCTTAAAAACAGTTTTATGCATGTAAATCTGATTTTATATGCAAAAACATTTATATACATAAATTAATAAAACAAAACAAAACAAATGCACATCCTTAGTTTTACATGCGGTAATTCGGATTCTGAACCAGTTATCTTCCATGATGTCACAATTGTCTTTGAGATTTTGGAGGAGATAATTCGAACCAGATACTTACATCAAGAGTAATCTGTAACGCTCACGGGAAGAGTGGACCCTTTGTGCTGTGATGCGATTGGCGCTGCCTAGTGAGCAAGCACACTAGGCCCACTCCGACAGCTGGCAGGGTAGCCCTGTGGTGGGACCGGCTGGAGCTTCGACTATACCAGCCGCCTCCCCCGTAGGTTCAGCCCTTGGGTTCTGGCAGCCAGCAGGTCTTAGGTAAGTCCCTAGGGCAGTCCAAGAGAGAGAGAGTCCAAGGCAGAACGTAGGTCAGGGCAGGCAGCAGGCGGCAGACAGCGGAGACGGGTAACATGCCAGGGGGTCAAGGCAGGCAAGAAGTCGAAGCAGGAGGCAGACAGAGTACGGTCGGGTCCAAAGAGAAGGGTCAGGTCCCGACAGCGATCAAGGAAGACCCAGGACCAAGCCAGGGTCAAAATCTAGGAGGTCAAGCCAAAGGAACAGGGAACAAAGGACAAAACAGACAAGGCAGGGCATGAAGAAGGCAAGGAACAGACTTGGACAAAGCAAGGAACAATGCACAGGAAGCAATGCGCAGTGGGATGTAGAGGCACAGCAGGGGACCTCTTGCTAAGGCAAGGAAGGGAGTCTGAAGAGCCCTTATAGAGGGCTATGGTCGGTGACGTCATCAGTGGGGACCACAACCCTTTCCCACCATAAGCCCTTTAAATGATCAGCTGTTGCGCGCACATGTGCCTAAGAGGGCTGGCTGGTGCTGGCAGTGCTGGTGGCGTCCTGCCATGAAGCTCAGCAGGACCCTGCCATAGGAGGGAGACCTTCACTTTGGACAGCATCAGGGGGTGAGTGCAGTGGCTTGCGGGGGCATTCTCTGAGCCGCCAAATGCGACAGTGCCCCCCTCCCCTTTTCTTTTGGGCCGGAGCGTCTTGGGGAACCTCCAGTGGAACTCGTGAATCAGTTGGAGGGTTCGGAAACTGGAGGCTGGCTCCCGAGAGCTCTCTTCGGTTCCAGATCCCTTCCAGGATATATAAGGTATCGGAGACTGCGTCCCAGAGGCAGCGTGATGAGAACGATTGGTGATGCAATGCTGGCGTGCACGGGAGGCCCCGACAGCCAGCGGCTGCTTTAAAACCAAATGGCCCTGAAGGGGCCGGCTGCACCAGTGACGGGGGTGTCTAACTCCCATTCCTTCTCACCAGCTGAGGAAGGGAGGGGTGATCTGCGGTTGCTGTGTGTGCATAGCAAAAGTACAGCTTTATAGAGTCTGTTCAGGACAGACACGCTCCTTAACATTTTATAATCCCATCCACCACTTTTCATTCTTTCACTCTTTCTGTGCAACCGCTGGTGGCCGAAGACAAAAGGGAGTGGCCCTGACCTGAATGAGAGAGGGTGTGTGTGTGCATGAGAGAGAGGGAGTATGTATGTGGGTGGGTGGGTGT
This sequence comes from Rhinatrema bivittatum, assembly GCF_901001135.1. Classification (NCBI taxonomy): domain Eukaryota; kingdom Metazoa; phylum Chordata; class Amphibia; order Gymnophiona; family Rhinatrematidae; genus Rhinatrema; species Rhinatrema bivittatum. The sequence continues at coordinate 39,560,626 of NC_042617.1, read as the reverse complement.
GTATAAGAGAGTGTGGGAATGTTTGGGCATGTGAAAAAAATGAGGTGTGTGTGAGAGGGTGGGAATGAATAATAAAGCTTGGGGGTATCTGCACTGAGCGGCAGTTACTACCCTTAACAGAAACGAGGGGGTAACCTGCGCGGAGCGGCAGTTACTTCCTTGGGCAGACTGGATGGTCTTTTTCTGTCGTCGTTACTATGTTACTATGCATATGTATGAGAGGGTGAGTGTGTGTGTGGATGAGAGAGAGAGAAGGTGTGAGAGAGTGTGTGTGTACGTGAGACAGGAAAAAGTTTGTTCTTCCCCCTTCCTTCAAATTAATCCACGACAATCTCTGGTTGACTGTAAATTAAAATTCCAGGTATAGAGATTGTAAGATATTTTTATTTTTAAAATTGTTTCTTTATCATATTTTAAATATATAAACAAGTATCCACTTGCTATGAAATTGAAAGTACAGAGAAAATTATATAAACAATGTAAATGTTTCTTTTTCTAATTATTATACTGTACTTATATTTGAAATAAAGGGAATACGGGAGAGAGCCCATGGTAATAGAGCGTTACATTATTCAATTAGGTAAATACAATCTTTTAAACAAATGAAGCCTGAGTAGTTTCATCACTTATTTCTAACCTTTACCAAGCAAACAATGGGACAATCTAGGTGTGAGAGTCTAAAAAAGGCCTCAACTGAAGTGGTTCCAAAAATACATAATTTTGATCTTGATAAATAATACAATATTTGCAGGGGAATCGTAATTGAAACAGCGCTCCCCTCTGCAAAACCTCCGCGCGTCCCAGGGCTTTGCTTGAGCCGGAAGCCTATGCAATATCCCAGCAGGCACGGCGGGAGCACCTTGGAGATTGCTCCTGCCCCATTTAGGCATTTTGGACCTGCAGAGAGGGGAAGATGGGTTGGGTTGGGGGGGGGAGTTGGGTGGCTGGAGGGAGCTGGGCCTTTTTTCTGGCAGGGGAGGGGAGGTTTGGCACAGAGAGCGAGAAACTGATTTAGGTTGTGTGAGATTGAGAGAACGGCAGAGAAGGTGTCTGGTGAGATGGATAGAGAAAACGAGACCAAGACAAACAGAAAATGTTTTTTTTGGGGGGGTATTGGTTATTGGAAAAAAAAAAATTAAAGCATTAAAAAAAAACAAAAAACCCCCCAACAACCCAGAAAGAGAATGGGGCAGCATAGTAATCGTTTGCATAGAGCAGCAAAAAAAGCTAGCAGGGGCCCTGTACATATAAATAACCTGAAAACCCAATTGGCTGGGGTGAGTCACCGGGACTGAAAGGTTAAATAATTTCCGTTATTCTTGTCCAGACCTTAGAGAAACAATGTAAGATTAAGCACAGGATACTTTTCACGTTTTCTGCCCGACCCCCTCACCTCTCACAACCCAGCTTCTTGGATCCATTAAGGCTCGATGGGAAATAATGCAGACGGGCACTCTTTTGAGATAGGGGTGACCCTTCGGCCAGAAGGAAGAAGACCGATCTTGAGTTCCCCTGGGTAATGCCCACCTTCTTGGAAGGCAGTGCCAACTTAATCATTAATAGCTGGTAATTAAACCTGTGCACGTGATAGAATTGGTACAGTACAACTGTTTCGTGGTTAATGGGTTACACTTTAGGTCCCAACTGAAAAACAAAAAAAAAAAAAGTTTTAATCTCGTTGTCCTCGCCTCATGCACAAATGTAAATTGAGAAATAAGGAAAGCTGAGGGCTGGCGGCGAAGCAGTAGGGGAGGGAAGGCCGCGCACATAACGCAACATTTTTTTTTTTTTTCCCAGGATGGGGGCGGGCAGCTGCTCCCGAGTTAGCGGACGGAGCTGCGGCAGAGGTTAAAGGGTGCAGGGAGGGAAGGAGCCGCCGATCCCAGTTCCTCCTGTTCGGGCACCTTCCCACTCCAAAGCGGATCGGAGCCCCCCCGACGCCTCGCCTTCCGGATCAGGCCGGGGATCGGAGCCCCGACGCCCCGTCTCCTCCGGATCGGCACCAGGCCCGCACCCGAGCCCGCGGCTGCTCATCGGCCCGGCTTCCGCATGAGCGAAGAGTGGGGCGCGCTGCCCCGGTCCCGCGCGGCCTGGCTGTGCGCGCTCGCGCTGGCGCTGGCGCTGGGGGCGGTCGCCTGGCTCTGGCTCGGCCGCAGCGCTCGGCGGCGGCGGCGGCGGCTGCAGCAGGTGGGCGTCGTCTCGCAGCTCTTCCTTTACCCCGTCAAGTCGTGTCGGGGGCTGATCCTGACCGAGTCCGAGTGCACCAAGCGGGGGCTGAGCAGCTCCGGTCTCCGGGACAGGTACCGCCAGGACCTTTTGCTGGGGAGGGGGGAGAAGGAGGGTAGTGCGCGCTTTAGCAGGGTAAGGGACTCCTCTGAAATTGAAGCTTGGATAGAAAACATCACCTTAGTTGAACGCTTAAATAAGAACATAAGATTTTCCCATACTGGGTCACTTTTAGGGTCCATTAAGCCCAGGATCCCGTATTCAACAGTGGCTAATCCGGGTCACACGTACCTGGCAGGATCCCAAGGGGTAGACAGATTCCAAGCTGCTTATCCCAGGGATAAGCAGTGGATTTCCCTAAGTCCTCCTTAATAATGGTTTATGGACTCTTCCTCCAGGAACTTGACCAAATCTTTTTTTTTTTTTTTAACTCCAGCTATACTTTCACCACCTCCTCTGGCAACAAATTCCAGAGCTTTATTATGCCTCGATAAAAAATGTTTCTCCTATTTGTTTTAAATACACTATTACTTAGTAACTTCATTGCATGTCCCCTAGTCTTTATCAGTTCTCAGATTTCATCATGAGAAGATGGTATAAAGACCTGGCGGACTGCAGGAAGATATCAGCCCTGGGAATTTTTTTTTCAGCCCTTTGTATTCCCTGCAGCATGTGTTTCAACAGCTCCCAAAAGCATGCCGAACTGACCCTTCAGAGGTACATCTGATCTGGTGCCTGGCAGAACTGAACCAAAACATCTTCAACATAAATTTCACATTTTCTAAATAAGTAACAGGCCGATTCAAAAAACCCCCACAGGAGAGCCGGCGCTCCGTGTTGAGCGCCCGCCCTCCCTACGTGCACCCAGGCATCTCTCCTGGGCACGCGATCCTCTATTTAAATTAGGGCCCGTGCTAATAAGGAGGCGGCGGCGGCTGTCAGCGGGTCTGACAACAGACGCTTAATTTTACCGGTGTTGGCTGTCGAACCCGCTGACAGCCACGGGTTCGGAAAACGGACGTAGGCAAAATTGAGCGTCCGTTTTCCAAACTGCGGACCCGGACAGCTTTTTAAAATTTTTTTTATTTGTGGGACCTCCGACTTAATATCGCTTTGATATTAAGTCTGAGGGTGTACAGAAAAGCAGTTTGGCCATGCGTTTTACACGTGCTGTTACCCCTTATGGTATAAGGGATAATAATAGCGCGTGTAAAACGCACGGTCAAACGGGGGCTAAACGGTGCACTCGGCCGAGTGCACCGTTCTGTATCGGCCTGTAAGTAGTAGAGCATACCCCAGACGGAGTGAGCAAACACAGCTGCAGGCCCCATTCCTTCCAAGCAATCAGTTGCAGCCCTTCCTCCCTCTAGTTTGGTTACATTTCTCATATTATATATATATATAGTATACAGTGTATATATCCTGGATTCCTGATCAAGTATTATCTTTTGCCAACCAATCAGCACTTGAACCAGTTGCCAAGTAATGAGGCAACCATACTGCCATCCAGTCTCAGATACACTTACTTGTGTCTGTAAGTGGGCGTGTGGGTATCTTTTTTTTTCTCTGACACTGAGTGTGTGTGTCTTTGTGTCAGAAAGACACCTACCTATACATTTTCTCAGACACGCATTCCGTCACTGTGTGTGTCTGCTGCTCGTGCTCGCACGGTGAGTGCCCCCACTCCAGTACTGCCTACCACATCATTATGTATTTTGCTTGTTGCCATCTCTTCCTCAGCCTGTAGCAGCCCTCTCCCTTTCCAATTCCCATCCCTTCTTGGCAATCCCCCTCGGCCAGCTGCCAGAAGCCTTCCCAAAGCTCCCACAGGCACTTCCACTTGGCTCACCCCATCCCTTTCTGTGACTGTTGCTTGACTCCACTTCATTGTATTCTCATTGACTGTGTGGTACAGAGGGTGCTGCTGCTTTTAGGGTTCCCTAGGCTCTACACTGCTCACCTACTCTTAGGGAGGGAGGACTAGAAATGATTCGTGCTACTCCTCCAGGACTAAAAAAAAAAAAAGAGAAAAATCTAAGTCCTGGGCCAACACTGGGAATAGCCACAGAGCCCAAAGCAGCACAACTTTCCTACATGGAGCCAGTTTAGCCAGGGCTGGTGCAAGGGTATTAGGTGCCATAGGTGATCCTTGCAGCTTTGTACCTCCCAGCCCCTCCCTCCCCACACACAATTTAATATTATGCATTTATGACAGATTTTACATCAAAAAGAACATTCAAAGTACAGTCTTATGAGGTAAAAATACTATAACATATATACATTATATTTACATGCACTGCTATAGTGCCATCCAGAAAACTCTGCAAAAAAAAAACAAAAAAAAAAACAACTTGCATTAGGCTTATTGTAACATGTTGGGTTCAGCTTGCCTCACACACTCTTGGGTAAACTGAATTACAATTACAATATTGTAAACCTCCTATCACAAAACAGCACTAAATGCCAGAATTCAAACCGTGATAACCCTACCTATGTAAAGGTAACACTGCCAATATTACAGCAGGCCCTAAAACACTATTTGGAAAAGAGAACAAGCCAGGCTCTTCAGGCAGGCTTACACCTGACAGCACACTTTCACCACATTTTATCTCTAGACAATGTCTACACCGCTCATCACCTTCCAACTACCCAGCCCATCCCCCTGCACCCCTTAATGGATTCCTCTTTCCACGTAATATCCACTTTTCACCCCCTTACTCCTGATTACCAATTCCCCTCCCCCTCACTTTCTTCTCCCCCTGACATTTGCCTCCCATGACCTTCGGTCCTGTATAGACACTGCAAAATAATCTCCTTTGTAAATGAACAGAAGTATAATTTGTCATTGTAACCTATTATATGTCACTGTAACCTAAATTGTAAATAACTCTTCCTTGTAAAAATTTGATTCTTAAATGTATGTTCCTGTAGCATCCAGTTACTTAATCCTTTTCACTGTACTCTATCCTCCAAGTTCCTGCCCCATTGCCCCCTCCCTCTTCTACCCTTTCTACCCCACACCCCAATTCTTTCAGTTATATTTATCAGTTCTTTGTTCATTGTAAAGCCTGTTGCTGCTTTATTGTTTCTTGTCAACCGATGAGATGTTCCCAAAGACCATCTGTATATAAAAACTGTAAAATAAATAAAGTAAATAAATCCCTATATAGAAATAGAATAACTCACTTTGATCACACATGCAAAACACAGATAGACCCTCACTAAATACAGAATAAAGAGACCAGAAAATATAAACAGAAATGTGCAGACAAAAACTGAACTGGAAACCTCAAAAGTCAGACCCTGTATGCAGTGCAACAATGGAAAAAGAAAAAATCACCGTTCCTTATAAAACATCAAACAATGAAATCAAGCAGTATAAATGATCAGTAATAGTGAAACCATAATAATAAAAAGAATAAATATTTCAATACAGCTCACGAATAGAAAATCCTGTAATTAAAAACATTTTTTTTATTTCACCAAAGACCAATACAATGGTGGGGTTTTTTTTTTTTTAAACAGCAGAGATCAAGTAACTCCCAATAGTTAAAACTAATAATAATTCAACTCCCCCATTTTATATACTTGGGAACTTTAAATTTCCAGTCATTCTGAGAAGGTTGTGGATTAGTGGAGGTAGAGGATGCACAAATGTTCTTCTTCCTCACATACAGTCTCTGACATTCACATGCTCCCTCATAGTCTCTGACATGCATGCTGTGGCACACACATGTTCCTCAGGGTCTCCGACACACACACGCTCCTTCATGCATGCTGAAGCACATACCCATCAAACACATCCTTACACATGCTGACAGATGCATGCTTCCATCATACATGCTGACAGCTGAAACACAAACACACTCTCCCATCACACTTACTGACACACTTGTTCTTGTACACACTGATAAAACACACTCCCTCACACATGCTGACACACACAGCTGATAGCTAAAACACAAACACACTCTCCCATCACACGTACTGACACACTTGTTCCCGTGTACACGCTGATACACACGCTCCCTCACACATGCTGGTGACACGCGCACACACACATGCTGCCTCACACACACTGATGCTGACACATGCTCCCTCACACGGTTCTCTCACACATGCACATGCGCGCACACACTCTTTCACTGACACTCTCATTCGCTGGGGTGTTTATGAAAAGCTTGGATGGAGTGAGAGGGGAGGAGCTGGAGGATATTAGGGGGGGCAGAGGTTGGGAGAGGAGGTTCTCTGGAGGGGATAGAGGCCGAGAGCAAGGATCGACTGGAGAGTCAAAGTAAAGTGATTATTGCAGGGGGACTACACCCCCGCTAATTTTGTTTCGGTCGTCTTCTGGGGTTATGTGAATTTTCAGTTCTAAAATGGGGTCACATTGGCTAACAGTATGGGAAACCCTGGGCTAAGGACTTCCTGCAAATTTATAATCCTTCACGCAGTCTGCGGTCACCAGAGAAGCGACTGCTTTTTGAGTTTGCCGGGTGGTCAAAGATTATGCCGCATGTTGCCTCTCTAATTCAAACATGACAGTACTATATAAGAACATGCCATACTGGGTCAGACCAAGGGTCCATCAAGCCCAGCATCCTGTTTCCAACAGTGGCCAATCCAGGCCACAAGAACCTGGCAAGTACCCAAAAACTAAGTCTATTCCATGTTACCATTGCTAATGGCAGTGGCTATTCTCTAAGTGAACTTAATAGCAGGTAATGGACTTCTCCTCCAAGAACTTATCCAATCCTTTTTTAAACACAGCTATACTAACTGCACTAACCACATCCTCTGGCATCAAATTCCAGAGTTTAATTGTGCGTTGAGTAAAAAAGAACTTTCTCCGATTAGTTTTAAATGTGCCCCATGCTACTTCATGGAGTGCCCCCTAGTCTTTCTACTATCCGAAAGAGTAAAAAACCGATTCACATCTACCCGTTCTAGACCTCTCATGATTTTAAACACCTCTATCATATCCCCCCTCAGCCGTCTCTTCTCCAAGCTGAAAAGTCCTAACCTCTTTAGTCTTTCCTCATAGGGGAGCTGTTCCATTCCCCTTATCAATTTGGTAGCCCTTCTCTGTACCTTCTTCATCGCAATTATATCTTTTTTGAGATGCGGCGACCAGAATTGTACACAGTTGTACACAGTATTCAAGGTGCAGTCTCACCATGGAGCGATACAGAGGCATTATGACATTTTCTGTTTTATTCACCATTCCCTTTCTAATAATTCCCAACATTCTGTTTGCTTTTTTGACTGCCGCAGCACACTGAACCGACGATTTCAATGTGTTATCCACTACGATGCCTAGATCTCTTTCTTGGGTTGTAGCACCTAATATGGAACCCAACATTGTGTAACTATAGCATGGGTTATTTTTCCCTATATGCATCACCTTGCACTTATCCACATTAAATTTCATCTGCCATTTGGATGCCCAGTTTTCCAGTCTCACAAGGTCTTCCTGCAATTTATCACAATCTGCTTGTGATTTAACTACTCTTAATCAAATTTGCAGATGACACAAAATCTTTATCTCACTTTTTAATATATTTATCTCACTTTTTAATATATTTATAAATGATCTTTCCAGATCATTTATAAATATATTAAAAAGTAAGGGTCCCAATACAGATCCCTGAGGCACTCCACTGCCCACTCCCTTCCACTGAGAAAATTATCCACTTAATCCTACTCTCTGTTTCCTGTCTTTTAGCCAGATTGCAGTCCACGAAAGGACATCGCCACCTATCCCATGACTTTTTACTTTTCCTAGAAGCCTCTCATGAGGAACTTTGTCAAACACCTTCTGAAAATCCAAGTATACTATATCTACCGGTTCACCTTTATCCACATGTTTATTAACTCCATCAAAAAAGTGAAGCAGATTTGTGAGGCAAGACTTGCCCTGGGTAAAGCCATGCTGACTTTGTTCCATTAAACCATGTCTTTCTATATGTTCTGTGATTTTGATGTTAAGAACACTTTCCACTATTTTTCCTGGCACTGAAGTCAGGCTAATTTAACTGAAAAAAACTGAAAAGTAGATTATAACAATATGTGGGTGTGATGATTTTTAGTTTTTGGGAAAGTGTGAGTGGTTTTTAACATGATGGGGTGGTCTAACTATATTTGCAATAAATTTATAAGAAATTACTAAACACATTCTAATTTGAAATTTGTTTAAATGAGTTAAAATTGTTTTGGGGCTGTGCAATACTATTATTTTTTTTATTGTGTAATATTTGGTGTATCAACCTTGTAAATCATTAGATGCCAGTGTGTTTTGTTTCACTATATCTATATATACACCGTTTATCAGTGGGGACTAGTGAGTTTGGTGCTGGCTGCTTTAATAGTTGCTGAACATCATTTCTGTTAAAACTGGAAAAAGGAGCTAATATAAGGGTGGCAAACTCTGGTGCTTGAGCGTCACAAACAAGATAGCCCTAATGAATATGCATGAGAGAGATTTTGCATTCAGTAGAGGCAGTGCATGCAAATATACCTTATGTATATTCATTGTGGATAGCCTGAAAACCAGATCTGTTTGTGGCTGTCTGGGCTGATACAAAAGAGCACAAGGATGAACTGGCCCGCTGGCTCAGTGACAAGGGCTGTGTTACTGCCGTGTGGTGGTGGTCTTCTGGTCTCTGGGCCAGCTGGGGCTGAGAAGGCAGTATTAATAGTGCCTGGAGGGAGAGAATATTGGCCATTGCTCAACAGCAGCACCTGGTGGCCAGACTTAGGGACCACGTTAGCCAGGTTCTGGAGGAGCTAGTAATTGTGGTCCCTGGCTGAGTACTATCACTGCATTAGCTGAGCTGATTTGGGTAGGGGGGCCATAAAAACAGGGTAAACTACGACCCCCAAACTAACCAAAGTTAGTTGCGAATGAAGGCTCACAGCTCTTGCTGCAGCTGAGCTGGAAATACAATAAGAGCTGGAGGAAACTACTGAGTCATAAAAAAGCACCAGGGTGTTTGACGGACAGATGAGTGGAGGAGTAGCCTAGTGGCTAGAACAGCAGGCTGAGAACCAGGCAGGCCAGGGTTTGAATCTCACTGCTACTGCTTGTGACCTTGGGTAAGTCACTTCACCCTCCATTGTCTCAGGTACCAACTTAGATTATGACTGGGGGCAGGGTAAATAACTATAGTAACTGAATATCCCTTGCCTTGTGCTACAATGAAAAGGTGTGAGCTAAATATATTAAATACATAAATGAGACACGAAGGAAAGGTGAAGTAGTTAACAATATCGCCTGTTTGTATGTGTTTTATATTTGAAATGCAGGCACTGGATGGTGATAAAGAAAGATGGCCACATGGTTAGCGCTCGGCAGGAACCGCGGCTCGTGCTGATTTCTGTAGCATTTGAAAAAGACCATCTGACCCTCAATGCTGCAGAGATGAAGGAACTACACTTACCCATCCGGGTCTGCAAAACCAATTCCATCTACAACTGCAGGTAATCCGGAAGGAGCTCTTGGTCCTCTCGGCAAAACCATGTACAGAGCTGAGTAAAAGTCTGTGAATCAGAAGTGATAGCCTTGTTTAATTGAAACCCATCTTTTTTATTATGTAAATAAAAATGGTATACATTTAACAATATATCTAAATACGTTAGGTTATTAAAAATTTTTCATATAAGTAAGTAGTACCGATTCTTAAATATATTCATGGGCAAGTGACTCTCATACCATCCCGCTAGCTTTTTGGCATGCCTGCTCTCAAGCCGCATTAGGGATCATCTTTAATCATTGGTCACTATTTTACCCATGTGTTTTCAATTCAATTTATATTTCGATTATTTTGCTTTTTTTGTTCTTTTGTTTTTAAATAAAAGTGACAGAGATACTTCCCTTATGAAGCTCAATGTCCATGGAGGGTGATGCCCTTCCAATTATTTTTAAACAAGCCGTTAAGCCCGTTAAAACGGGCTACATCCCTCTGTCTCTCACCTCCCCCTCATTCTCTCTCCCCTCACTCTTCACCACCCTCCCACTCAGTCTCACTCAGTCCCTCCCTCCCACTCAGTCTCACTCACTCCCTCCCTCTCACTCACTGTCCCACTCCCTCCCTCTCTCTCCCCCTCCCTCTCTCTCCCTCAGTCCCACTCCCCTCCCTCAGTCCCACTCACTCCCTCTCACTCAGTTCCCCCCTCCCTCTCACTCAGTCCCTCCCTCCCACTCAGTCCCTCCCTCTCACTCAGTCACTCCCTCCCCCCTCTCTCCCTCTCACTCACTCAGTCCCACTCACTCTCCCTCAGTCCCACTCCCTCCCTCTCTCTCCCAGTCCCACTCCCTCCCTCAGTCCCCCCTCTCCCTCTCACTCAGTCCCAGTCCCTCCCCCTCACTCAATCCCTCCCTCCCACTCAGTCCCTCCCTCTCACTCTCTCTCTCCGTCCCTCCCTCCCACTCAGTCCGTCCCTCCCTCTCTCTCTCTTCTCCCTCCCTCGGTACTGGCCGCTACCGCCGCCCGCCGCCGCCGCTCGCTACCGCCGTCGCCGCCTGCTGCCGGTACCGCCGCCCGCTGCTGCCACTGGACGCCGCCATTTTTTTTCTTAGCGTCAGACCGACGTGCTCGCCCGCACATGCGCGGTAGAGCTGGTCTCTACTGCGCATTTGCGGCACGTCGGTCAAGCTTCGTTTATAGGTATTGATGCAGTCCAGAGTACAGTTCGACGTGCACGTTTCGCGTCCTGTGCTGCTTCAGGAACCTATCTGGCTGTATTCGCATGCCAAATTTTCTTCGGTTACACTTCAATATTGCCTCGCGAACATGAACATTACTTCCTTGCGGTCCAGAAATGCATCGGGTGCCCAGGAGACGTGCGTCCACAATTACAATGGGCGCTCATTACGAGTGTCCGTTTTTATCTCGCTTCAGGTTGATTTCACCCAAGTATACGCGCACAATAGCAAAGGGCGAAATCGGCCTGGAGCGTGTTTATTGTGTGTCCAGAATTTTTCTTTTTTTTTTTATTTTTTAAATCAAACCTTTATTCTTATACACCGCAAGCGGTGGATTTTAAGTATTGCAATGATACTAAGTAGGAGGAACCACAGAGGGCAGTATTTTTTTTACATTTATAATGAGTCCTGGACTCTCAGCTTGATTTAACGCCAGTTCCGGGGCTGCAGTTAATTTTGCTGCGTTAAAAAGTGTGCATTGAGCGCCCCGCGATTTTCTGCATCGGGGGGGAATAGCTAAGTAGCCTTATCTAAATGGAATTTGCATGTGCTGAGCGCTATTTGCCATGCGTTCTTTTGTATGGGTGCACATTCTGGACGCACTAATCTCCTTATTGCATCGGGTGCTAGTCTAGCAAGTCCAAAACACACGTAACGCTGTGCGCCAGGCTGGGCGCACTTTATTGCATCGGCCCCTCTGAGCTCCGCAAATTGGGAAAGCATGAAATGAATAAATAATTGGCTTCTTTCATCGTGTCTGCAGGGTTGCACATAAGTTGGTGACACCCCTATTAATTATTGGAGGGGACAGTGGGAACATTTTGGCAGATTTTATAGATGTTTTTATGATGATTCCATGGCCTTTTGGACCCCACAAGAATGTGAATAATAGAGAGATGCGAGTCACCTGTATTGGGTCTCTTATTTCTCTCAGGGTCTTAGGACACGACATCCAGGGCAGAGACTGTGGCGATGAGGTTGCCGACTGGATCACCACCTTCCTGAAGAGCACTGAGCCCTACCGACTGGTGCACTTTGAGGACAGTATGCAGATGAGAACGTCGAAAGAGGAATATCCTGCCTACGACTGCGACGACCAGGTCATGCTGTGCTTCTGTTACACGCGGCCGTGGAACTGTGTCATGATGCGTTGTCTGTCTTGTGCTCCGGGTACCAGGCGAATGTGGTGACGGAGGGCGCTTCAGGTCTCGGATGGTCCCTTCCGCACGCAGCCGCCTTGATTTTTCATAGGCTCCCGCCAGTGACGTGCTGGAGAGGGCTCAGAGAGCCCCTCAGTTTAGTCTCTTTTATGGAAACTGATGGCTTACTTACCAGGTACTTGTGTCTTGGATTGGCCACTGTTGGAAACAGGATGCTGGGCTTGATGGATTCTTGGTCTGACCCAGCATGGCGTGTTCTTAAAAAACATACCTGAGACAGCTGATATCTTTAGTTCTTGCAGTCTGAGTGACAGATTATCTCATTTCTCTGCCCAATTAGCAAATTTCTGTCTCTTGTTACTTTTGTCTTCTCTGCCCCTTAAACGTATACTTCCTCATAGTCCCTGGGGAAATTGTTCTCTTCAATGCCTCATATCTATAGTGCATGCCCCTCCTCTCCTCTCCTTGTTGTGAATGTAAGGTTCATCTGTTACCCCCTTCACTAAGAACATAAGAAATGCTATACCGGGTCAGATCAAAGGTCTGAGCCCAACATTCTGTCTCCTGCAGTGGCCATCCAGGTCACAAGTATCCGGCAGGATCCCAAAGTACCGATCCAATTCTTCTTGTTCATAACCAGAAAGAGCAGTGGCTTTCCCAAGTCTACATGGCAAATAATGGTTTATGCATTTTTCCTCCAGGAACTAGTGTAAACTCTTTTTTAAACCCACCTACACTAACTGCTGTCATCACATCCTGTGGCGACACATTTCACAGTTTAATTGTGCACTGAGAGAAAAATACTTTCTCCAATTTGTTTGATGTGTGCTAGGTTCATGAAGTGTCCCCAGTCGCAGTACTATGTGACAGGATGAATAACTGTTCCCTGTTTACCTGTTCCCCTCCCCTCTCAGGATTTTATAGACTTTGCTCAGATCTCTCAGCCATCTCTTCTATAGGATGAAGAGCCCTAGCCTCTTTAGCCTTTCCTCATAAAGGGAGCTATGCCAACCTTTTTCATTTTGGTTGTCCTCTTTATGTCCTTTCTAGTCCTGCAGTATCTTTTTTTGAGATGGGGCCACCAGAACTGCACACAATACTCAGTGTGGTTGTGCCATGGATAGATACAGAAGCATTATAATATCCTTTGTTTTATTTTCCATTTGTAACACTTTGGGTTTTTTTTGGCTACCACCACAAACTGTCCACAATGATTCCAAGATCCTTTTCTTAATATGGAACCCAGCGCTTGTCCACTTTAAATTTCATCTGCTGTTTAGATGCCCAATTCCCTAGACTTCAAAGGTAAGAACATAAGAAATTGCCATGCTGGGTCAGCCCAAGGGTTCATCAAGCCCAGCATCCTGTTTCCAACAGAGGGCAAACCAGGCCACAAGAACCTGGCAATTATCCAAACACTAAGAAGACCCCATGCTACTGATGCAATTAATAGCAGTGGCTATTCCCTAAGTAAACTTGATTAATAGCAGTTAATGGACTTCTCCTCCAAGAACTTATCGAATCCTTTTTTAAACCCAGCTATACTAACTGCACTAACCACATCCTCTGGCAACAAATTCCAGAGTTTAATTGTGCGTTGAGTGAGAGAGAATTTTCTCCGATTAGTCTTAAATGTGCTACTTGCTAACTTCATGGAGTAACCTAACAACTTGGAATACTTTTGTGACCCCTTCCTATTTGATCATTTTGCTCTTCGTTCCTTTTTCCAGATCATTCGTAAATATATTAAAAAAGCCCTGTCCCAAATCAAATCCCTGGGGCTCTCCATTTACCTTTCTCCATTGAGAGAAATGACCTTTTGGCCCTACCCTGTAGCCTATCCTTTAGTCCAGTGGTCTTCACTATTATTTAAGCGGTGATCACTTTGGATTCAATAGGGCTGGAACAGGGGTCCCCCTCCATCGTGGCCATCAGGAGGGGAGTTCCCCCTCCAGTGCTGCAGCTGATCAGAGGGTCTGCCTCACAACCTCCCATTGGCCATTGTCACCTGCTCTGTCCATCCTTCCCTGCTGCCTTCAGACAGTGCTACCGTGTGGGTATTTGTAGCTTTCCCTGCTGCTGCCATGCTTTACCTCCATCCTCAGCCCCCTCTTGGATTACACTGGCTCTGGATCTCCTTGCTCAGTGCCTCCCCTCTTCCTGCTGCTGGCTCTGCCACGTTTCCTGTTCCTCTGGCATTAGAAGAAGGGGGGGGGGGGTTCTTTCTGTTTCCGTGGCCATCGGGACCTGGCTGCTCTTGCTCCTGCTCCTCTAGTTCTGTGTGCACTGCGGGAAAAATTGGGAGGAAGGCCGGGGTGCAGCACAGTGGTCTGCCTCTCCTGCTCCTCCCCGATTTACTGTGCTGAGCTGGGAGCATTGCTCTCTGCTTCCATGGTCTGAATCTTTTTCTCCACTACAAGTTGCTCCTGGGTCAGGCTGGGGCTTGATTAGAGGGAGCGCTCTTCACAATCCCTTGCCTTCTCCTGCTCCTCTCCAGTTGTACAGGAGGTGTAGAGGCTTTCAGTTGTGGATGGAGCATACACAGGTTGTGGGGTGGTTTTTGTTTTTTTTTTTTTTTTTTTTACCAGTAGCAGGGGACCAATCAGGGGGCTGCCCTGGGGCATCATGGGAGCTGCCACTGGCCCCTGGGCCTTACCTCGAAGAACACTGTTTAAACCAGTTTCCACGATAGGACACCGCCTCCTATCCCATGTCTTATTTTAATTTCCTAACTTTGTCAAATGCCTTCTGAGAATTCAGATAACTGTGTGAACCGTCTCAGCATTGTCAACATTTGTCTACCCCTTCAAGAAAATACATTTGTAAGGCAAGACTACATTTTACTAAAATCCATGTTGGCTCTCCTCCATTAGCAGGTAATTTTGGTTCTTCGGAATAGCTTCTACTATTTCACCCAGCACCGATGTCTGGCTCATTGGTGTGCAGTTTCCTGGATCACACTTGGAGCCATTTTAAAAAGTGGGCATTACGTTGGCCACCCTCCAGTTCCCAAGTACTGTAGCTGATTTGAATGAAAAGTTAGAGATTACTAGAAATACGTCTTCAGTTTGTGTCTTAATTCTTTCAGAACTCTGGGGAGTGTACCCTCAGGTCTTGGTTGGTGGTTACTCTTTAGCTTGTTGGAAGATGGAAGAGTGGTCGAAGATATGGCAGCTGACATTCAATGCCAAGAAGTGCAGAGTCATGCATATGGGGAGTGGAAATCCGAATGAACTGTATTCGATGGGGGGAGAAAGGCTGATGTGCACGGAGCAGGAGAGAGACCTTGGGGTGATGGTGTCTAATGATCTGAAGTCGGCGAAACAATGTGACAAGGCGATAGCTAAAGCCAGAAGAATGCTGGGCTGCATAGAGAGAGGAATATCGAGTAAGAAAAGGGAAGTGATTATCCCCTTGTACAGGTCCTTGGTGAGACCTCACCTGGAGTATTGTGTTCAGTTCTGGAGACCGTATCTCCGAAGAGACAGAGACAAGATGGAGGCGGTCCAGAGAAGGGCGACCAAAAAGGGGGAAGGTCTTCATCAAATGACTTATGAGGAGAGATTGAAGAATCTAAATATGTACACCCTGGAGGAAAGGAGGAGCAGAGGTGATATGATACAGACTTTCAGATACTTGAAAGGTTTTAATGATCCAAAGACAACGACAAACCTTTTCCGTAGGAAAAAAATCAGCAGAACCAGGGTTCACGATTTGAAGCTCCAGGGAGGAAGATTCAGAACCAATGTCAGGAAGTATTTCTTCACGGAGAGGGTGGTGGATGCCTGGAATGCCCTTCCGGAGGATGTGGTGAAGACCAGAACTGTGAAGGACTTCAAAGGGGCGTGGGATAAACACTGTGGATCCATAAAATCAAGAGGCCGTCAATAAAGAGTGGGTGGCTCGCCAGAATGATGGCTACTGCCTGGAGACAATACCCTTATTAAATAAACATACACATGCTTACTGTGACTCCAACATCGCTCTAAGCTTCAACAGCAAGAGGAAATGTGGAAAAAAGGATTCACACTCACAAAGCGGGGAGTAGCTTGCTTGTTACGGCGGTTACTACCCCAAACCAAATAAGCCTGATACTTCACTTTCAACCCATATCCAGCATAGCTCTCTGCTTCAACGGCAGGGGAGAAGAAAAACTGATACTTCTTGCATATCCAGCATAGCTCTCTGCTTCAACGGCAGGGGAGAAGAAAAACTGATACTTCACGCATATCCAGCATAACTCCCTGCTTCAACGACAGGGGAGAAGAAAAACTGATACTTCACGCATATCCAGCATAACTCCCTGCTTCAACGACAGGGGAGAAGAAAAACTGATACTTCACGCATATCCAGCATAGCTCTCTGCTTCAATGGCAGGGGAGAAGAAAAAAGGATTCGCACTCACAAAGCGGGGAGTAGCTGGCTTGTTACGGCGGTTACTACCCCAAACCAAATAAGCCTGATACTTCACTTTCAATGCATTTCCAGCATAGCTCTCTGCTTTAACGGCAGGGGAGAAGAAAAACTGATACTTCACGCATATCCAGCATAGCTCTCTGCTTCAACGGCAGGGGAGAAGAAAAACTGATACTTCACGCATATCCAGCATAGCTCTCTGCTTCAACGGCAGGGGAGAAGAAAAACTGATACTTCACGCATATCCAGCATAGCTCTCTGCTTCAACGGCAGGGGAGAAGAAAAACTGATACTACACGCATATCCAGCATAGCTCTCTGCTTCAACGGCAGGGGAGAAGAAAAACAACCAATAAGGGCTGAATAACATAGTCTGGGTAAAACAAATAAGCATGGGTGTAGCTTGCTTATTGCGGCGGTTACTTCCCCTACTACCCCCTAACTAATCAAGCTTGATATTTCACTTGGATGCAGCTCCATCACTGCTCTCTACATTAATGGCGGGGGTGGAAGGGAAATAGAACCAAAGAGCTAAGAGAAACAGATAAGTATGAGAGAAAAAATGTGTGAAGCTTGCTGGGCAGACTGGATGGGCCGTTTGGTCTTCTTCTGCCGTCATTTCTATGTTTCTATGATTTGCTCCATTAAATCTTCCCGATTCAGTTCCTCTGACTCATCACCCTCAAAGAGTTTTTCTAGCAGAGGTATCTCCCCAATACCATTCTCCAGTAAGGACAAGACTAAAGAATTCATTTTGTTTTTCTGCTAATACCTTGTCTTCCCTGAGTTCCCCTGCTATCTTTTGGTCCCCAGCTGATTGCCCCTCTGGTCTCCTCCCCTCTAGCTCTCCACCAGAGCTGTCGTGTCCCATCTGAGATTTCCCTGCAGATGGACAACATCCATCAGTGTGCTGATGTGAGCCCTCTGCTGTAAGGGCAGCATTGGTAAATGTTGCCAATAGGTGTAGGCCTCCTGAGGCAGCTTCTCCAATAGTTCACACAGCCTGCAAAATGTGCACCGGGTGGCTAGAATGTAGCATGCCATCTGCTTCCACTGTACCTCGTTGCCACCTGGCTGATAACTTGTTTGTTTTTTTTTTGTTTTTTTTTAATAGTAGCATTAAAGTGACCAGGCAGATTACTCCATTTCATTTCATTTTATTTGGGTTCAGCATGTTCTACAGAAGATCTACCCATGGTTTATATATACATCACCCACTAGTTCTTTAGCCTAAATCGGAACTGTTATGATGCTGCTCGGGCAATGGGAGATAGCTTTGCCTCTGTGGACGTTCCTCTAGCTGACTTTCCTTTTCCCTGTGCAGGTTGCCTATCCTGATTTGAGTCCCATTTTGCTCTTCTCGGAAGCATCCCTTGAGGATCTGAACGGCAGGCTGGAGAAGAAGGTGAAAGTACAGAATTTCCGGCCCAATATTGTGGTTACTAGCTGTGGAGCATTTGAGGAGGTAAGTAGCAATGCTTTGGAGCTGCTCTTTCTTCCTGTCTCCACTTAGAGCCTGTTTGCTTGAGTTCCACTGTTCATTTACTGTGCCGAGCCTGGTGGGAAGTGGTGAACGGGCAGCCGAGCTCTGCTTTTTTTTCCAAATTTGAGTGCGATTCGTGACATCCAGAAGAAGGCAAACGCCTTACAGAACTCAGCTGTTACATCCCACAGGTGAAAAATGAACTTCTGACTCCAAGAAAGTGATGAGAGATTTCCCCTGGATCTCGGTGACTGCTAGGCCCACCCAGTTGGTTTGATTGGCATGGACCTGTGGCCCTCTCATCGGTCATTCTTCTAAATGCCTAGCAGTGCTCCGTGGGAAACCAGAAGGCAGCATGCCTGGGATGGACATAAAGGGGATGAACTGAGTTAGGCAGATAACTAATCCGGCTAACTCCAATATTCAGCTACTGTAGGTTGTGATCCCTGTTTTATTGGAGAAGAGTATCACGCACAATAAGGGATCAATCACCAGGCAGACGAGTTGTACAAGTATATTTAGAAAAATGAAAAAAAAAAAATTCTGTATGTAAAGGTGGGGAGCAAATCCTCTTTCCCAGTGGCTCATCAGCACAGCCTTCAAGAATAATGTGAAAGATTCTATTTATTTTTGATTTTGTCTCTTGACCGTAGGGATAGAATACGAGACTCTCTTCAGTGTTCTTAATGTAAATGTTCTCCCTTTTAAACAATAACAACAAAAGCATTATAAGGCCACCCCCGCCACCAAAGTGGCGCAGGCTGCCCCCATTATGTGATAAGGGCAAAGGCCAGGCCTGGCTGGCAGGCAGCACTTTGGAAAAAATGGAACCGGAACCTGGGCCACTCGGGGGCCCCTACTACACCACCAGGGCTTCAAATGTGAGTTCTGGGGAGGTCTGGAGGGTGGGCTAGGGTGGGGATCCAGCCTTGGTGGGCTGAAGTTTTAACTTGGGGGGGGGGGGGGGGAGTGGGGATTGGGGCCTCTTAGGGGGACCATCGGCTCCTTTAACACACGCACCCTGAAAGCATCGCGACATGCGTTAGCTCACCTGATGCCGGTGGCAGAATAACGCAAGGTATTTTCAAATACCTCATGTTATCCCTGCGTTCAGCCATTTACCGTGTGGTAAACAGCCTAAAAGGCCTTAGAAAATGACCCCTTTAAATTTGTACTTGAGGTAATGGAAAGGTGACGTGACTTGACCTGTCGGCGGGATTTGGCACCCTGCTGCTCTAAGAGAGGGTAAGACGCCAGAAATTGAGCAGGTTGGCTTGGAGTATTAAATCGGTGGCTGCCCAGTGTTGCTAGTGCGGTGCGGACAGTTGGCTCATTCTGGGCTGAAAAGCTGCATCATGGCCAGGTTTTTAAATTTTCAGGGTCAGATTTGTGAGTAAGTCAGTAGAATTGCTGTGTTGGCTCACTTGGATTCATGGGGGGGGGGGGGGGGGGTCAACAAACAAGTTGTCGGTGACCTGCCTTATTGGAACAATTTAACACGCTTGTGATTTGCTTTGGAGAGCAATGCTCCCCTCGTGAGGTATGAGCTGTGGATAATATTCCCTGAATGTACATGCAAATTACAAGTTAGGCCTTCTGCAGTGTCCTGATGAGGGAAGCATGCTTTGTGTTTTTTTGTTTTTTTTTCAAAAGTATGTTCCAGATGTATTTGAGTTACTCCAATAAAGTCTCACGTACAACTGTTTGGAGGAAAAGTGAAAATTTTTGGGTTCAATCCTACTGCCCCTCGTTGTGACCTTGGCAAATCATTTTACCCTCCATTGCCTCAGGCACAAACTTAGATTGTGAGCCCTCTGGGGATAGGGAAATACCTACAGTACCTGAATGTAATCCATTTTGAAGTGCCAAAAAGCAGAATATAAATCTTGCAAATAAATAAATAGCTCCATGGAGAAGGGGATTGTGCGCGATGTAGGAGTGCCCTCTAGTGGTGGTATGGATAAAGTTCTTGTAGTGACTGGACTTGTCACTCGGTGCTCACTCTTACAGGAAAGATATAATAGCAGGGCCACAAGGTGATTATGCGAGGGTGGCTCCTAGCGCAGGTTGGTAATAATGGTCCACGCAGTAGCAAGCATAGCAACTTTTAGTGCTCCAGTGAAGAGCCTGTCTCAGGTGAAGTAGCTATTAAAAACCCTTTTCTTTTGGTCTAGCACTTCCTCCTGCCTGTTGTGGGTTTCTGACCCAATCAGAACCAGTTTCTGGCACCATGAGCTTTCGTTTGCAACTACCTGGGGATTCCCTCCTCCTCCAGTTTATCTCCCCCTTCTAACTCAGCTTGATTATTGCAGTGACAGTCCTGTTGCAGGGGCCATTCGCCAGGGATCCTTCTGGACCTCTGCTGCCATGGCCCCTAAATTCAGACATTAGGTGTCACTGTTGTGCAAAGGCCGAGACACCCCCCCCCCCTCCCCCAGGGATGATGAGTGCTGCCTCTGCAGGATCCTCAGCTGGCCCCTGTGGAATATCCAAACATGGCTAAGACATGCTTCCTGTTGTGTTCCTAGCCTACCTCTAAATGGGAGGTGGAGGGCTGTAAAACGAAGAATACTTCCATTATCTTCTGCTCCACCCGTCCCAAACCTATGGGTTTATCCTCCTTTCCAGCCAAATGGAGGCAGTGTTCTAATTTTTTATTTTTTTTTTAATGACATCAGTAGAACATAAGTACAGATCAGAACCAACTCAGCCAGTGTTCTCTGCCTCCAGTCGTTGGATGGGAGCTTTTTTGTTTTACTCTATTATATGAGGAGAATTTTCAGCGGATGGAAAGGATTTCATGCTACTTTTAGCCCCTTTACTTGTCAAAGCAGCTGTTTTATGGCCGTGGTCCTGCAGTGAAGCGAGCCAGACACGAATTACCCTAACTCTGTTACCAGTTGTTGTTGTGGTAAAGAGGGACTGTGGCTGGGTCTTAATTCATTCAGTAGTTGGCGAATTAGCTAATTACCTGTATCGAAGCTTTTTCTTATCTACCTGCTGCAGCTGGAAGCTGAATCTTTTTTTTAAATTTTGATGTCTGAGAAACGTCGGTGCAGCGGCTGTGGAGCAAAACTCAGTTCCTGTGAAGGGACATTATGCTTCCTTTGCCACGGTAAGTCTGGCTCCCTGGAATCACTGAAGTTTTCAGCAACTACCAAAAATGTAGTGTCCCATGATCTTATTGCTGGCATGCAGAAACCGCAATCAGGGGCAGCTTCTGTTGCATGGGAACCGTCGGTAGCAGCTGTTCTAACGGCTGATTTGGATTCGGCGGCCATCTTGGATGACACACTGAGCGCATCGTCATTAAAGGGAGGTCCCAGTGCAGTTCAGGGACCGCTCAGGTAGCTGCCGGGGCTTGATTTTTCTTTTGAGTCAAAGCATGATGCGACTTCCAGTGGCTCCATCATCTTTTTCACCAGAATTTTTTAGATTTTTGCATCAGGCACTTAATGCTTTACAAAGAGGGTCGTGATGATGTTGATAACTTGCAGGCTGATTTTTCTACAGCTGAATATGAGATCTCAAAAGAGAATCTTTTTCTCTGGATTTAAAATTTTCCTCCTTATTTAGCTATGGAGGATGATTAAGGAGGAAGCATCCTCAAATCTCTAGAAGAAGGCGAGATTCAGTCATTGGAGGATGAGGAGGAACAGATTAGACTATTCCATAAGGAGGAGATGGCCACGCTAATTTTACAGGTCTTGGCAGCCTTTCGTCTTGAGGAGAAGAAAGATGAACCTGTTCCTGATTGGGATCCTATTCTGAGGGGTTCGCGTAAAACGGTTTCTACTCTTCCTCTTCACCAAGAGATTGAAGCTATGATCCTGGCTGAGTGGGAATTCCCTGAGGCTGGTTAGAAGCATCAGAGGATTTTTAATAGATTATATCCATTACCTTCTAAGGTTTTGGATCGTCTTTTTCAACAGCCTAAGGTTGAATCTTCAGTTGTGCTGTTACTAGAAAAACTACTATTCCTGGAGGAGGAGGTGCTTTCCTTCAAGATGCTCAGGATAGGAAGTTAGAGGCAGTTCTTAAAAATCTTTTTTTCTGCATGCTCCTTTGTATTACAGGGAACAATTTGTGCTAATTATGTTGCTAGATCTCTGCTTCACTGGTTTCAGCACTCTTCTGAGTTACTTAACTCAGCAAGGATGGAGTCTGCTGCGGCCTATATACCTGATGCTTTCAGAGTTTCTGCTAGGTCTTTGGCTCTTTCTGGGGGAGTCAGACGACTCCTTTTGGTTAAGAAATTGGTCTGCTGATTCTTTATCAAAATCCAGGCTGTCTCATCTTTCTTTCAAGGGTAAGTACCTTTTTGGGGAAGATTTGGATCATTTTAATAAAGAGTATGGGAAACCAAAAGGTTGTGAGATTACCTGAGGATAAGGCTAAACCAAGTTTTCGTTTTTATAGAAGCCGTACTCAGTTTTTGGAAGCCAAGAGATATAGCCAGGTAAAAGAGTAATGCCTCAATCTAGTAAAGAGGAGAACACCTCTCAGTCCTTTCGTGGTGCAAGAAGATCAAGACGGGAGTTTACCCAAACTATCAGGACTTCAAATAATACACAATGAAGTCAGGAGGATTCATTTTCCAGGAGAGCCAATAGGAGGCAGGCTACAGGCTTTTCTTGGGGAATGGATCCAGATTACTTCGAATCAATAGGTTTTGGATATAATCCATTACGGTTATGCTGCAGAATTGAGGAGTTTGGCAAAGGATCGTTTTGTAGTTTCTCCTGCCCACTCTCCCATAAAGGTGGAAGCAGTTCATGTGACATTAAACAAATTGGTTCAACTACAAGTAATTTGTCCAGTTCTTTTATCAGAGCTTAAAAGGGGGTATTATTCAATGTATTTTATGATTCCAGAAAAGGATGGCTCTCTCAGACTGATATTAGATCTAAAAGGGTAAATTAAAAAAAAAAAAAAATATATATATATCCCTCATTTCCATATGGAATCTCTTCACACGGTAATTGCCCTAGTTCTTCAGGGCAAATTTTTATCTTCCCTAGATCTGAAAGAGGCTTGCTTTCATATTCCTGTGAAACAAGATTTCCAAAAATAGCTTCACTTTTGTATACTAGACCAACATTTTCAGTTTGTGGCCCTTCTGTTTGCCTTGGCTATGGCTCCATGGTGGTTGTAGCAGCCTTTTTGAGAAAGAGAGGAATTTTAATTCACCCTTACTTGGATGATTTCCTTACTTGGATGGTTTCAATGTAAACCGATGTGATCTGTATTTTAATACAGGAACACCGGTATATAAAAATCTAAAAATAAATAAATAAATAAATAAATAAATGATTAGTTAATAAGGGCCACATCATTCTCCGAAGGGGTAAAGTCGACAGAGATAGTGGTCTCTTTACTTCAGCGTCTAAGTTGAGTGATCAGTTTTTCAAAACGTCATTTACATCCCGCCCAGAAGTTGGAACATCTAGGAACAGTGTTTGATTCTGCGGCTGGCATGGTGTATTTACCGCAGAAGAGAATTTTAAAGCTTTGTGCTCAGGTAAAGGGTTTTTCAGTACAACGAGCCCCAACTGCGTGGCATTACCGTCAGATTTTAGGTCTAATGACTTTGACTCTACAGAGTGCTATGGACAAGAGCACACATAGACACCTGCAGATTTCTCTTCTTTCAAGATGGAATCCTCAGACTCCGAGTTATCAGGGTCGGCTTCCCTTGTCTGACGAGATTTGTGCAACTCTAAAATGGTGGATTCAGTTGCCAAATTTGAAGAAGGGAATGCCTCTAGAGGCTGCAGTTTGGGAGCTTTTAACAACGGATGCCAGTTTGGCAAGATAGTGATCTCATTACAAGAATCTTTACACTCAGTTTGGAAACAGAAAGAGACAGAGTGGTCAATAAATCATTTAGAGACCAGGGCTGTCAGTCTGGCTGTACTGTACTTTCAGCCTCAGCTTCAAGAAAAGTCAGTAAAGGTGTTATGCGACAATGCAACAGCAGTGGCATATATAAGCAAACAGGGAGGAACTCGCAGTCAGGATGTGTTGGAGGAGACAAACCTATTTGCTTGGGCCAAGAATCATCTATTGCATTTGACAGGGCAATGTCCAAGCAGATTATCTAAGTCGGAACATAATAGATTCAGGAGAATGGTAATTAAGCCAGGAAGCCTATTTACAAATAGTTCAGAGATGGTGCTTTCACCAAATAGATTTAATGGCGTCCAATAAAAACAAAAGGGTATAAAGATTTTTCAGTCATCACAGAGAGATGAACAGCAAAGGAATAGATGATTTCCAACAAAGTTGGAGGGGTTACAATCTTCTATATCTTTTTCCCCCATGGCCCTTAATAGCCCGAGTTTTAAGGAAAATAGAGAAAGATAAGTTATTGGTGGTGCTAGGAGCGCCTGATTGGCCAAGAAGACCGTGGTATGCAGATCTAAGGAGACTTCTAGTGGATCAACCATTACTGCTCCCTCAGATGAAGGGTCTTCTACATCAGGGTCCTATAAAAATGGAGAATCCAGCTCCATTTTGGCTTACAGCTTGGCTATTGAAAGGGAAATATTAGCAAAGAGAGGCTATTCCCATTCAGTTATTAGTACAATATTGCATTCTAGAAAAAGGTCCACTTTTCTTTCTTATATAAGAGTTTGGCATAAATTTGAGAATTTTTGTTTGAAGAAGGGATTATCACCATGGAAGGCTCAAATAGGAGAAATTCTCTCTTTTAGGCAATGTGGTTTGGACCAAAGTCTATCATTTAAACTCTTTGAAGGTTCAGATAGTGGCCGTTTCATGTTTTGGGGGAAAAATTAATGGTAGTTTAGTTTCTTTCCATAGGGATGTTTGTCATTTCTTAAGTGGAGAGAAGCATTTCCGTCCTCCTGTAAGACCAGTTTTTCCTCATTGGAGTTTAAATTTTAGTTTTATAAGCATTAACTGGCTCACCTTTGGAGCCTTTGGGAGACTCTACAATTAAGGATTTAACTCCAAGACAGACTTTTTAGTTATTACCTCCGCAAGGCAAATTTCGGAATTGCAGGCTTTGTCTGTTCAATCTCCATTTTTGCGTGTTACAAAGAATTAAGTTATTCTGAGACCAGTCCCTTCTTTTTTACCTAAGGGTTATATCGTCTTTTCATTTAAATCAGTGTATTGTTTTACCTTCTTTTAATAAGAGGGAGTGTAAGGGAAGGTTTAGTTTCTTTAAGATTTTTGGATGTCAGAAGATGCTTTAAAATTTTATCCTGAGAAGACAGAGGTTTTCCGGAAGTCTGAGAGGCTCTTTGTTCATTTTTGTGGTCCTCGAAAGGGGGAAGCAGTTTTGAATCTGCCTCCAGGTACAACCAGGCGACGTGCCCAAGAACGCCCACTGCCAGAGCGTGAAGTTTCTAGCCACTGACATTGTGATTTTTGGAACCTTATTTTTCTGTATTGACTGCGCACTGAACACAAGTGCTCCTTCTGTGATTGTTCTCCTGCAATCAGGTTTAACCGGTAAAAGGATTTTATTTCGAACAGCCCTCACGGTGGTGGGTGTGCTGCTTGTGCTGGGTTGCTGCAGAGGGACCTCCAGAAAACCCTAAGAGGAAAAACTTGTCCTTACCCCCTCCACCTCCAAAGTGGGAAGAACCTGGGAGCATGGCCCATGTCAACCAGAAGAAGCTGGAGTAGGCACTGCGTGGAAATAGCAAGTGACCTTCTCCAGGATACTCCCAGAGTCCAAGGTGGGACCCATAGGCATGGCTGAGAATCACGGAAGGAAGGCCACAAAGTTTTAAGATATGAAATGATCTACAGTAAAAGCCCGATTGCCTGGCGCTCAACTAACTCTGCTCTGTGCTCTGTCCACTTCTGCATCAGTCCCAGCTCTCACTGCACGGGAAGGGAGGGAGAATGGCAGAAGGGGAGAGGTTGGATTGGGGAGCAGAGTCTGTTTTCTCTGTTCACTCCAACATCACCCCCTGCTCTCCTCCCCTCCTGATTCTCGCAAGTTGCTGCCTGCCTCAGGAAGAGAGGGGGGCTCTCAGATAAGAGCATGTGGATCATTGGGCTTTTACTGTATTTTAGAAACGAGTCTGCCTGGGATGAAAAGAACAAACACAATTTAATAGAGCTCTAAGAGGTCTATATTGAAAGGCATTTCACCAGATAACTTAGAACTTATCTGGATGAATGCTGACTTCTGAATATTTTGGGCACTTATCCTACTAAATTTTATCTGGATAACTCATAATCCAGCTAAAATTTAGCCAGATAACTCAGTCCCAGAAAGCCCCTATGTTAAGTCAGCAGGATAACTTATAACTTACGGGTTTCTTCCTTCCCTAACTACTCTATGGCACGACCGGAGTTAGCCGGATAAGTTATCTGGATATCTTTAACATGGTTGGGTATATTTACAGATCTTCGTTTTCAGATTTTATTTTTTCTGTCTTATATTCCCTGGGAATTTATCACTGTTTATCATTAATGCAATAAACTTGTGATAAACATTGATAAATTCCCAAGGAAAATACACTGCAAACTGCAAAGGAAGGTCCCCCCAAATATATATATGTAAACCGGCATGATGTGGATTTAGAAAAACTCTAAATAAATAAATAAATAAATAAATAAATAAATATATATTCAATTCTGTGGCTGTGCCGCTGACTATCCCGCCAAAGTTAGCCAGATAAGTTTTCTCCTGAAAAGTAATTGAGCTTTTGATATTGGGAAAGGAAAAAATCTCCAAAATGTTTGGCAAAGGAACTGCTGGGAAAAGATGTGGAAGGCATTTCTTTTGTGCGACTCCAAGGAGTCACAGCACGGAGGAGGGAGGAGCCCATAGGCGAGTGATGCAAATTTGCAGGCGGCACAGCTGGAAGCCGAGGGCGGGTGCTTTGGCCCATGTGGCGTGTTGGCTCCGCACGGGTCAGCAGCTGAGAGCACCCATAGGAGAGGTATCAGAAACAAGCAGAGAACCGCAGCGCTGGAGATGAACCGGGCAAACTAAACTTCTGTGGCCGCAGGTCTTCCCATTCAGGAATTCTAAGTAACCATTTGGGCATTAAGAGGATACTTTTTTTTTTAAATAACCCGCGGTGTTGCATGGTAATGAGCACGCAGTCGGGTAATGGTAAAATTCTCACTCACTTGTCCTGCGCATGTACAAATGGTGCATGGATTTGGCACCTGATATTTCTGAGGGGGGGAGGGGGGAGGAGAGGAGTCCAATTTTGGGTGTTTACCTCCCCTGACCTGAACACTGCCCTGGGAATACTTTAGCCAGGTTAAAAACAGGTATTTGGTGTCGTGAGGGGGAAGAATTTTCAACCAAGGCGCTCTCCCCATGTAAATACCTTTTTTGAAAATTGTCCTTTTAAATGAAGTTGGGTGTCCATGGGGAGGGTAGGCAGGGGTTCTTGGAATCAAGCCCCTTTTCCACCGAGGGTCGTTTTGGCCTTTTTGGTGAAAGCTCCGTAAGGCCTGCGGCTGCTGCTTTTAAGGTGGAACTGGTTCATCTCCCGTGCAGATGTGAGGACCTCTGGGCAAACTCCAGTCCACCAGAACATTTGGAGTCTGTCCTGGGTTTTTCGTTTCCCGACTCCTAAGCATTCTGGGATTCCTAGTCCTGAATTTTTCAGTTGATCAACGACAAAATATTGAGTTGATAGGCTAGGACTGGTTCACTGTCCCTCATAGCCTGGACGTGGCTAAAAGTTATAAAATGTAGTGATGGGCCCAGTGGGTGCCTGTAAGACCATTTCCAGTCTCCTGATAGGAGCTGGTCGCAGGCTGCAGAATAGCAGGCGGCCCTGCTCGGTTCTTGCCTTTCCTGGTTTTTTTTTTCCTACTTCCCTACTTTGGCCTCTGTTCGGGTTTTTTTCCCCCGATTGTTTTTAATTATTTTGTATAGATGCTTGACAAAAATTGAAGCCTTCCCTTCATGGCTCTGGCCTGTTTTTTTTTTCTATTCCACACTCGCTTTCCTTAAGTCCGCGCGCCAGCAGTCTGTGCTCTGGTTGTGCTCGTGGCGTTACCCGTGCGAGACCTCGTGGGGTTTGGCACGGCAGCCCCCCGACTTTACAGAGATTAATTATGGCGGAAGTCAATGTAAGCAGGAAGTGCTTTCAGAATCTATAGACACCCAACATCTCTCAACTGCCAACTGCCCGTCGGCAGTGAGCCATGTGCAGCTGGAGAAACTATATGGATTTTAATATTTTTGACTCTTCCTCCCTTCCCTCTAACGTTTTTGTTCTGCATTTACCTTTCCCGGTTAAGTCCATTATCAACATCGTGTCTAGCAACACCCGATACATATCTGAAAATAAAAGGTGCTTAAAATGATCTGTGTTGTGTGGTAACGTAGAAATTGTTTTCCTCTTAGGATACGTGGGATGAAATCCTTATTGGCAATTTGGAAATGAAACGAGCGCTGGCTTGCCCCAGGTAGGTAACTGATTGTCCTATCGAAATCTTGGGATGCTCGTGCAGCTGGCTGGGAGTGCGTTTCGTGGATGTTAGTCTGTAGTAGGAAAAGCGACACAGAGGCTGGTGGCACCTCTTTATAGACACACGGATTTATTGAGGCATAAGCTTTCAAGGATAAGACCTTGGACAAGCCACTTCACCCTCCATTGCCTCATCAGGTACTTGGGCTGTGAGCCCTCTGGGGACAGGGAAATACCTACAGTACCTGGATGTAATCCGCTTTGAAGTGGCTGGAAGGTGGAATTTAAATCAACATTTTTTTTAAAAAAATGGTTAGATATAGATGGTGGGGACTAATAGTCCATACCGCCAGTGAAGATCTCCTAGGTTGAGGTCCATGTTTGAACGCGCGTGTGTAGATGTCTTTTTTTTAATTGGTAAAACATGAGCTCTGCTCTAACCCAATGTGGTAAATGTTTTTTCTTTTTTTAATTGTCGAAGGCAGTACCAGTGTGTGGGGCAGAAAAACAGTCAGCCAGAGGTCAACATCAAGCAGCCTTCTGTCTGCAAAATCCCCATGCTGTAAGGTTGCCCCGAACCCCAGTGAAAGCAGAGCCGAAATGTGGCAGGGTTTGTAAGATTCTTGCATAATCCAGCCATGCCCCGCTCATCCCCCAGGTTATAATCCTACAAATCCTGTCTGTATTTAAGCATTTCTAGGCAGGCTAGCTTGTAAGTGCACCCAATTTAAAGAGACGAGGGCTGAGGAGATGGACACAGACTTTTTGTTTTTTTTTTTGTTTTACTACTGGTCAGGAAATGAAATCTGAAGATCCTTTCATTTACTGTGAACAGTTTTTTCCCTAGTGCAATGTCCCTAAAGATTTTTTTTTTTAAACAAAATCACATTTATTTATTTATTTGAAAACACTTCAATCCTGCATTTAGCCAAAGGTCAGAGTGAGTCACAATAAACAGGAGAAACCAGTCAAAAAGTGGATGTGCCCAACGTGTCTCTTCTCGAGCCCGGAGTGTGAACTGGAACCATCCCCTAGAAAGAACTAAGAAGATGCATCTTGAAAAAGAAAGGTCTTCAGCAGTTTTTGGAAGCTCGGTGTGCACACAGCTGTTCAAAGCGGCTCAGGCCCCATCTTCCAGAATATGGGTGCGGCCATGGGAAAACGCCCTATCCCTTATCTCCGCCAAATCAGTAGCACGAAGGGAAGGAACATCAAGTTGTCCATGTAGAGCTGCGGGATTGCACTGATCCAAGGCATCTCAATTTTGTTTTTAATTAGTTTGTGGATGAACATAGCAGTTTTTGTATTTCATTCGCCATGCCACAGGCAGCCAGTGATAACGCACTTCATTCCTTTAGAAGTTTATAATTACAGTAACGCACTTCTGGCTGTGATAGTGCATATCGTGGGGCTATTGCTTCTGGGCGCACTACAGTACACCATGCCGTGTTGTGCATTCTTGCCTGGCCCCTCTTCCCTGCTCACCCTTCTGAATACGGATGCTTTGTGTCGCCGTCTCCGAGGTTGTGCCTGGTCTCATAACAAACTCTGATGTCTGTCTGTTTGAAAAATAATGCACGTTCCTCAGGTTCAAAACACCCCCATGTCCCTAAGGTTCCTTCTCTTTGCAGGTGTATTCTTACCACCGTGGACCCCGATACAGGGATCATCACCCGAAAAGAGCCGCTGGATACTCTGAAAAGGTAGCCGCAACTTCTCTAAGTAGTGGAGATCATTGCATGTCTAGACTTGCTCTGGAGTGCATGTGTTTGAAAATACAATGCTAGAACTGTGGAGAACTTGTAGCTCATGCACTCAAAACGCTATGAATGATCTCATTGCTGTCCTACAACCGGTGGAAGTTTGCTGCACGCATATACAAGAAAAAAAAGACACACTTTTTGTCACACAAAGGGCAATGCTTCATTTTTACAGGTCTGGACTGCCGCAAAGCCCAAATCAGAAATGCTGCCCATCGCTTATCTTGGCAGTATCTCCAGCTTGCATTATGTAAACATGTCTGATGCATTTCTGTTCGCTGTGCTCGCCAGCCAATGTGTATGTTGGAACGTTCTGGGCCGGTTAATGACGCTCTCGTCTCTTTGTTTTGTTTTGTTTTTTTTCTCTCCCCCTGCAGTTACCGTCTCTGCGATCCCTCTGAAAAGCACATCTTTAAAGCAGCCCCTTTGTTCGGGCAGTTCTTCGGAATCTTAAAAACAGGGTCTCTCAAGGTCGGAGACCCTGTATACAAGATGCTCTACTGACAGAAGAGGGCAGGACGGGCCTTACTCAAAACAGAATCTAGTACTTGGGGCTGAAAACAGTTTTGTTCTGCATAAAATCATTTTCTAGGGCAGTGGTTCTCAACTTTTGTTTTGTGCCGGGTCACACCTGACAAGATGATGCTCACATGCACGACACAGTGAACATAGGACAGTCACAGCGCTAAAAGTAAACATATACTCTGGCATCCACACAAACCCCCAAAAAAGGGATGCAGAGCAGAACTGGGATATTTCCCTGTACTTCTCACCATTCAAACAAAGATATTCTGATTCTGGTGTTATCTCAGTAACTCCATTTACTACCGGGTGCGTTGTAAAATCAAAACCTGAAAAAAAGACTCAGCACGTGCAAAAGCCCTACCTATGAAAAGGCAGCAATGCACCCCCCCCCCCCCCCCCCCATTGCACATCCTGTTGAGTAAACATAACAAATAAGACTGCTTACATGCTAATAAAATACCTCACCTCAGTCACACCTTCACCAAGTATAGAACAGGCCACAAATGATAAATGTGGAGGCAAAAACTGGAATGGAAACTCCAAAAAGCCCCTCTGCATGCAGCGCAAAACTGGAGAACTAGAAACAAACACATTTCCTCTTACAGTAAGCAAAGTACAAAGATAGAAGAAATGCACATTCCCAAAACTGACATCATAAGGCTCTTGCACCCCATCACTCCCCCTCCATATCATCATCGCTCACTTCTCCCATTTACTCCCTTTCAATCATCCCCTCATACTTACAGCCCTGCCCAGCATTCCTTACCTCCCCAATATCATAATCCTTGTGCACGAGACAATCCCTGCCCCTGCCTGCCTAACTACCCGCAGCCCCCCCCTCTCCCCACCCATCATTCCCAACCTCCTGTCCCCACTCTCCGGTCTCCACCCACAGGGTGAAAGCAGCATCAGCCGCATCACTTCCAGCCCCAGAGGGCAGAAGATACAGTTGGTGCTCTGTCTGGCCCAGAAGAGCAGGAGTTGGCGATGTCTCGCTCTGATCTGGGTGATGGAGGTGCCAGAAAGAGAGGGTGGGGAAGCGAGAGGAGCGTCTTATCAGGCCCAGTTAAGGAGAAGGCAACCATCTCCCATGCAGGCTGATGGGGGGAGAGAGCAGCCTCCCGCTGGCCCTGTAAGACACCTCCTGACACAGCAGTGTGTCTCGCACTCCTGTTGAGAACCACAGCTCTACAGCACTTGAGAGAGGATGTAAATGGTTTCTCTTTTTGTAATTTCTGGCG
Organism: Rhinatrema bivittatum; assembly: GCF_901001135.1. Classification (NCBI taxonomy): domain Eukaryota; kingdom Metazoa; phylum Chordata; class Amphibia; order Gymnophiona; family Rhinatrematidae; genus Rhinatrema; species Rhinatrema bivittatum. The sequence continues at coordinate 39,528,688 of NC_042617.1, read as the reverse complement.
TTCTGATCGTGCGGGAGGGCTTACTGAGAAACGTAATGCTGGGTTTAATTACAATATCCTTTTTTTTTTTTTTTCCTTCATGTGGGTCTGGGTGAGATGGAAATGGTACAGCTGGGTTACCTGGTGAACTCTTTACATTGTTTGTTTTTTTTTCCCAAGTCCGCAGTGTGTCTGGCTTTATTTGGATCCTTCTCATTTTAGTTGGTCAAATAACCATTCACCTTGGTATTATGTGGCACTGGTTCCAAACTTTGCCCCTGAATCTTTTGATTTCATCTTTGTTTCCCTACTAGGGGTTTGCCATGTCTTGGTTCACAGCTGATACAACAATATATATTTTTGCCACTTTTGTAAGAGACTGTTGTGAAAGCTAAAGCTTTTCTAAAACTTGTACTTGTGAACCAGATTTTTTTTTTTTTTTTTTTTAGCAAAAATATCTGGAGACGTAGGAATGAACATAAGTAACTTTGCTAATCTTTCCTATGCGTTGATGGTATTCCAGATTGTAATTCTGCTGGGCTTGCCTTTAGCGTGGCGATCATGTGTGAGCAGAAGCTGCTTTTTATTTTGTTTTATTTTTTTACGCCACCACCGTTGTGATCAAAGGGAGGGAAGGGCCCGAGATTGGCCTCTAGGATGTGATTCACAGTCTCGATCCTCTCCTCTCCGGGTCAGTATTGAGATTGTGACGTGTGGTCCCTGCCTCCTTGCATTGTGATCTCAAGGCTCATGTACAGATTGCCTAATCATCTCACTGTACTTCATGAGTTAACAAATTAATGAACACATGAGCAAGTGGTATATGTTGCTTCTCTGTGCAGCATTTTGGAAGTAAATGAAATCTAAACGTCACCTTTTACTGATTGTATGTACCACTCCACACTTTGACTTAGATTTTACTAGTGCATAGATTTGTTTTTACTGCTTCTTCCCAGCATTTGTAGTGTGTTTTGTTTTGGGTTTTTTTTTTTTCAACCAATTTTGCTTGCAAAATTCAATTTCTTTCTTAAAAATACAAATTTAAATAATCCTGGGGACTTCTTGTTTAAATGTCAACTTTTAAAACCTTGAAGCAATCCAGAATGTGGGTACTAGACTTGTCAAAACCTATGTGGCAGTGCTGACCATGGCGTGGGTCCGGATCCATGTCTGCCATAAGACTGTGCTGCCAAGGTGCCGAGTGCTGATATCCCGAGGAAGCGATGTATAACCACCTGTATAGAAGAGAAACTGACAGCACACAAACCGCTATGGAAAATGTAAAGATTTTTCCTATTAAAAAAAAATATAAAAACTTTTGGTTTAGTTGTTTTGTTTTTTTTTATCTTTTTTTTTAACTATTTGAGAACCTAGATAGGTCAATAAGCTGGTGAAGGGGGATGTTGGGATTGTGTTAGAATTACATTTTGGGCAATGGAGAAGGGCAGGTGCTTGGGGTGGATGATGCTCCTTTCCTTGGGGGTCCAGGCTGAAGGACAGGACCACAAAGGGTGCTGCGAGGAGAACCCACTCTTTGCTTCCTCTTTGTTCTCTGCTGACACCTTTTTAAGGACAAGATGAGCTTAGTGGCCTATCATCCACAGACTATGACAAGGACAAAGGATCTGGCGATAAAAGTAGTTGGAAGAATGGACCTAGAAATGAGTGTATCGGACAGACAGGTGCAGTTCTTGTAAGGTCTGATTTTAATGTAGAGAGTTGTGAGATCAGCAGCTAAAACAAGAGTTGCACAGTCCTGGTTTTGGCAGAAGCAAACTGGCTTGGTTTTCACACGGAGAATATGCATTGGGCATATCTGCAGGCACTCAGTCTGAGAACAGAACTCAGGTACCTGGGAAATCTCGGCTTGTTTTTGGCCCAGGAGGGCAAAGGTTATTCACCTCTAATGGAAAAGCAAATTGTGGGTACCTGATGGGAGAGTCACAAGTTTCAGGTCGTCTTTCCTAAATGAGCGGCATTCCTCTCACTCAGAATGAGCGGCATTTTGAACCCCCCCGCCTCATGTGAAAAAAGCACATCTTACATCAATAAGTCCAAAAGACCTGCTACTTAATAAGTGAGAGACTCAACTAATCCCCAAATAATTCCTAGGCCATGAACTTTGATCCCTGAATTACAGGGCTTTAAGGGTAATGGTTATGGTGAAACGACTACAACAAAATCAGTGATATGAGAAGAAAGGAAAGATGGGGAGTGGATATGATAAGAGATGTAAATACCTCAAATGTATAAACTGAGCCTACAAGCAGTAAGCTTGACTTAGAGGACAGAATGTGCCCAAAAAGTGGTCCTTAATCCAGTCCTCAAGCCACAGTCAGCCAGTTGGGGGGGTTTCAGGATATTCACAATGAATATGCATGTGGGAGATTTGCATACAATGGAGGCAGTGCATGCAAATATCTCATGTATAGTCATTAGGGATATTTTCAAAATTAGAGTAGCTGGGTGTGGCCTGAGGACTAAGTAGAGATCCATGGCGCTAGAACAAGAGGTCATGCTACGAGGTCCCGGGGGGTTGCACTCAGGAGCAAGATCTGAAAATATTTTTTCTCCAAAATGGTGGTGGTTGCATGGAATAGACTCCTGCTTATCCCCCATATTAAAAAAGTGGGGGATAAGCACAGAGAGGGAATCCCTAGTAGCAAAGAGGAGGGTAATGAAGGAGGTGTAACCTGCATGGGGTGGCAACCACTTCCCAAAACAGCAGTGGTATGATGGTGTTGAGATTCCAAGAAGGCAGTGGGGTAACTTGCACACAGCAGCAAGTACAACCATAAACAGCAGCAGTATGATAGCACTGAGTCTCCAAAAAACCTAGGGATGTGCACTTTTTTTCACAGCAAATAGAAGCCACTACCTCTCCAATTAATCACTAGATAGATACAAGGAGAGAGGAAAAAGGATACAATCCACAAAAGATTAAAGAATTCTTAATGCAAACAAATGACAATGTCAAAAGTCAAGGCTCTATAAATCTTTAATCTGCAGCCTCTCGCCACGCAATGGGCCGCAGGCTGTATTCAGCCTGTAGAGTGTTTTTCATCTAATCATTTATTGTCATTTGTTAGTCTGTATTTAAACAGTTGTACTTTATTATATCTACAATTTTTTATTTAGTTTTTCACTTTTATATTAAACCAAATGGAGTTTTAAGACTCAGATGATAGAGCATAAGAGTGCAATTGTGAGAAGTAGAGTTGAAGCACCGGTGGTACAACATTGTCTACAATACCATCACACGTTTGATGATTTGAGATTCGCTGTGATTGAAAAACCATTGCCCTGTAATCGTGGAGGAGATTTTGATGGCTATCTTCTGCAAAGAGAACAGAAATGGATATATTTTTTTGATACGGTGGATCCTAAAGGACTGAACAAAGAGATTGATTGGTCCGTTTTTTAGAGTTAGGTTGTTATGCGCCCTTTAATCCTGTAGGAGTATGGGAGATGTAGTGTTCAAACAGATGGATTTGTCTCGGATTTCCGGTGACGTCAGTTTAGAGATGCATTTAAATCACTGGTTTCAAGTTTGAAGTAGACATCTGAGACGCTGAGGTGCCATGTTCGAATCCATTTAGAGACGGTTAATGTTTGTCCGGGTGAGTGTTGAATTTGAATAAGTGCGTTTTTGGGAATGATTTCTTGAAGTGTCCTTCACAATTTTGGGGTGTTGAAAGATATAAAATTGAGTTTAGTCTAAAAGCTGGAGTGTCTAATTTTATTGTTTTTAATTTGTAGGATTACAGAATATTTTGCCTACACGAATTTAACAAAATTCCCCTGAAGAAGACTGAGGTTCAGTTGAAACATAATTCATGTTGGGATTATTTCTGAATGGCATAGCTTGGTGATATAACAGATTTGATTTGTTGGGCTAAGTATTCCTTTTTATAAATTTGGTGATTTGGTGGTAGAGTCTGGGGTAAAGATGCGTTTAATATAAAAGTGAAAAACTAAATAAAAAATTGTAGATATAATAAAGTACAACTGTTTAAATACAGAGTAACAAATGACAATAAATGATTAGATGAAAAACGCTCTAAAGGCTGAATACAGCCTGCGGCCCATTGCGTGGCCAGAGGCTGCAGATTAAAGATTTATAGAGCCTTGACTTTTGACATTGTCATTTGTTTGTATTAAAAATTCTTTAATCTTTTGTGGATTGTATCCTTTTTCCTCTCTCCTTTTTTTTTGTCATTTTTGTTTTGTTATTTGTATGATTTCATTTTTTAAATAGTTTGGGGGTGTTTATTTTGGGTTTCCCTCATTTTGGAGTTAGTGCGCACTAACTGACATGATTACCAATAAGTTGGGGAGCAGTTTGCTAGCTAGAGGTTTGGTTCTGCATTCCCATTGGCTGTCTCCTTAGTTACTTGTTTGTGCTGCCAGGATTGCAAGGGGGTTGTGGGGGGATGGCCAGTGCCTGGTAACAAGTGTAAACAAACAAATGGTGTAATAAATAATAGCCTCAAGTTCTAGTCAGCAAAAGCATGTAATGCAAATGCATATTTTGAATTTGTCAATCCTTTTGTGTTTCAGGAAAGGGACCCTGGCATTTTGGGACATGCATACTTTGAATTCTCCTGGTGTGAGACTGTGTTTTTGGGTGGAGGGGTGAATAGTGAAAGTATAAGTGACTGGGTTTAATGTATGGGGTGACAGGATAGAGACTGGATGGGGTGGTGACTGGTGAGAGAGAGAGTCAGCCTGGTGTTTGTGGCGGGTGACCTGTCACCCCATACAGTTACCCCCACACATTCCAGGCTGCCTCTCTCTCCCACATGTCATCCCATACAATCACCCCAGTCACTCCCCCTCTCACCAGTCACTCCCCCATGTTCCAGGCAGCCTCTCTCTCACCAGTCACCACCTCAACAACTCTCCCTATCTGTCACCTCAAACAGTCACCCCAGTCATTTCCCCTCTCACTATTCACCCCCACATACCAGGCTGCTTGTTTCTCACCAGTCACCACCCTAACCAGTCTCTCTCCCACCTGTCACTCCCCTCTCACCATTCATCCCCACATAGCAGGCTGCCTCTCTCACCAGTCACCATCTGAACCAATATCTCTCCCACCTGCTATCCCATACAGTCACTCCAGTCACTCCCACACACACCAGTCACCCCCACACACCAGGCTGCCTCTTTCTCACCAGTCACCACCCCAACCAGTCCCTCACCTGTCATTCCATACATTCACCCCATTCACTTCCCCTCTCACCAGTCCCCCCCACCCAAACAAACACAGACACACACCAGGAGAATTCAAAGTATGTATATTCCAAAATTGCAGGGACCCTTTTCTAAAATACAAAGAGGGATATTGGCAAATTCAAAATATGCATTTGCATTACATGCTTTTGCTGACTTGAACTTAAGGCTATTATTATATCACTTGTTTGTTTACATTTGGTACTAGGCACTGGCCATTCCCCCACAAACATCACCTTGCAGCCTTGGCAACATAAAGAAGTCACTAAGGAGACAGCCAATGGGAATGAGGAACCAGATCTCCAGCTAACAAACTGCTCCCCCAGTTGACACTTTTTAACTTATTGGCGCATTTACATCCAGTTAGCACGCACTAAGTCCCGTTCGTGCGCACTAACACAAAATACTAATTTAAATGAAATTTTTTCTTTTTTCTTTGCGCTCCCGATACAAGACGAAATCGACAATTTTGTTGCCATTGTCTATTTTGTTTAAAACGAATGCACATCCCTAAAAAAAATCCACACTGCTGTGGCTTGCACAGATCAACGATTACAACCCTAAGCAACATTGGTTTTCCAAGAAGTCTGGGCTGACCGGCATGGAGAGACCATGGTTAACATAGAAACATAGAAGCTGATGGCAGAAAGAGACCAGATGGCCTATCTAGCCTGCCCCGCACTCTGAATTGGATTCACAGACCTTTAGTATGGGCCTTTACTTTATCACTAGGGTTACATTTTCTCACCCGGTGGCATCAATTTTTTATTGCTCCCTCTCCCCATGTCTCTTAGTTTTATCTCCTTAGGCATCCATAGAGTCCATCCCATTGCCTTTTGAAGTCCTTTACTGATGTCTTCCTCACTATTGTTATTGTTAATCCCCGCGACTCTGGATCTAGCTCCTTAGGGATCCGCAGAGTCTATCCCAGACCTTTCTCAAGTCCTTTACTGTCTTTTTTTTCTGACCATCTGCTCCAGAAGGGCAATCCAGGTGTCCACTACCCTCTCTGTGAAGAAATATTTCCTGACATTCAGCTTGAGTGGAGTTTTATATTGTGACTCCTTGTTCTCTTTATGTGCTTCAAGTGGAAGAGGTTTGTTTTTAGCTGTGGATCGTTTGTACCTTTCATGTATCTGAAGGTCTGTACATGTCCCCTCTGCGCCTCCTCTCTTCCAGGGTGTACATATTTAGAGCCTTCAACCTATCCTCGTAGGTCAGATGAAGGTTAAGATTCAAACTTACATGAGTGGGGGGAGGCTGGATTTTTTATTGTTGCTTTTAACCCTAGCCTCACTGGGTACCTGTGGAAATTATTGCAATACTTGGCAATAAGACATAGAAGTGTGGTTTTGGCTTAAGTACTGGTCTTTTAAAAATCAGAGCTGAAGATAGCAAGGTCCAAAATGGCTTACCAGTGAAAGCGGTTGATGGCACCACTGGGACAGATTTTGGGCACACTTGGGACAGAGCAGTGGTAGGAGAAGGGTTGAGAGGTTGGGTAAAAGAAACAGGATCTGGGGGAATTTGTGTCCTGTTACATATGAGAATTTATCTGCACTTCTATCCAAAGTAGAAATATCACAGTTGGCAGGCTGAAAGGGCCATTTTGGCCTTTATCTGTCATCTTGTACTCAATTATAATGTTATATTGGTCCAACAAAAGATTATACAATTCTCAAATTTTCTCCAGGACTAGTATAGCAATTAGGACTTGCAATCTCAGAGAGTGTAGATGGCCCAAATCCAAACAGTGCACACACATAACCTCTCACCACCTGGGAGATAATCATGCATGTGGAAATCTTCCCTCTTGCTGCTGGATTACTTTCTGCATCTTAATTTTATTGATTTCTTATCAAGTTAAAACAGATCATAGGAGATTTAAAGATGAATCTGCCAGTCTCTCAAGTAATACAATTCAGAAGCAGATTGGATCACATTTTGGATAATCTCAGCTTCCTGAGAATGCAAAGGAGAGGCTTGTAGCGTTGGACCGTGAAAAAGACAACATGGTATCTAATGGAGCCCTTTGGCCCAGAACTACTTATGCATCATAGAGCAAGTTAAGCCAGAAACTCTTAAATGATCAGTAGGTTATGTGAAGGGTGAGGATGAAATCTTTGGAACCACAATGCTGGATTCTTGCAATTGAAACATGGAAAAAAAAGATTGTGAAATGGTAATTTGAGGGGAATGCAGAGAAACACTCCAAAGATACTCACTAGCATAACAAGAGGAAAAGAAGGAGGTGGCAATTTCTGAATTTCAAGTTCGTTCTGTGATAATTGTGTTGTACAAGAGGTCCTTCAACCCTACCTGTCTTCCTGCTTTATTTTACTACACAAGCTAGAGGGGTTGCTGCTTTCGTTCTATACTGAATTCTGCATGACCATCTCTTTCTGCTGTGCTGATCCATTTTACAGGTCATGCATGGTCTTTCCCATTATTCTGGATACACAGAAAACAGGGAATACGGTGGAAGATAGAGAATAGAAGGACCCCTCTAAGTCTGCCCGATTTTTATGCCTGGTGCGATTTCAATCACCTCTCCCTTTTCAATTCAGGTTTTCCGGAGGGAGAGTTGTTACTGAGAGGAGGGAACAAACCCAGTGCAGCAATGTCCTCCCTTTTTAACTGGGCTCTTCAGGATGCAATTTGGTTGCAATTTGTTTTGCACTATTAAACAGGAGAGAAAATTTGGTACAAACACTGTGTGATTGCTGCTTCTAAGCCTGCAATGATTGAGGCACGAGGCAGCAACAGGGTTCAACACAATCCTAGAATGGCAATAGATGGAGCTTTTACTGAGGCAATAAGGAAAAAAAAAAAATCTCTTCACGGCAGTGTAGGTATACGTGGATCAGCATAAGAATTTCACAGGATGTTCTAGGAAGCACTCGGCTAGGGTTGGATTGTTTAAACTTATAAACATAGTGGGATGAATTTTTTAAAAGTTGCTTGTGTTAAAAGGCCCAGATTCGCGAGTATCTGGGCGGAGAGCGAGTAACTCGTATTGTAAAATGGCCCAGTTATGTGCAAATGTGTGCCAGCAACCCAACCTGTGAAAAAAGGGGCGGAGTTAGGGCACATCAGAGGTGCTCTGGGATGGGGGACCAACACTTAAATCCGGTGGCCGCAGCGTGTGGTGGGCTGTTACCCACGCATATTTATTTCTGCTCTTGATAAGGTGGAAGTCTGCATACATCTGTTTTTCTGCCTAAAACGACTGAGTAAGCCATCTGGATAATCTGGGGGGAGTGCAGGCTGAAGAACCAGAGGGGTCTGGACAACCTCAAGTTGGCAAACTGGTGGACTAATTGGTAAAACTGGGAATGTCCTTCACATAAGCATATTTTAAAATCTGTTTACCTGTGTGCTTTAAAGCCAGCAAAGTCCTAAGAAAGATACATGAACTACATTTGTTCGGGTAACCACTTAAAATTTAGGAGCATACATACATGCAATGGATGTATTTTAAATCTTGTATGCGTAATTGCGTGCATGATTTAAAATTTTTGCATATGTGCATTCGCGAGATGGGCGGTGGCCCAGTATTGCAGCTTTGATTGCTTGCCAGCAAACTGTAGGATAACCTTTTCAGACCAATACTAATATTAGTGTCTCTCCTTTAAAGTTTTTATTTAGAACTTGGTTGCTTCCGAAAATGGCTCCCACTGCAGCCTTTTACTTGTCTCCTGTTCAACTGAGAGATGGGGCATGGCCTTAGTATCTCAAAGGGCCTGGACTCTGAATCTTTTGCCTTTGTGACCAGTTAACAGAGGCTGGAGATTTGCTGAGCTTTGTAGCTTTTGGACTTGGAGATTTTTGCAAAGCTTGTTGAAGTTACCCGTTTTGGGATCTACTTTTAGAGAAGAGGGTTTCACCTCTCCAGCACTTACTTTACGCTGCAGCTTGGGGAAGGAATATTTGAAAGGACACTGGTTCAGTTGGGAGAAGAATACCCACGGGATGCACCATATACTTTGACTTTGATTTGATTTTTTCTGATTAGGCTGTTTTGATTTTTCCCTACCAGTTTGGAACTTTGTTTGTCTGCAAATAAACTTTTAATTTGAACACCATCCTCAGCGTCCATGGTTATTTTTGCTTCTTGGAGTCCCCTGTGAACCTAATTACAGCTGAGAAATACCCCTGGACCAGTGCTATTGAAGCCGAGAGGAGTGAGAAGTGGGAAGATATCCCCACAACCGCCCAGGAGGTTATCCTGCTGGGTTGAACCCCGGTTTTATATATCTTCCCTGTTCCAGCTGAACCAGCCAACTGGGGAATCCACTACAATATGTACAATTTTGGAGACCGCAACAAAACTGGTTGGAGTCTGTCCAGAACGTGACTATTAAAATGATTAGTGGTCTTCATTCTAAATCTATTGGAGACAGGAGGAAAGGCGGAATAGGGGAGATAAAGACATTTAAATCCTCAAAGGTTTCCCTGGACAGGAGCTGAGCCTCTTGCAATGGAAAAGTGGCTCTAGAATGAGGGTGAAAGCGGGTAGAGTCAGAAGTAGTCTTAGGAAATAATTCTTTAGAGAGAGGATAGGGATGTGAATCGTTTTTTGACGATTTAAAATATCGTCCGATATTTTTTAAATCGTGATTAATCGTTAAAGAGTGCGATACAATAGAAATTCCACCGATTTATCGTGAAAAAATCATTAATCGGGTTAGTGCACACTAACGGGAGTTAGGACACAACCTAAAAACCCACCCCGACCCTTTAAAACCACTCCCTTAGCCTCCACCACCCTCCTGACTCCCCCAAAAATGTTTTAAAATTACCTGGTGGTCCAGTGGGCCCCGGGAGCGATCTCCCGCTCTCGAGCCGTCGGCTGCCACTAATAAAAATGGCGCCAATGGCCCATGTGACAGGGTAACCGTGCCATTGGCGGCCCCTGTCACATGGTAGGAGCACTGGACGGCCGGCGCCATCTTTAAAAATGGCGCCGGCCGTCCAGTGCTCCTACCATGTGACAGGGGCCGCCAATGGCATGATTACCGTCACATGGTAAGGGCAAAGGGCCATCGGCGTCATTTTTATTAGTGGCAGCCAACGGCCCGAGAACGGGAGATCGCTCCCGGGGCCCACTGGACCACCAGGTAATTTTAAAACTTTTTGGGGGGGTCAGGAGGGTGGGGGAGGCTAAGAGAGTGGTTTTAAAGAGTTGGGGTGGGTTTTTTGTTTATCGGCCGACAGCCCGAGCGTGAGAGAACACTCCCGGAACCCCCGCTGGTCCACCAGGTAATTTTAAAACATTTGGGGGGGGGGTCAGGAGGGTGGTGGAGGCTAAGGGAGCGGTTTTAAAGGGTCGGGGTGGGTTTTTTGTTTATCGGATCGCTCGCAGCCGATAAAAAATTAACCGATCGGGCCGGACGAAAAAAAATGCACGATTTGAATCGGAACCGGAACTGAACCGATTCCGGTTCCGATTCACATCTCTACAGCCTACCAGTGGAGGTAGTGGTGACAGGGACAGTATCTGAATTCAAGAAAGCTTGGAATAAGCGCAGGGGATTGTGGAGCCGAGTAGTTGACATGGATTGGCAGACTAGATAGGCCATATGGTCTTTTTCTGCCATCATGTTTCTATGATTCTATAGAAGAATTTTAATTGCAATCAAAACAGTAATTTGCATCTTTGCTCATCTATGACATGAAACTGGCGTACCAGCTCACTCAGTCATTGCAGATAACATCATGAGAACAATATGTGAGAAAAAAAACCCCACAGAAAACAAAGATCTGGAAACTAGAGCAGCCCCAATGAAAATACACTGAAGGCCGGATAATTCAACAGCCTTGCTAGAAAATCCAAGACACTTCACAGTTCACACAGCCTCTCTGATTTGTAAGAAATGTTAAATAAGCTCCCGGCCTTATTATTGCACCATCAAGAAGATTCTTTAACATGCCAAGGGAAAACACATTCAAGTATTCTTATCACATCTTCTTGGCAAAGCCTTATTCCAGGATTTACAGCCTGCACAATGAGCTTTCTATTCCTGTGCAGCCCAAAACATCAGGAAAACAAAATCCATGTGACAGCAGCCTGACGTTAAAGCAAGCATAATCTTTCCAAGTCAAGAAAACAGCTCTCATTCCCCACCGATGCGAAACGTGCTTCGGCATCTTCTCTTGGCTGCATTCACTGGATCTGCCTTCACAATACTTTTATATTTATGATGACTCAAGGCAGATTAAGGTTGTTAAATGTGCCCCTGTGACATGAACACACTAAATACTTTGTCATTAGTACATTTTTTTTTTCAGGATAAACTATGATGTCAGGTCAACACACAGGGTGAAAAAAAAAATCTGGTTCTTAAAATATGTGCATAGCACTTGGGGGTTTTTTTTCTGCAGGCAATTGAGCCTAATGGAATAACAAAGGTCATAATAACAAACCATTAAAGCCTTGGTCTTGGCAACTAGCCCTCCAGAAGAATCTCACAGAAACCATCATCATTCCTCCTGTGTTATGGCATTCGGATGACAGGGAGAGCTCACAAACGAGCCGTGAAGACTTGGAGGCACGGTAGCTATGTGGGCGCTGGGTAATCAATTATTCATTTGTTTGCTAAAAGCTTTCCGAACTGATATTAGCCAGAACATCTTTAAAACAAAAACAAAAAAAAAGGAACTACACTCCAGCTGTCTAGTGTCCTATGATGCTGGGGCTCACGGATTTTAGGATCAATTAAATTACTATGCGAGCAAACAGGTACTGTTGCCATAACCGGCATGGGACAAACCTGGTCCAGGCAAGGCCTAGAAGAAGAGGTAGAAAGAAACACATCAAGGCAGAAAAGAATGATAATTTGGGAGCAGCCCGGCAGAACAAGATGGCCCCCATAACATCAAATGGTCGGAAATTTGTTTTGAACAGCGTTGCAAAGATGTGACATCCTGCCTCCTAAAGGAATTTTGCTACAGACACCAAAGGAACCTTTCCCTGAAGAAAGGGGCCTGGAATCTTTCAGTGACAAAGCAAAGAGGGAGAGGGCTGCAAATAATTTTACTAAGTCTCTGCTTTCCTTTTCAGTCTCTCCCCCCGAGTTGTTTTCATCCCCCTACTCTGTCCTAACACTCCACCAATGGAAACTGCAACTTATGCTATATACACAAGCTTCCTCCCGTCAGCCACCCTGGAGGCTCCAAAGCTGTGTCCAGCTGTCCACCTTATTCATGACCTGGGTGCACCATTTTCACAAGAGATAGAGACTCACTTGCTAACTCCATTGAACTTTGGTCTCCTACACGAGGAATTGCAGTGCTAAGTTAGAGAGCAAGAGCATTCCTGTCAAGATCTTTTGTACCTAGTCGGAGACTTTGAGGACCCAGTATCCCTTTAAGGAAGATCAAGTATATGAATCATATTTCAACAGTACCTCTTCACACCCTCATACCTCCACAGGAACCTGAAATGTCAAGGACTATCCCCTATATTTAAGCACCTAGAGAGCATAAACCTAAGCATGGCAGCAGATACCACCCACCATACATTTACACGTGTGTCATTAACTTCACTGCAAAAACGCCTTCAGGTGATCTCCTTTGGAAAGATCAAAAAATAAGAACATAAGAAAATGCCATACTGGGTCAGACCAAGTATGCTGGGCTTGATGGACCAAGGGTCCATCAAGCCCAGCATCCTGTTTCCAACAGTGGCCAATCCAGGCCATAAGAACCTGGCAAGTACCCAAAAACTAAGTCTATTCCATGTAACCATTGCTAATGGCAGTGGCTATTCTCCAAGTGAACTTAATAGCAGGTAATGGACTTCTCCTCCAAGAACTTATCCAATCCTTTTTTAAACACAGCTATACTAACTGCACTAACCACATCCTCTGGCAACAAATTCCAGAGTTTAATTGTGCATTGAGTAAAAAAGAACTTTCTCCGATTAGTTTTAAATGTGCCCCATGCTAACTTCATGGAGTGCCCCCTAGTCTTTCTACTATCCGAAAGAGTAAATAACCGATTCACATCTACCCGTTCTAGACCTCTCATGATTTTAAACACCTCTATCATATCCTCTATCATATCATAGGCATACAGGGCCCTTCCACCTACACACAAGTGGGGAACAATACTCAGAAACCTTCTTCTGGCCATTACCCACACAGGAAATGTACACCAGTTAGGAGGGGAGTGTCCCACTAGAGGCATATCCTTGCTTGCAATGCCAGGGAACAATATCGTACATCACAATACTTTCACATGCCTTAAGCGTATTCCCTTGGGTAGAACACCAAATATTCTAAATTACCATAAACTTTAAGAGGTCCATATTTAGTAGGCCATTTAGTGGACAAGTTATCTGGCTAAAGTTTGCCAGATAACTTGTCCCGGATATTCAGTGGGAGAAATGTCCCCCTGAATATCCTCGATTAAAGTTATCAGACTAACTATAGCCGGATAACTTTAAACATAACCGGATATTCTTTTGCATATAGCTGGTTAAGTTCCTGTTTAAAAAAAAAAAGTCACATCGTGGGCCTACAGGCCCTAACCTGTCCCCCACCTCCCTCCCACCCGAGTTACAAAGGCCCTATGAGGCCGAACTTGCCACCTCCTCCCCAAAATGGACCATTTTACAGTTTAAAAAAAATAATTAGGGCTAGGAGTTCCCCACCCCTTCTCCTAATTCCCCTTTTATTTTTTCAGAGCTCTCAGGACTGCCATCCCAATATCCTCCCACCCTAACCCTTTCCCTTCTATGACACTCCCCCCACCGTCCCATACCTATATTTGCAGTTGTTATCCCAGATTGTGGGAGCCTCCTATCATGATCCAGAACTGGTGCTTCTGCTGGCACTTCCGAACAGGTCTAAAGGTATGCTGCTAACTTACCCCCTAGATTTATCAAAATGCTATAATATCACATGCATAACACCCAAACTAAGAGAAAGGGGTGTGTTTTGAGTTGGGCACTTTGCATAGGTATTTTGTTTTCACACCCCATGTTATATATGAGAGAGAGAGAGAGAGAAAATCGGGCAGTTATAGTATTCAATTATATATATGCCTACAGGAGGGCTAGCTACTGGCTCTAGGTGAGGTGTTAGTGGTGGTTTAGGGGCCAGTTTTCCAAACAGAGTGAGATGTACGAACTGCACGGTACACCTCGGTGAAGATTTGACTTCATTTGGAGTGAGGAAAGTCTCACAAAGATGAGATTTCTACAATGTTCTCTCACCCTAGCTTGATGGACTCTAGATACTATCAAGCTAGGGTGCGATACATCTAAATAGGAAAATCAGGACACTTAGATGAAACACCATGTTGGGAAAGTGGACAGATTACCTTCAAGCCATGGAAAGAAAGCATGGACAAAATATCAATATGTCCATCCAAACTGAAAATATTAATAGATAATAGTACAACTCAATATATTGAACTCTGGAAAAATATTTTTTTTTTCTTTTTGATAGAACTAAGACCAGCATCAGCAGAGGCCATGCAAGCTGTCAGCCAAGAAGAAGCAGAGGCGACCTAACCTAAACCTATGCTTATATTGTGCCGCCTCTGGGCATTTTGAGGTCACTGCTTGAATAAGTTGGGAAACTCAAGGACCTAAGTCTGGTGGGAGAGGCCACCCTAGGTCACCCTGCACCTCTTCATAACTGCTAGTACCAGTGCATCTCTCTCTTGGGAACATTCTTGTTGACACTCTTGTCTTCCTGACTCCTGGCGCTGGCTGTAGCTTCATCCATGAGGCTTTGGTCCATCATTACCAGATATGGACAGTTCCCTTGGATATTCCCCTCTCAATCTCATCCGTATATGGAGAACCCTTGCCTGGACAGGTTACAAGAGTCACTGTACCACTTACACTGTAACCACAGGTTACAAGAATTACTGCTTCCACCAATATTTTCAAACTTTAAAAAAAAATGTATATAAATGCTGAATTATATTCAAAAAGGAGGAAAAGACCTCAGAATCCAGCATGCATTTTAGACAGCATACTTAAGATAATTCAATCACGGATCAAAAACCTCCAGACCCTTCGTTTATTTTTAATAAGCTGCAAAAAATTATTTATATGGTTTTCTTTTTTTCTATTTTTGTTTTATTAAAAAAAATCACATAAACTTATCTTGATTTGTAGTCAACATCACTTTTTGCTATTTATGTTGAACTGCCACCATGCAAACAGAGATTCTGCATGGAAAGAAAATCAGTTTCTACATATTGTCTAAAGCAGTCAATGCAATCATCTTGAGCCTGCTGTGGTTCAGGTTCTCAATCAATGAGATATGTCTCATTGATTGAGACATATCACAAATTGCTGTATGGGGCCCTAGCTATCATGAGCAATAGCTCACCAAAGTTTCACCTGTGGTACTTCAGAGCTCTCAGGACTGCCATCCCAAATTACCGATTTTGTAGATGTGTTCAGTAAAACAGCAGGAGGAGGTCCTCCTGCCTCATCGCTCCTACGATTGTGCCATAGACTTGGTCCCTGGCAAGGTTCTGCCCAGAGGCATACCCACTCTCTGCCTCAAAACAGAGGCTCTGACCAAATATAATAAAGAGAATTTGGACAGAGGCTTCATCTGCCCCTCTTTGTCACCTACTAGGGCTGCATTCTTCTTTGTAGGGAAGAAGGATGGATCATTACATCCCTGTATTGACTTATAGTGGACTTAACTCCATTACCAAGAAGTACTGCTATCCTCTTTCCTTAATCTCTGAGCTCTTTGACCCCCATTGGGTCATGCAGATATTTACCAAGCTGGACTTTTGGGGGGCATACAACCTGATCAGAATCTGAGAAGGCAACAAATGTAAGACTGCCTTTAACACCCATAATGGACACTATGAAAACTTTAGAGATGGCCTTAGGGTTATGTAATGCCCCCGCAGTTTTCCGGTTTATGGTTAATGAGATCTTCCAGGATCTTCTCTATTCCTATGTGGTAGTGTACCTGGATGATATCCTAGTCTACTCTAAGTTCTTGATGGATCATCAACGTCATGTGAAACAAGTCCTCTGGAGACTCCATAAGCACCTCTACGCCAAGTTAGAGAAGTGTACCTTTGAACAGAAAGAACTTCCCTTTTTGGGATATATTATTTCTCGCCAAGGTCTATTTATGGCCCCAGATACTGGAATGGCTCCGGCCCATGGGCCTTAAGGTGCTGCAATGCTTCCTGGGGTTTACAAATTACTATAGGCAATTTATTCATGATTACTTCTCATTGGCAACCCTGTTCACAGCCCTAATTAAAAAGGGCACGGACAACAAAAACTGGAACAGAGATGCTATCCAAGCCTTTGAGCGTCTCAAAGAAGAATTCACTCTTGATCCATGCCTACACCACCCAGATCCATCCAAGCCATTCATCTTGGAGGTAGATGCGTCAACCATCAGGGTAGGCACTGTCCTCCTACAGCATACCCATAATGGTACACTCTTGACTTGCTCCTACTTTTCAAAAATATTCTCTCTGGCAGAAAAGAACTATACCATTGGTAATCGTGAACTGCTAACAATTAAACTAGCCTTAGAAGAATGGTGACTCCTGCTGGAACTAGACAAGCATCCAGTAATTATCTATATGGATCAGAAAAACCTAGACCACGTAGCACAAGGTCAGAGATTGAACCCTCATCAAGCACGCTAGTTGTTGTTTTTTTAATCAATTTGACTTTGAGTTGTGTCTCCGTCCCACTAAGAACTGAAAAGCTGATGACCTCTCATGGTCCTTTGATACTGAGAGCTTTCTGGAGTCTCCACGGCATATCATTGACTCTGCAAAGATTGTGGTTCCTGCCACATTCACAGTTCCTCCTGGGAAGATGGTGGTTCCCCAGTGCCTATGGTAAAGGGGTCTTCGGTGGGCTCAAGACTCCTCCTTGGTGGGCCACCCTGGTAGCACCCGTACCTTGGAAAAGACTATCTGACACTATTGGTGGCCCCAGATGAATGCTAACGTAAAGCATTATGTGGAGTTCTGCCCCATGTGTGCCATGAATAAGAGTATATGAGCACAATTTTGGGGGTTGTTACAGCTGCTACCAACCCCCAAGGAACCCTGGACCCATTTGGCCATTGACTTCATCACTGACCTTCCCCTCTCTGGTGGCAACACCACCAAATGGGTGGTAGTGGATAGATTTTCTAAGAGGACTCATTTCACAGCCTTTTTGGACCTAAACTATTTGTCCAACATATCTTCTGTCAGCATGGGCTCCCTCTTCATATCCTCTCAGACCTGAGAGTTCAGTTCACGGCCCGATACTGGAAAGGCTTTTGCAGGAAATTTGGGATTACGTTGGATTTCACCTCAGCCTACTATCCTCAGAGCATGGAACAAAATGAGGGAGCAAATCAGTCTTAAGGCCTTTCTATGAGCCTATGTGAACCAAAGGCAGGATAACTGGGCCATCTCTCCTCCCATGGGCCAAATTCTGTCATAATAACTACATGAAAAGTTCCACAGGATCATCACCTTTTTAAATAGCGTTCGGGCACCATCCCCATTCACTTAGACTTGTTCCAATCTCTGTCCCTTGCCTGGCAGCTAACCTGACCAGACAGGAACTCCAAGGACTTTGGCAGAAGACACACTATTTTATTTATTTTATTTTATTTAAAAAGTATTTATATACCGCTTTTCAAATAGAGTTTTGTCAAAACGATTTACAAATATAAATAAAAACAATGAAAATAAAATTAAGAATAAAAATATACATAAAAATAATAGCTAGATAAATACTAGCGAAAACAAAATTGTTTTTATAAAATGAAAGAAAAAGTAAAGAGGTGAGTGTACCGTGATGAGAATATGGAATCTGGGAGTGGAGGTCAGGTGGATGGGATTGTGGTAGTGAGAGATAGATTTTTGGTAGAAGAATGTTGTGATGGAATATTAAATGCGAGTTGAAAAAGATATGTTTTTAGAGACTTTTTGAAGTGGTGAGGATTTGATATAAGGCGAAGGGGATTGGGTAGGGAGTTCCAAAGGGATGGTCCTGCTACGGAGAATGACCTCTTTCTAGTGATGTCTAATCTTGCCTGTCGTGGAGATGTCGTATCTAAAAGGTTTTGGGAAAGCGATCTTAAGAGGAAGCGGCAGAGCATTTTAAAAAATAAGCAGACAAGAAACGTTGCCCAGCACCTTAACTCTGCCTTGGAGGCCTGGTTTGGCTCGGCACTAAAAACCTGTTTCAAGACGCTGTCCTTAAAGTTTGCACCGCGATTCATGGGCCCATTTCTCATTGGGCGACAACTGGGTCCTGCGACTTACAAGCTCAATTTGCCAGCATTTTTACAGATTCACTATGTTTTCCACACCTCTTTGTTGAAACTGGCAATTCTCTCTTAGCTAGGCAGACCCCCTCTTCAGACCACTGAAGTTGCTCCAGATGAGGACACTCAGTTCAAGCTACAGGAGATTTTAGAATCCTGAAGAGTCCGAAACCAGCTACAGTATCTTATTTTCTGGAAAAACTGTGGACCCGAGGAGAATTCTTGGGAGCAAGTCTTCAATTAGAAGCCCCCCAACTCATATCTGAATTCCACAAGAGATTCCCCCATAACCTCAAGTCCAGAAGATGGGGGAGGGGGTTTTGGAGGGGGGTATTGTCACAGTCAACAGCTTGTGGGATGGCCCCGAAAGCCACCTCCCTCACCCCCATCACAGCAACAGCTCCTCCATAGCTGGGATACCGCCTCCTGTGATCGGGCTGCTCACGTGACTCGTGCATTGATGTTACGGCTGGATGCTGCCATCTTCCAGCTCCTCTGGGCCCTTCCCCTAGGCACGTATGTGGTACACGCCTATATTTAAAGGGCCTTTGGCGGGAAAGGCACTGTGGTTCCCGTTAATAGTGTCAGGAGGACTTCCCTACTTAAGCACAGCCGGCGTTTCCTGTTATTGCTTCAGCAACGGGTCTCCTGTCTAGTAGCAATGCGTGATGCCACAACATTCCAGTGTTCCTGATTCCTTGCCTCATCCAGCCTTTACTCCTGGGGGAATTCTGCGCAAAAAAATGTAAAATTCTGCGCACAAAAACTTAAAATTCTGCAAAATTCTGAAAACTTTATATTGGTCAAAATAACACAATTTACATGACAGTCTTTAAGTATACCGCTGTTAAACTTTACTTTATCGGTCGCTTACCCCCCAATTATTTTTATTTATTTAAAATTGCCATTAACTTTAGATCATGCTAATCCATAGTTTAAGTGTTAATTGTTCTTAATTTGTGCTTAATTTATATATATGTTATGATATATGATATGTTCACATTATTTTATATTGTCTGTAAAGCCTGTTGCTAATTACTGTTTATTGTGAACCGAGGTGATGTTATTAACGTGCCGCGGTATATAAAAAAATCTCCAAATAAATAAATAATTGCATTTTTAAATTAATACAGAAAAAAGTTATTACTTAGAGATGCAGAATTTCCCTAGAAATTCACTGTAGGAGTGTCCCACTAACTCTCCCTACTCCCCTGGCCACTTTGCCCTCTCAGGCCCCAACTCCTCCACCTGCCAGTATCTCTCTCCTCCACCTCTAGGCTCAACCCCTTCCACTCTATTGCCAGTCCCAGAGTTTGACCCCATTCTCAGTACTGCCCCTCACACAGGCTCCCTCTGTCCCTCCTTCTCTCACACACATGCTCTCTCTAATACACATACACACACACTCATACAGGCTCCCTCACTCTCTTGCACACACACATCCCCTCATGCAGGGCCCTCTCTCTTGCATACACACCCACACAACCTCCCTTTCTCTCTCACACATACATCCTCACACAGGCTCTCTCTCTCGCACCCTTCACACAGGCTCTGTCCCACACATACACAATCCCTTCACACAGGCTAGCACCCTCACATACACACGATCTCTTTTTCATTCACACGAGCTCCCAATCTCTCACACACATACACACTCCTTCACAATCTCCTCATATAAGCTCCCTCTCTCTGAAACCCACACTCAAGCATCCCCCCTCTCTTACCTCCCATGCTCTCTCTCACACCCTCCTGCTCTCTCTCACCCTCCTCTCCCCCTCTCCTCTCTCTCTCACACACACACACACACATTCTCTCTCACCGGGGCTTTCCATCTTCACCGCGAGCGGAGCACACTCCGTTCACGGCACACGGGGGCCTTCCATCTTCATCAGGAATGGTGTGCTGGGGCCTTCATCTTCACCACAAATGGAGCGCGTCCTGCGGTATACACAGGACGAGCTCCATTCACGGCATGCCGGGATCTCCTCTGCTATTTTCTGCACAGAATTTGGCAATTCTGCGCAGGGAGGATTGAAAGAGAGCCTGCTCGGTCATTGCTTTTACTTATGACATTGTGTTTGACCCTATCTGACTTTTGTCTTCAAGCAAGAACTATAGTTAACCCCTATGCTGTGATACACAGAGCATATCTGCATGCCAAATTTAGTGAATGGCTTTTTCTTAAAAATTCTTCCCAGAAGACTGATTCACAACTGACCTGTGTGTTACCTTTTTCTGCTGGAGTTAAGAAGATTCATTCTGCTGTTCTTAGACATTGGCATGTATTACAATTACACACTAGTTTTCAAGAGCCACCTCAAATTGCCTATCCGTGCAGGAGGAACCTCCAGAATGCATTCGCTTCTTCAGATTTTTCCCAAGAAGGTTCCTCTCATCCCTCCATGATTAATGCTAGACATGCACCATGCAGCTCCTGTTCTATTTGCTCAATCTCAATGAACAAGGACATTTTGTTTGTCCACTCTGCACAGAAGAACATCATTTTAAAAAATACTTCTTGTCGATCTTTTTTTTTTTTTTGTGATCAATGCCATCTGCTATCCATGCAAGAAGTTTTATATTGGCAAAACTATTCGTACTATACAGACTCAGATGATTCAACACCGGAACTGTCTGAAACTTCATCAAGAGAATGCCCTACTGGTCACACATTGTTTGGGCTTTGGACAAGTGCAAGGTGATGCATATAGGGAAAAATAACCCATGCTATAGTTACACAATGTTAGGTTCCATATTAGGTGCTGCTACTACCCAAAAAAGAGATCTAGGCGTCATAGTGGATAACACATTGAAATCGTCGCTTCAGTGTGCTGCGGCAGTCAAAAAGCAAACAGAATGTTGGGAATTATTAAAAAGGGAATGGTGAATAAAATGAAAATGCCATAATGCCTCTGTATCGCTCCATGGTGAGACCGCACCTTGAATATTGTGTACAATTCTGGTCACCGCATCTCAAACAAGATATAATTGCGATGGAAAAGGTACAGAGAAGGGCTACCAAAATGATAAGGGGATGGAACAGCTCCCCTATGAGGATAGACTAAAGAGGTTAGGACTTTTCAGCTTGGAGAAGAGACGGCTGAGGGGGGATATGATAGAGGTGTTTAAAATCATGAGAGGTCTAGAACGGGTAGAAGTGAATTGTTTTTTTACTCTTTCGGATAATAGAAAGACTAGGGGGCACTCCATGAAGTTAGCATGTAGCACATTTAAAACTAATCGTAGAAAGTTCTTTTTCACTCAACACACAATTAAACTCTGGAATTTGTTGCCAAAGGATGTGGTTAGTGCAGTTAGTATAGCTGTGTTTAAAAAAGGATTGGATAAGTTCTTGGACGAGAAGTCCATTACTGCTATTAATTAAGTTGACTTAGATAATAACCACCACTATTACTAGCAACAGTAACATGGAATAGACTTAGTTTTTGGGTACTTGCCAGGTTCTTGTGGCCTGGATCGGCCACTGTTGGAGGCAGGATGCTGGGCTTGATAGACCCTTGGTCTGATCCAGTATGGCATGTTCTTATGTTCTTATGTTCTTAACAATCTCCAGTTTTGCATGATTGATCATTTGCCAGCTGATTGGAGGGGTGGGGGTCGCTCCACAGTTTTGCTCTGGAATAGCATTGGATATATGAGCTTCACACTCTGGCTCCTCAAGGATTAAATGTGAAGTTAGACTTTTCAGTGTTTTTTTTAATCCAATTATTTTGAACGTTTAGACTCGTTTGTTCTCTCTATCAACAGGAACAGAGAGTTGTAATTATTATGTTCATAACTTGCATTTGTCTCCTGTGTTTCAGTTTTCAAGTGCCTCTTCATTTTAGAGTCCCATATTTCAGTGCATCTGCATGAATATGACCATGATCATGGCCAGTTTAAAAGCTTGGCCTTTTGGAAGACGGACATCTCCCCATTGGATTTTTGTTGGAAAGTTTCTGTGAGGCCAAACATGATTCAAGAGAGAGCATGGGAGAACTTGTGGATTGTTCAGATAAGTGAAACACTCTTTTTGATGTCCCCTGAAGCAGTCAGTTCTGAAACATCAGCTGATATCAGGGTATTTTACTTGCAATTTACAAAAGATGTTTAAAAAACTGGAGCAGTGACTCTACAAAATACGAAAAGTGAATGATAGAGAAGACCAGGTGTTGGGAGTTTTTTCTTCACACTGTCTGGCTTTCTGATACCTTGCACAATATTTCCTTTGAAATTTTGTTTGGGCCTGTTTTCCATTTGATATATTCTGTCTCTTTTTCTATTATTAAAATTCCATTGAGACAGTATAACACTTTTACATTTTTATTTCTGTCTAAAGCAAGACAATGTGGCCAGTTTCACCATCATAATGCCAGGATCCAAATATTTGAATAAACTGTGAGGAACCTTCAAGAGATCCATACTGTAAATATATAATATGGAGTGGCTAATTACAGACCTAGTATGGTGACCATATCTGAGAAAGGACATTGAGAAGGTGGATGTGATTCAGAAGAAGGCTCTTAAAATGGGGCATCACCTACACTATTAGCTTTAGATGAAGAAACCTAGAGCCAAAGATGTAATCTTTAGAAGAAAGGCAGAAAGGAGGAGACATAATATAAATATTCAAATATCTGGCAAACTTCAATGAGGTATCAGAGGGTAACATTTTCCACAGAATAAGTAGCTCAAATGGTCAAATTATGAAGACGAGGGAGACAGATTTAAAAAGACAGTGAAAATAAATCTTCTTCACTGCCTGCGGGTAGGTAGCTCCCATGTGGGAGAGAGTACATGGCATGTTTCTCTAGCGTAAAAACTCAGACCACCATTTTATGTTGTGGATTTTCTGTTTCCCTTCTAGGGGCAGCATGCCATGGCTGTTCCCTGATTTTTTTGTTGCTCAAATCTTAATACCTCCATGGAGCCTCTTACTTTTGATGGGAGTTTATTTCTACCCTCCCTATCCCTTTTATATGTTTATGCTGATTTATTTGAGTTCTGAGTACTAATTAATTAGGGACTCAGTAACTTTCTGTTTTCCTGTTCTAACATCAATGGGAGAGGTTGCTTCACTAAGGATCATCTATATTCAGAGGAGGAATGACTTACAGTCATCCAGAGGAGAAGGAGAAAGGAGTTGGGATGGACCCTTTACAGGACCTATGAATACCTACTGAAGATCTTGGGAGACAAGAAGTACAAAAGATAGCAATCTGATATGTTGAGGAGAATGTGCGTTCAGAAGAGAATACTATAAGGAAAGCTAGGAGATATCAAACTTGTTTTTGGACACATTGGATTAAACATTCTGTTTACCAATCAAGTGGGAGGAAAGTTCAAAAACTTGCCTAACCCATGGAGAAAAAAAGAAGAGAAAATTGGCTTTACCATCTTGAAGTTTAATTAAATTCTAAGAAGTCACAAATTGTTTAAGAGATACTTGTCACATAAATAAGTGAATCAAATGCTATAAAGACTATCTTCATCAAGCCACAGTGTCTCAGTAAAAGTAATGTTGGAAACCAAGTCAGCTTCCAGAGTGCTTTTCACTGCCTATTAACAGCACTAATGAGTATTCAAGTTATCATCACTGCAGTGTACAAGAACTGTGATCTAGGATTTAAGGGCTTGCATTGCACAGGGCTTTGAAAGATATCTCCCCCCCCCTTCCCCCACCCCCGCTCAGGGAATCCTAGAAATTTAAGCATTTTCATGTCATGAGAAGTTTACCATCAGTGACGGTATTTGAGATTATAACCTCTGATTTCACTATCTGGGAAAAATCAACCTAGGGGTCACATATAAAAAAGTACAGTATATCTACTTCTAGACAATGGTTATGGAAGGAAGGGTGCTGTCATGTCTCCTTCTCCTCCTGCAGAAATCTGAGTGGTATTTATTCCCCATTCCCTTAAAATGTACACATACAGCATCTCGTAAATTATAAAACCAAGGGTCACTGGTATATCTCCGTGTCTGGTGAGCATTAATGGATGACAGATGCTCAACGGTTTTATTGTTTTGTAATTCTGTGAAGGGGATGCGAAGCATAAAATTAGGTGGTGTTACATTAAAATACCATGGTAGCTATCTTTGGTTTAGGGTCATCAGTTGAAACTGAATCTGCTTTTTAATGCTTTTTAATAGTGGAAACTTAATGGAGTATGCTGTCAGTTGTCAGCCCAAATTTAGCTAAAAATCTAATTGGCTGGGCTGTGTTGCTGAGAATGAGTGTCATCGGCCAATTTATTGACAGCATTTGGGGGTGCAGGCAGTGCCAACCTATTGTAAGTGGGGTGGGGGAGGGAGGAAGGAGCAGAGGTGCGAGAGGAAAATGATAGTAAAAATGAGCTTGCGATGGTGGCCACCTTAAGCTATTTGGAAGCTTAAGCAAGGTCTAAGTGAAACTCTCTCCTACAATGTCTACTGAATTTAATTTTGTAATAAAAAAAAAATCTTGGCAAACCAGTAATGCTCCCTATAGAGGGCAGGATAGGCAGCCAGTGAAAACCTCCCTTCATGCATTTCATGCCATCTCTGCAGGTCATCAAAAGACTTGTAACCAGGGTTACTGGAAAGGCGCAGGCATGATGCTATTGCAAATACCACCATTTTTTAATTGTTCTGCGTCCCCATGACATGTGCTTATGTGGTGGCTCAGTCCATCTGTCTGTCTGCCTGGACACATGATAACTTTTGTTAGAGTGAACAGATCAAGTTCAAATTTTCGTGTGAAGGCCAACCATGGTCCTGGAAGTTCCACCTACTGAAATTCACCAGGACCTGATCAGTGGCTTCATCAGAATATACAAAGTTAAAAAAAAAAAAAAGCACGTCACAGCCTACTTTGGTGTAGTTTTCTTCCTGTGGCCCTCTCGTAGTGTGGGTGCAGCAATGTCTGCCAAAAAGCTGCACAATCCCCTGAGCTTGCCATGACACTGCCGCAGCCAGGAGCAGTAGGGACCCTCAGCAAGCCCTTGGGTTCTGTGACACCGCCTGCTGGAAGCAGAGAACATGCACTCGTTTGAGGGGAAGCAGAGGGCGAGGGTGAAGCGTAAAATCTAGCCGGTAATTCCTACAACCTCAGAAGTTCACCTCAGAATCGATTCTTCCCATGGATGTGCACTCATTCCCTGCTTTGCTGGTTAAATGGTATTTTCAATGGGAGCTTAAAACACAAGACATCTAATCCTATCTTTTTGAGGTCAATATTCAGAGGGCTGGTCTGCTAAGTTCAGACTTAGCTAGGCAAACTGTGGGTTTTACATTTCCTGCCGCTTTAAACGCCTCCAACGTATCCAGCTGTTAGCCGGATAAAAGTTAGCTGAATACCGTAAGTTGGAGGTGGTCCATGGGTGTTCTGAGTTAGCCGAATAAGTTATCTGGCAAACTGCGATATTTCGATGTAACCCCTGGGTGGCATAGAACCCACAGGCTAGATCCAGGGGGCACATAGAAATAAAATAGATCCTATCTGCAACCAGTTCTCCACGGATAGCTTTTACTTCTGAGGTCCAGGACTCCCTGGAAAAAGGGCGGAAGCCCTTTTTCCAGTCTCTGTAAACAGCACTGATAATTTTCAGTCAATAGCAGAAAAAATCATACCTATAACCAATGTGGTTTCCAACTTCTTTACTGATAGTTGATTAAATGACTGAAGAATATTTACTTCACTTACATTTTAAATCAAAATTGATTAACAATTCTGAAGAAGAAAGGTTAATCAATTTGTGATCTCACTCTTTTAGCAAAGTCTCTTAATTTATGGAAGCCAATTCCTTAGAAATTTCTCTCCTTCTTCCAATTAACTCCAATTGAAGATAGCTTAATCCAACTCCCCAGATTTACCACAGTTTTCCCTCTACTATAGAGTAGTTAGAATTTAGTCCCAACGCCTTATCAGAACACACAAGTCTCAATTCCTATACCTTTCCTGTAGTCTTCTAGATCTCCTTCTGAAAGCACCAAATGGGTTCTCTCCTCCCAACTGAGGAACACGAGTCAGCGGCATCCGCAGCTCTTAAACACTACCTTCAGATCCTTCTCTCTGGTAATGGACAGGGACCCTCTTCCTCTGTTGGTGAAACCTCTGCTCCTCGGACCCATCCCAGATTAAAGATGCCTCTTCTCCCAATAGATTGGAAACTGTTCCCAGGTACCAAGGGTACTCAGTTTCAAGTTGAAAAAATATAGACTGTGACTCAAAAAGGAGAAAAATAGAGACAGGAAGGGTGGAAAAACTTCCGTCTCTCTCACCTGAAGAGATAATTACTGAATGGAAAAACTCCATTGAAACTCCTCTGCATTATGTCACTGACTGATCTATCCACTGGAGGTGAAATAGCAGCAGAATTGTTGGGACCTCGACGTGAAATGTGGACCCATGGCCTGTGTTGGGATTGACGCAACCTGGGAGGAAGGCCTGCCGCAGATTCCCAATGACAGGAGGGAGGCTGGCGGAAGACAGGGGCCAGCTGGAGCTTTGCTACTACCAATCCCGTTGCCCGCAGGTTGAGCCCTTGGGTGCTGGGACCGGCTGGACTTAGGTGGACCCCTGTGCAGGAGTTCTGATGAAGTATCGGAGGCAGGATCCAAGGAGCGGCGTGGCCAGGAAGGAAGAAGTCCTGGTTTGACGTCCTGGGGAGGCAGCAAGTAAACAGCGTGAGGTCCAAGTCTAAGTCCTAGGCAGGTGACAAGCAAACAGTGTGAGGTCCGATCAGAAGTCAAAAGCCAAAAGGTTCATCCGAGGGGTGAAGGAGCGAAGAGCGGGGCGCTGGGAGCAGAAGCAGGAGCGGAAGGAGGGAGTCGGAGCTGAAGACAGGGACAGGAGCGGATCCAGGAACGGAGGGCAGGAACTGAAGAGAAGAGGCACCAGAAACACCACTGCAAGGCAGGAGACTCATTGCCAAGTCAGGGAGGTGCAGTGGGAGCAGGCCTAAATAGGCCAAGAGTGGTGACATCATCGGGCAGGCCCACGGGAATTTCCTGCTGCTGGCCCTTTAATTGGAGGCCATAGCCACGCACGCCTAGAGACCGGACCCAACAGGTGGGAAGACTAGCGGTGTCCCGCACTCTGACAGAGACCTGGCGAGGAAGGAATGGAGGCCGGGCAGCAGGAAAGCAGCGCGGAGGGTCCGGGGGTAGGCAGGGTGAAAGCGTGTCGTTGGGGGCCGCGAGGAGCACAGTCGGTAGGTGCAACAAGAATCTTCCCTACTCCCTGGATCTAACTTTACACAGGGACACCCCAATCCTCTATGAAGGTATCTGAAGGATCTCACAGGGAAAGTCTCAAAAAATGGCTCAAAAGAGTAAATAAGCCAAAAAAGGTCAAATGGTTGACCCAAGGAGGTAAAATCAAGAAAATCTAACAAAATTCATGAAGCACATACACTGCAAGCTAACTGAAATCCAACTAAGAATCCACAACTAAAATCCACCCCCTAAGATGGTGACAGGGGTTTATAAGCTGCTGGAGCACACCATCTTGGGGGAGTAAAACCCAAATCTCTCCTCACTAACTCTCGCTGAACCTCCTCACCTAGTTAGTACATTCCTCATGGTAATGAAGTTCCTTACAACAAGTTAACCTGATAATTTATCTGTCTAAATCTGGTCATGCCAGAGAGAAGTCCTAAAGTGAGCCAGATATACTTATCTGGCTAACTAGGACTTTATCCGGCTACATTCAGCAGAGCACCTAATTGACAGCACACCACTGAGTATTCATGACAATTCATCCGGCTAATTTTATCCAGATAAATTGTCCGTTTGCCACCCTGATGAATATTGATCTCTTTGTTTTTGCATATGCTGAACAAATAATGGAAGGTTTTCCAACTGGAGAACTTGTTCTGGAAAATATATGTTCTGCTAGGTCAGCGGTTTCCAAACCAGTCCTCCTGACTCCCAGCAGGTTTGGTTTTCAGGAGATCCACAATAAATGTGCCTGAGATATATCTGCATATCCTGAGGACATAGTGTACACAAGTTTATTTCATATATATTCACTGTGGATATAAGAACATAAGAAAATGAGAAATTGCCATGCTGGGTTAGACCAAGGGTCCATCAAGCCCAGCATCCTGTTTCCAACAGAGACCAAACCAGGCCACAAGAACCTGGCAAATACCCAAACACCAAGAAGATCCCATGCTACTGATAAAATTAATAGCAGTGGCTATTTCGAAAGTAAACTTGATTAATAGTCGTTAATGGACTTCTCCTCCAAGAACTTATCCAAACCTTTTTTGAACCCAGCTACACTAACTGCACTAACCACATCCTCTGGTAACAAATTCCAGAGCTTTATTGTGCGTTGAGTAAAAAAGATTTTTCTCCGATTAGTCTTAAATGTGCTACTTGCTAACTTCATGGAATGCCCCCTAGTCCTTCTATTATTTGAAAGTGTAAATAACCGAGTCATATCTACTCGTTCAAGACCTCTCATGATCTTAAACACCTCTATCATATCCCCCCTCAGCCGTCTCTTCTCCAAGCTGAACAGCCCTAACCTCTTCAGCCTTTCCTCATAGGGGAGCTGTTCCATCCCCCTTTATCATTTTGGTTGCCCTTCTCTGTACCTTCTCCATCGCAATTATATCTTTTTTGAGATGCTGCGACCAGAATTGTACACAGTATTCAAGGTGTGGTCTCACCATGGAGCGATACAGAGGCATTATGACATTTTCTGTTCTATTAACCATTCCCTTCCTAATAATTCCTAACATTCTATTTGCTTTTTTGACTGCTGCAGCACACTGAGCCGACGATTTTAAAGTATTATCCACTATGATGCCTAGATCTTTTTCCTGGGTGGTAGCTCCTAATATGGAACCTAACATCGTGTAACTACAGCAAGGATTATTTTTCCCTATATGCAACACCTTGCACTTGTCCACATTAAATTTCATCTGCCATTTGGATGCCCAATCCTCCAGTCTTGCAAGGTCCTCCTGTAATGTATCACAATCCACTTGTGATTTAACTACTCTGAATAATTTTGTATCATCCGCAAATTTGATAACCTCACTCGTCATATTCCTTTCCAGATCATTTATATATATATCGAAAAGCACCAGTCCAAGTACAGATCCCTGAGACACTCCACTGTTTATCCTTTTTCACTGAGAAAATTGACCATGTAGTCCTACTCTCTGTTTCCTGTCTTTTAACCAGCTTGTAATCCACGAAAGGACATCGCCTCCTATCCCATGACTTTTTAGTTTTCTTAGAAGCCTCTCATGAGGGACTTTGTCAAATGCCTTCTGAAAATCCGAATACACTAC
Organism: Rhinatrema bivittatum; assembly: GCF_901001135.1. Classification (NCBI taxonomy): domain Eukaryota; kingdom Metazoa; phylum Chordata; class Amphibia; order Gymnophiona; family Rhinatrematidae; genus Rhinatrema; species Rhinatrema bivittatum. The sequence goes on along the minus strand of NC_042617.1, from coordinate 39,498,900 downwards.
ATCTACCGGTTCACCTTTATCCACATGTTTATTAACCCCTTCAAAAAAAACAAACAAACAAACAAATAAAGATACATCACAGCTAATAATGGATGTCTATACATCCATGGCTCCATTTTACCATTCCTACCTCTCTCTTTTTGTCAGGCACGTAATAAGAATTGGATAGAGGAAAAGATTTATCGGGAGAAAATTGTAGAATCTCAGCAGCATATTTTTTAAAGAGTTCAACCCCAGATAATAAATGAGTTTTGGGAAAATTTAACAAAAGTAAATCCTTTGATCTCAGCCTGTTTTCTAACATTTCACACTTATAATGAAGGCTCAAATTGTCTTTAATTCCAGAAGTTAATGTGGATTGTATATTAGTCCCAGACTGGACACCTAAGTTGGATTCAATTTGTCCCAATCTTTTATCCACCTCTGTTAATTTTATGGAAACAGCTGATGAAAATTGACAAAGCTGTGCAACAGAATTAGAAAGAGAAGTCTCAATACATGCGCTGGCTTTCCAAATATCTTTTAGAGAAATCTCGGCTGGCACACTAGTAACAGGCAAACCTGGATGCGTTCAGTTTTTACCACCTTATGATCGCCTCAAGCACTGAGTGCACGGCTGATTCATGGCTTATATTGGATTTTCTTTTTCAGACCAGTTCAACCTGTCTTTGTGGATATTTTTTTTGATACTGCCTACTGTGGATGGTCCTGCTAGATTTTTTTTCCCTGGCTTCTTTTTTTTGGTTTCTGGCAAGCCGGAGGCCCGGGTTGTCCCCTACTTCCAGCAGTGATCAGATGATTTGAACAGTCCCTGTGTTGCAGTCACTATTTTGATGGCTACTGATGGACTTTTGACTTTGTTTCTGTTTGTTAGTGGCACACTTGAACAGGGAAAGAGAGTTGGGGCTTTCTCTGGTGGTTTTCGTGGGGATGGGGGATGGAATATGGCACATACTGAGGACTGGGTGTCTGAAATGATGGATAATGCATTTGGTACTATACCTTTGTGGGTTAAGGGATGAGAGGGAGCGATGGGCTGGGGTGGATTCTGGGTGGGGGGATTGTTCCTGCTTGACTTTGTTGGGGGTTTTTTCCGCTTTTATAAAAATTAATCACACAGGTTGATCTTGGATTGTGGTTGGGCTATGGTGTAGAGGGAATTTTTTTCCATTATTAGCAAAATTATATGGTTGCAATACGCCTATTTGAATAGCAATGAGTGTATCTCTTAAAATTGCCTCTTTGAATATCAGAGGGATATCCACCCTAATCAAAAGAACAAGGATGCTGACTTTTCTTAACCCATGTACATTTTCTCCAAGACACCCATTTGGACCGGAAGGAACATAATAAGCTTCTCTCAGGTTGGATGGAACAGGTCTTTGCATTTTCCTATAATTCTAGGAGTCGTGGCTCATGCATTTTAATTCATAAATCTCTTTCACTTACTGTTATTAGCTCCTTTAAAGATCCTGAGGGACAATATGTTATTTTGACAGGGTCTCTGTGAGGGACCCCCATTACATTTGTGGACCAAATTATAATGCTGTGTGGTTTTTTTCCAGTCCTTTTTTGAATGATTGGGTACTTTTGACAATTTCAGTTTGATTATAGGTGGGGAACAGAAAATGTGTCTCAATCCTACACTGGACAGAGTTAGTGTGTCTTATTCTCATTTCATCCCCCAGTTTGCAAATAAGGGATACACTTTTTTTTTGCAAGATGTGTGGAGGGTGTGGAACCGCTGTGATCGTGATTTCACTTGTTATATGGGATGTTATTGTTTAGCAGGCTGAATTATTTTTTTTTTGTATATGCTGAATTTATTAGGGAGAGTTGAGGACTGTGATCCCTTGTCTAGTTACTTATTGGACCACCACCCAGTCTCACTCACTGTGCCCTTTTTGGAATTGGAGGGCCTGAGGAGTGGCTAGAAACTTAAACCCTCTGTTCTTAAAAGCAAGGACATTTGGTATTATGATCAGAGAGGCTTTGGCTGACTTTCAGTATCACAATCCAGTGGAAACTTTTAATCCATTGCTTTGGTGGGAAATTTTGAAGATGATCCTCAGGGGATTATAGCATGTACTAGCCATCTGAATATGCAGAGTTTGTTTAAACAGTGGGATCGACTGGATTGGCTGAAAGAGTTGGAAGCCATACATAAGCGAGGCGGTTCTCAGAAAGTATACAGGGCCATGATTCTAGTTAGGGATGCGCTAAGTGCCCTTCAGAGTTACTCAAGTGGAGAAGTGTTTGCAATATGCTAAACAAAAATTCTATGAGAGTGGAAATAAACTGGGATCTCTTTTAGCTTGGTTGATTACTACTCAAGAGAAGGCCATTATGATATCTGTGATTCGCAACAATAGGGCAAGGTCCAGTTCATCCTTTGCAATTATTTGATAACTTCAGGAGCCATTTTGAGGAGTTGTACTCGGATCCAAGGGGAGCTAATATGGTTGAAATTGACCAGTTTTTAAATTCTATACAGCTGCCTAGTCTATTATCCAAGACTCAACAACTCTTGGTGGCTCCTATTATAGAATTGGAGATTACCCTAGCACTCAAATCTTTAGCTTTGAAAAACCCCGGGACCAGATGGATTCCCACTGGATTTCTATTGATATTTCCAAGTGGAATTTGTTTTGATTTTTAAAGAGCTGTTTAATTTTCTGGGGAATCTAGTTCCTTTTTCTAGTCATTTTTGGGTACCCTTATCACCTTAATTTATAATTTATAAAAAAAAGGGAAAAATCCTTTGGATTGCAGGCCTATAGGCCTATATATTTTTTTTTTATTACTGCTGACATCAAGACTTTTGCTAAAATTGTCCAAATGAGGCTGGAACACATCATGCCATTACTGGTTCATTCAAACCAGACTAGTTTTATTAATGGCCAGTCATCTGTTAATAGTACCAGAAGGCTTTTTAACCTTATTCATTTGGCCAAACAGCATGGGGTACTGAGGGTAGTCCTTTCCCTTGAGGCCAACAGGGAGTTTGACATGATTTCCTGGTTTGATATATTTGCTGTGCTTCAAAGATGGGCTTTCCAGATGAATTCCTTGCTTGACTTAGGGCCCTATATTCACACTTTTAGGTGCAAATTTCGGTCAATGGTTGGTTATTTGTGATTGCCAAGGATACAAGGCAAGGGTGTCCTTTGTCTCCTCTATTTGATTTGGCATTGGAACCACTGGCTCAAATGATTAGGGAGTTCTCACAGGACAAGCAGGATGGTAGTCCTCACAATGGGTGACATCACAGGATGGAGCCCTGTACGGAAAACTTTTCTGTCAAAGTTTCCACAAAGCTTTGACTGACACTGGCACACTGAGTGCACTGAGCATGCTCAGCCTGCAATTATCCCTGTGAGCCACCGGTGTCTCCCTCTGTCTTCTTTTTTCCGCTCTGCAGTAAGCATAGCGGTTGGAGCTCTGTGAGGAAATTTTAACTTTTTTCCTCATGGAAACACTTTACTTTTTACTTCAATAGACACTTTTCCCTGCACAGGTCTCCCTCCGCGTACGTTTTTACGACTCTCGGTGAGTACTTTGACTTATTTTTTCGGTTGGTTCCTGTCACCTTCTGGCCTGCTAACCGACTGAGGCCTTCCCTCTCCCTATTTTTTCAGTTAGCTACACATAGCCTGCGAGTGTCTCTCTGTGACACTCTGCTTGGTTATTAGTGCTAGTGGGTCAGGGACTTCAACTGTTTCCGTTACCGCCACCGGGGCAAAGTCCAAATGGCAAGTCTCAACCTAGGCTGGAGCCTGGTCCAGAGGCCGAGCGCTGAAGCCTGGGGCTCAGCCCAAGCCAAGTCCCGAAGCTTGGGCCCTGTCCAGAAGCTGGGTCCCGATGCCAGGGCCTAGACTGGAGCCTGGGGCCATGCCAGATGCTGGAGCCCAGTTCAGAGGCCGGGTCCCAACACCTGGATCTTGGTTTAGTCTGGAGCTTGAGCCTAGGACAGATGCTGGGGTCCGCTTCAGAGGCCAGATCCTGATGCTTGGACTCCCGCTTGCTCAACCACCCTAGGGATCCAACTAGTCCTGCTGGCCACTAGAACCCAATGGTTTAACCTGCTGGGGAGGTGGCTGGTGTAAGTGAAGCTACAGTCTGACCTGCTCTAGGATGTTCACAAGCTTTGGTGTAAGCCTTGTAGGTTTGCCTATGAGGCTGCATCAACTATGCCACAGCACTAAGGGCTCACAGGCATCCTGCCCACCACAGGCTAAAGTTAGCCAGATAACTTTACCCCTAACATGGCATTGTTATCCATCTAACTTACAAAAAAATAATTTTCAGCCACTTATCCAGCTAAATTCTAGCTAGATAAGTTGGAGGTGTTCGGTGGTGGATGAGAGGCATTCTGGGGAGGAGTGGCATTAGCTGGATAAGTTATTGGGTTAACTCCGATATTCAGAGTTAGCTGATAAGTCTGGTTTTACATCTGACCTGTCCTAAAGTTAACTGGATGAACTTATGATGGACTCTAACAGGGTACAATCAAGCTAGGGCGAGACAACATTGTAGAAATCTCATCTTTGTGAGAATTTCCTCACTCCAAATGACGTCAAATCTTCATTGAGGTGTACTGTGCTGTTTCTACATCTTAGTCTGCATGTAAAACTGACCCCAAAACCCTAAACTACCACCAAAACCTGACCTCAAGTTACTAGATGACCCTCCTATAGTGATATAAATAGTTGAATACTGTGAGAGCCTCCCCAGGGGCTCTCGCTTTCTACTCCACTCCTCTCCTCTTCCCTCTCACCCAGAAATGGCCAAAATGCAATTTGCAATCTTTATCACAAATCACATTATGGCCATTTCGGGCATATTGCACAGCTTAACATCAGGAAAAAAGGTATAATTATTTCTGGCATTAAAAATGTGCAATAGCTTGCATTATGCTATCGCATGGTGTGATAGTGCTCCTCATTTTCATTAATTCCACCCCAATCCTGCTCCTATGAAAAATTTGCATTTGCGCTATGCCAATAACGCATGCGTTATGGCGTTATCATGGGCATTAATGCCATAATGCATTCTGATGAATGACCCTGAACAAAGAAAACTTTTTATAAAAAATGTACCCACTCAATGCTGCTGTTTAATCTACATGGCTCCATTATGTCAAGATGAAAGATCTACCACTGCTTGCATTGTAATAACAGTTTTTCCTGGTTACCCCCTCTCGAATGAGAATGTCCCAATTCAATGATAAAGGCTTTCAATCGTTCAAACTCAGTTATTTTCCTATTCACTTCTTGGGGTTAGCCATCAGCCAGGCCTTCCGCAGACTAGTGAATATTGCTTGTAGTTGTTTTAAGTGGGTTTCCCAGGCCTCAATATAAACTATGATGTCAAACAGAAGGATAGAGAACTGGAACAATCCTCTGGGGGTAGAGAAGGCTGCTTTCTCTTTCACTGCAGGAGTAATATCCTACATGACAAGCCATGTAGGTCCATCCTGGCATTCTGGAAAAGATATCTTTATTTTGGCTCACCAACCAGCTGGTCCAAGTCTGCATTCCGGGAGGCAAAGAGTTGATTAGCAAAAGAAACTCATAGTATCTCCTGGACTATCGTAACTTCTGGGCCAAAGTCTTCTCCCTGAAAGTGGCCCCCTAGGAGATGGCTATGGGCAAGTGGCAGATTCCCTTTAGTTGCTTGATATACTTAGACTCTCTACATTATAAAGAAATCTGGGGCTGGGTTATGGGCCTCTGACCCATGGACTGATCTTCTGTCTACCATCTGTATATATTCCTGGACAAGCTTACGTGATCACCTTCACTTTGGGCACATCTAAATTTGCCAGGGTTATCCTCCCATCCCATTCTGGGGGAACAGCAAAGGGTTCCTGGAGTGTTTGGGGATCCCCCCCTCTATCCTGGGATCCTTATCTATGGTAACTCCTAGATATCTGAAAAAACTGGGCTTCTCCCTAAGGTATTGCTTTTGGGATTTGGGTATCTTATGCTCCTTGACGTATAAGCCAAGGTCCTGTAGCAGGAAGACCTCAGGGAATGATACTTCATTATTGGCTGAGCTTGCTGGTTCAGTCATAAGCTAGTCCCAGAGAGTCCCAAAGTCTTGGCAATCAAGTCCAAGGATGATGGGGTATAGAAGCTATAGGAGTACTCCCACTTCTAGGTGGGCCTTTCTAACTGGGGTCTTCATTGAGACCTGGGTGTGGGCTATTTTGATTGATCTTCTTGGATTCAAGCTAGAGTCACTGTATTTTCATAGTCACTCTGTGTTCTCTTGACTAGCCCTGTCCAGATGAGAGTCTTTATATCTCCAGAGTCTACTAGAGCTTTGAGTGTGAGACCCATCCAACTAAACCAGGACCATAAAAGTAATGAACCTTAGGCAAAGAACATCCACAAAATTACAAAAGTGAGGTGTCATCACTTTAATGTCCATTGGTTTTTCCTGCATCTGGTGACACTACTTAGCAATGAGGCTTCTCTCTTCTCAATTAAATCAGGATGGTGGGCCTGTATCCTGTGGTTGTGTGAGGACTTGGGTCAGTCATTCTCTGAGATCCTCAGTGGGCATCTTGCTTTTTGACTGTGACCATCTCTCTTCAGCCAGGGGCAATCTGGCATTGACTGAGCTTGATGGGAGGCATCTATGACTTCTAGGGCATCTTTTTTGAAGCAGTTAATAAACATGTGGATAAAGGTGAACCTGTAGTGTACTTGGATTTTCAGAAGGCATTTGACAAAGTTCCTCATGAGAGGCTTCTAGGAAAAATAAAAAGTCATGGGATAGGTGGCGATGTCCTTTCGTGGATTACAAACTGGCTAAAAGGCAGGAAACAGAGAGTAGGATTAAATGGACAATTTTCTCAGTGGAAGGGTGTGGGCAGTGGAGTGTCTCAGGGATCTGTATTGGGACCCTTACTTTTCAATATATTTATAAATGATCTGGAAAGAAATACGACAAGTGAGGTAATCAAATTTGCAGATGATACAAAATTGTTCAGAGTAGCTAAATCACAAGCAGATTGTGATAAATTGCAGGAAGACCTTGTGAGGCTGGAAAATTGGGCATCAAAATGGCAGATGAAATTTAATGTGGGCAAGTGCAAGGTGATGCATATAGGGAAAAATAACCCATGCTATAGTTACACAATGTTAGGTTCCATATTAGGTGATACTACCCAAGAAAGAGATCTAGGCGTCATAGTGGATAACACATTGAAATCGTCACTTCAGTATGCTGTGGCAGTCAAAAAAGCAAACAGAATATTGGGAATTATTAGAAAGGGAATGGTGATTAAAACGGAAAATGTCATAATACCTCTGTATTGCTCCATGGTGAGACCGCACCTTGAATACTGTGTACAATACTGGTCGCCACATCTCAAAAAAGATATAATTGCGATGGAGAATGTACAGAGAAGGGCGACCAAAATGATAAAGGGAATGGAACAGTTCCCCTATGAGGAAAGACTAAAAAGATTAGGACTTTTTAGCTTGGAGAAGAGACGGTAGATGTGAATCGTTTTTTTACTCTTTCGGATAATAGAAAGACTAGGGGGCACTCCATGAAGTTAGTATGTGGAACATTTAAAACTAATCGGAGAAAGTTCTTTTTCACTCAATGCACAATTAAACTCTGGAATTTGTTGCCAGAGGATGTGGTTAGTGCAGTTAGTATAGCTGTGTTTAAAAAAGGATTGGATAAGTTCTTGGAGGAGAAGTCCATTACCTGCTATTAAGTTGATTTAGATAATAACCACTGCTATTACTAGCAATGGTAACATGGAATAGACTTAGTTTTTGGGTACTTGCCAGGTTCTTATGGCCTGGATTGGCCACTGTTGGAAACAGGATGCTGGGCTTGATGGACCTTTGGTCTGACCCAGTATGGCATGTTCTTAACTTTGGGTGTTGACATATCCACTGCTGCATAGGCAGGCCCAAGCCACCTAAAAACTACTCCAGAAGGACCAACTTAGCCAATTCTGTGCCAGTCCGTCCATCAGGCTGTAACCACCTTCATACTATATCCTTTAGCAGATAGAATAGACTCCATGGGCTTTCTCTGGGCTGGATGACTCCCCACCAGAACTGTTGCTGATACACTATGGGGATCCACCCTGCTTGTTCAAGGATGGCAGCCTTAACTTCTGAGTGGGTGGCCCTTCCATCTGGACGTAGCCTGGAAGGCAGTTTGGCTGCTGCCTGTCAGCAAATTACCCAGATAGGTGGTCCAGATGGACTCCGGCCAATCTGCTAGACAGGCAATTCATTCAAAGTTCATTAAGAAACAGTTTGCATTGTAACTTGGAGCCATCTTAAGTATCATGGGAGCCAGAGGGGTAGGTCTTGCTATAGTTGCTTTCACGGCTTGTGCTATTTGTGTCAGTGAAGTTTGTTGTTATACAGATGCTCTTGTAGTGCTTGCTACTGGGCTTACTGGCCCTGTATGACACCTGGAATTGGCATATTTGGCCAAGCTTCTGCAGTGCTGGTCAGGTTCAGAAAATTATTATGGCTGGGGGCAGGAAAATTTCTCTTTTCAGTGTGAAAGTGGAAGAGTGGGAGATAGTTTCTAAATGCACTGAATGCAGGCGACTGGGCAGGTTTGCATTGGTAGATGTTGCAGCTTGACTGGCCAGCTGAATTGAACAAGAGCTGTGCTCACTGCGATCTACGGAAACTTCCTGTGTCGTTTGCCTAGTTTCCGCTCTGTTGTTCCCAGAAGCCACTGCCAAGCTTATCCTGGAGGCACACCTATCCAGTCAGGTTTTCAGTAATGCCATAATGAATATGTACGAGACAGATATGCCTACACTGGATCTTCAATGCATGCCAATCTATCTCACGCATATTCATTATGGATCCTCTGAAAATCCGACTGGCTAGGTGAAGCTCCAGCAGAGGGCTGGGAAACATTGCTGCAAACAGCAGCCACTGTCACTGTAGTTCAGGCAGCATGTGAGGAAATGCTTAGGGAAGGGGGGGCGGTGGCAAATCCTTTCTCTGGCTTCAAGACTCAAACATGTTGAGCGACAGCCAAAATGTTTACAAAAATATCTCCAAATATTCATGTTCTAAAGGTTTTGTAAATCCCAAAACATCTCTTGAGTTCTCTCATCCGTATGTCTTAAAGCACTCCCAGCTGGGTTCCTATACTGTAAATCCCCTATGGCAAGCAGTCTGAATCCAGAGGAATTAGACACGCTTATCTCTGCATCATTAAACTGTGATATTAATAACTATGATTACATAAGCCAGTGGGGATAGGAGGAATGCAATATATCTTTTAAGTATCTGTTCTGGTTTATGACTACAAGTAACTGTATAACATTAAATCGCACTGAGGATATCTCCCCAAGGCCTACTGCCCAGGAGGGAAGGGTTAGGTCGGCCGTCATAGTTGGTGATTCGATTATTAGGAATGTAGATAGCTGGGTGGCTGGTGGGCGTGAGGATCGCCTGGTAACATGCCTACCTGGTGCGAAGGTGGCGGACCTCACGCGTCACCTAGATAGGATTTTAGACAGTGCTGGGGAGGAGCCGGCTGTCGTGGTACACGTGGGCACCAACGACATAGGAAAATGTGGGAGGGAGGTTCTGGAAGCCAAATTTAGGCTCTTAGGTAGAAAGATTAAATCCAGAACCTCCAGGGTAGCATTCTCTGAAATGCTCCCTGTTCCACGCGCAGGTCACCAGAGGCAGGCAGAGCTCCGGAGTCTCAATGCGTGGATGAGACGATGGTGCAAGGAAGAGGGATTCAGTTTTGTTAGGAACTGGGGAACCTTTTGGGGAAGGGGGAGTCTCTTCCGAAGGGATGGGCTCCACCTTAACCAGGATGGAACCAGACTGCTGGCGCTAACCCTTAAAAAGGAGATAGAGCAGCTTTTAAACTAGAACAAAGGGGAAAGCCGACAGTCGCTCAGCAGCGCATGGTTCGGAGAGATGTATCTTTAAAGGATACTAATGATGCACTAGAATTAGGGCATCCCGACAGTGAGGTTCCAATAATTAGAAAAGTAGTCCAAATGCCTGTAACTAAAAACTCACCTGAGCTAAAAAATTCTAACTTATCCCTATCAATTAAAAAGCAGAATAAAAATACAATCAAAAAACAAACTTTGAAATGTTTGTATGCTAATGCCAGAAGTCTAAGAAGTAAGATGGGAGAATTAGAATGTATAGCAGTAAATGATGACATAGACTTAATTGGCATCTCAGAGACATGGTGGAAAGAGGATAACCAATGGGACAGTGCTATACCGGGGTACAAATTATATCGCAATGACAGAGAGGAGCAGTCGGGAGGAGGTGTGGCGCTTTATGTCCGGGATGGCATAGAGTCCAACAGGATAAACATCCTGCATGAGACTAAATACAAAATTGAATCTTTATGGGTAGAAATCCCTTGTGTATCAGGGAAGACTACAGTGATAGGGGTATACTACCGTCCACCTGGTCAAGATGGTGAGATGGACAGTGAAATGCTAAGAGAAATTAGGGAAGCCAACCAAATTGGTAGTGCAGTAATAATGGGAGACTTCAATTACCCCAATATAGACTGGGTAAATGTATCATCGGGTCACGCTAGAGAGATAACGTTCCTGGATGGAATAAATGATAGCTTTATGGAGCAAATGGTTCAGGAACCGACGAGAGAGGGAGCAATTTTAGATCTAATTCTCAGTGGAGCACAGGACTTGGTGAGAGAGGTAACGGTGGTGGGGCCGCTTGGCAATAGTGATCATAATATGATCAGATTTGATTTAATGACTGGAAAAGGAACAGTGTGCAAATCCAAAGCTCTCGTGCTAAACTTTCAAAAGGGAAACTTTGATAAAATGAGAAAAATTGTTAGAAAAAAACTGAAAGGAGCAGCTACAAAAGTAAAAAATGTCCAAGAGGCATGGTCATTGTTAAAAAATACCATTCTAGAAGCACAGTCCAGATGTATTCCACACATTAAGAAAGGTGGAAAGAAGGCAAAACGATTACCGGCATGGTTAAAAGGGGAGGTGAAAGAAGCTATTTTAGCCAAAAGATCTTCATTCAAAAATTGGAAGAAGGATCCAACAGAAGAAAATAGGATAAAGCATAAACATTGGCAAGTTAAATGTAAGACATTGATAAGACAGGCTAAGAGAGAATTTGAAAAAAAGTTGGCTGTAGAGGCAAAAACTCACAGTAAAAACTTTTTTAAATATATCCGAAGCAGAAAGCCTGTGAGGGAGTCAGTTGGACCTTTAGATGATCGAGGGGTTAAAGGGGCACTTAGAGAAGATAAGGCCATCGCGGAAAGATTAAATGATTTCTTTGCTTCGGTGTTTACTGAAGAGGATGTTGGGGAGGTACCCGTAATGGAGAAGGTTTTCATGGGTAATGATTCAGATGGACTGAATCAAATCACGGTGAACCTAGAAGATGTGGTAGGCCTGATTGACAAACTGAAGAGTAGTAAATCACCTGGACCGGATGGTATACACCCCAGAGTTCTGAAGGAACTAAAAAATGAAATTTCAGACCTATTAGTAAAAATTTGTAACTTATCATTAAAATCATCCATTGTACCTGAAGACTGGAGGATAGCAAATGTAACCCCAATATTTAAAAAGGGCTCCAGGGGCGATCCGGGAAACTACAGACCGGTTAGCCTGACTTCAGTGCCAGGAAAAATAGTGGAAAGTGTTCTAAACATCAAAATCACAGAACATATAGAAAGACATGGTTTAATGGAACAAAGTCAGCATGGCTTTACCCAGGGCAAGTCTTGCCTCACAAATCTGCTTCACTTTTTTGAAGGAGTTAATAAACATGTGGATAAAGGTGAACCGGTAGATATAGTATACTTGGATTTTCAGAAGGCGTTTGACAAAGTTCCTCATGAGAGGCTTCTAGGAAAAGTAAAAAGTCATGGGATAGGTGGCGATGTCCTTTCGTGGATTGCAAACTGGCTAAAAGACAGGAAACAGAGAGTAGGATTAAATGGGCAATTTTCTCAGTGGAAGGGAGTGGACAGTGGAGTGCCTCAGGGATCTGTATTGGGACCCTTACTGTTCAATATATTTATAAATGATCTGGAAAGAAATACGACGAGTGAGATAATCAAATTTGCAGATGACACAAAATTGTGCAGAGTAGTTAAATCACAAGCAGATTGTGATAAATTGCAGGAAGACCTTGTGAGACTGGAAAATTGGGCATCCAAATGGCAGATGAAATTTAATGTGGAAAAGTGCAAGGTGATGCATATAGGGAAAAATAACCCATGCTATAATTACACGATGTTGGATTCCATATTAGGTGCTACAACCCAAGAAAGAGATCTAGGTGTCATAGTGGATAACACATTGAAATCGTCGGTTCAGTGTGCTGCGGCAGTCAAAAAAGCAAACAGAATGTTGGGAATTATTAGAAAAGGAATGATGAATAAAACGGAAAATGTCATAATGCCTCTGTATCGCTCCATGGTGAGACCGCACCTTGAATACTGTGTACAATTCTGGTCGCCGCATCTCAAAAAAGATATAATTGCGATGGAGAAGGTACAGAGAAGGGCTACCAAAATGATAAGGGGAATGGAACAACTCCCCTATGAGGAAAGACTAAAGAGATTAGGACTTTTCAGCTTGGAGAAGAGACGACTGAGGGGGGATATGATAGAGGTGTTTAAAATCATGAGAGGTCTAGAACGGGTAGATGTGAATCGGTTATTTACTCTTTCAGATAGTAGAAGGACTAGGGGACACTCCATGAAGTTAGCATGGGGCACATTTAAAACTAATCGGAGAAAGTTCTTTTTTACTCAACGCACAATTAAACTCTGGAATTTGTTGCCAGAGAATGTGGTTCGTGCAGGTAGTATAGCTGTGTTTAAAAAAGGATTGGATAAGTTCTTGGAGGAGAAGTCCATTACCTGCTATTAGGTTCACTTAGAGAATAGCCACTGCCATTAGCAATGGTTACATGGAATAGACTTAGTTTTTGGGTACTTGCCAGGTTCTTATGGCCTGGATTGGCCACTGTTGGAAACAGGATGCTGGGCTTGATGGACCCTTGGTCTGACCCAGTATGGCATTTTCTTATAAACAGGTGAAATGGCAAAGTTTTCCAGCATGTGGCATTATGAAGTCTTTTTTCATCCTTGATATATGTATTTGATGTTGGAAGGCATCCTGCTTGTTCAGTCTCGTACACCGAGGGCACGCAAGCTCTGAGTAGGATTCAACATATTCTTCCCCTTTTCTTTAATTGTTGTCGTTCTAATATTGATCCATGCTTCCTAGGGATGCAGCCAGGGCCGGTGCAAGCATGTTTGGCACCCTAGGCAAACCCCTCCCCCAACTTCCCTACTGCTGACCCTGGTTCCAGCAGAGCACTCCCTTCTTTGGCAGCACTGACTCCGGTACAGCACCCCTCTGGATCTCACATTGGTAGGTTTTTGCTGCCCCCAGAATTGTGACGCTCTAGGTGACTGCCCAGCTTGCCTAATGGAAGCACCGGCCCTGGATGAGGCACCAGCAAGTATCAACATGAGCGATACAACTGGAGCAGTTTGAGCCAGAAGTAAAATATCCCCACAAGCTCCCTGCAGTGGAACCTGGATATAATGGACAATGAAAAGATCACGTATTTAACCATAGTATGTAGGTTACCTTTTTAATATGTTGCTCCCTGTCTTGGGTGAATTTGTTATTAAAAAAAGTCAGGAATAAATCCAAATAAATAAATAGTAGGAAGATATCGCTTTTGTTACTTAACTACAGGTTTGAAGTTATTAATTAGATTTCACAGGCCAATGATTCCCTTTCCAAAAATTGTATTGACTAAGACATCCTTCGTATCATACCTTAGTTTCCAGCATCCTTTTCATTTTTCCAGGGCTAATCAGACATTCACCTATAGTAGCATTAGAAGGGATGTGCCGCTATATCAGGACATGAGAACATTAACATAGAAGTGTGACAGTAGGGAAAAAAAATCATATGGCCTATCTAGCCTGCTCATTCACACCTACTACTATCCATCTTTTCAATCCTTACCACTCCGACAGAGATCCTTTGTGTTCATCCCATGCGTTTCTGAATTCAGATGCTGTCCTTGACATCCTCACTTCCATATGATAAAGAAATGTTTCCTTAGTTTACTCCTGCATCTACCCCCTTTCATCCTTATCCCTTTACCCCTCATTCTAGAGTGTTTTTCATGCATCTTTGGAAAATCTCAGCAATTCACTTTTGGACACCAGGACAAGACCTCCCTTATCCTGAAGGCATGCCCCCCCCCCCCTGAAAACTGTCCCTTTCAGGACAGAAGGTAGGACTGGCTGCCCCCTCTCCTTGGAGAGACTATCCTCCAGCACCTCTCTTAGCTAGACAGGCACCCCTAGGAACTACCTCTGCCCTTGGAGGGAGAGCTTTGAAGAAGCCTGAACCACGAGGGCACAGGAGTTGTGTTAATCTCATGACACTTCCTCCTCTAGCACTCCTAATTCTATCCTGAAATCACTCACTTCATGCAGTGTCTGTGGCGCCACTGATGCTTCTCTTGTGAGGGGCAATTTTGGGGATCTTCTAACACAGACACCAACTTTTTGGGGCCAATTTTCAAAGAGTTAGGCTCCTAACTTTTGGAGTTTAGCCCTTAAATTAGCTCCTAGTTTCATTAGGCTCCTAAATTTAGGAATCTAAAAAGTGGGTGGCTATGGGGGAAGAGTTAAGGTGGCGAAACAAAGTTAGGAGCTTAGCACTGATTTTCAGAACTAGGCATCTCATTCAGGAGCCTAAATCTAGGCAATTAGGGGGCAATATTCAGCCCCTGAGTAGCTCAGCTAGTTAGATACTAGAGATGTGAATCGTGTCCTCGATAGTCTTAACGATCGATTTCGGCTGGGAGGGGGAGGGAATCGTATTGTTGCCGTTTGGGTGTTTAAAGTATCGTGAGTATCGTGAAAATCGTGAGCCGGCACACTAAAACCCCCTAAAACCCACCCCGACCCTTTAAATTAAATCCCCCACCCTCCCAAACCTCCCCCAAATGCCTTAAATTACCTGGGGGTCCAGCGGCGGTCCGGAACGGCAGCGGTCCGGAACGGCCTCCTGCAATTGAATCGTGTTGTCTTCAGCCGGCGCCATTTTTCAAAATGGCGGCGGCCATAGACCAACACAATTCGACTGCAGGAGGTCGTTCCGGACCCCCGCTGGACTTTTGGCAAGTCTTGTGGGGGTCAGGAGGCCCCCCCAAGCTGGCCAAAAGTCCCTGGGGGTCCAGCAGGGGTCCGGAAAACGATCTCCTGCCGCGAATCGTTTTCCGTACAGAAAATGGCGCCGGCAGGAGATCGACTGCAGGAGGTCGTTCAGCAGGGGTTCCGGACGATATTTTAAATCGTCAAAAAACGATTCACATCCCTATTAGATACCCATACGTGACTAATTAGCAGGGTGCACTCAGCAGTGTAGTCGCACCGCTGAATATACCCGGATATCTTAAAGTTAGCCATAACCGGCTAACTTTAGGACAACCCTACAGTCCAACCAGAGATAGCTCTTTAAATTAACCAGCTAACTCTGAATATCAGTTAGGCGGTTAACTTATGCAGATAGCTCCATTCCACCCTGAAACGCCCCAACATATCCAGCTAAAATTTAGCTGGATAAACGCTCAGTATATCCAGGTAAGCCATTTAGATGCATAACTATTACATTGTGGGGCGGAGTTTCAGAGCCCTGCTCGCCTAAATCCGCCCAAAACCGGGCGGATTTAGGCGAGCAGGGCCCTGCGCGCCGGTATGCCTACATTCAAAGAGGCCTACCGGCGCGCGCAGACCCCGGGACTCGCGTAAGTCCCGGGGTTTTCGGAGGGGGGTGTGTCGGGGGCGGGCCCGGTCGTCGCGGCGTTTCGGGGGCGTGTGGGCAGCGTTTTGGGGGCGGGTACGGGGGCGTGGCTACGGCCCGGGGCGGTCCGGGGGCGTGGCCGCGCCCTCCGTACCTGCCCCCAGGTTGCGGCCCGGCGCGCAGGAGGCCCGCTTGCGCGCGGGGATTTACTTCTCCCTCCGGGAGGCGTAAATCCCCGGAGAAAGGTAAGGGGGGGGGGGGGTGTAGACAGGGCCGGGCGGGTGGGTTAGGTAGAGGAAGGGAGGGGAAGGTGAGGGGAGGGTGTTAGAGGATTCCCTCCAAGGCCGCTCCGATTTCGGAGCGGCCTTGGAGGGAACGGGGGTAGGCTGCGCGGCTCGGCGCGCACCGGCTATACAAAATCGATAGCCTTGTGCGTGCCGATCCAGGTTTTTAGCAGATACGCGCGGCTCCGCGCGTATCTACTAAAATCCAGCGTACTTTTGTTTACGCCTGGAGCGCAAACAAAAGTAGGCCTATTCGCGGAGTCTGAATATCCGCCCCTATCTGTCTAAATGGCATTTGAATATGGACCTCATAGAGGCCAATACACAATAGGCTGTTTAGTGAATAAATTGCCCAGCTAAAGTTAGCCAGATAATTTGTCCTGTATATACAACAGGATCAATGTCCCGCTGAATGCACCATCCCAGATTTATTCAGCTACATATAGTTGGATAACTTAAAAACCTAACCGGCTATGTTTTTTAGTTATCTGGCTTTGTGTGGCCGTATGACTTGCTACTTAACCGGATAGCTTTAAAAGATCTTTAAAGGTTATCTGGCTAAGTAGAACTGTCATAAAGAATCAAAAGCAAACAAATAAAGGGGTCAGCCGGCCAATCACCTCCCTCCCTCCCCTCAAAAATCTTATAAAGTCCTTGCCGGGCCCTGATCTCCTCACCCCTCAAAACCTTTAAATGGTGCAGAGACCCCCCCTGTCCTGGTGTTTTATAAACTGAAAAATCAGTGCGGTACTCTCCCTTCCCTCCTAACTACCCACAAGGATGCTGAATGAGGCGGCGCCCTCCCCCCTTCTTCCTTCTCCTTCAGGGTCATGGTTGGATGCCCCATACTTGCTGAACCCCATATGTGGTTTGATGGGGTCTACGTTTTTTCTGACAAAGGGGAATTTAGGCAACCACAAAAATAAAACCAGTCTCCAAAACTGCAAAACCAAAAGAAGGAAGGGTGGCTGGGAACTTCCTTCAGAACAACTTTTCAAAAATAAACAAAACGAGTTCTTAATCAAAAGGGAAGAAAAAGAACCACCTTCGCTACATCTGTCTGAACCCAAGCCTTTCCCATAAGGCCCGACCATCTTCTTTCCCAAAAAAATAAAAACAAAAACAAAAGAAAACAGGAGCAGAAAGAGATCCATCCTGCCTCCTGAAAAATGTAAGTAAAAATTCACATCCTCTCTAGATGTTTCTCCCTTTTAAAGGAACAGGAAGGAACCACTCAGCTACCCACACGGGGGGGGGGGGGGGGCAGGAAACCACTTGGTCTGCTTCTCCTCTGCCTACACAGATGGTACAGTCTTTTGTAGAGATCCAGTTGGGATCTACAATAGTGCAAATGGAATATGGTGCTGGCTTCTGAATATTGTGTGTTTAGGATACCTCAGAATGTCTGGGGCCTCTCCACTCCAGTGGCGACTCCTCTTTTTGGGGGACTATTTTCTCTGGTGGCAGGAACAGTTCCTCTTCTCTGCACACAACTCCTACCTTGTCCAGCAGGCACTTCTGTGCCTGTGCACAATAAACGGGAGTATTGCCTGTGTCACCCTGTGCCAGTCCTGCTGGGGGTGGGAGAGTTGAGGATGAGGCTGAGTACTGTGGCACTGGAAGGATCTTGCTGTGTCACGCTAGCTCTGTTTAACATGAGCTCACAAGCCCAAATAGTTTCCATCTTTCAGGAAACTAGAAGAATTGTGGTTCTGAGACAAAGGGTTTGTTCAGTTCCTTGCAATTTCTACACCATTTCTCTCTTTTCCTTCTCATTATCTCTGCTTCACTGGTATATGCATATATAATGGATTATGGATGGTGAATTAAGTCTGGGTGTATGCTGGTACACTATATCAATGACTGGTGGCTGTAGCGGCCCTCCTAAATGGTCAGTTTTCCCAACGGAAAGAATAAATAATGGAGTGTCCCAAGGATCTGTACTTGGACTAGTATTGTTTAATGCAGAGGTTTGCAAACCTGTCCTGGTGGAGCCCCAGTCATAAATTTGCATGCACTACCTTTATAGCATGCAAATTGCATTTCATGCATATTCATTGTGGATATCCTGAAAACCTGACTGGCTGGGGGTCCTCCAGGACAGGTTTGGAAACCACTGGTTTAATTGATTCATTAATGATCTGAAATGGGAAGCACTGAGGTGATGAAATTTGTAGATGATGCTAAATAATTTAAAATAATTTAAACACAAGCAGACTGTGAGGAATTGCACTCGGATCTTGCAAGAATGGGGAAGTGGGCAACTAAATGGCAGATAACATTTAATGTGAACAAGTAAAAGGTGATGTACATAAGGAAAAATAATTCCAACTGTATGTACACAATCCTGGGTTCCAATTAGGCACATGCATTAGTTTGAAACAAATGGGAAATCTGAACCAAAAAAGCCCATTTTCAGTTCAGTTTGTTTCAAATGAAATGAATGACTGGTGCATCTGAAAAACCTGACATTTTTGGACTTTTTATTTTGACAAATAGTGCATGCTATTTGCCAAAACAAACAAAAAATAAATCCAAAAAATCCAAATAAAAGTAAAATAACCCTCAAATGAAATTTGGCTGAAAAATTGGTCAGAAATGAATGAAACAAACTGAACCAAAAATAGCTGGGTTGAAAAAGGGTTTGGACAAGCTTCTGGAGGACAGATCCATTACCAGTTATTAATCAGACAGACTTAAGGATTGCCAACTCTTCATTGTGGGTGTGAGCAACAAGAAATTAATGCATCCATTTGGATCTGCCAGGTACTTGCTTTTGATGCGGATTGGCCACTGTCAGAGACTGACACTTCACATCTTATGTTCCTTTTATTGCTGCTCACGCAATATTAGGCAGCATCTTGCTACCATACAAGTAAAAAGAAAAATTAAAATCATGATTGGGACTTGGTATGGGTTCCAGCAGGCAGAAACCCTATACAGTATCGGCCAAATTTTAAAAGCCCAGCATGTGTAAAAATCAGTACTTATGCGCGTGGCCGGGTCCTGCGCGCGCTGCACGCATTTTCAAAAGGGCCCGGCCATGCGCGTAAGTGCCAATACGTGCACAAGTGCCTGGCCCTGTGGTCTGGGCGGGGAGGGGTGGGACGAAGGCTGGCTGGGACAGCGGCCATTAGCCGTTGTCCTGGGGAAGTGCACGCCAGCAGCCTGCCGGTGCATGTAAAAATACTTCTGCTCCCGAGGAGCAGCAAGTAATAAAATAAAAAAAAAATTGAGGAAAGGTAGGTGGTGGATAGGAGAGGGGAAGGGGAAGGTAGGTTAGGCAGAGGGTTAGGGAAGTTCCCTTCCAGTCCGCTCCTTAATTGGATCGGACTGAGCGAGAACTGGGGAAGGCCCGATTGCATTGCCGTGCGTACTTTCCAAAAACTCCCACCTCCTTGCACGCGCCGCCTGCACCTGCGTGCGCCGGTTATAAAATCTGGTGCGCATGTGCGCGCGGACAACGGATTTTATAACATGGCCGCTGGCACGCGCATGTTATAAAAGCGGCGCGTTCATGTGCACTCGCCGGGAACCGTGCATGTTTTAAAATCGACCCCTGTATGTATATAGGAATTCCTTTCATGACACTCCTATCCCAATTCCTGCTTTCACGCTCTTTTCTTTTTTTATTCTGCCTTTCCTTTAAAAAACACTTCACTGCAGTCTTCTCTTTTTCTGTTATGTATCTGATATTATCTGGTCACAGTAATAAAGATAGTTAAACGTAAAACACTTCACTGCCTCTTTCGCTGTCAGTTTTATCTCCTCCCCTCTTTTTTTTTTTTTTTTTTGTCTACATCCTCTCCCAGCACAGGTTCCTGCTCGGTTTGACCTTCCCGGCTGTGAGGTGCCCCGAGCATGCTCAGAGCTGCTGGGAGGTTGAAATACCATGAGAAGACGCAGAATAGCTCATTTCCATGATACTCCAGTGTGATCTGGAACTGGAAACATTCCGTCCCGTATACTCGTGATTCACAGATGCAACTTTTGGCAATTTGCCCTCATGGATTATATTTGGCTGGTGATATTTAAAAACTGCTAGGTAAAAGGGGGTTTGGAGGTTTTTCTTTTGTTTTTTTTTTTATTTTAAATATCGTGCTCACCTCTGAGAGAGATGGGGCAGAGAATGATTACAGAGGAAGAGAAACAGAAATGTAAAGCAGAGAGAAAGAGACAGAGGGATGACAGAAACAACTAAACAGTGAGAAACAAAAAACAACAGCGTGTAGGACAGAGAGAGAGAGCGCGCGGGAGAAACAAACAGTGGAAAAACCTAAGTTGCTAAGGCAGTGATGCTGCTTGACTTTTTCCCTTTGAGGCCCTATTTTTGGCAGGGTACATTGTACTCCAGAGGTTCCCAAACCTGCCCTACTGACCCTACAGCCAGTTGGGTTTTGAGGATGTTCACAATGAATATGTGCACTCATTGGAAACTCAGTATATGCAGATTTATCACATACTGCATGGAAGACCCCCTTTGCCTTAATTTAATTAATTCAATGGCCTTAATCCAGGAAGATGGTGTAATCCCATCTGCTCTTGCTGGTAGGCTATATGTGTTTCAGCTCTATTGGTGGTGTACTAGGACCCAGGAGAGTTTCCAGAGACTTCTCCTGGAGGGATGGAAGAGCCATCAGCAGTTAAGTATGCCTGAGGAAGTGGGAGGGTGTTCAGATCAGAAACCCTCCTCCCCAGCACCTCCTTCTTTCCAGGAAGACCCTCAAATAGGAAGTATAAGAAGGAGGCATCTGAGCACTGGTATGAGATACCAGTGGACATGCGTTTGCGGGACCAGGGAAGCAGCCCCAGGGTTTTGGCATGGTGGACAAGCTGTGGCACACTTCAGATGGAGTTGTTTCTGCCCTCAACAAAAATATGACTCAATTCAGAACATCCAGTAAGAGGCCAGCATCTTAGTTCCAAGGAGCTGGGAGAGAGGAAACATCTATACAGCTAGAAGAGAAACAATGATCCTACACAGATTGCATTGTTCTTTCTCTTGTAAATATCTGATATTTTTTCTACCTCAACAATAAATGCAAACCATTGTGAACAACACCACATAGGGTTCATTTCAACAGCTACACTATCCCTTATAGATGACTTCCACCTTTTCCATCCCTATAACAGGCAGGGAGGTGGCTGGCTATCCAGCAAAAATAAATAGGATGGCTTGGGGTCCCACAGCCCTACTGTCTGGTTATGGAGGAACTAACTGGGAACTTTTGGCTCAGGCACACCATGTAGGTGACTTTCTCAGCCTTGTGGAAGCTGATTAGTTATGTGGCTAAGTCAGACGAGCCATAGAGCAGGTCTAAACTTAGCCAGTTATAACTTATATGGCTAAGCGCGGATATATATACATATATTCAGCGGCTTAGCCGTGCTGCTGAATATACCTTGTAGCTTAGCCGAATAAGTTATATCAGGATACGTAAACGGCCAGCTTTGATTACTGACCTCACCTGTTCTAAATTCAAGTTCAAGGTGAGTTACAATTCAGGTCTATTGTTTCTGAAAATTGGAGGGTGGCCAATGTAACACCGATCTGTAAAAAGAATTCTAGGGGTGAACTGGGAAACTGTAGACCAGTGAGCCTAACTTCAGTGCTGGGAAAAATTGAAGAAACTATTCTAAAGAACAAAATCACAGAACATATAGAAAAACGTGTTTTAATGGGACACGGCCAGAATGGATTTGCACAAGGGAAATCTTGCCTCACCGATCTGCTACATTTTTTTGAAGGGGGTTAATAAATATGTGAATAAAGGTGAGCCAGTGGATTTTGTGTATTTGGTTTTTCAGAAGGCGTTTGACAAAATCCCCGATGAGAGACTCCAGAGAAAATTAAAAAGACACAAGATAGGATGCAATTTCCTACTGTGGATTACAAACTGGATAAAAGATACAGTAGGACTAAATGGTCAGTTTTCTTAGTGGAGAAAAGTAAACAGTGGAGTGCCTCAGGGATCCGTATTGGGACAGGTGATTTTGAATGTATTTATAAATGGTCTGGAAAAGGGATACGATGAGTAAGGAGATCAAATTTGCAGGTGACACAAAATTATTCTGAGTTGTTAAATCACAAGTGGATTGCATGAAATTGCAGGAAGACCTTGTGAGACTGAGAGACTGGGCAATCAATTGGCAGATGAAATGTAATGTGAACAAGTGCAAAGTAATCCACATAAAGAAAAGTAACCCACACTGTAGTTACGTGATGTTAGGTTTCGTATTAGGAGTTACCAACCAGGAAAAGGATCTGCATGTCATTGTGGCCAATCCTTTGAAATCCTTAGCTCAGTCTGCAGAATGCTAGAAATTATTAGGAAAGGAATGGAGAATAAAACGGAAAATGTCATAATACCTCCAGGGCCGGTGCAAGGGGATTAGGCGTCCTAGGCACCCTCTGCCTTGCGCCCGCCCCCCTCCCCCCTGGTCACGCCGCCACCCCTCCCCGGTCTCGGCCCCTACTCCTACCTCATTCTCGATGGCGCCCGCCGAGCGTGTGCTTTTCTGGGCCCCGAGCAGGTTGGGCGCTGCTCCCGGCCCCGCCGAATCTCCACTCCTCTTTGCCGCCGCTCGCGGCCCCCACATGGCTCACGTCCCCCTAATGGTCGGCACCCAAAGCCCAGGCCTAGTTCACCCAGTGCTTCCGCCGGCCCTGAATACCTCTGCATCGCTCCATGGTGAGGGCAAACCTAGAGAACTGTGTGCAATTCTGGTCGCCGCATCCCAAAAAAGATATAGTTGAACTATAAAAGGTACAGAGAAGGCTGCCCAAAATGATAAAGGGGATGGAACGGCTTCCTTATGAGGAAAGGCTGAAGAGGTTAGGGCTGTCCAGCTTGGAGAAGAGATGGCTGAGGGGGGATATGGTAGAGGTCTATGAAATCATGAGCGGGATAGAATGGGTTAAATGTGAATCGGTTATTTAGTCTTTGAAAAAATGCAAGGACTAGAGGACACTCCATGAAGTTTGTAAGTAGCACATTTAAAACAAATTGGAGAAAATTCTTGTTCATTCAATGCACAATTAAACTCTGGAATTTATTGCTGGAGGATGTGGTAAAGGCAGCTAGTGTAGTTCGGTTTAAAAAAGGTTTGGACAAGCTCCAGGAGGAGAAGTCCATAAATTGTTATTGATCAGTTAGACTTGGGGAAAGCCACTACTTACCCATAGGGGTTAGCAGCCTGGGATCTATTTACTGCTTGGGATCCTGCCAGGTACTTGTGACCTGGATTGGCCATTGCTGGAAACAGGATACCGGGCTTGATGGATCCTTGGTCTAACCCAGTATGGGAATTCTTATGTTCAGGTACTATGGTTATTTTCCTGCCCAAGCAGACTTACATTCTAATTCAGTGTTTTCCTACCTTTTCAAGTTCAAGGCGATCACCTGTATTAACAAAAAATGTTGTGTGGCACACTAACCTCCATGGGGTATGGCAGTGGGGCCATGGAGAGGACTCATATGGTCAAAAGAAGTGGTGGGGAAGTACTGAAAGCCTCGCCAGTCTCTCTTTCAAATTTTACAACAAAGGGAGGGAGGGGGACGAAGACACAAGTGAACCTGTCGTGATGAATCAATTCTCTTTATATGCAAGTTTAGGAGAAGGGAGAAATCGGTACGATGCAGGCAGTCAGTTCAGTTAGTGACCTTGGCTGTCGCATGTGACGCCAAAGCTCCTTCACCGTTGCTGCTCCCAGCACTCAGAATGAGTCACATTCGGTGTTCAGTTCATGCTCTCCCCCCCTTCTCACTCAGCCTGGGGATAGGACAGAGGCTGGAAGGACTCAAAGATGGAGAAGATGAGGAGGTGCTGTGTGCAGTGTGTGCACGAAGCAGGTCTCAGCTATCTATGCTCACTCATGACATAGTTAGGAGGAAGAGACGTGCATGATTACACATGTTCTCAGAAAGGAACTCCTACAGTCTTAAGAGACATTAGTAGTGTCTTTTTTTTTTTTTTTTTTGCTGCAGTGTGCTGAGAGTCCAGGCAACACACCTGATCAGTTTTGAAGGCACACCAGTGTACCATGGCACACAAGTCAGGGAAACACTGCTCTAAGTTGTACCTAAGGAACTGGAAGGTGAAGTAACTTGCCCAAGGTTACAAAGAGCATCTGAAGGCAAAACACTATTCAAACCCTGGTTTCTCTGGTTCTCAACCCTGCTGCTCTAACCACTAGGTTTGTCCTTTGGAGTCTTTCTCAAGCTCTTCATTTCCTGAAAGCACATGTCCCTTCATATAATAATCTGACATGTTCAGATTGCAGTTTTGTTTGTGTCAAGCAACCACACTTGAAAAGCAAAGAGAAGCAGATCAGGAGTAGCTAGGATAGATGTGACAGATGACTGTGTAACATGTCTGTGAGGTGAATTTCTAGGAAAATACAATTCTCTCCTGTGAGAATGGATTCATAGCGGATTTGCAATACAATGCAATATGATAGAATGGGTTTCCCCCCTTTTTGTGTCTCTGGAAAAAAAGCTTCATTAATCTGGTCCCATGACTCGGAAACATAGGGCTGGAGGGACCTCAAAGTCGCCTTGTGGTCCATGTGA
Organism: Rhinatrema bivittatum; assembly: GCF_901001135.1. Taxonomy (NCBI): domain Eukaryota; kingdom Metazoa; phylum Chordata; class Amphibia; order Gymnophiona; family Rhinatrematidae; genus Rhinatrema; species Rhinatrema bivittatum. The sequence goes on along the minus strand of NC_042617.1, from coordinate 39,474,214 downwards.
AGCCAATTCTAGTCTTCAAGTGCCACAAAAAGGTCTGGTATCAGGATGTCTTCCCTGAACAATATGCATGAGATATATTTGCATGCAGTGCTGCTATTTTATGCAAATTCATCTCACGCATATTCCTGAAACATATCTTGAAACCAAGCCTGTTTTGTGACTCTTGAGGACCAGAGTGCCTCCCCTGTTCTACTCCCTCTCCAATCAGGATCCACTTTTCCTATTGTAAACAGAGTTATTGAAACCAAACAGGGTTCCTGAAACAAAATATCAAATTACTTGTATAGAGCTAGTAAAAAAAAAAGTGTTGTTGGGCCTGGAGGACTTTAGCACTTAGATAAAATAGCTGGGTTTTTAAATAAAAGAATTAGGGCCAAGTTTAAAAGTTAGATGCCCTGAGTGGGTTTTTTTGTTTTGTTTTTTTACTACCCTCGGACAAATAAGGAAGCATCTTTGTTGGCTGGTAGGACTCTAGAGTTTGGGCACTGCTGGGGTACACAGAGAAAAAGACGACAAAAATCCAGTTCACAGTTTATCTCTAGCAGCTACTTGAAACCAAAGTTGTCATGAAAACTATACCTGCCTTCAGAAGAACCTCCTGGCTGAGAGAAAAAAAAAGAGGGAAGGGTTTTGCAGCCAGTGCTTTGTGGCATCTGTAGGAAGAACCGAGAGAGATACAACCTGCGACAAATTCAAGCTCCGCAAAGCCTAATAAATCCCTCAGGATTGAAAAGAAACTGCCTGAATTGACTGTGAGAGGGAATTTGCTTTTTAGTGAGCAGGAATTTTGAGAGAGATAATTTTGGGTTAAATTTCATAGAGCTTGGTTTGAATGTGTGGATGATTGCATATTAAGCTGGCTTCTGTCAAGGAAAGGATGAAATAATTAAAGCAAAGCTGGAGTAGCACGTGGCAATTCATCATTGATCCATTTTATTTTGAGAAAAGAGTGAAAGCGAAAGAATATCCATTTGAATGCAAGAAAATTCAAAGTGGAGAAGCCAACCAGAGAAATACTGCTAATCCATATTATGATAAGGAATCTAGAGTGATTAATCCTACATCTCACCAATTCTCAGGCAGCTATTTCTGCTGCAACAGGAAATTATTCCTTGAATAAAGGGAATGTTCCAACATAGAGACAGGCTGAACACTATGAGGTCAATATTCCAAATCCATTTAGACAGATAACGTAGTAGTTATCCATCTAAATGGCTCACCTGATTATATTTAACACTTTTCCAGCTAAATTCTATCTAGATAACTTGGGGGCATTCCATGGGCAGACTATAGGTGTTCTGGGAAGGAGCAGAATTAGCTTGTTAAGTTAACTGGCTAACTCCCATATTTGGCATTAGCTAGCTAACCTAATGGCTAATTCTGGATGGGCTGTAGGGCTGTCCTAAAGTTATCTGGTTATATTCAGTGGTGTGACCAAGCCACTAAATATACCCTGCTATGTTTATCTGGCTAACTAGCCAAGTCGCACAGGGGCTGAAAATGGACCCCTATAATATTTGGGACAATTCTGGTGGTCTTTTGAAGTGCCTGCTACCTTGATACAAAATCATTCCTTTAACAGAACACAGGCTGCAGTCTCTAGTAGCAGTTCTAGGCTGCAGTGTCAGTTAGCAGTACCTGGCAGAAATACTTACTCCATCAGTGCCTCCAGAAAAGAAAAAAAATCTACAATTTTCAGTTGCTGTATGGCAGAGCTTCATAAAATGGAAATTGAAGGGTGTTGAGTGAGAGAGTGCTTGAATAAAATTTCACCAATATCCTTTTGAAGAATTTCTTTATCAGTGCTGTAAAATTGAACTAAAACCATTAAAAAAAAGAAAAAAAACCAAAGACAGGGATTACACTACTTTTAATGTTTATTTTGCACCCAGTTAGCTAAACTCAAAATTCAACAAAGTTCCAGGTTAAAGGTAAAAACATTCATATAAAGTTTTCTTGTGGAAGAATTATCAAGGTTTGCAGTTTTTATTTCTTTAAAGATAGGGAGTAGGTACCCTAAAGAAAAGAGGAAAGAAGATTCATCTGTGACAGCAATCTACATTAATGAGGTCACCGCATCCAAAGTAGGCAAAGTCGCTGTTGAGCGAAAACAGAAAAGAGATAAGTGTGCACATACCTGACACTAATTTTTTAGGTTCTGACCAGACTAGATAAACAGACTAAGTACTAAATGGACTGAACAGACAAACATTTTTTTTCAAACATATACTTACTTACCTGGATGAGATTACAGGAGACTTTTGCAAGAAGAAAAAAATTCTGGCAAAATGAAAAGCCAGAAAGGATCAATCTTTATATCACAGAAATGGCTCGAAGGATGCAAAACCTTGAAAGAAGATAAGACAAGAAACAAGATACTTATCAGTTTATGGTTTTATGTGAAGGACCTTGAGTTTGAAGTGTCTTTGAAAGTTTTGAACTAAACATTTAAAGAAAAAAAAGAAATTCAGTAGAGGAAAAAGAACATAACTGACAAGTCTTGTATTGTTTGATCTCTGTTATTCATTGGGTTATCTGTGTTATCAAATGTTAAGTATACTCTGCCAACTGGTTAGAGTTTGTTCTGTTAAAATTACTTCATCTTAAAATAAAAGAACAATACATTTGAAGTAGTACAATAACTAACTGTCATTTATTGAACAAAATGTACTTGGCTCTTGTTTTCCCTCCCTACCTCTGGGAGACTATTTTGGGTGGGTTTCTTGGCCCCTTTTTATCTCCAGAACCTGATAGGGAAAAGGAGTTCTCTTTTGTGGAAGCCAGCGAGAGAATACGTCTCAGAAAAACCTCTTAGATTAACAACTATATCATTTTTCCTTATTTACCATGTGTGGGAGGGTTTTTCTGTTCCTCCGTGTTGGTTAAACTGTATCATCCCAGATGGATACCTGCCAAGCCTGCTCTTACAGACCTGCAAGAATGGAAAAGATTCCACTGCCCCCCCACCCGAGGTAACTTGTCCCACCTACAAATTACCCTCACAAGCAGAGAGCATGATTCCGAAATGTGAATCTAACTCTCCCCTGCTGCAGTATAGAGATGTCAGCTAATTGCAGTGAGCACAGAGTTAGCTGCAGAATACACTCTCACGTCTTAGCCTTGATTTTTATCTACTGAAATGACTGTTATTTTCCAGAATCAATTCATATTCCTAAATATGTGCTGCTGGTCAAAGGCAAACCCCCAAAATCCCAAACTGCAACTGTGCTTTACTTCCCAGCTTTCTTATTCTTCTGGCCTCTCTTTCTTACAATGAAGAAGCATCGAGCTTATAACCATGTCTCATTGCCAGCCTCCCCCCCCCCCCCCCCAAATGAAGGAAAATTGTTATAAATATCACAAGAGATTTATCACTGCTGCACATCGCTCTCTGGCACAGGCTACTCATCTTTAAACACAACAGCTACAAAAAGCATATGTTCTGGGATCCAGTTACTGAGGGAGGGTTGAGGGTTTTTTTTCCCTGCCAAAGACAATAATAATTATTATTTTTTTTAAACAAAATATACACCAGAGAGGAATGCACTGCAGCAAATAACTCAGAGTGCTTATTATATTTCATGCAGCTTTTCTAAACAAGTTTTCAGCCCTGCTGGCCTGCTGTCAAACAGAAGGCAACTGACAATAGCAAAAATCCCATTAAAGCTGAGAAGGTTTCCTTCCTGAGGTGACCAGAGCCAGAAATAGCAATGTTGGCTTGTTCCTCAGTTTGGCACCAGGGACTAATAATGCCTGAACTCCTCATGGAAATCTTGTCTAATTCCAGCCAACTGCAGCTCCAGCGAGAGCTGGGCTGACGCACAAACAGTCAATATAACAACATTCTTCTTGAAAGGCTGAACAATGGGGCCATGGCAGGAGTATAATTAATAACGTCAACACAGAACAAACAGAGGGTGTAAAAATAGGCCAGGCACGGGGCCCAGACGCCGCCTTCGGGCTGGAGGGGCACAGATGTTGTGGGGTGTCTTGGACCCTGAGGGAGAGGTGGAAAGCCTGAAGTGAATAAAAAATAAATACCCATAAAAGAGAGAAAATCCTTTACCTATGAGTTCCTGTCTGCTTAATGGCGCAGGTGGCAATGCCAGTGGCCTGGAGCTGCAAAGGATATATTATATATATATATATATATATATATTATACTCATTTCAATCTGAGCATGTCATCATTCATCAATAGACATATCTAGTACGGTATATATATATATATATATATATACCGTACTAGATATGTCTATTGATGAATGATGACATGCTCAGATTGAAATGAGTATAATAACAAGCAGCAAGGAAGGATAATATAGGCTTCTTATGAGTCTCTCAAAGGCACGAGAGCCGAGAGATTGAGTTCTGAGTTCCCTTGGCACCTGACACTGATAGCAGCACACTGTCTGTCTGGCCTTAATAGTTTTCTCCGACATCATGATTGATCCCTACAAATATGAAGACGATGTCACAAAACTCACGCTCCTAAATTCAACTGAGAATTACGGTAGGTGCCTAACTTAGGGGCCTAAATTTAAGTGGTCAGCTTTTTTTTCAATATCATTTTTTTTTTTTTTAGTGTATCCAGATTTTCGAAAGGTATTTGCTAAAGTTCTACCAGAGAGACTCTTGAGGAAGTTGAAAAGCCATGCAATAGGAGACAATTGGACAAGCAATTGGTTAAAGGATAGGAAACAAACTGTTGGTCTAAATGGTCAGTTTTTCCATGGAGAAAGATAAATAGTGACTTGCCCAGGGATCTGCACTGGAACCAACGTTGTTTAACATATTCATAAAATATGGAAAAAAAAGAATAAATTGAGGTGATCAAATACAGGCCTGGATTTACCCACAGGGCCTGTTTCTAGAATGACAAAATTTGGGGGTGGCACATTTCTTACACACAGTGCCCTACAGACCACCAATCCCGCCCTGGACCTCAAAACACCGCTGCCATCACACCTTCACCCTCACCCTCTGTTTCAGGTGGGATAGTGGCATGGCAATGGTACTAACAGGGCCCAGGGGCATCATCTGGCTAAATATGTCACTGATCAAATATGTAGAGACACAAAGTTATACATCAATCATTTTTTGTTTCTTATCTGCCTTTCCATCAAACATACTCAAGGAAAACTAAAACAGAATAAAAATCATAGTTATTCAAAGTAGTTAAACATGAGCAGACTAGAAGAATTGCAGGAGGACCTTGCAAGACTCAGGAACTGGGCATTTAAACCCTTAATTCAATCCTTCTTCCAAGGATTCCTGCATCTACTAAATACAGGTGATCCAGAGGAATTGACAGGGGGAACAGATGGAGCGGGACCAGTCTCAAGAATCAGGATAAAGTCCTGACTTGCTTCCTTGGGCCTTAGCTCACAGTTAAAGTCCCAGGCACTAACACTAGCAAGCCCAATTGTGACACGTCTATGGGATACAATCTTCTCCAGTTGGCACTAGGCAAAATACTGAAAAGGAAAAACAAGCCATTCTGCCTTACAGGCCAGAACCCAGCTAAGGTGATTGGCATTACCCAGAATGCTCCCTCAAGTCCCGTGCGATGCATAATCCTCATGGTCTCAGGAACAAATCATAACAAACAACAGTAGAATATGGGGCACCTCAGCTTCACCATGTTAGCGGCAAATGTTCTTCATGAAAGAGATCAGGCTTTTTTCCTGATCACTCTCCCTCCTCCTTTGTTCACCAACCAGATGTCAGTTTTAGCTGCTGTATCTTCTTTGCATTGTTCAGCTATGATGGGACACGTCTCACTCGTGGGGGTAAGACTACCGCCAGGGTCCCTGCTACTTACAATTCCCCCCATCTCTCTAAGGTTCACTTAGAGCCCGGTGTAGCAAGTGGAAGGAGTTACAGGGCAGCAACATTAAATAAGCGGCTTCTCTTTCTCCTTATGAGGCTCATTTGTTGATGCAGAAATCTGAGTGGTGCTTCCCTCAGCTTGGGGGTAACAAGAGTTACTTCTTCCATGGTCCTTCTTCTATCTGCCTTCATCCATTAGCTTCTGCAAGGTAACTCCTAAGCACGGAGGCTCCTCTGGGGTTCACTCATTCTTCCACATATGTGGTGGGCTTTCCCCCGTATGGTCCCTTACTACATCCAGTACTTACATTACCCATCATGGATGCAGGTACCTGTGCTCTAGCCACCTCCGTGAACACCCCTATTTCAGCAGGTGGTGGGAATTCATCTAGCAGCTCACCCCAGGCACTCCAGACACCCCTTCTACCACTTGAACAGTAGCCGCTTTCTCCAGTCCCAGATGAGCATCCATGGCCTGGTAATATGCAGCCTGGCACGGCACCTAGGCTAGCTCATTTGGGAAGAGGCTTGCATCAAACTTCTTCCCTACCAGGAAATCTTTCAAGGGATGAGGGTGAAGGGAAAGCCGACGGGGAGCTTTTGTATCACCTTCCAGGGATGGAGGGAGGAGGGCAAGCCAATGGGGGACTGTGGTCTCTTGATCACAGCCATGAGTTTGGAAACAGCCAGGAGTACAAAAAGGAGGCCAAATTCCAGCTGATTCCACACAAGCAAATTCTTTATTTACACGCAAAACCAAAAGTATAGCACAGAGGCTGCTTACCTCAGCTGTTTCACACCAGTCCAATATTCACAGTTCTTGCTTAGGCTGATTTCACTGGTAAACAAAGTTTTTGTTTCCTTCAGGCTTTTTGGTGTTCCAAATAGATTTTTTGATGTTGATCACAGATATTACTTCGAAATTTGTACATCACATAAGGTTTTTGAGAAACAGCCAATTTCATGTTACAATAATTGCGAAATTTTAAAACATAATCTCGTGTACATATATTTTCTTGCTGAACAGTAGTTTTTATGATTTTTAAAATTCATGTCATATTTTTAATGGCTATAAGCAATGTAACATGTAACAGAGACTAAATTTTTTAAAAAATACACCAAGAAACTCTGCCTGATCATGCCAGAACTTGCTCGGGCAAGCCCCAGCTCAGCCTCAAGATTCCAACTTGTTTCCATGACGACGCAGCCTTATTTAAGCAGCAGCAATGAGTAGACGCTTATGCAACGACTGTTGATGGTCTTCTGCAAGGTACAAAACATGTTGCGTGAACAGTCTTCAAGAATGTCGTTTGTAACTTTCTAGGCAACTATATGACAGCAGACTATGTCGAACAGGTTGAAAATCTGCTTCAGGCATACAAATTGATGAAGTGCAACATGTCATTGAAGATACATTTTCTTCATTTCCACTTGGACTTCTTCCCAGAGAACCTTGGCGCTGTGAGTGACGAACATGGTGTAAGGTTTCATCAAGACATTGTCAAAATGGAGAAATGGTATCAAGGCAAGTGGAACCCCTCCATGCTGGGTGACTATTGTTGGACTGTCATCCACGAAGCATCAGACAGTGATTACAAATGAAAACCTGAGACAAAACATTTTTAGTTTTGTTTTCTGGTGCCAACATTGCCATTATAGCTTATGCCGCTATAGACACGTAACAATGCTTAATGTATATCGCACTTTTCTGGCAAACGGTAAGTGATAAAGACATTATAAATGCATATTTGTGTTCAGCTTGTTAAAATATACTTGTTTCCTCGAAGGTTGTGGAGGAAATAAAATGCTCCCAGAAATTTGTTTACCAGTGTTTCCTGCCTTCTTTCTGGGTCCTCCCCTGCCTTCTGGAGATTGTCCTTATCCAAGGCTGAAGGTATCCTCTCTGACCCAGATTTTCTTATTGTGATGGCTCTTTAAGGAGGACCGGGCCAGATAGCTGTGGTTGGTCCTTTAAGATGTTCTGTGGGAGTTTCTTATACACTCCCTCACAGGGACTTAATGTTGCCTGCAGAGGGAGATAGGTGGGATGACTGCAGACCACATCTGGCCTTGCATTAGCTGTCAGCAGTGAACACAAAAGCTTCACTGCACCTCTGGGAGGAGCAGTTAAGTTTTTATATTGCCAGTGGATTAATGCTAAACACAATTTGTGCTAACCCATTTTATATATTAATAAGCGACTTTAATGTTAATAAGGATTAATGAACAAGCGACTGGAAACTTGATGTGATGGGTATGCTCAGTGAAATAAATATTGACGCAAATTCTGTTTGCACATGTATACCTCATGTTTTAAATATGTTTCTTTTATATGTATTGTTTCTTTTATGCTGTATGTAATGTTATTATTGCATTATTTCATCGTGGATGTTCAGTTGTAATCCGCGCTGAATGTATTCTTTGGAAGTAGCGGAATATAAGTATTTTTAAATAAATAAATATCTGACTTAGGCTAGCTAAGATATTTCTAACTGCATTGCTGCATTGTCTATGTCTAGTGTTTCCCAAACTGGGAATGACAGTGAATTGCAAAAGTCTTGTAAGTGCATACCTGCCAAGCTTCCTGCAATCAATGGGAGACTTCCACTTAGTGGGTGCGTGAGCCCTTTGTGCTATGGCATAGTTGATGTAGCCTCAAGGGTAAGCACACGAGGCCTACACCGGCAGCTGGTGAATGCGTCCTGTAGCAGGACAGGCTAGAGCTTCATCTTTACCAACCGCTTCCCCCACAGGTTGAGCCCTTGGGTTCTGGTAGCCAGCAGGTATTAGGCGGGTCCTTAGGGTGATGGGTATAACGGATGTTCAAAGGCACACCAGGGTCAGAGCAGGCAGCAAACTAATGGAATCAAGGTTGGAGTAGGCAGCTAGCAAGAGTGGCCAAGTCCAGGAGGTAGGCAATCGTGGTCAGATCCAGGCAAGAAATCACGTCCAGGCAGCAGGCAATTGTGACCAGGTCCAAGCAAGAGATCAAGATCTGGAGAATCAGGCCAAGGATAGATGAGGACATATGGAAGATACTAGACAGATGAATGGGACAAGGCAAGGCTGGACAAGAAAGGCTGGAGAAGACAAGGCTGGACGAGGGTAGGCTGGGAGGCAAGGCTGTACAATGCAAGGCTGGATGAGGCAAGGCTGGAAGACAAGGTTGGACAAGACAAGACTGGATGAAAAACAAGAACACAAGAACCAGGAATGCAATCAACACATACTGCAAGGTAGAAGACCTATTGCTGAGGTGAGGACCTGCTGTGGGGCCTTAGCTGATATAGGCTAAGAGGCTGACATGTTGCGATTCTGGCTGCAGCACAGCTTCCTCTCCACCAGAGGACCCCGATGAGCCCGGCTCTGAACTGTTCTCCAGCATTCTCTGGCTACGGTCCTCAGCCTATGCTTCTGCCTCCTTGCCAGCAGAGGACTCCTCAAGTTCATTCCCCTGGCTGACCAACTCCTTATCTCCTGCCTGTACCACACCCAGACTCCAGCCCTGCTTAACTCTGTCTCTCCCATGCCTCAATGCTTTGGCATTGAGCCCTTCTTGGCTCCCTGTTCTAGCTCTCTCTGCCTTGTGGCTATCTCAGCTCATTCTTAGCTTTGTCTTATGGCCTCCAGACCTTTTGATTCCGCCTTACTTTTCTCTATCCCCTGGCCTCTGGTCCTTCTGTTCCCAGCTTGCCTTGTGGTCATCCAGTCTTCTGTTCCAAGCCTTGCTCTTTGGTGTGCAGGCCTTCTGACTCTTCCTTGCCTGGTGACCTGCCCTTGGCGTCTCGGTTTCCTTACCCTTGGCCTAGCCCTGAGACTCACAGGTCACCCCCTGCTTCTAGGCCTCTCTCTGTCTTGCTCCTCGGGGCTTCCTTACCTACACTGCCTTCGGGCACTCTATGTTACATGTTCTGTGTAGTCCTTGTCCTGGTTTGTTCTGTCTTGCCCTAGTCCCTGTCTCCAAAGTCCCACTTCTATGCTTGCTTGCACTCAGTCCCTGTCTGTTCCAGCATTCCAGTTCCACATATACCTGCATCCACTCCACTCTTACCTGCACCCAGATCCAGTCTGTTCCTGTTGTTCCAGTCCATGCCTACCCGCACTCAGATCCTGTCTGTTCCAGCGTTCCAGTTCCACATATACCTGCATCCAGCTCCACACTTCCCTTCACTCTGTTCCTGTGTTCCAGTTCTACCCTTATCTATATCCAGCTCCACACTTACCTCCATACTGTTCCTGTGTTCTTGTACCACCTTACCAACACGCCGCTCCAGTGTTCCAGTTTCATGGTTATCTACATCCAGTTCCATGTTTACCTCACTCTATTCCTGTGGTTCCAGTTCCACTCTTATTATTACGCAGTTTCAGTGTTCCAGTGCTCCAAACCAGCCTGCACCTTGTTCCAGTGCTCCAGCTCAGCCTGCGCCTTGTCCAGGGTTCCAGCTTCACCAAACCATCCTCATTCCGTTTCAGTCCTGTGCCACTTCAGGAGGTGGTATCTACAACACCCTTCATTCCCAACAGACATCATCTGGAGGCGCCACTCAGGGAGTCCCGCCAATGTGCTCATATTATGTGTGTACATGTGCGTGCAGACACCTAAGGGAAGACTGTGGCCTGGCTGGGATGGCGGTATTAGCGATGATCAGCGGCATTCGGAGATGGTGGGGACACTGCTGCAATGGGAGGCTTTTGGCAGCTAACGGGGTGAGTGCGGCAGCTCAGGGAACTGTTTCATGAGCCGTTAAATGAAACACCACTTTTCCGGGCCATCATCCATGCTCCCACTGGTGCATTCTAAACTTCCGCTAGTGGTGTAAGGGCTGGACAGCTGCGTAGTGGCAGAGAAGGCCTGTGTGGTTTGAGAGCTAAGGCAATTCAATTCAGCATTTTCAGAGTTTGCCCCCCTTAAAGGCTGGTGGGGGAGGGGGAAAGCAGTTTGTGGGCAGACAGGATTCGCATTACCACCAGCCCGTGAGTCCCTATGTCTTTAAGAGGGCAGACTTGGACAGGATGTGTTGCTGCTTTTAGTTGGTGAGAGAAAGAGGTGCGAGCCAGAAGCTGCAGGCCCAGCAAAGTAGAGCGAAGCAGGCGGGAGAGAGAGTGAAGGCTCAGTTACCCCTAAGGATGGAAGAAGGGAGGGTGAGAGATGAGTTGCTCAAGGATGGGGTGGGAGGGTGAGGGATCAGTTGATTTGAGGGGAGGGGCCTAAGGAGGAATAATTTCCTCTGGATGATGGTGGCGATGATGGGAAGTTTGAGCGATGAGTTGCTTTAGGTTGGGGGTAAGAAGATGAACTGTGAATTGCTCCAGGGGTGGAAGGTGATGGCGAGGTGGAAGGGGAGGGTGATGGATGAGTTGCTTTTGGGGAGTGTGTGTGTGTGTGAGAGTTTGTGTGAGTTCTTGGGGGAGGGAGGGTGTCAGTTGCTCCAGGATATGAGAGTCTGTAAGATTCCTGAACAGAGGGTATTATTTGATCCAGGGTGTATATTTAACTTGCTGGAGGGAAGAGGGTGTCAGTTGTTTCAGAATGTATGCGTATGTGAGTTGCACATGAAGCGTATGTGTCTGTATATGTGAGTGTAGGGGGACACGCGTTTTGTCAGTTTTTTCAGGATTATGTGCGTAATTTTCTGGAATGACTGGGGCAGGAAGAAGGGAGTGCATTCACATGCTGAAACTCCCCCTTTTAAAAACTGCTTCCTCTTGGCAGTTCTGCACTTTGTGAGAGACCCTGAACCAGGAAAATTAGAAGTGAAAAATCAGAACAGCCAATACTACACTAGGAGACTTTCAGCTTACAGAAATATATGTATGATTCTTAAAGCTTTGAAAAAAATGAACAAACATGGCACATAGAGAAGAAACTACAGACCAGTCAGCCTGACTTCAGTGCCAGAAAAAATAGTGGAAAGTGTTCTAAAGATCAAAATCACAGAACATATAGAAAGACATGGTCTAATGGAACAAAGTCAGCATGGCTTTACCCAAGGCAAGTCTTGCCTCACAAATCTGCTTCATTTTTTTGAAGGAGTTAATAAACATGAAGATAAAGGTGAACTGGTAGATGTAGTGTATTTAGATTTTCAGAAGGCATTTGAGAATGTTCCTCATGAGAGGCTTCTAGGAAAAGTAAAAAGTCATGGGATAGGTGGCTATGTCTTTTCATGGATTACAAACTGGTTAAAAGACAGGAAACAGAGAGTAGGATTAAATAGACAATTTTCTCAGTGGAGGAGGGTGGGCAGTGGAGTGCCTCAGGGATCTGTACTGGGACCCATGCTTTTCAATATATTTATAAATGATCTGGAAAGGAATATGACGAGTGAGATAATCAAATTTGCGGATGATACAAAATTATTCAGAGTAGTTAAATCTCAAGCGGATTGTGATAAATTGCAGGAGGACCTTGTGAGACTGGAAAATTTGGCATCCAAATGGCAGATGAAATTTAATGTGGATAAGTGCAAGGTGATGCATATAAGGAAAAATAACCCATGCTATAGTTACACAATGTTAGGTTCCATATTAGGACCTACCAACCAGGAAAAGATCTAGATAACACATTGAAATCATCGGTTCAGTGTGCTGCGGCAGTCAGAAAAGCAAACAGAATGTTAGGAATTATTAGGAAGGGAATGGTGAATAAAACGGAAAATGTCATAATGCCTCTGTGTCGCTTCATGGTGAGAACGTATTTTGAATACTGTGTACAATTCTGGTCGCTGCATCTCAAAAAAGATATAGTAGCGATAGAGAAGGTACAGAAAAGGGCGACCAAAATGATAAAGGGGATGGAACAGCTCCAATATGAGGAAAGACTAAAGAGTTTAGGACTGTTCAGCTTGGAGAAGAGACGGCTGAGGGGGGATATGATAGAGATGTTTAAAATCATGAGAGGTCTAGAATGGGTAGATGTGAATCGGTTATTTACTCTTTCGGATAATAGAAGGACTAGAGGGCACTCCATGAAATTAGCATGTGAACATATAAAACTATCGGAGAAAGTTCTTTTTCACTCAACGCACAATTAAACTTTGGAATTTTTTTGGCAGAGGATGTGGTTAGTGCAGTTAGTGTAGTTGGGTTTAAAAAAGGTTTGGATAAGTTCTTGGAGAAGTCCATTACCTATTATTAGCATCAGTAGCATGGGATAGACTTAGCTTTTGGGTACTTGCCAAGTTCTTATGGCCTGGATTGGCCACTGTTGGAAACAGGATGCTGGGCTTGATGGACCCTTGGTCTGACCCAGTATGGCATGTTCTTATGTTCTTAACTGTAAGGACCCTCTCATCTGCCCAGCTTCCTTCCTGCTGCATTGTCCTAAGCCCACAGATTTTCACCTTCACAACTATGGACCCTCTGTGTTTATCCCAGGCCTCCTTAAATTCTGCTGCTATTCTCTCCACCACCTCTTCTGGGAGGCTGTTCCATGCATCCTCCACCCTATCCATGAAGAAATACTTTCTAATGTTACTCCCGTCCACCCTCTCAGAGAAGCCGATGTATTAAAGTATGCTAGCACGTTAGCAAAAATTAATGCTCATTAAGCTTGCTGGCAGCATGTGCAATCTAGCTTATGCATGATAACAGTGCTTTTAATGCAAGTTATTTAGCTCTCGAGAGCTTTAATGCTAACACCTATGCTAATGAGGTAATGAGATGCAAAATTATGCAAAACAGCTCATGACCTGTTAGGGCATTAAGAAATAGCACGTGTTGAAATGTGTAATACCAATTGGTGTGCCTAGGGTTCTGAAATAAGAACATTAAGACTTGCCATACTTGGTCAGACTAAGGGTCCATCAAGCCCAGCATCTTGTTTCCAACAGTGGCCAAGCCAGGTCACAAGTACCTGGTGCTCTTCTCTTCCACCTGCTCTTTGGAAGGTACATTACTTAAGTTCACTCCTGGGAGAACACTGAGTTCATAAGGAACAAATGTACTTGCTGTCGTCCCTTCTTTAAAGGATTATAAACTCATGATTACTCAGAGTTTTTTCATATGGAACAGCCTTTCAGCTGAAATTCGTGGGAAAACAGATGTGAAGGGATTTCGCTAGAAATTGAAAGCTGTCTTTTTGGCTGAGGCGTTTTATTAATGTACGTAATTTTTATGTTTCGTTGTTGTTGAAAAATGTTATGGATGTTTAAAGATTTGTAATCCGCCCTGAATACAAGGTAGAAGTGGTGGGCTATAAAAAAAAAATGTAAAATAAATAAATAACTAATTCTCTTGGTGCTCTGATTTCCTCTCATGGCTTTCAATATCATTTTTATGCTGATGACTCCCAGATCTACCTTTCTACACCAGAAATCCCATCCTGGATCTCAGCCTGCTTGTCTGTCATTGCTGCCTGGATGTCCCACCATCACCTTAAACTCAACATGGCCAAGACGGAGCTCCTTATTCCCCCCCCCCCCCCCAGCCCACCTCCCCTCTTCCTCCTTTCTCTGTTTCTGTCATTATCCTTGTCCCATCAGCCCGTAACATTGGAATCCTCTTCGACTCCTCTCTCTTCTCTTTGCATATCCAAAACACTGCTAAAACATGTTTCTTTCTTTATAACATTGCCAAAATCCGTCCTTTCCTTTCTGAACACACTGCCAGAACCTTTGTTTGCTCTCTCATCTCTTCTTGCTAGACTATTGCAACCTGCTCCTCACAGGTCTCCCGGCAAGCCATCTCTCTCCACTGCAATCTGTCCTAAATTCAGCTGCACGACTTACCTTTCACCAAAGTCGCTATGCTCACATAACCCCTCTTCTGAAGTCACTGCATTGGCTCTCTATTCGCTCCCACACACAGTTCAAGCTCCTCTTTCTCACCTACAAATGCCTTCACTCTGCAGCACCACACTACCTTTCTTCTCTTATCTCTCTCTACACCCCTCCTCATGTTCTCTGCTCATCGGATATTTTATGCCTATCAGTGCCCTTCTGTACCACTAATTCTCAACTCCATGCTTTCCACATGGCTGCTCCGTGTGTGTGTAATAGTCTTCCTGAACTGGTGCGTCATGCTCTCACTCTCGCCGTGTTTAAATCCCATCTAAAGACCCACCTTTTTGAAACCTAGTTGTCGGCTTTTAAACTAACTTTCTTTTCTTTCTAACCATTGTCTTGCTTAATGAAATACCCCGTCTCTTGTCCTATATGTTTGTCTTATTATATTGCAAGTTCTATTGAGCAGGCACTGTCTTTTTTATAAGTTTGTACAGCACTGCTCACTTAATGACCTTAACTCTGTTGCCCATAAACCTGAAAAAACAGCAATGCTTTAAGGTGTCTGTTGAATATTGCCAAACAAGTTTCTACTCTCAGGTAGTGAGGAATGGGATTCAAATAGATGGCCCAGCAAAAGAAAGTGTTTTCATGCGTCTCGCATAGGCCTGCAGACTTCAGAGGTGACACATCCAAATAATTCTGACCTGATGACCATGAAAGTTGATTTTAAAAGCCCTACCCACCCCAAAGCCGGGAGATGCATGTATATCTTGGGCCAGCGTGCACCGTGTGAATTTTAAGACATGCTCAAATATGTATCTCTCTGTTCGTTCACAAATCAAAAAGAAAAAAGGGGCGGGGTCTGGGCAGGGCAAGGGCAGTCTGGGTGTTATGCCCGTCGGTTGCAGATGGCTGCGACCACTACTGCTCACCTCCTTCTTTGCTTCCCTGACTCCATGGGGTAGATTGGCAGCCTCTGCTAGCTACCGACGACCTGCCTTCTGCTCCCAGGCCTCCCGGGTCTGCACGGACGCTGCTGACCGCTATCTTGCCATCAGGTCCCTCTAGGCGCGCGCGTGTGCGCACACGGGCCAGTCTTATCCACATCATGGCGGGAACCTCGGGGGCATCCCCTCCAGATGACGTCATTCCCTTTAGGTATTTAAACCTGCTGGCTCTGCTCTAAGACGAGTTGGCAGCATCTCATCCTTGTTAATTTTGCCTCGTTTCCTGAGGACTCTGCGTTCCAGTTCCGGTTCTGACGTGCACGTCTCAGGTACCCGCTCCTTGGGGGCCTCTCTTTCGTCCTGGCTATCCACTCCTCAGAGGGCCTGATGCCTGGAACTCTGCCTGCCCCATTCCCCGGGGCTTCCCTGGAACCAACATTGCTCTTTCGTGAGTACTCCGCCTTGCGGACGGACTACTTTCTACTTTACCAAGTGCCTCTCTTGTGTACCCTGCTTTATGGGCCATTGCCATCTCTGCAGAGGACTCCCTCAGAGGTACCCACTCTACGGACCGTTACCTCACTATCGAGGACCTCACAGGCGCACCCTGCCTTGCGGGCCACTACCGGCTCTACCGAGGACCCTCACCGGTGTACCCCGCTCTGCGGGCCATTGCCACCTCCACCTAGGACCCAGACTGTGCACTTCACTCTGCGAACCACTGTCATCTCTACAGAGGACTTCACCAGCATACCCTGCTCTGTGGGTTATTATCATCTCTACCGAGGACACTACTGATGTACCCCGCCTTGTGGGCCACTACCTTCTCTACAGGAGACCTCTTCGGTGTACCCGCTCCACGGACTTCTACCAACACTATGGAGGTATTCTCTCTGGGCACTCCCTATGCCATCGACTGTGTCTCTTGGTCTGTGTGACCTCCTCTCTGGCACCTTCCCGCTCCACAGGTAGTGCTTCTCTCTCTTTAATAAAGACTCTATATTGCTTCTGTGTCTATCCTCAGCTGAGACCTGGCCACCCAACAGTGAGGCTCAAGGGGCTTCTCCCCTTGGGTGGTACCACCCCTCAATTCGGCCCAGGGTTCACATACCAACTGATATTTACAGAATCCTAACACTGCGTCTGTAACCTGAAGTCTGCGCATAAGTATTTACATGCACAAGTGCGTGTCGGGGTCCACTACCACGTAACTTTACTTCTGCTATGGATGGCATGCAAGTTTTAAAATAAAAAATATATGGGCTAGTCAGTAGGGTTTGAAGAGTCGGAGCAAAAAGGGTAAAAGGGAAGCTATCAAGCTAGGGGGGTTAGGAAGTCCTATCCTTTACCGGTGAGAACTGGGAACAAATTGGGGAAATGAGTATTTGCATTGGCGCTTGGCCTAGCAAAATCCCCCCACTTACGCAGTAGAGGTGGCATTTACACGCACAAGCGTGCGTCCATATAAAATTGTACACATATGCACACACGTACTGCCAATTTTATAACACGTGAGCATATACAAGCATATGGTATAAAATGCCTGCGTCCATGAAGGGATGTGCAGCTGGAAAGTATTCATTGGCTTCAGGATACGTATTTGTCGGGGCCCCAATACGTTGATACATGCATTCGTTTTCCGGTTCCCATTAAAGTCAATGGGAGAAGTATTTGCAGCCTATTTTTGGCTGCAGAATTGGGGTTTTATTATCAATTTTGATGAAACTTCTGGGGAGCAATCATCAGAACAACAAAACAGCTCCAAGGTACTTAGACTGTGGCAAAGTGGCATGAATAGCCTAAGGTACATTAAAGGAGCAAAGGGGTACCAGGAGTGGCAAGAAGAGTGCTTTAATAGAGGTGCAAAGCAGCAGCGAGAGTGTCAAAAACACACCACAGCTTCAAAAGAGAGCACCGAGAACAGATGCATGAACCCTCGAAGGCAGCACGACAGGCAAAGCGGCAAGACAAGTGGCATCAACATCTTACAGCACAATGAAGGGGGAACATAGCAAGCAGAAAGACTAACACCAACACACTGAGCAACCATAATAGTGGCCAGAACACCACAAGGAGTTGAGTGAGTCATCTGGTGTATGGCAGCAAGGCACAGAGGCAGAGGGTAGATACAGGCTGGCTACACCCAGGGAGAGTTCCCTTTCCTTTGTGCAGGAAAGGGCTCCCTAGAATGGGTTCGCCCCTAGAGTGGGATGTTTCCATTGGTGTCTAGTGAGCTCTCGCTGGTCTTTTAAAATCTGGTAGAGTTAGCAGATATACAAACGAGAATTTTCAAGGACGAGGCGGAGGAGGTTACCATGTAAACAGCGGTTCAACATGGGTCAGAGGGTAGATACAGGCTGGCTACACCCGGGGAGAGTTCCCTTTCCTTTAAGCCGCGAAGGGCTCCCCGGAATGGGTTGGCCCCTAGAGTGGAGCACGAGCCTTCAAAGCATGGCGACCTGGAGCAGGGTCTTACTGTGAGCATGGTCTCACTGTGTTGTGTTTGCCACAGTCTAAGTACCTTGGAGATCTTTTCTCGTTCTGAACATGGGTCAACAGGTGCTAAGAGATAGGCTGCAACAATGGGGAGAGTTCCCTTTCCTTTGAGCAGGAAAGGGCTCCCTGGAATGGGTTGGCCCCTAGAGTGTATAATGGTACAAATTGTTAGGATTTAAGTATTTGCAAACAGATCATGACTTCATAAGCAAGACGGAGGAAGTTCTCTTCTCTGCCCTGAAACTAAAGAAAACGGTTTGTTTTATTTAAGGAACCATGCTGTGAAGGATTACTAGTTTGAATTGCCAGAGACTGAGGTTTCCCTTTGCAATGAGGTTTCAGCCGTTAGGACTGGACATAAGGCCTGGCCGGACAGGCACAGCATTGGAGGTCAGAGGTCAAGCCCACGTAGGGACATAAGGCCTGGACGAACAGGCACAGCAGTCGAGGACAGAGGTGAATCCCACCTAGGGACATAAGGCCTGGACGAACAGGCACAGCAGTCGAGGACAGAGTTGAATCCCACCTAGGGACATAAGGTCTGTACGGACAGGCACAGCAATTTTTATTTATTTATTTATATTCCGCTTTTCATGCTTTTCCAGCACTTCAAAGTAGATTACATTCAGGTACTGTAGGTATTTCCCTATCCCCAGAGGGCTTACAATCTAAGTCAAACCCTTGTAGGGACATAAGGCCTGGACGGACAGGCACAGCAGTCGAGGACAGAGGTCAAGCCCACATAGGGACATAAGGCCTGGACGGACAGGCAAAGCAATCGAGGTCCAACCCTTGTAGGGACATAAGGCCTGGACAGACAGGCAAAACAATCAAGGTCCAACCCTTGTAGGGACATAAGGCCTGGACGAACAGGCACAGCAGTCGAGGATTTCCTTTGTGCAGGTATGTTGTGGTTTGACCTGTCACTTCTTCCTGACCTGGTTCACTGCCAGAAGAAAATGGCATCTTTTTCATTTCAAAAGACAATTCAACAGAGGATGCTTTTAGAGCAATAGAGACTGCCATTTGTGAAGCAAGAACTGAGCTGGAGATTATTTTAGAATACCAGAAGCTAATAACTGTACTTAAGCACTTCAGCTGATGACAAAGGAACAGGAAGAGCTCTCAGAAATAAGGAAACCGCTTCTCAAGTCAAAATCTACAATATCAACCTATGTTGACTTTGTGGTTTACACAGTGCCTCTGTAAACAACGGGAACAGAGAGGATGAACTAGAGTACAACTACCACCACTTTTCAGTAGTACTAGAAACATTACTGTTGGCAAGGTCTTGAGAAATATTGAGCATATGAAATATGAAAGCTCCAAACATCTTAATTCAGCTTTTTATATTCTTACATTCCAAATGTGGACGGATAGGCACAGCATTTCGGGTCAGGCCCTTGTAGGGACGTACGGCCTGGACAGTGGATGGACAGGCACAGTGTTTCAGGTCAGCTACATGTGCTGCAGTGCTTATATTATCTGGAGCATAGGAGGCAGTTGGAGCTGCTGCAAGGCTTTCAATTGCTTTTATTCATCTTGCCATTCACAGGGAAAATTTGGAAACCCAAGCAAAGGCAGGTTTACTTTCAAAAACACTAGCATTTCCATTAACTCTGGTGCCAGCCTTGAGCGGTGAGGGCTCATGATATCCCCTGTCATTGAAAAGACACGTTCACTGGGCACACTGGTTGGTGGACATGACAGATATCGCTGAGCCACTTTGGCTAGGTGCGGCCAGACAATGGACTTTTGTGCCCAATATGCCAGCGGATCTGTCTGCGTTCTCTGTCGGCTCTGAGAGATACCATGTCACTGACTGCTGTGCTGGTGTGTCCTTTGCTTGGGTGGGCTGAGAGTCACTCATGCCAGCTACTTTCCCTCTAGCCTGTAGCACAACAGATGAATCTTTATGGGCAACATGCCTTTGGCGTTCTGAAGTGGAGGAGGAGGTGGGTACTAGCTGTCACTGACAGAGTGCTGCTCCAGCTTGGGCTACCACAACTCTCTGAAGTGCCCGCTGTTTCCACCTCTGCTTCACGCCTAATCTGTCTCTGTTTATGGTGCTCCTGTTCACGAACTTTTGATAACAGCAGGTCCTTTACCAATAAGAGACAACCGTACTGTAGGGCGAGTTTCCCTTTCACACAGGGATCACAGACTGTAGCGAGCATGTATATGTTCTGTTCTGTTAAAGGCCTTAATCTCTCTTCCACCTGCTGCTGCAAAATGTCCAGACAATGCAGCACCTTAACTGTCATTCCCTCTTCCTGTTTAAAGGCCTCCAAATGTTCATCCAGGAAATTAACTATAGGGATGATGTCAGCCAAGGTGGCACTTCTGGAACACAGCTTCTCCGTGACATCCTTGAAGGGCTGCAGGAATTTTACCAGCTGACTCATGACTAACCAATCATGATGCCCTAGGGAATTTTGCACACCTATGTCCATTGTACCGAAAGTTCATGAAGGGGTGTCTGCAGCTCCACTAACCTCTCCAGCATCATAAAGGTGGAATTCCACCGGGTGGCAATGTCTTGAATGAGCCGTTGTGAGTCATGTCCAAATCAGTCTGCTTTTGTCGGAGAACCTGCCCCGCCTTCACACTTCTGTGGAAGTGCGCTGCTATGTTCCTGCACTTCTGTATTAACCTATGCAGGTATTCATTCTCTTGGAATCCAACCCCAGAGCTGACTTCACTACCAGGTGCAGAGTGTGTGCAAAACATCGGATGTTCTTAAAGTGCCCGTCGCTTATTGCCGTAACCATGTTTGCACCATTGTCTGTGACAAAGAACCCTGCAAGAGGATTCCTATCTCGCTGATGTAGTTGCCAGCCCTCCAGCATCTGTATGATGCATGTTAGAATATTGGTTGCGATATGGGCCTGGTCCGTCAGGTGGGTGTGCAGTAAAGCCCATCTCCACCCTGATATTTTTTCAGTAATAGAGCTGCTGCCTGCCCCTGCCTCAGCCAGGTCCCACCAGTGTGCTGTCAGGGAGAGGTAAGAGTGTGCAGCATTCATGGCGGTCCAGATATCGCAGGTGAAATGCACACTCCCCTGTGCCTTAGCTAGCAGTGCTTGGATGCGGCTGTGACACTGCTTGTACAGACTGGGAAGAACATTTCTGCTAAATGTGGTTCTGTAATTTGGAACTACAACCTTCAGAAAATGCTTGAAACCTACATTCTCCACTAACTGCAAGGGCTGGTCAACAAGGGCAATCATTTCTCCAATGCTCCTGGTTACAACTTTTGAGGCTGCCTGCCTCCTACCCCGGGATAGCGTTACCACACTCCACCCTATTTCCTCCATGGTGGGTTGTTGCTTCTGCCACATGTCAGGGGGTTGCTGGCCTGCCACCTGACTGCTAGAAGGGGATGAGGGTGTGAGCTGACTCTGCTGCTTTTCAACCTCTTTACGCTGCTTGGAAGGGATCCCCTGACTGGTACTGCCACCATCCCCAGATGGCAGTACTCTTGTTGGGTGTTGCCTCTTCATATGATGCGCCATGCCAAAATTAGATAGATAATGTCCCATTTGCTTGCCTCTGCTAATAGCCCTGCCACAGTAATTACACTGAGCAAAACGCGGGACATCCATCACTTTAAAGTGGCTCCAGATTACAGATGTCTTTTGTGATCCTCCCTTCTCTATAGCCTTGGGGGTGGATGCTGGCACTGGAGCTGAAGTAGTGGGTGCAACCTGAGAAGCAATGCCAGGGACCTCAGTCTCCCTCTGTGCCTGCGCTGACTGCTCTTCCTCCTCATCAGTTTCATCTCTCCCCTGCTGCACTGAAGTGGAGGCTAAGACAGGACTAACTGATCCTCCTAAAACTTCGTCAGCTATTACTTCTTCCATGTCTGATGAGAATCCTACACAAGATTCATCTGAATCAGAAGCAAACAGTGCCTGTGCTACATTGTCAACGCTTAGTCGAGACTTCTGTCCCACTGCTGCTTTTGGGTGTCGACATTTTGTCTGGCATGACTCAGCCTCCCCTTCCCTCACCTCCAAAACTACAGGGTCAGAAACAGGTGGTAGCGATGCATCATGTTTAGATTTCAGTTTTTTCCGGTTGGAACTGCCTACCCCTCCAAAGAGTTTAGATTGCAACAGGTCCCTTTTTAACTTTGATGGGGGACTGGCACTAGTGCCTTTTGAATTGCCTCCTCTGCCAGTCCCAATCACTCGACCAAATCTAGCTTTCCCTGACATTATAGATTTAATGTCACTGCCTAGTGCCTACTGGCTGCCCACTGTCACAGTGCATTGCTATGCACTAATGTAATGTGTGTGGTGTGCACACACACACACACACACACACACACACAGAGCTTGCTTGTAAGCACAAAAGAGGCAGACTGGGGATTTCACTGCACAGACTGTCCCAATAATAAAGTTCAGTCTGCTAAACTGCCAGCCACTGAATCCCAGTGCACAGAGAGATTGAGTGAGTTGAATTAAACAAACTCAGTTTAAAAAAGCTGGAATTATTGGCACAGCAGGAAAATCGATGAAATATATTTTCCAATGGAAATTCTAGTAAACTAGCTAAAAATTCAATGTATCTTTCCCAGCCGCAACACCCAAATGGTGCTTGCTTGCAGTCTAGCCCAGAGGGTGAATTAAACAAAATGGCACTGCTAGCAGCTTCTCTCCCTAGCACAGAGAGACCGTCTCAGATTACCTAAATAAACTGCTTAAAAAACAAACAGGGCTGCAGCAAAATAAAGAAATATCTTTTTCTCTTAAGTCCCTAGCCTAGCTAGCAATTCAATATAGATTTCTGAACTCAGACTAGATCTGAGTGCAGCCACCTTCCGCAGAGACCACCTCCCCAAACCACCCCTGCAAAGAAAGTGCGTGGCGCGCCGCGTGCTTAACTATATATAGTGCTGGGCCATCAGGAAAATCATCACCGAGCACTGAATGACAGCACAATTGGCTGCATTCAGTACATTTCACAAAATGTTATCGCTGATACGCTGCTTTCCGGTATCCATGCCAACCTGTCCGACCCATTCCGACAGGGCTGTGAGATCACTGTTGACTCACAGGAAAGGGCTGGTTTTTGGCTCTGGATACACCCAAATGGCGTCCTCCGATTGCAAATGGCGGCGAAGAAAAGCGCGCGCTGCCAAATGGATGAAATGGATGATACGTTATATTCGTGGGGAGTCGCGATACGTTTGCTTCCCCACAAATACAACGAATAGGGACATATACGTTGCGGTTTGCCAATATGTCGAAAACGAATGCACATCCTTACGTCCATGTATGCCCATGAGGCTATTTAAAAGTTACCGTCTAAGTGTACGACTAGGACTGTAACTTTTTAACAATGAATTAAAGGTTTTGGGTGCTTCAGCGTTTAAGAACTTGTGAATCAAAACCAGGATCTTAAAAGTCACCCGATACTGAATTGGTAACTAGGAAGATCAGCCAAAATAGGCATTAAATGATCACGCAACCTTGCTCCCGAAACAACTCTTGCTGCAGTATTTTGGGCTAGTTGAAGAGCGCTGGTGGCTTGCTGCTGATGGAAGACCCAAATATACTGAATTGGTATAGTCCACATGATTTATAAGCATTTGCATCACTGATCTTAAATCGTAGGCTGAAAATAAAAGGCTTCAGTCTACATAAAAATGTATCTTAAAAAAGGCAAATATGACCATATTTTTTTACATTTGTGGTTGAAATGAATCTACTATCAAAAATGATACCTGAATTATATATGTGGTTAGACTAATCGGAGAAAATTCTTTTTCACTCAACGCACAATAAAGCTCTGGAATTTGTTGCCAGAGAATGTGGTTAGTGCAGTTAGTGTAGTTGGGTTCAAAAAAGGTTTGGATAAGTTCTTGGAGGAGAAGTCCATTAATGGCTATTAATCAATTTTACATTGGGGTACATTTTCAAAAATAGCGCGCGCGCGAACAAAAGTACGCTGGATTTTATAAAATACGCACATAGCCGTGCGTATCTTATAAAATCCGGGGTCGGCGCGCACAAGGGGTGCACATTTGTGCAACCTGCACACGCCGAGCCCGGCGCGCGCTGCCTGTTCCCTCCACCCCTCCCGCACCTTCCCCTCCCTTCCCCTACCTAACCCACCCCCCCCCGGCCCTATCTAAACCCCCCACCTACCATTGTCGGCAGATTTACGCCTGTTGGAGGCAGGTGTAAATCTGCGTGCGCCAGCGGGCAGTGGGCTGCTGGCACGCCATCACCCAACCCGGGGGTTGGTCCGGAGGCCTCAACTACGCCCCCGGGCCGGCATCACCCCCCCGACATGCCTCCCGCCCCACCCCGAAATTAGCGCCGCCCACCCGACACACCCCGACACGCCCCCTTTGCAAAGCCCCGGGACTTATGCGCATCCTGGGGCTTGCGCGTGCCGCCGAGCCTATGCAAAATAGGCTCGGCGCGCTCAAGGGCCTTTTAAGAGGGTTATGCGCATAACTTATGCGCGTAACCCTTTTAAAATCCGCCCCTTAGGGAATAGCCACTGCTATTAATTGCATCAGTAACATGGGATCTTCTTAGTGTTTGGGTAATTGCCAGGTTCTTGTGGCCTGGTTTTGGCCTCTGTTGGAAACAGGATGCTGGGCTTGATGATAAGGGGAATGGAACAACTCCCCTATGAGGAAAGACTAAAGAGGTTAGGACTTTTCAGCTTGGAGAAGAGACGACTGAGGGGGGATATGATAGAGGTGTTTAAAATCATGAGAGGTCTAGAACGGGTAGATGTGAATCGATTATTTATTCTTTCGGATAGTAGAAAGACTAGGGGGCACTCCATGAAGTTAACATGGGGCACATTTAAAACTAATCGGAGAAAGTTATTTTTTACTTAACGCACAATTATACTCTGGAATTTGTTGCCAGAGAATGTGGTTAGTGCAGTTAGTATAGCTGTGTTTAAAAAAAGATTGGATAAGTTCTTGGAGGAGAAGTCCATTACCTGCTATTAAATTCACTTAGAGAATAGCCACTGCCATTAGCAATGGTAACATGGAATAGACTTAGTTTTTGTGTACTTGCCAGGTTCTTATGGCCTGGATTGGCCACTGTTGGAAACAGGATGCTGGGCTTGATGGACCCTTGGTCTGACCCAGTATGGCATTTTCTTATGTTCTTATGCCAAAATTATTAGAAATGGTTGCGACACAAAGCCACATTCTATGTGGCTCTGTGTCGCAACCTTCTTTTGTTCACTCTTCCTATGATTTTTTTTGTATTTTATCAATGCCCAATCCATCAAAAGGAAAGTTGATATAATCATTGATTTATTAGGTCGAAAGAGCCTGATGTTTTTTGCTTTACAGAATCCTTGTTATTAGACTTGGATGCTGTGATTACTCATGCACTTTCTCTTCCTTCCTATTCACTTATTTTGCAGCCTCATACTCTTAGGCATGGTGGAGGGTTATTAATCATCTTTAAGTCTATTCTTATGCTATCACTTTCCACTTTTGAGCCTGTTGTTCACTTATCCATTATGGAGTATTTATCTGGTCTATGCTCTCCCTGGTTTTCTCTCTGCTTAAATTGGTTTTCTCTCTGCTTAAATTGGTTTCCCACCAATTTAACTTGGACAGACTCATTGTTTTGGGAGATTTTAATATTCTTGACAACCTAATCACCCTCTTTGCCAATTGCAATGATTTTTTGGCAATCATGTTCTTTTTTGTCAATCACATAAAGATAGTAAGTAAACATGATCCCTTTTCCACCTAGGATAAGGAATGTGCCTTGGTCTGATCATTTTTTAATTAAATATATTTTAGCAGTACCAATTAATATGGTACCAGCAGCCTCTGCTGCTCGCCCTTACCCCTAAAGAGGCCATGTGGGTCTTGATGTCTTGCATGCTAAATGGCTTCCCATGTTAAGTGTTGATGTCATCAGTGAGTCTTCTTCTCTTGGCTCTGATTTATTCTTATGGCATGATTCTATGACACAGGCCTTAGATGCCATTGTACACCATATTTTGCACCCTGGTTTTCTGCTGAAACCTGGATAGCAAAAACAATGCTATGTTGAGCTGAACAATGCTTGAGGACGTCGCAGACTGATGACAACAAAAGTCTTGATAAATACTGTACCACTATTGAGTGTATAAAAACCCCCCAATATTTTTCCTAGCACATTAATTCTGCAATCAGTTGCCTAACTGAGCTATTTTGAACAGTTAAAGCACTGGTTGGTGATTCTTCCTTGGACTGTTCTGTCAGTCTTAGTATAACCTATGCTCAATTTGCTGCCAGTTTTAAAGATAAAATTGACAATATTTCTGCCACTTTCCCAGCAGAAGTTATTATGGATACATCTCTAGTTGATCTGGGTTTGACCTTCTGGAATTTTTTTGATTTGTTTTCATCTGAGGAGTTCTGTCAACTTATTGCTTCTTTAAATAACTGTGTGCCCTATCAGTTCTTGTCCTTTTGCTATTATGAAAGCTCTTCTCTCCGATGTCTCTGAATATTTATCTAGGATTACCAATGCTTCTCTCTTGGATGGTGTCCTACCTGGTTCTCTTAAACTAAAGAAACCACTCTTAGATCTGGCGGTTCCTGGTAACTATTGGCCTATCTCACCTTTGATTTTTGTAGAAAAATTGATTGAGAAGGTGGTTTTGATCCAACTACATGATTGGAATCCAATCATATCCTTGACCATTTTCAATTTAGTTTTTGTACTAGACCCTGCTGCTTTCAAGCTTGCACATTTTTTGGAGTGGTTTTGATGTTGGTACACAATATTTTCTAGTCTTTCTTGACATTACAGCTGCATTCGACACTATTCATCATCGTATCTTGCTAGCTGGGCTTCAGAGCTTGGGACTTTTTGATGTAGTTTTGAGTTGGTTTAAGTCTTACCTACAGGATCAATCTCAATGCATTGTATTTGGTTCTTCTTCCTCGTAACCAATGCCATTGAGTACTGGTCCTAGCACTGGACCTCACCTGAAACTTTTTTAGATCACTTCTCATTCTGTCTGCTCCCTCATTGGTGTCCACTCAGTTGCAGGATATGGTTTGGTGGATTCTGTAATTTTATTATCTCCTAGATGGCTCTGAATGGTGAATGCTTGTGAATTTCTGTATTAATTATTCATGAAGTCAGAATTATAGAGAGAGAGCTTGTAGTGTAATGCAATATTTAGAGCAAAGATGGCCAACTCTGGTATTCAAGCACCACAAATAGGCCTGGTTTTCAGGATATCGATAATGAACAAGCATGAGATAAATTTAAATGCATAGCCTCTAGTGTATGCAAATCTATCTCATGCATATTCATTGTTGCTATCCTGAAAACCAGATCAGTTTGTGGCTCTTGAGCATGGGAGTCGGCCATCCTGACTTAGAGCACACAGCTAAGAAGTTGGAGACCCCATGGCAGTATCCCTACCCATCACTCACTGCATGACCTTGAGAAATTCAATTAACCTCTCTGTACTGGAACCTATAAGGCAAAGAAATATTGCGGTCATGGCATGATTTTTCATGTAAAGCACTATGTACACCCATGGTGCTGCATAAATAATAAATGGTATGCTTATGAATTTATTTTATTACATATTTCACAACCCTACATAGGCCCATGTTGAAAAGTTTATGACCCCTGAGGCAGGTGAGTGTGTCGCCGAAACACAGGCCTATGTTGAGTCATGTTGTGAGAGGACCTGAGATGAGACAGATTGAAGTTGATGTGAATGGGACTGGGTTTCAATCAGACCAAGGCTGAAGAGCAACATAAGAGCTAAGCACACTTACATTCACAAGTTCGCGTTATAGGGGATAGAGTTGCTCTTTTGAATGAGCAGATGAATGATTTTGAAGATGCTTCCTTTCTGACACTGTTTGTAGCCCATTGTGTGGCAAGAGACAGGTTATTGGAATTTTTTTAGCACCATGCTGTGTTTGTCTATGTGATCATGTTCAAATAACATGAAATCTGTATGCTTTTTCTGTATTAGTTGTTTTATTATTAAGAGAAGTTTCTGCGATTGTTTCTAAGAGCTAAGCCCATACCCAACAAGTTACAATAGACCTAATACCATACGAGTTCCAATCATCTCTTTTACAGGGTTTTCTGGTTGACAGTAGTGCATGTAAATATAATTTATTTATTTGGAACTTTTATATACCGACATTCATGTGCAAAATTACATATCACATCGGTTTACAGCGAAACGTGAATAGCATAAAAGAATCAAAAAATAAAGTCCAGTAATGCTAAACACTTCAAATATCAATAATATGCAATAAAGTTCAGCTCGAATGTGAAAAGATTGTGTATGGTCAAACTGGGGAAACCTCATATAGTGCCTCGATTAGGTTCAAAACTGCCTAATAGGCTACTAGCGATCTCTAACTCCAACCACGTAGCCAAATGAAGTGATTATTTTGGCACCTTGTCTTGCTGGGGTCTCCGATGATTATACAAATATTCTAACACCTACGAGGTTGGAGTTAGAGATCGCTAGTAGCCTATTAGGCAGTTTTGAACCTAATCGAGGCACTATATGAGGTTTCCCCAGTTTGACCATACACAATCTTTTCACATTTGAGCTGAACTTTATAGCATAAAAGAATGCAATACATCGAACAAGGGACACAAGGAACTGGGATCTAGTGAGATAAATAAAGAAGATGTAAATAAACACTTGCTCGCAGGAAGCTAAAACGCACATATATATTTTTGTGCGTTTTAGCTTCCTGCGAGCAAGAAGCTAAAACGCACAAAAATATATATGTTGTGATTATTTGTATCTGAAAATGTACATTTTCATGTAAAATCTATTATAAATGTATAATTTGTAATGGGTGTGTGGGGATCTTGGTGGTGGTGATGGTGGGGTTTGCAAGACTGTAAGGTTTGCTTGCACTGGCCCTGTTTCAGACAGTGGCTGTTAGAAATAATACTCTTCTAGGGAAATGGAAATCTATCTCTAGAACTGATTTAAAAATTACTGAGTTGATTGCCTTGAAATTCCTAGGGAAGGAAGCTTACCCTTTAGTAAAATCTATATGCCTTCTTCAAATTCCATTCAAGTAACTAACCTGCTTTGACTGACACAAGAGCTTGAGATTTTGATGAATACTGTATCAAACACTGGGACTTTGTTGGTAATGTTCACTTTGGGGCACTTTTTAGAAAACTTCCTAAACCTTTATGGATTGCAAATTTAGGACACACCAGGATCTATCTCGATTTAAACAATCTAGATGGAAGAGGTTGTTAATCTCGGTGTGGTGTTCACCTTCAATCACCCATATACATTTTTGGTTAGGTAACGATTTTTCTCTTAATCTTGTTGACATAAAACTGGTTACATGGGATATATTCTATAATTAAATTTTTTTTTTTGCTGTATTTATGTTTGCATTGGTCCTAAAATCTTTGTTATATTCATACATAAAAGTAATATTTAAAAGGTAATAAATAGAAAGTAAAAAGAAAATGGTACAGCCAATGAGTACAGAGATTGCTGTAGTGACTTTCAAGTTACCTTCAGCCTAGGGCACATCTGCAACCTGATTATTGTGGTAATTTTCAGGAACTCTGGCTTGAGTTCAAGCTTAGGTTTTGCTAAGTAGCCATCATAAAAATGATAAAGGGGATGGAACAGCTCCCCTATGAGGAAAGACTAAAGAGGATAGGGCTGTTCAGCTTGGAGAAGAGATGGCTGAGGGGGGAATATGATAGAGGTGTTTAAAATCATGAGAGGTCTAGAATAGGTAAATGTGAATCTGTTATTTACTTTTTCGGATAATAGAAGGAGTAGGGAGCACTTCATGATGTTAGCAAGTAGCACATTTAAAACTAATCAGAGAAAATTCTTTTTCACTCAACTCACAATTAAACTCTGGAATTTGTTGCCAGGGGATGTGGTTAGTGCAGTTAGTATAGCTGTGTTTAAAAAAGGTTTGGATAAGGTCTTGGAGGAGAAGTCCATTAACTGCTATTAATCATATTGACTTAGAAAATAGCCATTACCACTACTAGCATCAGTAGCAGGAGATATACTTAGTTTTTGGGTACTTGTAGCCTGGATTGGCCACTGTTGGAAACAGGATGCTGAGCTTGATGGACCCTTGGTCTGACCCAGTATGGCAATTTCTTATGTTCTTATTAGAACTCCAATTTTTTAGAACTAATTATAGAAACAGCTAAAGGCGAGAGAACTTAAAATGAAGTAGCTACAGCATGCTGGGAAAATAATTACATATATATATTTTCAAAGGGTTACGCACGCTGGGCCTATTTTCAAAAGGCCCGGTGATGCGCAAGTCCCGGGCCTTGCAAAAGGGACGGTCTGGGGGCGGGGTGTGGCCAGAGGCCTCCACATGGCTGCTGTGCCGGGGAGCGCGTGCCAGCAGGTGGCCGGCGTGCGCAACTTACTTCAGCCCTATGGCTGGGGGGGGGGGCGGGAACGGGGGAAGGTAGCGTGGCTCGGCGCACGCAAGGGGGTGCACCGGCCCCCAATTTTATAACATGCGCGCGCATGTTATAAAATCGGGTGTTTATGTGCTTGTGCTGGGTAGCGCGCACACATATTTCTTAAAATCTACCCATATTCTTTAGTACCCAAAGCATTACCATATATAGCAATACTTAGAGTTGTTTAGAACAAAAAGCTAATGGTCATCACATTTATTGGCAAAATTACTTACCTGATAATTTCGTTTTCCTTAGTGTAGACAGATGGACTCAGGACCAATGGGTATAGTGTGCTCCTGAAAGCAGTTGGAGACGGAGTCAGATTTCAATCTGATGTCAGCCTACATATACCCATGCAGGAAGTGCAGCTCTTCAATGTTCTCCTCGAAAAGCAATTGTGGATATGTGTGTGTGTGTGTTAATATTTATTTATTTATTTAAAATCTTTTCTATACCATCATTTAGTAATGTACCATCACAACAGTTTACATAGAGGCACGTATATTTAGTTTGTTTACAAAAATGTATCTATGAAAGTGCCATTACAGTGTCGGTACATGCTTATATAAGTTATAAGATAGGTGGAATGGATCTAGTCCATTTATATGATTAATAGGGAAATCATACAAGAATGTGCTTAAACTGAGGTTCTCTAACATTATCATTTGAGTATAAAAAAAGATAAAAGAAAAGAATAGAATGTGCGACCACGCATCTCAGTAACCTTGTTCTGCGTTTCTTATTCTCCGTTCTCATTGTAAAATGCTTTTCTGAATAGCCATGTTTTTAAGCTTTTTTTTGAAGAGTTTTGGATCACTCTGTAATCTTGTTTCTAGTGGCAATGTGTTCCATAATGTTGGACCAGCCAAAGATAATGCTCGCTCTCTAACTTGTGTTAGTTTTGCTGTCTTTACCGAGGGGATGGTTAGTAGAACTTTATTGGCTGATCTCAGATTTCTCTGGGGTACGTGTAAGCGAAGCGCTGTGTTTAACCAGTCGGCTTTTTCTTCATTGATTAGTTTATGAATTATGCATAATGTTTTATATTGCACTCTCTGCTCTATTGGTAACCAGTGTAGCTCGGCCAGTGTTTGAGTGATGTGATCTCTTTTGCTCTTGCCAGTGAGTATTCTGGAAGCAGAGTTCTGTAGGACTTGTAGTGGTCTTATTGTCGAGCACGGTAATCCTAGAAATAGTGCGTTACAGTAGTCTGTACTAGTGAAAATCAGTGCTTGAAGAACTGTCCTAAAGTGTTTTTTGGTTAGTAGCGATTTTAGCCTCCTGAGGACCATAGGTTTGGCGTAGCCTTCTCTAACTTCAAGTGATATGTGTTGTTTAAGGCTAAGTTCCGTGTCAATTATTACTCCTAGGTTTCGAGCTCTCTCTGCTAGATCCACTTTCTGATCATTTTTAAAGTTTGATGGGGTTTTGAATCAGTTCCATGTTTTTCTGTTCTGGGTGTATAAACTCTGTTTTTTCGATGTTTATTACTAGCTCCATTTGGCTTAGTAATTGTTTGATTATATCAAGGTACATCATTGCTAGGTTTAACTTGGACTGGTTGAACTGATTTCCAACTGCAGACCTCCAATGCATTCATCCGAAAGATGCGGACATCCGGCAACTATGGGTGTCGTAAACTAGGAGTAAGGTCTGGCTTACATGCGCTTGTCTACCTCTCGGGGATCGTCACCCGAGGTTTCCGGATTTTGGAGCAGCCATGGGTGGGACGCTGAGCCCATCTGTCTACACTAAGGAAAATGAAATTATCAGGTAAGTAATTTCTCCATTTCCTAGCGTGTAGCAGATGGACTCAGGACCAATGGGATGTACAAAAGCTACTCCCGAACTGGGTGGGAGGCTGCCTGTGGCCCACTTAGTGTTGCTCTTGCAAATGCTGTGTCCTCCCAGGCCTGAACATCCAGGGGGTAGAACCTCGAGGAGGTGTGAATGGAGGACCACGTCGCCACCCACCAGATCTCGGCAGGTGACAGCATCTTGGCTTCTGCCCGGGACACTGCCTGGGATCTTGTGGAATGGGCCTTGACTTGTAGAGGTGGAGGATTGCCTGCATCTACATAGGCCGCTTCCCCTTGTTTCTTCCCGTTGTGAAGGACGGACAGGTGGTCCGTCTTTCGTATGGATTCCGATCTGTTCAGGTATCGGACTAGGAGTCTGCCGATGTTAAGATGGCGAAGAAGGCATGAGTCTTCCGAGTCCTTGTGCTCATCTGGCGATGGCAGCGAAATGGTTTGGTTTAGGTGGAAATGAGAAACCACCTTCAGAGGGAAGGAGGTTACAGTGCGGAGGTGGATCCCAGTGTATCTAAGGAACGGTTCCCGACCGGACAGCACTTGAAGCTCGGAGATGCAACGGGCTGAACGTATTGTCATTAGGAATGCAGTCTTCAAGGTCAGGAGACGTAGTGACAGACCGCGTGTTGGTTGGAAGGAAGCTCCCACTAGGAAACCCAATACTAGATTGAGATTCTATAGGGGCCCCGGCCCCTTTAGTGGTGTCAGATTTACTTGACCCCTCTCCGGAAACAGGAAAAGTAGACTGATGCCGTCCACTTTGGCTCTGAAGCAGGCCAGCTTGGCCACCTGAACCTTGATGGAGTTGAACAACCCCTTCTTCAAGCCGTCCTGCAGGAATTCCAGAAACATGGGAATTTTGACAGTCGCGGAAGGCTCATGCCAGGCTTTGAATATTCTCCATATTCGTATGCAAGTTAGAGACGTGGAAAACTTGGGTGCTCAGAGCAAGGTGTCAATCGCTGCCCCAGAGTATCCGCTCTTCTTCAGGTGAGTCCTCTCAATGGCCAGACCGTAAGCGAGAATCGAGTTGGGTCTTTGTGGAGGATCTGTCCTTGCTAGAGCAGGTCCCTGTGTTGAGGTAGACACCGAGGGTTCCCCCGCCAGAAGTCTTCGCATATCTACGTACCATGGCCTTCTTGGCCAGTCCATGGCCACTAGAAGTACTGGTCCCCTGTGGTGTTCTATCTTACGGATGTTTCCACTCAGTAGTGGCCATGGGGGAAAATGTACAGCAGGTCTTCATGTGGCCCGGTCTGGATGAGGCCATTGATTCCCTGGGATTGTGGATCTCGTCCACGGCTGAAGAACTTGGAAACTTGGCCGTTGGACCAGGTTGCCAGAAGATGCATGGCTGGGGTTCCCCAGCGGTTTACTATCAACTGGAAGGCTGTGTTCAACAGCGTCCATTCCCCTGGGTCTAGACTCTTTCTGATGAGGTAATTCACAGTGAGGTTGTCTTCTCCCGCGATGTGGGTGGCTGAGATCCCTTGTAGGTTTGCTTCCGCCCACGCCATTAGGGATTTTATTTTCAGGGAAACCGGCTGGCTTCTGGTTCCTCCCTGGCGGTTGATGTAGTCAACTGTTGTGACGTTGTCTGACATGACTCTGAGAGATTCGCCCCAGAGTTTGTGACTGAATCGTAGGCCGGCTAGTCTGACTGTTCGGGCTTCTAGTCTGCTTATGTTCCATCCTCTTTCTTGTCCCATTGCCCCTGGACCGTCAGTTCCTGGCAGTGGGATCCCCACCCTCGCAGGCTCGCATCCGTGATGCGTAAGGCGTGGATCGGTGGGGATAATCCCATGCACTGATGGTCTTCTTGTAGCCACCATTGGAGCTGGCTCCGAACCTCTGCCGGTAGCTGGAAGCAAACGGAGTACTTCTGGGACATCGGGCCCATCGTGATAGTAGAGAGCATTGTAGTGGTTGCATGTGGGCCCTTGCCCATGGGCCGACTTCTGGGTGTAGTCCCATACCTTGGAGCGAGCACAGTTCAACAGTTTTTGCAACTGGCTCATCAATTTCCTCCTCCTTGCAAGGGGAAGGACGACTTTGTCTTGTATGGTGTCGACCCAGACTCCCAGGTACTCTAGCAATTGGGAGGGCTGCAGGCAGCTCTTGGTTGTGTTGACGACCCATCCGAGATTCTGCAGTAGATTCTTGACTCTGGTGGTCGTCTGATGACTTTCCTCTGGAGGTTTTGGTGAACGTCCGAGAGGTAGTAGCTAGTCCGAAGGGTAGCGCCTGGAAGTGGCGATGATGGTGCAGTAATGCAAAGCGTAGCCAGCGCTGATGGTCATGATGGGCCGGGATGTGGAGATAGGCTTCTGACAGATCCAGAGAAGTCAGGAATTCTCTCGGTTGTACTGCCCTTATGACAGAGCGTAGGATTTCCATGTGGAAGTGTGGTTCCCTCAGGTAGCGGCTGACGGTCTTGCGATCCAGGATGGGCCAGAATGTTCCCTCCTTCTTGGGAACGATAGTGACCAGTATTTTGTTGGTGCTTGGGCACAGAGGTTATCGTCTTTAGGCTGAGTGGTTTTGTTAGTGTGGTTTCCACTACCGTTCTCTTGGGGGGGGGAGAGGCACAGTGATCTCACAAATGTGTGTGGAGGGATGCTGTAGAGATCCAGGTAGTATCCCTCTTGAATGATAAGGACCCACTTGTCTGCCATTATCTCGACCCATCTTTTGTAGAAGAGGGTAAGTCTGCCCCCTATGACTTCTTCCTGTGGATGGGTCTGTTGATTCTCATTGTGGGGCGCAGCTGGGACTTGTACCTGAGCCAGCTTCCCTCTTGTACTGCCTGTTCCAAAAAAGGCTGACCCCTGCCTGCAGGGCGAGAAGGGCGTCAAGGAAGAGTAGCGCTGGTTTCTTTTGTTCCTGTCCTCCTGCATTCGAGTACAGGGAATTTGCCCCATTTGAAGAACTTCTCCAGGTCGCTTCCGAACAGGAGGAATCCTTTAAAGGGTATTCCCTTGAGGTTCATCTTGGAGGTCGCGTCGGCTAACCAATTTCGGAGCCATAGCTGCCACTATGGACGAGACGCCCCTGGTTGAGGTGCATACAAGGTCATAGGTCGCATCCGTGAGGAAAGATATCACCGGCATTAATGTTTCGGCTGAAGTGGTTGCGTCCCTGGAGACAAGCAAGTAGGCACGTGTTACAGTGGCGCAGCAGGAAGCGATCTGCAGGGTCATTGCTGCGACATCAAATAACTGTTTAAGGATGGATTCCTGATGTCTGTCTTGGGCATTCTTGAGTGCAGCTTCTCCTTCGACTGGGATGGTAGTGGGCTTTGAAATAGCGCCGACCATGGTGTCCACTTTTGGGAACCCAGGGAGTTCTTTGGCCATGGGTTTCAGGTGGTATAGGGCTCCTAGGGCCCGTCCTCCTTTGAAGCTGGCCTCCAGGGCATTCCATTCCAGGTCAATCAGTTGTAAGGCCTGCAGCATTGGGAAATAGCATGAGGCCTGGTGAGACCGACGTAAAACCGAGTTCGTCTTTGGCTCCGCTCTGGTACTTGCGCCCTGAATGGCCAGTGTCTTCAGGCTCGCAGGCCCGAGATCTGGTAACTCGTCTTTGGAGAAGCATCGCATCATGGTTCGGTATAGTTCCATACCTGGAGGGATTTCCCCTTCCCCCGAGGTGTCAGTGTCCCCTAAGGGGAGGCTTTTGCTCGGATGTGGCACGTCTCGGGAGTGGTCCGAGAAGGGTTTGGAAGGTCTTGCTCTTCCGCTTGTGCCTGGACAAAGGGTTTGCAGCCCTTTGAAGAATTCCACCCAGAAAGAGGTCCCTGGCTCGCTATTGAATCCAGCGGGGTTCCCCGAGGCACCCATTTGAGAAGGGGCCGAACCGGAGGTACAGAGGTCTGGACTATCATTCGTGGAGCCGGATTCCTATACTGGCTGAGGGGGCCTAGTTTTGGTCCCCCCCCCCCCCCAAGTCTCTTCGCACTGTGGGGGTAGAGCAGGGGCCACTTCGGGTTGCGCAGCTCTCCGGTGGCAGGCTGGGTAGAAGGCTTGTCCCTTGGCTTACTTGGCCGGCGGTGCCATGGTTTGTGCGCATGGAGTGGCTCAAAACTCATGTGTGTGTGTAGGAGGTGTGTGCACCAGGAGACTTAGTTGTGCACTCCGGGTGCGTCAACAATGTGCATGCAGGCAGCTATTTAAGCATTTAGCGGGGATGTGCGCGCCAGTTTGCGTGCTCGGCACCATTGTGCACGCCACTGTGCGCACAAGACGATTGTGTGCACGGCTTCGTTGTGCGCATGGCATAGATGCACGCGTTGCTGTGTGCATAAGAATTTTGTGCGCCTGGCTCGCAGCTGTGCGCACGGCTCAGTTGTGTGGACAATACGGCGGATAAGGGGGGGGGGGGAAATGGCGCCGACGACCATGCAGGCAAGATGGCGACCCCCCCCCGGAGGGTCTCCACAAGGGAGGACCCTCGCACCGGATCGGGGTCTAGCCCGGACGGGGCTGGTCAACCCAATTTAACAGACGCCGGATGGACGATCTGTGCGGCTAGCCGAGCCTCGGAGACCGGAGACTTTAAGAAAGTTTTCTACCTTACCTTGTCTCAGCGCTTCCTGGTCTCCAGCTGCAGGGGGAGAGGGAATATACCTTCACCACTGCGCTCTGTATTGCATCCGCTGCCTCTCAGCCACTCCTGTTCCTGGGAGCTAAGTCCACGCTGGGAACAGGCTACTGGACCGAGGCTTACCTCTGAGGGTCACCTCAGGAATTCTCGACTGGGTGAGGGACCCTTAGCTTTCACCGCAGGAGAGCGGGGCTCGTCTGTAGAGGTAAGGTTTTCTTCTTTAGTTTGGATTTTCTAATGCTGTGCTTGCATGTGTAGAGTCCCAAACTGCTATGGAGACGGAGAAATACTGAAAAGCTGCACTTCCTGCATGGGTATATGTAGGCTGACGTCAGATTGAAATCTGACTCCGTCTCCAACTGCCATCAGGAGCACACTATACCCACTGGTCCTGAGTCCATCTGCTACACGCTAGGAAATTATGTATTTATTTTTATATACCGGTGAGCAAGACGTAAGCATATGCATAGGTATTAGTTGCATAAATTAAGTATGAGTTCTTGGAATTCACTGAATATAAATGAATATGCATTTAGAGTAAGAAATACTGGCTGCTGATTTGTCTCTTGCATGATATCAATATCTTAAGATCATATATAAGTTGTGAATTTCTTCTATGCTACTCAGAGCTCTCATATTCTGGGTTGCTGTCAGTGACCTGTTATATCTGTCCATGCACAATCAGATAATAAGGAAGTGGATTATTGCATTCTGTCTCGGTGATTTCAAATTTTTCTTTTATTTACTTTTAAATTGGTACAGACAGAAGTATACAAAGCCAGGTCAAGTTTTGCCATGTCACCATAATAAGTCCAGGATGCTGTGGGTTGTGGTTGAACTTGAAGGTGGGCGAGTTGAAAGGAATATTCACACTTCAAATATTTCTTTTGACTAATACAAATTAAATCTAAGATGCATTTTTTCAGAGCAACAGACCTAACTGTGGTGGCCAAAGTTTCTAATCTCAGTATTTTTGGACAAGTTCCCATATTTGTGTTGCAATATGCGGTCAGTATTATGATCGGAAAACGTATCTAGGTTTTTACTAACTATCCAAGACCACTGGTCCTCTGGGGGGACTTTTTTTTTTTTTACACAGTTTATTTTTTGATAGGAAATTTCCAGTTGTGAAGCATGATCTAAAAATGTGAATGCCCGAAGAAGGAATTGTCTCCTTGCATCCAAGTTTACCAACCGGCTCCATTTTTCCAAAGGAGGCACATCCAGTCTTGGCTCTACCCCACTGCCAGGACGGCCCTATAATTCTGATTTCCCTATGAAGAATAGGAGGTCACTCCATTCAATAGGGCAAAACAAGATCCTGTCCAGACACGTGCTAACAATACTTGCATTACAATGGTCATGGTCCAGTGCTTTTCAAGTATCAAATGCAAGGGCATGTAAAAATCAGAACCCTGGCCTCTTTAATCACTTGCATTTTCAGCTAGAAACATGACATTGCAGCTTGTAGCAGACTTACTCCATTGTGAGTCTGCCTGTCAGCAGTAGAACGTTTTGGGCCAGAATGCTGAGAAGAGAATGAGGACGAGCTGGAAAGTTAATCTGCTGCTCTCCAGTTTATCATAAGTTCCTTGAAGGTGACTGGAAGAGAGCACATTTCAGAGTTCCAGTGAGGGAGATTCAGGAGATCAGAAAGAACGAGGTGTTTTACCTTCCCATCTGAAGAAAATCTTTTAGAGAGGAGACGAAACTGTATGGATAATTTTTGGCAAAGGGGGGGGGGGGGGGCAATTTCCAAATCAGGGAAAGCTGGCAACTTGGGGTTCTTGGATTTTCTTCTGACTATAATAAACGCCAGTTCTTGCAGCTTGGAAAATGAGTTAAATCCAGAGGCTTCGCTAACCTTGGTCTAGAGGGCGTTTCACTTCTAAAGTCTTCCAAAAACAAAAGAATGCAATGAGCTTACTTTGACAGATTATTTTAATTGTCTTTAAAATGTGGATCCTGTTTTGGCTTCCAAAACCATGAGACTGTCTGAATGTGGAAACATGGAATGTAAATAGTTCAAAAAAATTACAATTTAATTAAACCCTCTGAAGCAGTAAGTAAAGACCTGTTATGAGGCATACATTTCTGAATATTTATTTATAGTCTGTAACTTGTAATTGCTTGCTAATTAATATTTCATTTTTAATTTAAAATTATGTATTTATACACAGTTTTAGATTATTCAATAGTTTGTATATTTATAAAAGTCTTCTTTACCTAGACTTACTAAGCATACCTTTAAGTATATTTCATGAACACCAATCCAAAATTGTGGTGCGTTTTAAAATCTTGATAATTTAAGGTGAATTTATGCATTCAGACCACTAAGTGTCACCAAAGAACGCTTTTTGTGCTGTTCATCGCATGTCTTAACTCTGTCAAGTCGCTGACAGCATTCACTGTGCCCTCTGCTGCTCACCTCGAGAAAGTACAGATCTAATAGTGCAACTGGAATTTTTTTCTTTTTTTACCTTATCGGATCATTTTATTCACCGCTTAAAAAAAATATTGCATGAACTTTTAATAACTGGGATGCAAATGGAAAATGTCACTAAATAAATGTATGAATCATCAATGGTAAAACAGTAACACTGTGCAAACTTATAACTGACAAAATAGTATTTCCATAAGATCTTCAAATGAATCGCCAATATTTTTTTTTTAAAGGAGAAATAGAGAAAACATTGATAATATCAACCACAATAACATTAATTTCTCCAACAGCAGCTACAAGTTTCCAAGATGTTCCCATCATAAAGGCCAGCTGAAGGCTTCAGAAAGAGAATGCGATCCATTGGTAAGAGTGTCCTTAACAATGGATCTGCGTTTTAGAAACAAAATCACAGACGTGGGTGATCCTTACCGAGAATGGTGGTGTTTATCATATTCATCAATCTAGAAAAGGAAGCAATGAGTGAGGGGATCAGATTTGCAAATGCTACAAATTTTTCCACGGTTAAAACAGGATTGGATTGTGAGAAACTGCAAGAGCCTTGCCAGCCTGTGGGACTGAACATGTATATGACAAGTGAAAATGTAAAGTGATACACCTAAAAGGAAAAAAAAGTCCAGTTATATGTACACAATGCTGAATTCTATATTAGGCAATACTACCCAGAAGAAGAATCTTGGAGTCATTGTGAACAATGGGTTGAAGTCAACAGGAAGAGAAA
This sequence comes from Rhinatrema bivittatum, assembly GCF_901001135.1. NCBI lineage: Eukaryota > Metazoa > Chordata > Amphibia > Gymnophiona > Rhinatrematidae > Rhinatrema > Rhinatrema bivittatum. The sequence goes on along the minus strand of NC_042617.1, from coordinate 39,434,158 downwards.
ATAAAATGGAGAATGCATTGTGCGACTGCAGTTCTGCTTACCCCATCTCAAAAATTATAAATTAGGATCTATAAAGAAAGGCAACAAAAATGATAAAGGTTAGGGCTCTTCAGTTTGGAGAAGAGATGACTGAGGGAATATGAGAGAGGTCTATAAAAACATGAGTTGGGGGCAACCGACAAGTAGGGAACAGTTATTGGCTCTTTCAAATAGTACTAAGACTAGGGGACACTATCAAGATAACTGTGCATTTATCCCATTAAAAAAAACCAAAAACAGTTAAGTGGAACTTGTTGCTACAGAACATACTCAAAGCATATAGTATAGCTGGGTTTAAAAGAGGATATGCTGGTGGAGGAAAAATTCATAAACCTTGATGAATCAGGTAGATTCAGGAAAGCCATTGCCTGGGAGTGAGCAATAAGAAATGGTTCTGCTGGTACCTGTGACCTGGTTGGCCACCATCAGAGACAGGATACTGGACTCTATGGACCTTTGATCTGAGTCAACTTAGGGAAATGCAAAAACAATACAATTTGTTTTAGAGTTTCTACAAAAATGTCATACATTTATTCTACAGACTTCCAAAACCAATAGAAATTACAAATAGGTTCTCAAATGTTCCAACCTCCAATAATAGTTTTCAAAACATTTAATACACACGAATCTTCGTATGAACCTAGCCTATGAAGCAAAAACCGGGCCCACAAAACATAACACAACCCGACACAAAATAATAAATCACAAACACAAAAAGAAAAAAACCCCCCACAATTTAAAACCATTCATCCACCAGACCAATCCCCTCCCCCAAAAAAGGGTCTTGCAATCTTTAGACAATATTGTAAATCCTAGACTCTACCGGTGAAAGCTTATCAAATGCTGGTCTCCGTAACCAGGTACTGCACAGTATACCCCGCAAAGGGGGGATATATATTTTTTTTCAGAAAAAGCTAACCAAATTCACAGACAAGAGCTTTGTAATCACTACATGGAACCTTTAATCCAACATGTTACATCAATCCACTTGTTTGATGTAATTTCCAATTTTGGTTCTATGTTAACCGACGCGGTATGTACTAGTACAGGGACTTCGGTATATAAAAGCCAATAAATAAATAAAATAAAATAAATGTACGTTTCGCCGATATCACGGCTTCTTCAGGGGTTCAAACTCTTCGAATTACTGGATGGGTCCCGCAAATTCATCACTAACACTGAAACACGGTACTGCAACCCACGTCCCGACGTGCTGCTGAAAAAAAGTCAGCTCGTAATCCTTCGTTATCGGGTGCGAAAATGCGACCTGAGACGGCTGGGGCAGGGCGCCTGACTGAAAGGCCGCACCGGTAACCTGCCTTCTCTGCTTGGAAGACGCCACGACACCCGGAAGAAGTGATGGCGCCCTGCCTACGGGGTCCACTTCCGGTCCTTTCCCGCCCTGGAGTGTTAAAGCGGGGGTGCGGAAGGAGGATAACGCAGTAATTCCGAAAATAAAGCGAGGGAGGGGGTCACAGGGCCTTCCGCAGATCTCCTCAAACCTAAACCTGCCCCCGCCTCCTCAGCAAAGCGAGAGAAAAGGCGCCAAGGTTTGCGTCGGCGGCGCAGCGTTGTGGTGCGTGGGCCGGGGGCGAGGAAAGTGAGGCTGCTGGAAGTCAGTATGCAAAGGGGGGGGGGATCCAGAAAGAGCGAAACGCAAAGAAGAAGGAAAGGAGGTTCAACAAGAGCAAAGAAGAGAGCTCTCTGCAAAGCAGAAAGAATTCGCATCCCCAGCCTTCGCTCCGTCGCTCTCTCCATTCCTTTGCCCTTAGGAGAACCTCTCGTTCGGTATGAAAACGAGACAGGCCGACCTATTTCCAACTGCTGAACGCTTCTGGGGAAAAAAAAAATTCCCTTCTTAATTTTTTCCCCCAGGCTCACGCACAAGCTTTGTCGTATCCAATTTATTAAAATGTATATTTGTTCCCTAAATGTGAGGCGATGTCCCCCCAAATGTTCCCTATCGGATAGGTAAAGCCATCGACACCGGGCAGAAAGATTGGATTCACCTGTTTCATTTGAACTGAACCTAGACGATCCTTGTTTTTCCCAGCCCTGTGGCCCTCCTGATTCTCTCCCAAATCCCTCATCCATTCTTCATTTCTGTAAAACCGAATCCCCCCTGCCCCCACCCCAGTTCCTCGTGTTTTCCTGCTCCAGCTCCATCGGAAAGGAAGATTAAAGGGGGAAAGTTCCAGCTGTATATTTATGTTTTCTTTGCTAGAGGGGAATTGATTTCCTTACACTTATTTTGCAGGATTTTTTTTTCTTTTTTTTTTTACTAGCCAAGGACGGATTTGCGTCATCAGAGCAACTTGCTGGTCGAGATAAAGTTGCACAAATATTGAAAAGGGAAGTGCTCGAGCAGCCTTTATAAAAGGGCTTTTTTTTATTTCTCCGGAAGAAATAAGGATTTCTGCTGTATCCTAAAATACTAAAGCAGGTTCTATTTTGGGAGAAATCTAGCAGGCACATCCGCTCATTTAGTGCAAGTTGGCGCACATCAAAAACAGGATGAGCCGGAGGAGGCTGAGGCTTGCAGAGCCCACTCGGTCACTGCTGGGAGCCCTGCCGGGCTCCTGACCTGGGCTCGCACAGCCTTATCCCTCTGCATCGATGAGAGCTCAGCACCACCTGCCGCCCCCCCCCCCCTCCCCCCTATTTTGTAGCTATTTTTGAAGCAGCACAAACATCATCTCAGACTTCCCCTCTCCCCAAATAACGCCAACATTGAACACTCAGACCTCATCAAAAAGCATCTGAGATCCCGAGTATTCTGGGTGGGTTCCTAGCTCCCCCCCCCCCTCCCACACACACGACCACCAGAAAAATAAACTTAATTTCAGGCCCCTTCAGGAAAGGGTTCTTTCTTTTGCCTACAGTCCAAAGGTCCTATTCATTTCAAATTGGTCAACAAACAGGAAACACATCCTTAACAAAGCCATGATAAGTACAGTTATACGTGTCTTAGCTGTGGCCTTCCCAAAGAAGCAGAGGGATGGGCTGGGATTTTTAACCCTGTGCCCGCACCCCCCTCCCCCCAGAGATAAAATCGTGATTCCATCCGCCTCCGGAGCCTGAACCCAGGGTGGATATAAAGCCGATGCTATTATTTTGCACCGTCCATTTGATTTGGGAAAATGTTCCCTAATTCGATCGAGCAAAGCCACGTTTGACTCTCTCCACCGGCGTTTCTGCCTGCACATCTGATGCGATAAAATATCTTTGGGCCCCTCCGCGGGATATTCGCTTGGGTTGCAGAAGCAGATAGTAAACACACCGGTTGTTTATCGTTTTCTCCACCGACACTTGTTCTGCGTATTTTCTTTCTTTCTTTTTTTTTTATGGAGAAAATACTCTTCAAAAGGCTCAAAAGACTCACATTTAAATTCGGAATTATATTTAAATGAAACTCCCGGGTACCTTCTTATTTGTATCCCTAGCAGTTAAAATGAGCAAAGTAGTAAAGCTTAAGATAATATCACAGAAAGAACCAAGTTATATAGCATTGTATATAGAGAATAATACGGAACGGAAAATAAAAAAGAAATAAATGTGGCGGCCAAAATGTAAATCTACCCCACAAATCTACCCAATTATATATTTGGTCGCATTAAGGAACCATTTTAAAAAATCTATTTTATTTATTATTATCAGCAATCGTAATAAAAAATACAACGAAATTTTGAATGCTGTGATTGTCATAACTTACTTATAAGCATTTTTCAACTTATGAGCATTTTTCAAATGTAGTTTCTTTTTGGCAAAGCTTGGACATCTTAACCATGCATTCCGTTGGGTAACACATTTTTCCTCTATTTCTAGTTCAACAATGTGTTGTTTTTTGTTTATCAACAAAAAAAGAGCACTCAATGGGTCCTGTGAATCAACAATGTCAATAAACAAAAGGCACTCTTTTTTATATATACCAATAGCGTGGCCTTTTGTTTATTGACATTGTTTTTGGTTAATGCATGTTTCTAGAATTGTTTTATCTTAACAACGAATCTCTCGGGTTAACGTATTTTGCGATGTAAAATTTTGGGTATGGATACTTTTATTGAGATCTTACTTTTAAACTTCCTGGAAATGCTTCACTGATAGCAATAACAAATTCTTATGTATGCACTTCCCTGACAAATATTACAAATAATTGAGAGGACAAGGCGGGAGTTCTTTTTTAAACAAAAGTATTAATTCGTTTATTGTGATTTTTGAAACTGATGAGAATAAAAGCGATGTGTCTAATGTCTGACACAGAGTAGCTAAAATATAGGCTGGAAAGCTGGATAAATGAAAGCAGGAATTCAAACGAAATTATTATTTTTTTTTGCCCAAAAAATGTTCATGCCAAAACAATAAATCTGGTTAGCAGTTTCATTTAAAACAGTTACAATACTTTTCGTGGTAAAACATCTATAATGGCCGTATGAAGGGGAATCATTTGAGACCGTATCATCTCGTCACTAGTTGGTAAAACGTTATATATTCGTTTTATGCTTTTTGTGAGAATGAAATAAAGACTTCTATTTATCTGTGATTGGTAGTGAAGTGCTGTCACACTTTCTTGTCCAGTCATCCACCCTTCGGCCACAGACTCCCCAGGAGCCCTCTCCAGTGCATCAGTGGTTATTCGCTTTTATTTCCCTCCCCGCCCCGCTCTGCTTTTTTACCTGTTCTCCCCCCCTCCCCCCCTTTCCTACTGACTCCGAAGCCTCGGGGGAGGTTCCATCTGGGCGCATGCGCAGCCCTCGGCCCGCTCGGGCCCTTCAACCTCTCGCTCTCAGCGGCGGCTGCAGCGCGCCTCAGCAGGGCGTGGCCACGGGCGCGGCCTGAGAGGGGGGTGGCCGGGCCCGGACCGGCTGATTGGCTCCCCGCGGGCCTATCAGCGCGCGGCAGGGCTCCGGCTCTACTCCCGGGGGCTGGTGGAAGCGCTGGCTGGAGTTCTGGGGCGCCGGAGCGCGAGGGTTCTGCTGCCGCCGCTGGCCCCCCCTATCCTCTCCGATGCCGGGCGCGGCGGGCTGCTAAGGCACGGTTCGGCGCTCGCGGCTTCCGTTCGGCCCCGGAGGAAGTTGGTGGGGAAAGATGTATACGGCGGGACTGGCCCCGTTTTACGCCTCCAACTTCAGCCTCTGGTCGGCGTACTGCACGGGCTCGGCCGGCTTCCCGGCGCTGGAGAGCGGCAAGAAGCCTTCCTTCTGCATCGCGGACATCCTGCACTGCGGCGCCGATTCGGAGGGTTTGCCCGGGGCGCCCCCGGCTCTCACCACCCATCTGACCGTGCACCCCGGCCCGTTCCAGCCTGCTGGCGGAGGCGGAGGCGGCGGATCCCCCCTCAGACCCACCCCGGTGGCTCCCGAGGCTCAAGGAGGTTTTACCCCCCGGCTTTCCCCCTACCAGCACCAGAGAGCTCCGGGCATGGGCAGCCCCCAGAGCCCGGCGGTCAGGGCGCATCTGAACTGCTCGGCGCAGCAGCAGCTCCCAGCGCCCTCCAGCAAAGACCTCAAATTCGGGATTGATCGCATTTTATCGACCGAGTTTGATCCCAAAGTGAAGGAAGGCAACACTCTGAGAGGTAGAGAGACGCCCGTTCTAATGCTTTCTTTCTGATTTCTTTCCTGCTAATAATAATCCTAGCAGAAGCACATGACAGTACAGTGCTGGATCCTCTAATAAGTACGAATACAAACGAGCGAGGCTTGTCCCGTGCAATCAGATCTATTCCTGCACGCTGTCACAAAAGCAAGTCGCTCTTTTTTTTTTTTTTTTTTATTGCTGTTAGAATGTCTAATTTAAGGAGCGCACTGCCTTTATTTCATTGGGTAAAGCTGAGCATGAAAACACCCTCAGAAACATAATAAGAACCAGGAAAAAAAAAAAAAGAATTGAAAGGTGATTGAATTTAGGAGAAAAAAACAACAACAATATGGCCAGCCTTGGAATGAGTTTGTTCAAGAACTAGTAGCTGCTGCATTCCTGTGGTGACCCTTTACAATATACTTCAGAGCATTGATTGTAAAATATTCTAGCCAAAGTTCAGGGACACGGCACCAAAACACGCAGACAGACACTCAGATCTCTGTTAGCATCTGTCAGGAAAGCAACGTGTAAGTAGTATGTGGATTTGTCTGTCAATATATAACAGAGCTCTCCTTGTTCCTGTGATCACAGATCTGACCTCCTTAATAACTGCAAGCCGCCAAACGGGGGTTCATGTCCCCCACTTGCAGCCTTCGGCCGGCCAGTTCTTCGCGTCTCTAGAGTCCATTAATGAGGCCTCTTCCATTCTGGGTCCCCTAAACACACTCCCAAGGAGCTCAGTGCAGCAGCAGTTGCAGGACACATTTCCAGGTACAATCCTCTTCCTCTATCCAGGCACACACGGGCCATGCAGACAGGGAGTAAGGGAAAATAATTATTGCATTGTGCACCATGGCCAGAGAATGAAGGTGTTATTAGATGCTTAAAAATATTCCGATGCTTCTCCGACTATCACCCTAGTGAGCTAACTTTGCTGTGTGTAGTGAACCTGTACAATAATAATAATAATAATAATAATAATAATAAAAAATAACAAGCTGGAGAAACAAACCAAACGTGATAAACTTTTCAGAAAGTGGATAACACTATGGTCCGAACCGAAAGGAAAAGTGATTATCTATCTATCTATCTATCTATCTATCTATCTCAGTGTAGATATATATATAGATAAGTAGCAGGAAAGATTTAACATATTTTGAAATTTGGCTACTGAAGTGCAAGATAGGAACCCTTTGCACAGCTCTGCTGCTAAATATTCTGAGCATGTACCTAATTATATTATTTTGCATTATTACTTAAAAAAAAAAAACACATTAAAATTAGGTTTAAACAATTCTAGACTGATTAACCATCTTTTCCCAGCTATGTTTTTTTTTTCGTCTGTTGCTTTTATTGTTGTCAGCATTCGTTTCTTTGTGTCTGACGAACAGGTCCGTACGCAGTGCTAACGAAAGACACCATCCCGCAGACCTACAAGAGGAAGCGCTCCTGGTCCCGGGCCGTTTTCTCCAATCTGCAGAGGAAAGGCTTAGAGAAACGATTCGAAATCCAGAAATATGTCACCAAGCCCGACAGGAAGCAACTGGCGGCGATGCTGGGACTCACCGACGCGCAAGTAAGGGCCCAGCGTGCGCACGTCCGCCCTATAACGGGACTGGGTTCCTTCGCCTCGGTTATAAGGCTGCGCGCTGTGCTATTCATGGAGGCGGGGGGGGGGGGGGCGCAGCGCAGGGACAGCCAGATAAGAGATGCAAATCGCGATCTTTTGCCATTATCTGAATAATTTTAGCTGATAAAAGGGAGAGGGGAGCAAATCTAGAAAAATCAGTATTGCATACACTCTGACTGTTGCGCAAAATCTAGCGCTTTTAATAGTTAATTGAAATTAGGGGGGTAAAAAAGAGAGAAATTGAAAGCTGGTTCTGCGGAGATTGTACCTGCTGAAAAGTTTCAGTCACTTTCTGACTTTCTGTTTTGAAAGCTGTATTGTCAAGGAGTTTTGCATAGAAACGCTAATATAATATCAAACCAATCTAACCTTTTACCATGCGAGCAAGGCGGTGGGAATGAGCCTTTATAGGCAGCCGAAATGGTTGGAATCTCTCGGATTTCCATGGTTAAAAAAAAAAAGCAGTGATCTTGGGGGACCCTGGGGGGAGCAGTGTGTATGTTGTGGGCTTTTTTTTTTTTAATTGTGAAATTACGAAATCCAGAAATCCAAAGGTTGAAAAAGTGAGGAAGTGAAAAACATCTTGTGAAAGCGACGTATCAAACACGAGACCGAGTCACGATTTCCTCCTTGCTCTTTCCCCAGAAGTTTATAATTGCTGCGGTCTCTCTGAAGCAAGATTTGGTTTCCTGAAGAAAATGTTTTTTTTTTAAATGTCTCTTTCTCATAGCCATACACAAAAATGAACCCTTTTGATAGCCGAAACAACCGAAAGGAAGGAGGCTGCACCGGTTTAATATAGTTCTGCATTTTGTTTGCATCGAAACTGGACATTTTGCAATGCTATTTTGGATTCCCAAGAAAGCCATGGGATTGTTTTGTTTTGTTTTTCTCCCCCCCCCCCCCCCCCCCGAGCAATCGGTTCCAATTTTTAAACCCGAGCACCCCCCTCCCTCCGGATGCTTTGCACGGCAGATGGGAATGCTGTCTTCAAAGAGGGCTTTTAACTGCGCTGTCAACAAATTCTCCAGGGACCATCTCTGGGGCTTTTTAATTTTAAATATTTTAAATGCCCCCAGAAGGATTAGCTAAACTTTATAAATAACAGTTGGAGTTGCAAGTCTGCAGCCCTGTAGAGGAGGAAACAGAGACAAAACTGGGGCTCGGGAAGCTTTGAAAGTTTACAGGATCCTAGCTGGGCCTTCAACTTTTTGTTTTGTTTTAAGAATCCGCTTTTGGGAAGTTTTCTCGCTCAGAGATCTAGGAAGTGCAGACGGCGGGGGAGGGAGCGTGCGCTGGCGTTGCACTAAACACTCGCCTTATATTATTTATCAGGGGGTAAACTCATGGCCTGTGCCGTCTCTCTCTCTTGCTTGCTTCAGGTGAAGGTCTGGTTCCAGAACCGGCGGATGAAGTGGAGGCACTCCAAGGAAGCGCAGGCCCAGAAGGACAAGGAGAAGGAAGAGCCCGAGAAGCCCGGCCTGGCCCCCGCGGAGCGGGGCGACCTGGACGCGGAGCCGCAGAGCCCGAGCAGGTCCGAGGGGGACAGTGAGAGCAGTGACTCGGAGTCCTTGGCCCTGACCCCGAGTGACAGTGAAAGGACTGAAGGCGGCGAGTCCCTCCAGACCAGCGTGATCAGATCCCCCTCCGTCTGCGAACTGGCCGCACCGGCCTCCTTGCCCTGCTCGGAGCCCCCGGCCCCCCGCTGCCAAACCCCTCTCTAAAAGAAGGGGCACGCCTGTATCTGTTCGCTATTAATTTATGCCGCAGCCCCCCCCCCCCCCCTGCCAGGACTCAAGGCGACGGTGCCGAAGCCGCGGAGGGGGTCGCCCACGCTGGACGTTCTGCTCTGGGAGGATCCAGATGTGTCAATGGGGGAACTCTCCTACAGCCCGAACAAACTCATGGCACCTCTCGTTGCCCCGCTGCTCTGGTTCCGGTGCTCTACAACCAGCAGTGGGGGCCACCCAGAGCTTCTTAAAAAAAAAAAAAAAAAATTAAGGGGAAGGGGGAGAATGGAAAACTGGCGTTCGGTGGTTCAGTTTTATTATTAAAAAGCACAGTATGATTTCACAAGCATGTGGGAACAGGACAGGTTAGCACAGATGTACTTAGAGGAAACCTCCCCCGCCACACACAAAATTCTTCTTTAAAGCGGCAGCACTAGAGAGATCGGTTCCCGGTATGACACCGCCTGCTCGGTGGCCCTCTTGCTTCCTCTGCTTTCTAAAGTCTCCATTCTTTTTGGCCTCATGTATCCATATTTCCAGTAGATTTTCACCTTTTTTTTGGAATAAAGGGCGTGTACCGTGGTCACTGTCCCCCTATATGTTTGTTTCAGATTTCACCTGATCTCAGCCCTCAAGTGGATTATTTGCAATCACTGTGACACCTGCATGGGGCTGGGATTAGGATCAACGCGACCAGTCTTACTGTTTATTGGGATCCATAATGCTGAGCGACTAAGTAAAGGTTCTTTAAAAATATATGTAAAGTTACAAACACATTTCCGGTCAGCAATGAATCTGAATTCTGATGAGCTCCTTTGATTTTACTGTGGATTGATTTTTTTGTTTTTCTTTTTGTTAGAACTGCTGTTTTAAATTGAGGTTTATAGCGGGCTCGGTAAGCAAAAATCCAGACAGGTTCGGCTGTTCAACTTTGGCTGTAACGTGTGCCTTGCAGGACTGAATGTCTAAATCGGGGAAGCTTTTTCTGTGGCCTTGTAGATTCCACTCAATCGCCACAGAGTCACCTGTTGATCTCCTTAAACTCACCAAATGTGAATGAACTGTTGTACAAAAAAAAATAAAATAATAATAATATAGGCCTTATATTAAATGCATTTTACGTTTTTGTATAACCCAAAATACTGCACTGAAAATATTGTAAATAAAATGTTTATTGTGGTTTGTAACATTGACCCAAAAAAAAAAAGCTGTTTTGTTATTTAGTTCGCACTACAACAAATCAAATCGGGGATTCTGTTTGTACAATTAGTTTATACAGCCATGCAATTTTATAAAACAGTATACTGAAGGTATTTTTTTTTTTTTAGTATATTGTATAATGCGGCAATGCATAACTAATAAGAAAGTAATAAGGAGCCAAAGCAGCACTGGACGCGATTTTCTGATGTAGAATCATAAAGAGTGGGGGCGAATTGCAGCCTGAGCAGAGCATTTGGCTGAGATGCAGGCGAGCGATCAGGATGGGAGAAATCTGCCGTCTGCCAGGTCACCTAAAGGCTAAACTGCAGAGCTTTTACAGGAACTGTGCTTAAGGTCCGTGGCCTCGGTTTGCACGGAGAGCTGCAGAATGATTTCTCGCAGTGCGCTGTGGCCTTTCGGGGGGGGGACGTGCGGGAGGCTCTGTCGCCTGTTCTCCAGGAGCGGTTTGGCCGAGAGAAGAGCCTCATTTCCTGGTGACAGCTCTGACCAGCTCCTCGCCCAGGGTCCCAGAAGCCCTTGATTTGCCTTATCCCCCTCATCTCTTTCTTCTCCCGCTCCAGCTCTCGCGTTCATTTACTTCTTTTAATTCCTGAATCTAGCCCGCTCCCTGCATTTTTTTTTTCTTTCTGAAAACCAGAAGTTCTCGGAGTCCTCAGGCTTTTACCCTAGTCATTTCTGGTTAGTTATATCTTCAAATAGCCGGTTGCTAAAAAGAAGCAAAGTGTGCAGCCTGCATACCCGGAATCATGAAGCCAGCCCCTGTTTTAATTGTCCGGGGTTATTTCTCATTCCTGAGTTTAAAAAAAAAGAGCTTTGACGTGTTTGAAAGAGGAACCAGGGCTTCCATTGAGACCCTTCGGCCTACAATCAATCCCCAAATTCCAGCAGGTAGCCTCTGAAACGTTTGGGTACTTAAATGAAAATGTGGATCTTCTCTGGTGTCCTTGGTAGGCCGGTGAAAGTCCTCCGGGCGCACGGGTCATTCTGAGATCCCAGTGCTCCGGCTCAAGCACCCCAGGACTGTGCCTCTGCAACTTTTTGTTAGCGGACTGCTTGCAAAATGCCTAGAATGATCCCTGAAACATAATAAAACAATTGTGACACTTTCCACTAACACTCGGCGTTACTGGCGGGCTAAATGGAAGAAGACGTTTGAGGAGGTAGGATTTAAAGGAAATATTGCCTAAATAAACAAGGGTCCTGCTTCGGTGACAGCTGTTAAGAAAGTTAAAAAGAGTTGTGTGTGTGTGTGTGTGTGTATATATATATATATATATATATATGGGTGTGTGTGTGTGTGTGTGTGTGTGTGTGTGTATATATATATATATATATATATATGGGGGTGTGTGTGTGTGTGTGTATATATATATATATATGGGTGTGTGTGTGTGTGTGTATATATATATATATATATATATATGGGTGTGTGTGTGTGTGTGTGTGTGTATATATATATATATATGGGTGTGTGTGTGTGTATATATGTGTGTGTGTATGTGTGTGTGTGTGTGTGTATATATATATATATATATGGGTGTGTGATTTTCCAATCAGCTGCCTGCAGAAATCTCAGGGGAAAAGAATGTGGGCACCTTGTTCCTGCAGGCCTGGTCTACCAGGTGCATCCTGGGAAGCCTTACAATGCAGGCTGTCACATCTCCTACAGGTAAGTGTCCTGGTGTGCAGGTACTCTTTTTTTTTCTTGTGCTTCCATCCTGAACGCCAGGGCCTCTTGATGGTGGTCTCTGCCTTTGGCTAGGGTGCAACTAGGAAGCCTTGCAATGCAGGCTCTTGGCAATCGTCCCCCTAGAGCAGGGGTGGGCACTTCCGGTCCTCGAGGGCCACAAACCAGTCTGGTTTTCAGGATATCCCTAATGAATATGCATGAGAGAGATTTGCATGCACTCTGCCTCAGTTGTATGCAAATCTATGTCATGCATATTCATTAGGATATCCTAAAACCTCGACAGGTTTGTGGCCCTCGAGGACTGGAATTGCCCACCCCTGCCCTAGAGCCACAAACTGGTCTGGTTTTCAGGATCTCCAATAATGAATATTTATGAGCTAGGATGTATACAATGACTAATTTAAACATGAATGTAATGATTACACTGAAAGCCAGACCTGTTTGTGATGGTAGATGGTTCCCTCTGGTATAAAGTAGGAATACAGCTTAAAAAGAGATCTAGGAACACAGTCAAGAAACAGGCTATAGAGTATACAGCTGCTGCTTTGACTCAGTTTATTTTGAAGTCTTGGGGTATATAAGACCTAACTGGTAGCCTAGCCATACTTGAAACTTACATGCAATTGTACGGTATATATGAATATTTATTAATATAAATGAAAATTCAGTTTACCAGTAGAGATGGACAAATGGAAACCTGCCAAAATTTTCAGAAGTGATATTGTGTCAATTCCATCCTACTCATTCATTCACTCTCTCACTGCTCCTGGGACCTGGGAAGCATATTCTCTGATCCTAAACTCACTTTCTGTCAGCTCTTGGGCTCAGGGAACAGATGCTCTGGCCTTAAGCTCAAAGTTTCTTTTTCATGGGGACTGATGCAATATCATGTGCTCAGGCTAGTGCACTGGTTAGCCAATGATTGGATGCACATTTTGGATGCAAAAAATGGGATTAGCGCATCTAAAACACGCATCCAAACGTGCTTATAGCTAATAGCACTCTTATATAAATGCCATATAGATGAGGCTATTAGCTATTGCCCTAATGCAAAAAATTACTGTGCATACAACGCACATGTTTTTTACATGCAAGAATGCCAGCTCTGCAGCTGGCATTAAGTTTTGACTGCGTTAATTGAGCATCCATTTTCCTAACCTGCACATAGTCACATCTCCTGAGCACCCAATGCCATGGAGGTGCTGGGGACACACAATTTATCCCTAATGCACACTTTTTGTCACAGCAGCTCATTTGCCTATTGCATCGGGCACCCAGGAGAAAGGGGTTGTGTGCACTTTGAAAAAAAATGTGTGCTCAGTTTAGACGCACGTTTTTTCATGCGTGATATTGCATCGGTCCCATGGTCCGGTCTGGAGAATCCTTTGCTCACTGTGTGACCCCCCGAGGCCCAGCAAAGGGATTCCCAAGCCTCACCCTGATTGCCTATCTCTTCCTGTGCTTGGGGAGGGGATCTGGGGGTCCGGTGACGGGAATCTTTGGCCCTGTATTCATTGCATATCTCCTCTTTTGTGCCAGGTAATATAGAACAGGCTATGGGTTCACTTGTTCTGTGTTCCTGGGAATTGGGAAGAGATTCCTTGAGCCCTGCTCATGCGGCCAGGGAGCCGTTCCCCGACACTCCCCCATCCCCCATACCTTTTGCTTCCAGGTCCCTGTGAGCACATCACTGGCTCTTCACAGACTAATGTGCTGTGGATCAAATAAATGCTTAGAGCCAACAGCAGCAGAGAAAAACATCTTTTCTTATTAAATGCTACAAATAATATAATAAGGCATAGCTTATGTTCTTCCCTTCTGTGGCGTCTGTCTGTCTAGCAATTTGCAAAGCACTAAACTGAAGCATAAATGCTACAGAATTCTTATCAGTAATTATAAAGTTAGAAAGGAGAATAAGAATAATGACTTCTTATGTGACATGTCAAAAAGTATTTCACTGCCCCTTTACCACTCTCCATCACAAGTTAGTAGGGTTCTAAGCACCCACATCAATATGTCAGTGGGACCTGTGTACACCATGTGTCTGCCATTGCTTACAGTGGCCACTGTAGTAGTTACAACAAAGGTCTTTTTCTTTGTTTGACTATCTCACTTTTTAGCCTGCTTTTGAAGAAAAATATGGTTTATGAGATTGCTATGTCTGAGTAGCATATGTGTGTATGTGCCCCTAAAACCATCCAAACCACATTTTCAGGACATAACAGGGGTACACAAGGACTCTGATAGAATTGTGGGATGGTTTTTTTTTTCAGATCCACCCATGTATTTGGTCAGGAATACATGCACTTGTTCCAGAAATTAGGCTCCTTTAATTCGAGTTGGAACGTCTTTCTTCATAAAACATTATTTTTGCAAACCTAGGGCTTTTTTCTCTATCCAAAGACACATTAATCATGCATGTAGACAGGGAAGTGCCATAAGTGTCCTCACAAACAAGTCAAGTTTGCTATTAGTATATATAGATTAATGAAATTCATGATAAATACATTGAATATACCTATGTATAACCCAGCAGTAGCTATTCACAGCCTGTAGTGAGCTATGCCTGATACAGAGGCCAAGCTTGCCTATCTCAGTAAACAGCCTCATTTTATTGGAAAAATGGTATCTGTACTGTGATTGTGAGCAGTACAACTGCAGTCTCACCACTGTCAAACTGGGGGCAGATTAGGGAAGATTGAAGCCTGACAAATTCCTCCTGTCTCCCATAACTACCCCTGCCCCCCACCAGACCTTGAAAAGACCAGGAACAATTATAGTAAACATAAGACTGAAATGTATACTTTCCTGTATTAGGACCTAATCCCTTTCTGTGTCTATGGAAATGAGAAATGAATCTAGATTCAAATTTCCATTTAAAAAAAAAAGTTTTTTGTTTTTTTTCTAGGTCAGGATTGTTTAAATTAAATCTATTTAAAGTTTATATAATACAAACATGTGGAAGAGTAAGATAATGTTCCATGGAATTCAACAATAGAAGATGCAATTTAAAATGATAATCCAACATATAGGACAAGCTTGTATCATTACAAATATAAGTAATTCCCAAAATGTCTCCACATTTTCATTCTATTGTATTTTTCAGATGCAACATATTCATGCAACATATACACAGTATTCCGCCCAAAATGGCCATCACAAAATTATTATCCTTCTAATTACATAGAATCATCTAAACTGCAATAGACAGCATTTATATATATATTTATATAGCGCGATATCTGTTGATAAATGAGCATCTGGCGCCTGGATTTAACTTCACTTGTAGTATCAGGGTCCGTTAAAATATCTACATATATATATATCTACATATATATATATATATATATATCTACATACATATATATATATATATATATCTATATCTATATCTATATCTATATATATATATATGTCTCTCTCTATGTATATACACACACATAAGATAAATAAAATGAGCGCATGGAACGGTTTGAATTCTTTTTGGATCCTGACAGACAGCTGCTATACTGAGGACTTCTGGAAAAGAGCCGTGTAACCGAAGAGCATTATAAACTGGATATCTGAAAAAAAGAAACACCCTTCAACAGATTTCTCTACTAGAGAGTAATTTGGAAAAACCAAGATAATTTCTCAGCAAGCTTACAAACACAACTGGAGGAGCCCCCTCCGTGATTTCTGGTTTCTAGCTGCAATAATAGGGCAGATACGGAAGTGAGGAGACATCAGCGAGGACCCCCCCAATCTGCAAAGGCTGCGGATACTTCCCTGAGCACATGAAGGGAGAATAACTTTGGAGAGCAGGGCCCTGAGTGAAGAATTCCCTAAAATAAACACAAATTAGGAACTGCCTTCACCCTGTCATATACGCAGCCCTCCAGGAAGGAGGAAGGCGAGGGTTTAAGAAGGCAACTTAAAAGACAGGTAAAGAGCACAGAGTTTAAGAGAAGGTCGATGAAGATCTAAACCAGCTTTTATCTTCAGCAGAGATGCCAGCCACCGGCTTTTCGGTTGCCATTTTCGCCGCCTCTCTTTCCAGGAGAAAGTGAGAAGGCGATGGATGGGATCGCAAAATGTGAAGCCTGGTCTTCGATTTCAGCAGCCTCTTTATTTATTTAAAATTAAGGTAACAGATTGTTCTTATTGATCACCTTCCTTGACTCTATGTTTTCTGTTTTTTGTTTTATTTTTTTTAATTCAATGCACTCTCCAGGTCAGACAGACTCGTATGAAGTAGGGGGGTGGGACCGACAATCTAAAGGAAGACAAGGTGATAGGTTAGGTGCTCTCCCGAGGAGCAGAATCCGAGGAGGGATAACGGAGATTCATTAAATACATTCTTGCACTATTATTCCCTATCCGTTTGGAGGCGCTCCAGAGGAGCGGGGGAAATGGTATATTTCAAGTTTTCTGATAAAACAATTGGAAAAAATATCTTAAACGCTTTTAAGTTGCCCAAATACATGTGCAACTTATTCCGCTGAAACAATGCAAATATAGAATTTGAATATTCGTTCAAATACAGTTTTCAGTCTTTGTAAACGGAGGATATTTGTCAGAGTCAGCTGATTTTTCTAACCCGTTTAAAAGATGCTTTTTACATTTCATTAGTCAGTCTTCTCTGTTGGGCACTACTCATGCATCCGATTTGGAAATAAACGAAATGACACAGTTCTGGAGCCCTTAAATATCTATTTATCATTTGGGGCATATTTAGATCCCAGTGTGTGTGTGTGTCTCTTATTTCTTTTCAAACTCGATCGGTACCATACACACATGAAGGGACAGCATAAACAAATAGTCCCTGTGTGAAGCACCTGTTTTCTTCGATCAAAGGTTTAAACTTATAATTTGCAGAAAGCGGTGGCGTTTAAATAAAATCGCAAGGGGGGCGGGGGGAGGAGTGTTTGGTTGAGTGAGACAAGGCCAGAGAGCAAAAAAATTGGCACAAATATTGTTTCAGTATATATTATTTCATTACTGAGAAAATATTTTCCCTCTTCTTAATTTTTTTTCAACTGGTTTGCAAATTCAAAAAGAATGCGAAAAATCCGTATGCATTTATAAAATAAATATTTTAAGAATATATAGGGCACGGTCTGATGATTAAAAGTTGTAACTAATAGAGGGTTTCGAGGGTGTGGGTTGGTTATTCTGTAAGAGTTTGTTTGATACACAATGTTCTGTTGTTCACCAGCAGAAACGGCTATATTTTTCCGGGGTTTGTATGGGAGTTTGCTGGTTTTTATCTTGGTTGTTTATGTGAAACATATTCGGCTATGTGTTCTGTGTTATATTTGCTATAATCCTTTTTTTTTCGGACGTATATTGTATACGTCCGATTTTTTTTTTTTTTTTTGTATTGTAACTCGCCCTGAGAGCAGTTACTGAGGACGGCGAGACATAAACGACGTAAATAAATAAAATGCATACCTTTTCCTGCAGGTTGTCGCTAAATGTATTAAACAGCTGCTTCATTATAGAAGCATTTTTTTTGGCCTACCTGAACATTACGCTTCATTTCTAGAGCTTGCAATGATCAGTCCATTTATCAATGAGCCATCTACACATAAAATACAGGAGACTCCCTAAGGAGTTATCCTGTATTTGTATCTGAGCAGCAAACTAAGAACCCTATTACTACTAAGTTTTTATTCCATAGACACAGAATGGGAACAACAAAACAAAACAAAACCTTAGTAAATCAGGCCTTTAGCATTACACATTTCTGACTAATTAATGAAATTTCCTTCCACCTACTCATTAAAACAATACAAACGTGATAATTCAATGTTTTGTAATATGCAGGTCCAGTAAAAGCCGCTGGCATCACATTGTGAACGTTCAAAAATGCAGATCATTATCTCCTTCCTAGTGGCTGAATTAAAAAAAACAGCCTTGGCGCTTTCGTGGCTTCTTCTTTAAAGGGTGAATTCCGTCGCCTTTTAAATAGGAAGCACTGTAATATAATTGCAAAATTATACCCGGGACTTTTATAGAAACAGAATGACCTAGGAGCATGAATTTAAAGAAAACCAAATTACTTATACAAATATACGCAATATTGCTAATCTGGTTAGCATAGAGGTCATTATGAAGGTAATCTGCAATTATATAGTGTTCCTTAGTGTGGCCGCCTATGAATATCACTCTTTTTCATTTGTTCACGCGCTTATTTCTTACTATAAGGGAGAGCCATATACACAGATTCCCGTGTTACAGCTGAATGTGGCCCCTGTCCTTGGCTTTGATAAGGAGCTGTGTATCTTCGTGTTAGATGTCTTTATTTCACCCAGCACCTCTGTTCTGAGGACTCGACCAGGGTCATTGCCCTCCAGTTCCTGTTACTTAGTGAGACAAGAAAAACAGAAAATAGAAGTTATAATGTGCCGCAGGAAATCGCTTATAGAGATCTGTTTCCTTAAAGGCTTTCCCTTGACACAGAGTGCAAGGAAGCTTGGGGAAGAGGTCCTTACTATGCAAGTCTGTATTCTGAATAGAAAGGTAAAAATGTTCATACGAAAGTGAGTTGTAGCATGGTAAATTCGATCTTCCCGTAAATTAAAAAAAAAAAGGGAATAGATATTACAAAAAGAGATACATAGAAAAGAGTTCTTAAGAACATTTATTGCTTTTAGAATATTAAAATCCAAAACAATTTCTAAAATCAGCATTTCAAATTACTTAGGTACGTTTTATCATTTTTATTAGTATTTAAATATAGCATCAACTGTTACAAATTGCAATGAGCAGGTGATAAATATTGATACTGAATGTTGTATTTACTACAATAATACAAAATTTTACAATTAATACTATTATAGTGTTCCTTCCCTTTTAAAGTTCTATTGCAAGTAATTGATAGAGAAGAACTATAAATACTAATAAACTTCTTTCTCCTCCCTCCCCCTCTTCATTCTCTGAAAAAGAGGAAGAAATAACATCAAACATGCCACGACTTTTTTGGACAATTCTTAACAAAGTAAATCAAATCAGTACCATAAATTATAGAAACAGAAATTACTGTTTTTGTTTAAATATAAACTACTACTAATTAATTATCACTATTAATCCAAAGATTTAAATGTATTTCTTATTCACAGAAAATTCTTCATTTCTCTGGGAGAGTCGGCCTCAGATGAGCTTTCAATTATTAACACGAATAAAAAGTACTGCACTATTTCTTTCATTACATATTGGGAGGCTAAGACTTTTTTCTTGGATTCAAATATATTTTTTTAAATTCATCTTGTTTGATGTGTGCTATGAATCCATATTGGAAGAAAGGTTTGTTTTATTCCGCATTGTCTCGCATTTTCTAGATTATTAAATCCGGATGCATTCGGGCAGGTAACATTATTATCCAAAGAAATAAAACACTAAAACAGACACGTTCCATTACTTTTGGAATGTGCAATATGGTTTGAATGTAATGTGCACCTTTGCTAGAAATCCGATTCGCGGATTTGGAGCGGATGATATTGCAAACTAAAATAATCTGTCTTTATAGTCCAGTTATGCTCAGGGCATGATCAAAATTAGACGAAGCATCTAATTTTGATCATAGTTTCACAGCACGGAAAACAACTAGACATACATTCAGAATAAGGGTTTAAAATTGCATTACATAGGTGATAACCATCTATTTGCTGGTATTATGTTCCGCGATAATTTCACTTTCCTTAAAATAAGGGAACATGAAAAAAAAACTCTGAAATTTGTAATCGCCAGATAGTCGTACATTAGGCGTACAATAAAATGAATCTCAGCTTGTTACTCATTCATTATTAATATTCTGGCAAATGTGAAATATTTGTGTTAGTACTGGATCAGATTCATAGGCAAAAAAGAGCGAGTCGGTGTTACATATTTTATTTTATTTAAATCTTTTTACATTCCGTCCGTACAGACACTCGTTCTAGGCAGACCAATAAACCACGCATTTAATACAATTGCAAACACCGAGTCAATTTAAGTAATTTTGAACCATATTTTTGAAAATAAAGTAAGACAGAAACCAAATACAAAACAGGCACCAAGCATCTAAAAATGCCTGCTGGAAAAAAAAAAAATCCTTTCAATAGCATTTCTTACAGTCCCCTCCTACAAAAAAACACCCCACCCCGAAACCCTCCCCCCATACCCCTGGCAACGGGAGTGCCCGGACCGGATGGCTGCCACCAGACCCTAGTGCGGTCTCCAGGTTAACTTCTGCCACCATCTGAAGCCTTCTCTTTGCCGCCAGGTGCTGGCCCTGAAAGAAGGACTGAATATACCCCAAACCCGTTCCCCCTTCTTAAAGAAACATGCAAAGCTCCAGGCTTCTGGTGGTACCCAGACTCCTCCGGGGCCCTGTGTGAAGAACCCCAGGTCCCTCCTCAGACGAGGAAGGAGGATTAACCTCTCTCTCACAACTGGGCTAGGGCCCTACTGAGAGTGAATAAGATTTCGGGCGTGCGGCGCTTGCACTTCCTCGAAACGTCGCAGTGTGGATTGCAGGATGTGCAGTGCCAGACGTTTGCCTGTGGGAAAAGGCCATCAAACCCGAGAACTAGGCGGCAAGCAGAGTTATTAGCCTGTTCCCCCCTCCCCGTTTTAACTGCATGTTCTCCATCAAATGACTATTAAGGTTAAGGCTGCACGAGGTGTTAGGGAGCTCACGCGTTTTCTAATGCCTTTCCTGCTTAGGAATTATTAGGTGAAGTTAATAGGGCATTTAACTCTTCGGGTAAACACAGACCCGCAGCCGAAGATAAAACCAAGTTGCAAATGGATTCCTTCGCCTAGCAATTAGGGCTGGGAAGCCTTTGCTGACCTATGAGCAACATCCAATCTGGGTGATCTCATTTATTTTGAGAAACATTGGCAGGCATTTTGCAATGAATCTCTCCCGTTTAATTAAAATGGAAAACGCCCCCCACCCAAAATCTGATTAGATAGCGCATAAGGCGCTAAATAGCCAGAGGCTGCGCAAAGTTAGCAGGGGCGGCCGATGCCCCCCCCCGAGCAAGTCATGGCTAATTGTTTCCAAACAACAACAAAAAAACCCGTTCCTGCGAGTTGTCCTCAGAGCTGACAGCAGACCTCTCCCTTGACCGATGCGTCGCCCCCCCCCCCCGCGATCCTGGATATCAACAAACACGGAAAGTGCCTTTCTCTCCAAACAATTTCCAGCGGGGCGTGGGGGACGGGACCCTTCTCTCTCCAGACCGCCCCCTCTAATGAGATCCATTAAAACGTTTATTAATGGAAGGGTTTCCTGTGAGGTCCTGGAGGAATGAGGGGGTCGGGGGCAGGGGACCTGATCTCCGCCACCTGGCGCGAAACCAAACGCTGCCCGCCGCTTCATTAGCGGGCTTAGCCTCTGCTAATTGGTGTCGCTGGGCCAGTGGTTGCCAACAAGTCGAGACGGGGGAGGCTCTTGGGCTGAGCAGATTTCCTAGGGGCATCTTGCTTGTTATTTTTCAGTAATTCCAATACTTAAAGAGTATCGATAGGGTTGAAAACGGAATTTTTAAAACGTTCGCTTTCCACTGCGCTCCTTAACAGTGGGCTGAGCACAAACGCTGCTGCAGAAATACCCACATATACATGGGTATCGTAACAATTTTCTGCATGTCATTTTGAAACGGCTAAAACAAAGATGGGATAAGGAAATGGTGTTGTCCCTTTGTGATACCGTTAAGTGTTTAAATTGCATACTACTTTGTGATACTGTTCTAATTAAGCTTTTACCAAGACAAATAGAAGGACAACTATTTATTAAAAGGCCAGTATAAACACAGCCTTATTTGAATCGACGTGCACATAAAACCGTCATTTAAAAATAAATACATATTTTATTTTTTTTACACTAATGCTTTGGGCTTTTACTCATCCAGCTGTGGAAATCGAGCTGTTTCAGCTTTCCATTTGATCTTATGCAAAATGCAAATATTATGCGAGAGAAAAACAGTTTACATTTTACTCTTTGTTTAATTTCACCACACCATAATACTTAAACAAACTCAAGAGACCTCGGATAAATAACTACGAGTCCTTCTTAGTTTAGAGCAGCGCGCCCGATGCGATCCCTGGAATACGTGTGAATATGAAAGTGTTTTTGGATCAGTTATGAAAATCCCGAATAGATATATACACACACACACACATATATATATATATATATATACACACATATATATATATATATATATATATACACACACATATATACACACACATATATATATATATATATACACACATATATATATATATATATATACACACATATATATATATATATATACACACATATATACATATATATACACACACATATATATATATATATACACACACATATATACACACACACACACATATATATATATATATACATATATATATATACACACACATATATATATATATATATATATACACACACACATATATATATATATATACACACATATATATATATATATATATATACACACATATATATATATATATATATACACACATATATAATTCTATAAATTCATTTACAGCTCCTCGGACATAGCAGTACAACTACACTATAGTGGCGTTTGGGGGGGGGGGGGGTGAGAAATGAATATCTATTTATCCGTCTATGTATCATTAGTCCCGGATTCTGGTCGGCGTTCAAGGTGTTCCCGTCTGTAGTGACCTCTGACCAGGTGGCTGTGGGCTCATTTTATTCGGTCCCTGTGTACACCTCTGCCTGCAGCGAGCCTGCCCCGGCCATCTCTTCATGCTCGGTTGTTTTTTCCGCCGGTGCCCACCTCCCTCGGGCTGGCGGGGGCGCTCGGGGTGTTATCATTACCCGCCGGGCCTGCCTCTAGCTCAGGGGGTGATGGAGAACTTCCCGGGTCGGCGGCATGGAGGAAAGTGACAGACAGCGCCACAAATCACCGCTGGAGCAGCTTCCCGGGCAATGTGTCACCAACCCGTGCAAGTCAAATATTTGGAGGTCAGAGAAACAGGGAGTAAATCAAGGCGAGCAGAGCCCGGACGGCTCCCTGCAGCGGCTTCACTGGCCGCTGTTTCATTCATTCATTTCTTTCTTTATTATTATTATTATTATTTTTTAACAAGGCTGTGCATCTCGTGACTCATTAATAAGTTATGGTGGAGAAATTGTGAATTCATCCTAGGGAACCAAACCTCTACCTGTCCCCATCCTGAGTCCAATCGGATCCATTATAAATGGTTATTTTTCCCACCTACCAGCCACGGAGCTGTTAATAATGAATCGCCCTATGTATACTGTTAGGACCAATAATAATCACAACTGGTTTTGGGTTTTTTTTTTAATTTTTTAAGTTGCAGGATCATAAAAAAAAAAGCTGCTCGGTGCCTTTTGTTTCGTTTTAACCAAACATTCGCCGCGTGAGACAATCCAAGCCTGCAGAAACTGAAGCGTTACAGAAAAGCTTAAATAACCCGGTGCGCCCATGGCCTTCCATCCCCAGCAGCTGCATCCTGAGTCCACCACGGAGGCAGCAGAAAACACATGTAGGATCCTTTTTTTTTTTTTGGACTCAAACTTTTTTTTTTTATTTTAACATTTGAAAGTGAAGCAATATCTAGATGAGTTAAAGAGACAAAAAGGTCCTTTGGGACCTTCAAGAGACGACTTTTTTTTTTTTTGAAGTTTGTTTTCTTAAAAGAATGCAAGGTACTTGGGGAAATTAGAAAACCAGCCAGAGATCTGAAGGAAGGAAGGAAGGGGGCTTGGGGAAAGGGTAACTGCTCTTACTCTCCTGCTGGTAATAAAAATTCTTGAAATCTAAAAAAAAAAAAAAAAAAAAGGACACTCCTACCCTACACCAAACCGTAGAGGAGAGGGGCACAGTTCTGGGCCCACAGTCCAACACGCTAACCTGTCAAGCAGGGTTGTGTCTTGCTTGAGCTGTGGGCACCAATAACTAGCCTTGTGTGAACATTATTGAGCCACCTCATTTTTTGCTCTTCCACCAGGCCTCCACCTGCATTTCTAGCATCTTCCTTCTTTCACCTCTTCTTTCCACATACTCAAACCACACCAGCAGGGCTGGAAGTTGTGTTGCAACCACTGGTCCCCAGTCTCACAGAGGGGAGCAACAGTCGATGCTGGATTGCGCAGACATAGGTGACTGAGGCATGGATTGTGGCAAGCTGAGCCACACAGGAGCTGAACACATTGGTCAAAGGCAACGAAAGCTCACTTAATCTGAACCAAGGCAAATTCTACACCTCTGCTTTGAAGGTGGCCTGAATTGAACCCAAGCTAACTTGTCCATTCCTGTATTACAAAATAGAAAGTGCACTTATGTAAGGCCTTCTGACATAGTGACGGTCATTTATATTGTAGTAATAATGGAATAGACAGAACAATAGGATAGGAAGCAGCATGCAGGCGAGCCTTCCCCCACAGAAAGGATGAGCAGACGGGGTTCCCAGAGGCACAGCAGTTTGTCATGATAGAATGCAACGTACAAACGGTCTTAAAACATTGGTTAGGACAAACACAAGCTTCCAAAGTTTTCAGCATCACATTTTTCACTTTGTAGTAATACCGAAGTCCTCTTTTGTTCATGTGGTCATATCCCATTTTATATCTGACATTATGCTATACTAGTAGCCAGCATTAATTGGAATATTTCTTACATTAGCCAAAGCTAACTTCATCCTTGGTACATTACTCGCTCATGCCAAATGGCAATAGTTATTATCTATGAAATGCTAAATACCATTAACCAATGTTCCTCCTAGGGCGCACAGGGGACCCGTTGTCATCTTCCCCCCACACCATGCCTGCTCCTGTCCCCCCCCTCCCCACACACAGTTTAATTGGAGCAGGGTTGGTAGCTTCCGTAGACATGGTTGGAACATGCTCAGTGGGGGAAAGGGTGTCGACACGTTAGAGGGAATGTTGCCCTTAGCATACATTTTAAGGCTTCATTTCATCAAATATCACCCGTCCGTCGCTACACGTGTATGAGGACTGCTTCCTGTGAATGGTTTTGGATGACATTTGGTAGGAAAGGCTCTTGCCAAGATTCTCGATCTCCCATCAAATTGCCCGCAACTCTATCCTCTGAAAGGAGCCCGGGTGGATGTTTATGGATGGAGGGTCAGGCAGACGTTTAGCAGGAGTGGGCAAGGCAGGAGACTGTGACAGCACTGGTATGATAGTAGGTGGCAGAGGCCTTGGGCAACTGACGGATCCTATCCTGCCAGCTGTGGAAGAGTGCCTGTGCCAGCCAGCACCGCAAGCTTTTAAACAAGCTTATGGACTGACTAGGTGTGCTGATCTTATATGGACTGACTAGGTGTGCTGATCTTATGATATGTAGAATCACCGTAGCCAGCTGGTCTACAAAGTTTTTGAAAATACTTACGGTGCCAGCCAGCACAGGCACATTTTGGTGGGTGGTGAGGCAGAAGTAGGAGCACAGAGTGGCCAAGGACAGAGATTCATATAGAATCATAAAACCACGACAACAGAAAAAGACCATCAGCCTATCTGGTCTGCCCATCCACACCAATTGCTCAGCTCTACAGTCCATACCCCTCCTTCAGAGATCCCCCGTGTTTGTCCCATGCTTTCTTGAATTCAGCTTTCCTCCATTACCTCCACTGAAAGGATGTTCCATGCATCTAGTTTTTGATATGCCTAGGGGTACTTATTGAATGAATTAGTAGCTTGTTTTGAGAGATCCTGAAATTCTATAAAACCAGGCATGCCAGTTCATATAATAGATTCCTATATATTTTGATCCACGAAAGCCAGAGACATGTGGAAGAGGTGCTCTGGTAGGCCAGAAAAATGTGGTTAATAGATTGGATTAAACACATTTTGTTGATGCCACTTTCTTTATCCCTTCTCTTTTCTCCTGAATAGAAACATGACAGCAGAAAAAGACCATGATATCCTATCCAGTCTGCCTATCCACAACAACTGCTCAGCTTTACAATCCCTATCACTCCCTCAGAGATCCTTTGTGTTTATCCCATGCCTTCTTGAACTCAGATTCTGTTTTTGTTCCCACCACCTCTACAGATAACAGAACAGAGGATTGTTGGAGTTACCCTCTCATAAACTGGCCTGGCTTCAAGAGACCAGAGAGAGAGAGAACATTCTCAATTGTAGCCCTACAATTCTGGAATTTACTTCTCATCCAGCTGCACAAGAGACGAACACTAAAAAATTCAAGGCCAAACTGAAGACCTACTTGTTCAACCTGGCCTTCAATTGACCATTGTGTTCTAGCTGCTAATATCCTAGCTGGTATGAAGAGCAGTTATTAAGTGAATATGTTATTTTTATTTGTAGTGTATAGTATGTCTAAATGATTATGTATTTTTTTTATTGTAAGTTGCCTAGACTTTTGTACACGTGGCGATCCAAAAAATTTAATAAACTCTAAACTGTTCCATGCATCCATCACCCTCTCTATAAAGAAATATTTTCTTAGATTACTTCTGAGTCTACCTCCTTTCACCCTCATTCCATGACCCCTTGTTTTACAGCCTCCTTTCTATTCACCTCCTGTGCATGGAAACCTTGGAGGTATTTAAATGTCTATCATATCTCCCCTATCCTGTATTTAGGGTATACATATTTAAATCTTTATGTCAGTCTTCATATGCTTTAGAACAAGAACCACTGATCCACCCATGAACTGACTCCAGCTGGTTTTATATCCTTTTGAAGATATGGTCTCCAGAACTGTATACAGCATTGCAAATAAGGTCTCACCAGGACTTATATGGGGGTATCCAGCAGGTTATAAACTGCTGACCATTCCTCTCTCTGTGCACCCAAGCATCTTTCTGGTTTGGCCACCTCAAAATCATCAGATACAATCACCCCACACTATACTTCTTTTTTTTTAACAAAAGGTATTTTTGATAATACCTTGAGTTTTGCTATATCCCTTCTCATGTTTTCCATGCCTTCCTGACTGGCTACCTGTTGCTGAGTTTGATATCATCAACAAAAAGACAAACCTTCCCGACAATCCATCCACAATTTCACTCACAAAACTGTTGAAAAGAACCAGTCCAGTGACCTATCCCCATGGCACACTGCTAGTAACGGCCCCCTTCTTGGAGTGAACTCCATAAGAACATGCCATACTGGGTCAGACCAAGGGTCCATCAAGCCCAGCATCCTGTTTCCAACAGTGGCCAATCCAGGCCATAAGAACATGACAAATACCCAAAAACTAAGTCTATTCCATGTTACTGTTGCTAGTAATGGCAGTGGCTATTTTCTAAGTCAACTTAATTAATAGCAGGTAATAGACTTCTCCTCCAAGAACTTATCCAATCCTTTTTTAAACACAACTATACTAACTGCACTAACCACATCCTCTGGCAACAAATTCCAGAGTTTGTGTGTTGAATGAAAAAGAACTTTCTCCGATTAGTTTTAAATGTGCCACATGTTAACTTCATGGAGTTCCCCCTAGTCTTTCTATTATCTGAAAGAGTAAATAACCGATTCACATCTACCCGTTCTAGACCTCTCATGATTTTAAACACCTCTATCATATCCCCCCTCAGTCGTCTCTTCTCCAAGCTGAAAAGTCCTAACCTCTTTAGTCTTTCCTCATAGGGGAGCTGTTCCATTCCCCTTATCATTTTGGTCGCCCTTCTCTGTACCTTCTCCTTCGCAATTATATCTTTTTTGAGATGCGGCGACCAGAATTGTACACAGTATTCAAGGTGCGGTTTCACCATGGAGCGATACAGAAGCATTATGACATTTTCCATTTTATTCACCATTCCCTTTCTAATAATTCTCAACATTCTGTTTGCTTTTTTGAGTGCCGCAGCACACTGAACCGACGATTTCAATGTGTTATCCACTATGATGCCTAAATCTCTTTCTTGGGTGGTAGCACCTAATATGGAACCTAACATTGTGTAACTATAGCATGGGTTATTTTCCCCTATATGCATCACCTTGCACTTATCCACATTAAATTTCATCTGCCATTTGGATGCCCAATTTTCCAGTCTCACAAGGTCTTCCTGCAATTTATCACAATCTGCTTGTGATTTAACTACCCTGAACAATTTTGTATCATCATCTGCAAATTTGATTATCTCACTCGTCGTATTTCTTTCCAGATCATTTATAAATATATTGAAAAGTAAGGGTCCCAATACAGATCCCTGAGGCACTCCACTGCCCACTCCCTTCCACTGAGAAAATTGTCCATTTAATCCTACTCTCTGTTTCCTGTCTTTTAGCCAGTTTGTAATCCAGGAAAGGACATCGCCACCTATCCCATGACTTTTTACTTTTCCTAGAAGCCTCTCATGAGGAACTTTGTCAAACGTCTTCTGAAAATCCAAGTACACTACATCTACATGTTCACCTTTATCCACATGTTTATTAACTCCTTCAAAAAAGTGAAGCAGATTTGTGAGGCAAGACTTGCCTTGGGTAAAGACATGCTGACTTTGTTCCATTAAACCCTGTCTTTCTATATGTTCTGTGATTTTGATGTTTAGAACACTTTCCACTATTTTTCCTGGCACTGAAGTCAGGCTAACTGGTCTGTAGTTTCCCGGATCACCCCTGGAGCCCTTTTTAAATATTGGGGTTACATTTGCTATCCTCCAGTCTTCAGGTACAATGGATGATTTAATGATAGGTTACAAATTTTTACTAATAGGTCTGAAATTTCATTTTTGAGTTCCTTCAGAACTCTGGGGTGTATACCATCCGGTCCAGGTGATTTACTACTCTTCAGTTTGTCAATCAGGCCTACCACATCTTCTAGGTTCACAGTGATTTGATTCAGTCCATCTGAATCATTACCCATGAAAACCTTCTCCATTACGGGTACCTCCCCAACATCCTCTTCAGTAAACACCGAAGCAAAGAAATCATTTAATCTTTCCGCGATGGCCTTATCTTCTCTAAGTGCCCCTTTAACCCCTCAATCATCTAACGGTCCAACTGACTCCCTCACAGGCTTTCTGCTTCGAATATATTTTTAAAAGTTTTTACTATGAGTTTTTGCCTCTACGGCCAACTTCTTTTCAAATTCTCTCTTAGCCTGTCTAATCAATGCCTTACATTTAACTTGCCAACGCTTATGCATTATCCTATTTTCTTCTGTTGGATCCTTCTTCCAATTTTTGAATGAAGATCTTTTGGCTAAAATAGCTTCTTTCACCTCCCATTTTTAACCATGCCGGTAATCGTTTTGCCTTCTTTCCACCTTTTTTAATGTGTGGAATACATCTGGTCTGTGCTCCTAGGATGGTATTTTTTAACAATGACCATGCCTCTTGCACATTTTTTACCTTTGTAGCTGCTCCTTTCAGTTTTTTTTGAACAATTTTTCTACTTTCATGATTTTGTAGACTTCTATCATATCCCCCCTCAGTTGTCTCTTCTCCAAATTGAACAGCCTTAACTTCTTTAGCCTTTCCTCATAGGACAGCTGTTCCATGCCCCTTATTTTGGTCACCCTTCTCTGTACCTTCTCCAGTGCAGCTATATTCTTTTTGAGATGCGGTGACTAGAACTGCACACAGCATTCAAGGTGCAGACTCACCATGGAGTGATATAGAGGCATTTTGATATCCTCTGTTTTATTTTTCATTCCTTTCCTAATAATTCCATAGAACATGCAGGCCCAAAGGCAGCGATACAGGAAGGACCCGAGGGGCAAGATGAGGAGAGACCTAGATAGGCCACAGAGGAAGGCTAGGCCTCTATAGGCTAGAGATGAGTTTCGTTATTCTGGGTCGGGTCGGGTTTCAGTTTGGGCGCTTCGTGGGAAAATTCATTTTCCCATGGCTCATTTTTTGGCAAAAACAAAGCTGAAACCTGACCCGAACCCGGAAAAACGAATCAAAAAAAAAAATATCCAAATCGGAAAAAAAAACACCCCAACCCTTCAAATTTACTGTATTACAACCCTCCCACCATCCCGATTCCTCCCCAAGACTTATTAAAAGCCATGGTGGTCCAGCGGGGTCCCACGAGCGATCTCTCCCTCTGGGCCATTGGGCCTGCTACAAATCAAAATGGCGCCGATGGACCTTTGCCCTTACGATGTCACAGGGGCTACCGGTGCCATTGGTTGGCCCCTGTCACATGGTAGGAGCAATGGATGGCCAGCGCCATCTTGTGCTCCTACCATGTAACAGGGGCCGACCAATGGCACTGGTAGCCCCTGGGACATCGTAAGGGCAAAGGCTATCAGTGCCATTTTGAATACTGGCAGCCGACGGCGCGAGTGCAAGAGATCACTCCAGGACCCCTGCTGGATCACCAGGGCTTTTAGTAAGTCTTGGGGAGGAATCGGGATGGTAAAGGGATTGTAATACAGTAAATTTGAAGGGTTGGGGTGTTTTTTTGTTGTTTTTTTTAAATAAATGTGCCCCTCCCCCCTGTACTAACCTGAAAAACGGTCTGGTCCCCGAACCACGACGAATTAGGCAATTTCGTTGAAATTGCCTAATTCGTGATAAACTAATGCACATCTCTGCTATAGGCCAGAAGGCAGGGCAAGAGGCAAGAAGGCCCAAAGGGCACAAGGAAGACAAGAGTCAGAAGGCCCAGAGGTCATGAGGCAAGGCAAGGCTGAGGTCAGAAGGCCAGGAGGCCGCAAGGCAAGGATATGCCTGGGAAGGCTGCAAGGCAGGAGTGGCTAGGGTAAGGAGCCAAGGGTGACGCGATACAGAAGCATCTTGGGATTGACAAGGCAGGGTTATATAGGGCTGGAGTCTGGGTGTGGTCCAGGCAGGAGGGAAGAGTTTGGCCAGCCTTCGAGGTCCCCTGGTGGAGGGGAGGCTGCAAGGCAAGTTGTGTCATGAGACTAGGGACTAGATGGTGAGAATAGTTCAGTGCAGAGCTCACTGGGAACTTCTGCTGGTAGGGAGGTTTCTTCGTCAGGATATAGTGAGGCTGTATGGCAGCTGAAATTGTAACACTGACGTAGGGGAGCTGCCGTTTGAGGCTTGCACTGGGGAGGTATGTGAGCTTCTTATGGCTACCTCTGTAGCGGCAGTCTATGGGAAAGGCTACAGAAAGAAGGGTCTCTTTTTCTTTGAAATCAGTTTTCCGAAGTGCTTGTGCCCTTTCACTCATTCGCTTAATGAAAGGATGCAGTCAGCAGCTCATTCGGCAGGATGTTTACCTCAGTATTCGTATAGCAGAATTCTAGTAAGGGGCATTGCAGTTGCGAAGTTAGATATATGAGGCTAATTCTTTTCAGCATTCTGTTTTTATAATTCACTCTTGTTCTGATTCATAACTGCACATGTAATCAGGGATTTGGGAAGCGCTGGAGATGAAAAAAAACACCAAAAAACACAAAATCCAAAATTCCACAAAAACATTTACTCCATGTAAAAGGCAAGGGGCTACCTTCAGGTGCTGCAGAGTCTGGACAAAAGTTACTTAGAGCCCTTGGACAAGGTTTTTCAGTTGGGGGGAGGGAGATAGGGGAGAGGGAATAAGGATGTGCATTTGCTGGAAAGGAACATTTCCTATTTCATTTTTAAGACAAAGTAAAAAATAATGAATACAATTTCATAGTTTTTTGTTTCATTTTAAAAAGAGGACACCCTGCTGCAAACCCCCCCCCCCCCCCACGACCCCTCACAGGCCCTCCTCCCCTTGATCTCCTTCCCACCTACCCTGGAGGTTCTTACCCCACGTCTTCGTTCTTCACAGGGCAGGAGTGATGTTACAATTTTTCATGGGGCCACCAGAATGATGTCAGTACGTTAGCCTTATCTTCAGCGCCATCTTCTGGTAGAGAAGAAATTGATAATGGCGCCGACCTCAGCCTGCCAGCGCCATTTACAACTGTAACATCGGTGGGGCAGGAGCGACTGGGGATTTACCTCCTGCCTGGTAACGAAGTCTTGGGGTAAGAAGATCCAGGGAGATTCAAGGAAAGACCTAAGAGGGATTTGTGCTTTTTTTTTTGTTGTTGTTGTTTTTTTCAGTGGGGCTGGCCTGACTTTTTTGTTTTTGCTTTTCTTTTTTATAAATTTCATTTTTTTTTCACTTCAAATAAACAATATGAAACAAACTCAAACAAAGTGGAAATAAAACTCCAAAATGAAAACCAAAATGATGTTTAAAAAAAAAAAAAAAAAAAAGTGTGCACACACCCCCTAGAGGGGAGCACGATCTCCTAGACCCAAGGAGATCAAAGATATCCACTCAGATAGAAGTCTTACCCAACGAATTGTTCCAAAACAAAAACAGACTTTAGCGGACGGGGAAAAAAGGACATTTGTACATAACCACAGGAAAAACAGCTCTCCGAAGTTAAATAGACAAAAGAAACAAGAAAACAAGTTCTTCAAGCTTCTTGAGCAATTAAGCAAGGATTTAGGACACCTACTAGCTCTTCAAGGGGCTCTCGCCCTTCCAGAGGCCCAATTAGCAGCACCCATGAACCCTCTTCTCCCCCTCTGCAGTCATCACAGTATCTGCTGGGTGAAACCGCTTCCAGGATAGGCCCGTCTGACCCTTAGTCCTGGGATAGCAGCCCACCCAGCACTGATTTCAATGGTCCCTCCTCGAATCCAGCTCATCCCACAATACAGGAGAACTAAGCAATGTACCCTTTCCTTTCCTGGACTAAGGGGAGAGGCAGCCAGCTGCTGCCGCTTCCGTGCTCCTCTCTGTCAGTGTGTCTCATCCCTGGTAACTCATAGAGCACACAGACTTAGGGAACGGAGCTTCCTATGGGGAAGAAGCAGTGACAAACACATATTCCCCACTGTTCCACCTCTTACTGGAGATTTCTCCATTATTCTGCATGGTTAAGGCCTGGCGGCCTTACACTCATATCTGGGGCTCGTTTACAAGTGTTTAGTACCAGTGCTTTGTATTTGGACTCACTTTATAATCTGGCGGCTACCACCTTTACTGCTGAGAATAAAGGTCTAATTACAGGAGATTGTAATTCGTGAGCCAATAGCGCACCTTGCTTAACCAAGCAATCTACAAAAAAAAATAATACTGTGCCTACTTTACAATTCAGATTTATTGCTGCTGAAAATCAGGGGCAGATCCTGTCACAAAGGGTTATAAAATGCCTTCCAGTTTGATTGTTTTTTTCAAAGGTAAAATTATGCCATTTTTTTTTTTTTCCAACTCTTGATAATTAATTTTTCCAGATGCACATAATACAATGGTATCTGCAAATGGTAACAGTCAACTCTATAACATACGTTATAACTATCACAAATCCCATAAATAAACATTGACAAAAGTATTCCGACCCCACTCATCCCCCCTCCCCTCTTCCATAACTGAGGGATCTACACACTTCATTTGAATCCATTATAGGCAAGGTGCACACAAAAATGAAATGAACAAACTGCTAGGACTTAAAACACTAAACTCCTAAATAATCTTGCCAAGCGTCCACAGTACTATCATAGGTATATTTCAAAGACATTTTTATAGTTAGGACTTCAAAAATTAACAGCTTGTGCAACTGCAGTTTCCATTGAGCCAAAGTTGGCCAATCTGACCCCGTCCAACAGGCCAGTATAGATTTTATTGCCATCAATAAGGCTTTACGAAGGAATCATTTTTTGTCATTTTTCTACTACAGGACCTGTCATCCCAAATGCTAAACAGGCTGACCTGAGGGTTTATGCAGAGATTTCGTCCCAATAAAGTTTGTAGATATTTCCAAACCTCTGACCAAAATCCCCATATTTGGGGTCAACTCCAAGAACTATGATAATAAGATCTTTTTGTACATATATCTGACTGGACTAATTTTGCTCTAAAAGCCCAATTTGGAGGGATATTCAGTCAACTGAGAAATTTGTATTGTGTTTCCCACAAGATTACATTTTCTGTAATACCTCTAATATTGTTAAAGCAAGATTGTGGATCCCATACAGAGGGTTGAAGGTCTGACGGATTCCTCCATTTAACTAATAAAAACCCAAAATTATTGTTGACCTCGATCCCCTGCACAGCTTTATTTAAAGCAGCACTGTAACCCTGCTTGCCTCCAGAACTAAATAATTCGGCTTCAAATCCCTGTATAATGTGCATATTTGGGGTTGTTTGTACCAGACTAAAGATATTAATGTCTGGCTTGCAAATACACATAAAAATCAGTGGTAGGTAATGAATAATTAGTTTGCAAGGTTTGAAAACTGTGCATCTCTGTTGCCCCTTTCTATAAAATATTGATAAATGTGATCGAGTCCTTTATCTTTCCAAAGCTTTGGGTTGTTTAATGCAGAAGGGAATTGGGCGGGATAAAGATATGTAGGAAATATAGTTACCAGTCGCTTAAACCTGGTACTGAGGGCTTGTCAGGCTTTCCTACAAGAAGAGATCAATACATTTGTTCTATTGCTCCCTGGCAAGTCTTCTGCCTTTACTTGTAAGATATTATGTAGTGTGAGCAGAAACGCCCATACCTTCATAAAATGAAGTGGGGTATCATCCTGCGAGCCATATAACCAGTCTTTAACGTGCCTCAGCATGCACGCCAGATTAAAATACAAGGCCTTATGCACCATACACAAACTAATATATGATAAAGAAGCAGACTGGCTAAACACAGCCTTAGGAGTACACGTTCCACAAAGAAACCTCCGCTCAGCAAACAAAGCACTACTAACAATCCCTTCAGTAAAGTCAGCAAATTAACCCACATGAGAGAAAGGGCTTTATCATTGGCTGGGCCCATACTAAGGAACACAATGCCCCCTGAACTCAGATTACAGAATAATCTCAAAACTTTTAAGAAAAATCTAAAAACATGGCTCTTTAAAAAAGCCTTCACTAAAGAGTATGGAGGGTAGAGAATGAAAGTACAGAGTAATGCAGATGAGAATGAATTTAATCAATCCTACATTTAAGAAGTAATATCTCAAAGAGATAGTAACTCAATAATATACCTGGACTTGACCAACATTACTCAAATAATGATTTTATTTATGAAATTGTAACCGAACTTTATTGGCACCTGTTAGAATGTACGATATCCTACATTTACTTACCTTAGTCTATGTGCCTATTTGTAAACCGTTGCGATGGTATATAACTTAGCGACGGTATAGAAAAGTTTTTAAATAAATAAATAAACAAATAAATAAATAATCTTGGAAATTTGGGCATTGTCTATCCTCCTGGAGGAGGAATAGCCTAGTGGTTAGAGCAGTGGCCTATGAACCAGAAGACCAGCATTCAAGTCCTGCTGTCACTCCTTGTGACCTTAGCAAGTCACTTTACCCTCCATTACCTCAGGTACAAAAACTTAGATTGTAAGCCCTCTGGGGATAGGAAAATACCTACAGTACCTAAATATAAACCAATGTGATATCTCAATTGAGATCAAATGTTGGTAAATAAATAAAAATGTAGTGGAGCCCTTGCTTACCCCATAAGAATTTCCTTCATATTGTTGGATGTCTTTTTTTCCATAGCCATATTGGTAACATCTGCAGTACAATCAGCCATCTTGGTAAATTCCTTCATTTTTAGTAACTGGATTTTTCCTGTCAATGATAACGGTAGCGAGCACCAAGAAGCTTGTCTTTGTTTCACATCTTTCAGGAGATGTTTAACATTGGCAGAGTAAATCATATCAATCTCCAAGGGAATTAATATGTCCAAGTATCTTAAGTTCTTTGGTAAACAATTTTAAAGGAAAATGGCCTTCACAATAACTTTGCATGCTTCCCATTATATTTAGAGCTTTCAACTTATCAAGGTTTATTTTTCAACCTGGAAAAGGAACCAGAAACTTGTAACTACATGACTGACTTCAAAGAATTATTCGGTGCTGTTAAAAAAAAACAAAACAAAAAAAAACCTAGCACATCGTCCACAAATGCTGCAATTTTGAAGGTCTGATTACCCACTGTATAACCCTGGACAGTTTCAGTTTGATCTATTTTCCTTAGTAATGGGTCTTTAGATAATATACAGCATATAAGAGCGGGGATAAGGGGCAACCCTGTCTGGTTCCTCTGTGCAGTGGGAATTCTTCTGACACCTGTCTGTTCGCCATTATAGCGGATGTCGGTGCTTTATACAAGATTTGGATATATTTCAGTTATTTCTCCTTGGAATCCAGCACTGAAAATAAAATATTTTCATGATACTCAGTCAAATGCTTTTTCGGAATTGAACCCTACTGCCAGAGGAATCTTTTTGCCTTACATGCTGTCATTTCTGTTACTAATTTCACTATGAGGTA
The DNA here is from genome assembly GCF_901001135.1 of Rhinatrema bivittatum. Lineage (NCBI taxonomy): Eukaryota > Metazoa > Chordata > Amphibia > Gymnophiona > Rhinatrematidae > Rhinatrema > Rhinatrema bivittatum. Next base: position 39,398,041 of record NC_042617.1, on the reverse strand, counting down.
GATTTTAAAAACATACGCGCGCGCGTACTTATGTTCGCGCACCAGGCTCGAACAAAAGTACGCTGGATGTTATAAGATACGCGTGTAGCCGTGCGTATCTTATAAAATCCGGGGTCGGGGCGTGCAAGGGGGTGCACATTTGTGCAACTTGCACGCGCCGAGCCCTGCGCGCACTGCCCGTTCCCTCCGAGGCCGCTCCGAAATCGGAGCGGCCTCGGAGGGAACTTTTTTTTCTCCCCCCCCCCCCCCCGCACCGTCCCTTCCCTTCCCCTACCAAACCCATCCCCCGGCCCTATCTAGACCCCCCCTACCTTTATCGGAAAAGTTACTACTCCCTCCGGGCAGTAGTAACTTACGCGTGTCGCGCAGTAGGCCCCGACACAGGCCGCTGTGTCGGGGCACTCGGCCATGCCCCCGGACCGCCCACATGCCCCCGGACCGCCCACACGTCCCCGGACACGCCCCCGATCCCTAACTGAGCCCCCTGGCCACGCCTCGTCCGCCCCTTTTTGCAAGCCCCGGGACTTACGTCCCGGGGCTTGTGCGCGCCACCGAGCCTATGCAAAATAGGCTCGGCGAGCGCAGGGGGGGTTTGGGGTAGGTTTTCGGGGGGTATGCGCGTATCTTACGCGTACCCCTTTGAAAATCTACCCCTATGTGTGTACCTGCAGATCTTCCTTTAACAAATCCTGCTTGAGTGGTGGAAATAAGGCTAGAGAAAATTAGGTTTTACCTATTCACCAGTATTTTGGCATAAATTTGGAGGCTGTAGTTTAATAATGAGGTTGGCCTGTATGAAGCAGGATTAATCAGATCTTTACCTGATTTTGGAAAGACTGTTTTGTGTGCTTTGGTTGAGCTTACCCGTAGTTCACCCCTTTTTAGGGCTTCAACAAAAAACTGCTCCATTGATACTGGGATCTGTCTTACAAGAATTTTATAAGAGTTCACATTTAGGCCATCTGGACCAGGGGCTTTATGAGTCTTTCCAGATTTTGTGGCATTTATTATTTTTTGTAATTGCAAAGGTCTATTCACCCTTTCTAGTTTTTCTTTTGTCACTTGTGGCAGATGAAGCTCCTTAAAAAAAAAAAACCAAAGAAAAAATCATCCTTGAGGTTCTCCTCCTTTTTGTTCTTCCACATACAATGTTTGATAGAATGTTTTGAACAATTCCCAAATCTCTTTGCTTTTAGTTAACATGTTGCCCTTGTCATCTCTTATTTCTTTATAGGTTGTACTCCGCCATACGCTTATCACGTTAACCATTAATTTACTTGCTTTATTTCCAAAGTGAAATAACTTACTTGAAGAATGTAGAAGCAACCTTTGTGATCTTTGATTTAAGGTCACAATACCGCTCTATACTTGTCTTTAGTTGCCTGGATAGGTTGGACATCCAATTTTTGCATAGCTCTCTTTAATTTCCCCTCTAATTCAATGAAATTCATATGTTGTTGTCTATTTTTCCTGATAATATAGGAAGTTATCTCGCCTCTTATTACAGCCTTACTCGTTTCTCAGAATTAAAGTGGGTTTTCCTTGTGTTGTTCATTATTCTCTTTGAATTCTCCCAATTTAGTTTGTATGTATTCTTGGAAATGTAGATTGTATGTATTCTTGGAAATCTAGATTGTCTGATAAGAGATTGGTCTCTTTCCAGAGTCTTGGCTTTTCCTCCTCACTAGACATAAAGTTAATCCAGATTAGCGAATAGTCTGATATTTCAGTAGGTCTAATCTCTGCCTTCAGAATCTTAAAAGGTAATTTTAAAAGCCCAGTGCGTGCCAAAACCGGGAGATATGTTCACAAGTTGGGCTGTCGCACACTGAGCAGATTTTAAAAGCCACCCAAGTGCATGCGTGCTTGCAGCTATGCACACAAATGAAAAGTTCCAAAAAAGGGGTGGGGCGGGGCCATGTTCTGGGCGGGGCATGGGTGTTCCTGGATTTCACATTGAAATCTGCACATAAATATTTACATGCACAGGCATGCGCCAGGGTCCCCTGCTGCATAACTTTACTTCTGCTATGGATGACGTGCAAGTTATAAAATAAAGACAAATAGAACGGCAAGGCTTTAAGGGTTGGGACTAACAGGGGAGAAGGGAGGCTATTAAACTAGGCGGGGTTGGAGGTCCTATTCCTTACCTGGGCGAACTGGTAAAACAGGCAATGGTGTTGGCGCATGTGTCTTTTAAAACACCCCTCTTACATGGTAGAAGCAGCATTTGCTTCCGTAGGTGCGTGTCCACTTAAAATTGCACACACATGTGCACATGGTCAGATTATTTTATAATATGCGCTCATATATGCACATATGTTATAAATTGGCTGCATCCCTGGGTGTGGGCCCATGATTGCACGCACATGTGCATCCACATACCTGTTTAAAAGTTACCATCTTCGGGAATAAAGTTATAGACACTAAAATATAACCAATTCTGGATAATTTCATGTGAACACGGGAATCTTGTGTGTAATCCTTAATGTCTGGGTTTAGTAACTTTCATATCTCTAATAGCTGTAATGACGTACAGAGATATCTGTCCCTTTACCTGCTCCTAAATTTGGACCTTTGGCAATGGAAGACTTGGGTCATGCACACACTCCAGCCATTATCAGGATCCTTTCATCTTTATAACTAACTGGTTAACTGTTCTCACATAAAAAAAATGTTTTTATTTATTGGGCTCATATATATTACAGACTATAATTTCTCTGCCATTAATTTTATCCACAATAATTATATGACAACCATTAGGATCTACTACTTTCTTCAGCACATAAAAATGTACTTTTTTGTGGATGACCATGGCTATGCTGCTTTGCTACCCAATGCTGGTGAATAATAAACTTGTCCAACCCAGTCTTTAGGCAATTTCTTACTCTCTATCGGGCTGATACAGAAAACCTCGCGGGAGAGCCAGCGAGCGCCCGCTCTCCCGACGCACGCCCAGGCCACTCTCCTGGGAGTGTGATTCATAAAGCCAAGGTATGCAAATTAGGGCCCGCGGTAGAAAGGAGGCACTAGGGACACTAGTGCATTCCTAGCGCCTCCTTTTTGACAGAAGCGGCGGCCGTCAGCGGGTTTGACAGCCGACGCTTAATTTTACCAGCATTGGTTGTTGAACTTGCTGACAGCCACGGGTTCGGAAAATGGACACCGGCAAAATTGAGCATCTGTTTTCTGGGCCAATTTTTGTTTAGATTTTTTATTTTCTTTTTATCTTTGGGGCCTCCGACTTAATATTGCTATGATATTAAGTTGGAGGGTATACAGAAAAGCAGTTTTTTCTGCTTTTCTGTACACTTTCCTGGTGCCAGCCGAAATTAAAATGTGCGGCTTGGCTGCGCATTTTACTTTCTGTATTGCGCGGGAATAACTAATAGGGCCATCAACATGCATTTGCATGTTGCGGGCGCTATTAGTTTCGGGGGGGGGGGGGGGGTTGGCCATGCGTTTTCCACACACTATTACCCCTTAATGTATAAGGGGTAAAAATAGTGCATCGACAATGTGTGGCCAAACGAGGGCTAACAGTGCGCTCGACCTGAGCACACTTTACTGTATCGGTCCGTATCTCCGTTAGGTGTGTCTCCTGGATGCATGCGATCACAGCTTTGGGTTGTAACACCGGGAATATTTTTTTCTTCTTGATGGGTGAGCCCAGACCTGCCACATTCCAGGAGACACATCTCAAAGAGTCAGCCACTGTCCAAATGAGTATCTGGCTTCTTCAGGAATAGATATGCGAAACCTCTGAAAAGTAAACGACAGCCTCCCAGCCTTGACTGCTGACCAATGCATTTATTTCCCCTTCTTGTCACCTCAAATATCTTAATCAAAATTTTCCTTCTGTGAGCACAACCCCAACTATAGTTCTGAAAAAAACATGGCTGTCCATTCCTCCCTCTCCACCTCATTTCCCTCCTCCCTCCTTCTTCTTCCAAGCAAAATTACCTTCTACTCATTCGAGTGTAGAGATCCTTTGTCATCTGTTCAAGTGTGTTCTCCACCCCCCCCCCACCCTGACCATAACTATAATTAACATATTCATGCAGTGCGGGAATAGCTTTATTAATTACCCCAAGATCTTCATACCTCTGCAGAGAATATTATGTCCGCTCGAATCCACTTTCCATGCATTGTGCGGGTATAATTCAGAACTTTAATACATGAATTCAAGCGTAGAAATATTTACCCTCCCCATGGGTCTGCACACAGTTTGAAAATGCTCTGCCAGAAAGGTCAGCAGCTTCTTCCGGTTGCTTCTTTAATTACTTCGGTCGCATATGCTCTCTTCTACACGTTTAGGAAATCAGCGTCTTCGATATTTGTTCCTTACATGGCGACTGGGAGAGTGTTGGGTTTTCCCAGGGCAAGCAGATATGTAAATCAATGAAAGAGTTGTGTTTGTTTTGAGTATCCAAATGCAGAGCTCTTCGCGCAAAACTGTTGAAAAGGACTCTGCGCCCTTATTGTTTTCAAGGCACTGCAAACCAGCTGTTTCTCTCTCTGACCAATCTATTATTTGTAATCTTGCCGCCTCTGTGTTCTTAAGACCTCGCTTCTTCACGTAATTATTTGTAACTCCAATAATGATTGTAACTAAACTTTCAGTCGCGTTAAACAAAGAAAGGCTCATTTTATATTGCTTCACTCTGCGCCAAGCCTCAACTTTTCCAGAAACTATTTTGCTGTTTTCAGCGACTCAGACGTACGATTTTCACCTTCACACCAGATCTTCGGTTTCACCAGATATTACATTCCGAATCTGATGGTTCTGTTGAATAGATCTGTAAGGCTGGCGCAAATGCTCTGTGCCGAGAGGAAACTAGGTTGGAAAAAATCTTGGAAAATGAATTATCTTTTGCGCTTTGCAGCGCAAGTCTTTCATTTTCTCTGATGCCACATAGATCTCAGTTAAGAAAGCGTTTCAACCTTGTTTGCTGTGGAGCTCCTGACTCTTTAATACTGTGATTTTTCCTTCTAGGGGGCCGATGCAATGCAGTGCGCTCAGCCGAGCACACTGTATAATCCGCACTCCGATGCAGGTTAAATAGGCGCTATTCCACCCCCTAATGCAATAGGGGGATTAGCGCCTATTTAACCCGCGTCGGACACGGAGTGAATTTAATAGCGCTCATCACATGCAAATGCATGCGAATGAGCCTGTTACTCATTCACTCTGCATGCAAAAAAATAAATGTGCGTCTCAGACGCACATTTATCGCTCAGCTATTAACGCCGAGTTTACTGGCGTCGGTCTTCATAACCGGCAGCCGCAGCGGGGTCGCGTTAGCAAGGAGGCACTAAGGTCGTACAAGCGACCCTAGTGCTTCCTTGCTAGCGCGACCCCTTAATTTGGATATTGCATGGCACCCCCCCCCCCTTGTGGGCGTCATGCGCATGTTAGGAAAGCGGGCGCTGACTTTTCAGCGCCCGCTTTCCGCCATTTATATTGCATCAGCCCCTAGGTTTGGCAAGTTTAACACTTGTGGTAGCAAACTTTCAAGCATATGTAACCCTTAGCGGGGTTGTTAATCCCAAAGGCACACAAACAAATGTATTTTTCTTCGGGGCTGCTCCGACTAGCAAATTTACTCCCATCTTTTACTCTTAATCCTGGGGGATTCTTTTTATGGGGGTAAGCGTTCACTTGTGGCTTGGACTATGGTGTCTTGCTACAGTGTGTGTAAATAATGTAGATGGTTCTCTTGAGAAGAGAGGCCATGACAAATCAGACAGGACCAGGGTATGGGTATTAACATAAAAGTTTACTGAATGGTAATCATAAATTAATGTTGAAGTTACATCTGACTGCTGGTATATGTGTATCTCTCTGTAGGTAGGTGTCCTTTATTCAGATCTCTGGGTAGAGCCCCCATGGTGATATTTAATGTGCAAAGCTCACCCAGTGGCTATCTAGGAATCCTAGTGGAGGGGTCCCCAACTTCACAGCAAAAGTCCTACCTTAGGTCATCTTCAGCTCGGACCCTCAACCATTCCTGGTCCAATAGGTGGAGATCCGATTGGGATCTCCCAATCTTGGCCTTTCAGCCTTTGGTGATTTTCTGGGGTGACTTCTTGGGGGGAAAAAGTCAAAGGGGATCAGGCACCTCAGCACTACATCTGAGTGGGAAGGGGGATCCAAAAACCTCTCCACTCTGTTCAGATCCAAAAAATTAGATTGTAAACCCTGTGGGGATAGGGAAATACCTACAGTACCTGAATGTAATCTGCTTTGATGTACACTTTGAAGTGCCAAAAAGCGGAATAGAAAAATCTAAATAAATAAATACTTCTAAGCTTAAACTGGATGCATCTTCTGCCTCACTGTCTCTCACAGCAGGATCCATCACTGGTGCTCTTTGAGAAAGCATACCCATCATAATAAGAAGGATCATCATCATCATCATCACCACTCTATTTAATGTTTGCAAATCATACTTTATTAATTTCCCCTCCTCTTTAATTGATTCTCCCTCTATTTTTTATCTATCTACTCTCTACTATTTATCACAATGTAACCTTTTCTTTTTTAATTTGTTATATGTAAACCGATGTGATGACTTAAGTTGAATGTCGGTATATAAAAAACAAACAAATAAATAAAATAAATAAAATCTAGGGTGTTATGGCTGTGGTCCAGGCAAAGCATAGGGGACAGCATCCTCAGAGTGACATAGGAAGGCAGGGCAAAGCTCAGGACAGTCTTCTGCCTAACTGGTCCCCTCCCCTGCAGGTTGAGCCAATGGGTTCTGGGGACCAGTAAGTCTCCACGGTGGCAGACCATTATAGTGAGCCTGGTGCAAGGCTTGGACAGGATGGCAGCAACAGAGTGCAGGTAAAGCTGAGGCTTGGACAGGAATAGGGTGCAGGTAAAGCTGGAACTGAGGCTTAGACTGAACAGTATGCAGGTGAGGCTGGAATAAAGCTTGGACAGGAACAGACTAAGACAAGACAGGAATAACATGGAACATGTAGACCAGAAGGCAGTGATACAGGAAGGCCCCGAGGGGCAAGGCAAGGAAAGGCCTAGATAAGACAGAGAGGAAGGTAAAGTCTAGATAGGCCAGAGGTCAAGGGAAGGCCTAGATAGGCCACAAGGCTAAGCAAAGAGCAAGAAGGCCCTTAGGCTGCAAGGCAAGGAGCAGGAGGCTGGATGGCCGCAAAGCATGGCAAGGCTAGGAGCAGAAGGCCAGATGGCCACAAGGTAAGACAAAGAATGAGCAGGCCCAGAGGCCACAAAGCAAAACAAGGATAGGCCTGGAGCAGCCTCAATGCAAGAGTGGCTAGGGCAAGGATCCAAGAGTAACTCGATGCGGAAGCATCTTGGGTTTGATAAGTCAGGGTTATGTAGGGCTGGAGTCTGGGTGTGGAGCAGGAAGGAGGAGCTTGGCCAGCTTGGAAAATATGCTCATTGAGCTCCCCTGGTGGAGGGGAGGCAGCAAGTCAGGCTGAGTCATTGGACGAAATGCTGAGAATAGTTCTGAGCGAGACATCTGCTGGTAGGGAGGCGTCGTAGTCAGGGTACGTTGTGGCTGCATAGCAGCTGAAATGGTAACAATGGGGGCTAATGTCCTGCAACCCTTTCGGATAGTAGAAAGACTAGGGGGCACTCCATGAAGTTAGCATGGGGCACATTTAAAACTAATCGGAGAAAGTTCTTGTTCACTCAACGCACAATTAAACTCTGGAATTTGTTGCCAGAGGATGTGGTTAGTGCAGTTAGTATAACTGTGTTTAAAAAAGGATTGGATAAGTTCTTGGAGGAGAAGTCCATTTCCTGCTATTAATTAAGTTGATTTAGATAATAACCACCGGTATTACTAGCAACGGTAACATGGAATAGACTTAGTTTTTGGGTACTTGCCAGGTTCTTATGGCCTGGATTGGCCACTGTTGGAAACAGGATGCTGGGCTTGATGGACCCTTGGTCTGACCCGGTATGGCATGTTCTTATGTTCTTAACCCATCCCTGGGAAAATGACAGTGTTATGAACATGGCCAAAACAGAAAGATTAAACCTCTGGTAAAAAGATCAAAAGTAAGACCTGAGTCCTAGGGATCTCTCAGCACACCCAATTTGCTCATACTTAGTGTTATACCTCAGAGTCCCTTTAGGGATCTCCATCATCTGCCTCCCTTGCTATTATCAGTGCCCTCCAAATGTCTCAAACGTGCTTGAATTCTGTTGCTGTTTTGGTTGCTACCAGCTCTGCAGATAAGCATGTTACAGGCATCTAAGACTTTTATTCTCTCAAGAAAGGTTTCCTCGTATTTCCTCTGAGCCTGACTTTCTCTGCCTTCATACCATGACCCCCCCCCCCCCCCCCCCCCCATCATCCCTTGTCCTTCAGCTTCCTTTTGCATGGAAAATGCTACTTTCTTTTTACCTCAGTTAAAGTAAAAACACAAGTCATGCTGAAGGAAAGGAAATATGTGTTTCAGTAAACAGAATGATTATTTTTTTCACTACTATTATTACTATTACTACTATTATTAATCGTTTATAGAGCACTACAAGATGTGGGCAGCACTGTACAGACTCACAGCAGAGATATTCAATACCACTTCCTACTCCCAACAAAATTCCAGTTTGCCACCAGTAGGAGGGTGGCCCTTACTGTAGTAAGGGTAAAGGATTGCTGTTTTAAATGCGTTTCCAAAGTTTGAAAGGCGCTTGTAATGCCAGTGTGTCTGTCTGTCCCTCTGTCACAGGAACTGTCCAAACCGTGGTGCTACTGCTGAACGCCAGTGTAAGGTGGCATTAAGGTGGTTTGTTGGTTCTCATTTCCTTTGATGGTACAGAAATTTGCACATGGCTGTGATAGCATTTCTGATGTGGATTTCTGTGTTTAAGACCAGTGTTAGACATAGGGAGGGTTGTTTTCAATAGGGTGCATAATATCTCGGCACATACATGCACAAGTAGGTACGTCTAGAGTTACGCCTCTGTCATATATAATCTCTTCTGCTCCAGCAGTTACATCAGCTCCATCCTAGTAGCTAAGCCCTTTAAATAGCATGCATGCTAAAGATTCAATAAGAGGTCTAAGATGGATGTTGAAGTTTTGTCCTTAGCGACCATGCCTTGTTTAGCACATATTGAAAAGCATATGATGCTATTTACTGTGTAGTTGTTAACACATAATTTATATTTCATTACTGCAATTTACATGTATGATCGTGATAAGTTTAGCACATGCCAGACTGGTTAACTTTGGTGCACAGCCTGTAATTTTGCATGTGTTCTCCCCAGTGTTACAGGCTAATGCAATTCCATGCGCTGGCCACAGTGCACGGCTGATCACCAGATTGGACGCACACCCATAAGCCCCGATGCAAAACGGGGGTTAGCGCGTCCAAATCGCGCATCCAATCGAGCGCATAGGTAATAGCACTCATCACATGTAAATTCATGTTGATGAAGCCATTACCTATTTCCCCCCAATTCAAAAAAAAAAAAAAATGTGCGCCCAATGTGCATATTGTAACCCGCAAAAATTAATACCTACCCAGAGCGGGCGTTAATTCTCAAGGAGCCCAAAAAAATTACAGAAAAGCAGATAATACTGCTTTTCTCTTCCTTTTTTCGGTTCCTCTGACTTAATATTGTTGTGATATTAAGTTGGAGGTACCGAAATAGGAGAGGTGGATCGGTGCACGTTAAGGAAGCGAGCGCTCAGTCATGAGTGCCCGTTTAATGCACGCTGATATTGCATCGGCCTGTTAGTGTGCACACAAGGCTTTAGCGCAGAGGCCCCTATGTGTGAAATATATGCTGAATACAACAAAATTAGCTGTTGCTGCCCATCCTACACAGTGAATCAAATGTTCCATCTCATAATATCTCAAATCACCAGTTACAGGGACAAGATAATAACTTTACACCTGCCTCTGGACTCATAATGCAGCCCCCTCTATTTTCTAGGGGTGTGCATTCGTTTTGAACGCATATGTAAAACGCAACTTATTTTTTAACTTAAAAAAAGTGATGATGCGCAACGCATCGCATTTTCAACTTATTCAACATAGCTACGTTGAATACGTTGAACCTAAATAAACACTTAAACCCCCCACCGAGGCCCCCCCAAGCTGGCCAAAAGTTCCGGTTGGGTCCAACGGGGGTCCCGGAGCGGAGGCGCGGAGAAACACGTGACGTCCGCGTCACTCCGACGTGACGCCAACGTCACGTGCTCCTCGCAGAGGAAAACAGCGATGGCTTCCTGACTCCCCGCTGGACCACCAGGGAGTTTTGGTAAGTCTTGGGGGGGGGGATTAAGGAGGCTGAGGGGTTTAAATTTTTATTTAGGGAACCGGTGAACTTATGGACAGACCCTCAACTTATGGGATTCTCCATATGTCCATATTGAACGAAATCGACCCTCAACTTCAACTTATCAACAACGCAAACTTTTTGTTTGCACATCCCTACTATTTTCCAGTTTTCTGTAGGGAGTGTACATAGGCCTGTTTCACCATCAGTGATAATACTTAGAAATGGCGTCAGCAGATCAAGGCCGGGGCCATTGTTAATATTGTCAATGCAATACAATCTTCTGTACAAAATGGCTGAGGCCTGGGACTGGGTCTGGCTGGTGCCATTTGTAAAGGTACCACTGGCGGGGAAGGAGCGACCCTGTGAAGAAACTTAAATAGGGGAAGAGGATTCGGGAGGAGAGGACGGTTTTGTTGTTGTTGATGGTAGCGGTGAAGATATTTTTTTTAAATGAAACGAAGGAACATGAAAAAAAAAATGTGTTTTTGTTTAGTTTCATTTTAAAAACAAATTGAAATGAAGTGGTAAATTTAGTTACAATTCTGCATTTCGTTTCAAAAGAATGGACATCCTTAGTTTTCCGACCTCCATGCCTTTCATGTCAGCTCCTTCTCTCTCTCACTATTCTCCTGCCTCTCCCTCCACCTCCTTCACTGCACTCAGTCTACCTAGTACTTCCTTTTTTTTTCTCCCCACTCCCTTTTCCTCTCACACACGTCCCCCTTTCCCGATTACAAAGTCACTCATGAAGCTATAAAATTAAACCAATCTTTGTCTTCAAAAAGGAGATCGGGGGGAGGACTTTTTTCAGCCAGATGATTCACCCCTCTGAATACCGATTTATCGGGGTCAGCTGTCTGTCTGAAGGTTGCCCACTCCTTCCCTGACTAACAGTGCCCACGAGGATTAAGGATGCACAGACGTTTAGCCGGGTAAAGCGTAGGTGGTCCTGGGAGGCGCATTTAAGTCAGGGGAGGGAAATACACAAGCAGATGACATTTTCAAATCTACCCATTATTTTCAGGGGGAAAGAGCTCCTGCAGAAGAAGCGGGTAACATCTCTAAGGGTAACTTTTTTTTTTGCTTCCTGGGAAAATTTTCAAAGGGAACGTAGAGTCCTACATTGTCTTTGAAAATTGTGCAAAGCTCCTCCCCCCGCCCCGAGTAAAACTACCCCCAGACTTTGCACCAACACCCCCCCACATTGGGAACCAGCCCCCAAGGCTGCCAGCCACACGCCCTTTTTCCTCTTTTAAAGCAAAATTAGTGTAAAATAAACATTGACCAAATGACAATAATAATTCATGCAGATGTTGCCGCATCACGAAGTCCACTGGCGTGGGGTCAGAGGACACTTGCAAACTCTTAGTTCCGAAAGAAACAGCCGTGAGCCCGGAGTTTGTTCCCAGTGCTTTGGTTCAATAAATTCAAGACTTGACCTGTTCCTCTCAAGACCGAGCAGTGAGGATCTCTGGGCTTAGCTCTTACTTTGCTTCCTGGCTCCTGCTTTTACCCCCATCTTCTTTCTGATCTCCTCCATGAAGCTGAACAGAGCTCCATGCTTTTTACTCATCTGAAGATGTGAGGGCATCAGGAGTTTTGGAAATATTCACAGTGATTGGGGTACTTTGTGACTTATATAATGAAACAAAGGGCACACACCTTACCTAATAAAAGGGAATATCAATACAAGAGGTCCAGGGCATCCGATTATGATATTTAAATTTGCGCTACCAGTTCTGACAATGTAAACAATACTTTTTTTTTTTTTCAGGTGCTGTGAAAACTAGTTGCCCTCTTGCTAACCTTGCGCATGGGCGCCTGTGAACACTGAATGTACTGGCACCCGGAGAGGCACAGGAACGGATCTGGGAGTTGAGCGAGGAGCTAACATGACCTCTGGGGGACGCTGAGCCTTCCTAAGAGGGTTGATGTTTTGCTCCCTTACAGCCAAGTTTTAGTCTAGGTTTGCTCCATGAAAGAATGGGGGTGAGGGGTTGGAAGAGCCCAGTGGGGTCATCATGACGAGGAAGACCGGCTCTGAGAACTATTGCCTCCTTGGAGGATGGGGGCAATAGCAACAGCATTCCGGTCAGCTGACTTTCCTCAGAGCCAGTCATGTCTAATCCTTCAGCTTTTCAGTCTTTCCTAAATATTGGTGTCTAATCAGCGCCCAAATGGAAACTTTTCCTCCAGCACCAGAACTATCTCTTTCTAGTTAGCAGTGATGATTTTAAAAGCATGCAATGATCTAAGCCTTAATACTAATATTATGCATCATTTAGACAGGATAACGATGCCACCTTGTCAAGCCTTCTCTCTTTACACAACCCATTTGCTGACTGTGAGAGTCATCAGGAGTTGATGAATGATGACGTGGCTCATCTTTTGGCTCCCCGGCTCCTTTCATAAGCAATTCTGCTTTAATCCCCTTTAGCCCTCTGCGCAAAGAATGTGAGCAGTCGGAGCTGTAATGCCCTCTAAGCGCTGGAGGAGGCAAATTTATAGTCTGTGTATATTTGCTGGCTCCAGATAGTGGGGAAGCGGTAATGGATGGTTCTGTTTTATGGATCCAGCCGAGATCCCGGAATCAGGAGTCATCCCATGTATGGTGCACTAATGCCTCTCCCTTAATCCGCAGGACAGGCAATAAAATTCCCTTGCTAAACGTGCTGGCTGATAAGGGGCTGGATTGCAGAAATGCTCCAAACTAAACAGGCATCTTTTATGAGTCCCTGCAAACAGCTTTCTTTAAGGCAGCCATTAAGACAATATCAGAGTTTTACTGTGCATAAACTGTGAATGTGTTTTCCCATAAATGTTAAAATGGTGCAAAACAGATATATATATATATATTTATAATTTTTTTTTTTTTTGCAAAAAGGGGATGAGTTGTAAGGAGGGTGCTGGGTGGAATGGCTGTAGCTGATTACAAAAATCCGGAGGTGGCAGATTTTGCAGCACTTAAAGATCCCGTTAATCACGGTTAATAAACATTGCCGCAGAGGTATTTCTGAAGCCGACAACAGTAGAAGCTCTACATGTCATCGGGGCCGACTTATGTTTTCCAGTTGGGGGCTGTAACTTCTGGTGCAGAACCTTCAGACAGTGGTTTAGAACCAGCGCCGGCGCTAGCTTTTTTTGCTGCCCTGTGCGAACAATTACTGTACTGCGCTGCTCCCCCCCCCCCTCTTCCCCTGATTCATTCAGTGTCTGTCCCGGGCCCATCAAAATAATGCCCAGCTCCCTCTGACAATTTAAACTTTAAAAACTGACCCCCCCATCCCTCAGGACTTCACTCCCTACCCTGGGACCCATGGCTGGTGCAAGGGTATTAGGTGCCTGAGGTGATCTGCATTGCCTTGCACACACACAGAGTTAAAAGTGATGCTTTTATAATAGATTTTGCATGAAAAAGATCAAAGTACAGTCTTCCGAGATAAAAATATCACGTACAGTATATTATATTTAGGTGCACTGCTGTGGTGCCAACCAGAAATCCCTGCAAAAAAAAGCCACTTGGAACCCATATGGTACTAGGCCTACTGTAACTTAAAAAAACCAACCCAAAACATCTGATTACAAGATTGTAAACGTTTCATTCGTTTCACATGTTCTATTGCTTTTTATGGGACCTTTATAACAACCAGCAGATACTCTGTTAATTTAACATTTCCACTGCTAGCAGAAAACCATGTGCATGATTAATGGGAAGTAATTGTTTTCCCCTTATATTTCACAAACAACAAAATATTCTTTAAAAAAAGTATATCCCATTTTGGGGCCGATGATTATATATGACCAGAAAGTGGTGGAAATGTTAAATTAACAGAATATCCGCTGGGTGTTATGAAGGTCCCATAAAAAGCAATACAACATGCCAAATGAATGAGAAATTTACAAGTTTGTAATCAGACATTTTTTTTTAATTGCTGTTGGATACATCTAAATTGGATTGGGACTCTTTTTGTGTGATTATGCCTATTGTAACATGGGTTGGGTGTGTGATTGATCCTCAGAAAGCCATAGGTAAACTGAATTATAATTATAATATAGTAAATTTCCCATACCAAAACAGCACTAACTGCTAACACTCAAACAGTAACAACCCTATCTATCAAAATGCAATATTGCAAATACCAATATATCTTTTATTAGGAGAAACCTTACCTCAGTCACACATGCAGAACATAAACAGACCCCATCAAATACAGAATAGAGCAGCCATAAAGTAGAAATTGAAACATGTAGGCAAAAAATGAACTGGTAACCGCAACAAGCCAGACTCTCTATGCAGTGCAGCAATGGAAAAACAGAGCCATCACCATTCCTCAAACATCAAACAATAAAATTAAAAAATATAAAATTAAAAAAGTTTGCTGCCAGTCTGGTTCTTTTCACATTGATTTTATTCTGTGCACTGGGAAGTTGTGCTATTGTGGTTATATTTAAAAACCAAAGGTTTAGAAAATTGTGGAGGAGTACCTAGTGGTTAGAGCAGCAGGCCACAAACCAGGGAAGTCAGGATTCAAATCCCACGGTTGCTCCTTGTGACCTTGGGCAAGACACTTTATCCTCCATTGCCTTAGGTGCAAACTTACAGGATCATTCATCAAAATGCATTAAGGCGTTAGGGCCCTAATGCGTGCGATATTTATCGCAACACGTGAAACGAATGCAATTTTTTAAAATTTATTCAAAGAGGGCGGGATTGGGGAGGGGGTTGGGAGGGATCAATGAAAATGAGGGGCATTATCGCACCGTGCGATTGCAAAACGTACGCTATCGCACGCTTTTAACGCCGGAAATAACTACACCTTTTTTCCTGGCGTTAAGCTGTGCAATATGCCCGAAGTGGGATTTGTGATAAATATTGCAATATCTGTTTTGGGCATTGTCAGGCAGGGAGAGAAGGAGAGATGGAGAAGGGAGAGGGGAGAGTGGAGTGGAGTATATATAGGGAGAGAGAGAGAGAGAGAGAGCGCCTCTGGGGTGGCACACATAGTAGTCAATTATTTATACCACTATAGGAGGGCTAGCTAATATCTTGAGGTGAGGTTTTGGGGCCAGTTTTGCATGCACAGTGCGACATACAAACAGCACATGATTTAGAGTGAGGAAAGTCACACAAAGATGAGATTTCTACAATGTTCTCTCACCCTAGCTTGATGTAGAAATCTCAGCTTTGTGTGAATTTCCTCAGTCTAAATCATATCAAATCTTCACTGATGTGAACTGTGCTGTTCATACGTCTCACTCTGCATGTAAAACTGCCCCCCAAAACCCTAGACCACCATCAAAACCTCACCTCAAGTTACTAAGTTACTACCGGGTCCTCCTATAGTGGTATAAAGAGTTGACTACTATGAGCCTTATAAAGAGGGTCTCTCTCTCTCTTTCTCAGCAGTGTGGTAACTCTACAGTTATCCTAGCCACACCCCTTTACCTTATCACGGGTGTTATAATTTATCACATTTTGAATAGGCCTTAGATTGTAAGCCCCCTGGGGATAGGGAAATACTTACAGTACCTGAATGTAATCTTCTTTGAAGTGCCTGATAAGCAGAATATAAAATAAATACATAATCATAATAGTAAAAACATATTAATAAAAAGAATATTTCAAAAACAACTGATAAATAGAAGATCCAATAATTAAAAACTTATATACAATTTTTTATTAAATTTCCCAAACACCAATAAAATATTTCAAGCAGACACCAAATAACATCCAAAAATGAAAACTAATAAGGATAAAAATAATTAATGCTTTTCATACCTGGGAAATTTTGATTTGCAGTCACCCTGAGATTTTCATGGATTAGTGGGAGTGGACTGCACAAACTTCCTCCTCTCTCTTATATATATATATATATATATATATATATATATATATATATATGTATATTTATCTAAATCTATATATGTGTATATAAATAAATAAATAAAAATATATATTTATATATATACACACACGCTCCCTCTCTCTCTCATACACACACACACACCTTTGCTCCCTCCCTCATTCACTCACACACAGGCTCCTGCTGACACACACTTAATGTTCACACACAGACATGCTTCCTCTCGCACACACACAATGCTCACACACATATACTCCCTCTCATACACTTCCTACATACACACACGTTCCTTTTCACATGCACAGGTCACACACATGCTCCCTCACACACATTCAAGCTCTCACACACATGCTTATACACACATACACACACTCCCTCCCTCTCATACACACAAATGCTCACATACATGCTCCCTCAAATACACGAGCTCATATACACGCATACTCACACACACATAAACTCCTTCTTTCACACATATGCTCACACACACACATGCTCCCTCACACACATTCAAGCTCTCACACACATGCTTATTCACAAGCCCACACACACATACACACTCTCTACCTCTCAAACACACACATGCTTACATACATGCTCCCTCAAATACACATAAGCTCATATACACGCATACTCACACACACACACACACACATAAACTCCTTCTTTCACACATATGCTCACACACACACATGCTCCCTCTTTCCCTCTCTCACATATAACCAGGCATCTCCAGACCCCAGTTCTTCTTTGTTTGGGGACCATGGTGGGTTGGGATCTGCCAGCAGCCATGTGCTTTCCTCTTTACTTTGGCCCATGTGGCAGGTTAGAACTATCAGGTTCCTCATTCTCATTTCAGCCATGGAGGGGCAGCCTGCAGCCTCCTCGATATCCTGGCCACTGCCAAGATGGGCTCTGCCAGATGGCCTCATGGCCTCCTTGTCATCTTCTCTGCTGGTGGGATGGGGTCTGCCAGACAGCTCCATGGTCTCCTCGTAGCTGAGGCGGCCAGTGGGTTGGGATCCCCCATTTGGCCCCGCGGCCTTCTCTGAACGTCAGGCACCATCGGCCCCCTGTGCAAGTGCATGGCTTGCACAGTCAATTGCACTGACTCTGTTAAGAACCCACTTCTGATTCTGACCGCCTTTTATTGTTGGAGCGCATTCAAATGAAGCCCATTGGCTACCTTCATGCTTTCTTGTTCAGCAGCAGTTAAGCACTTGGTCTACGGGTATCAGTGGAACATTTGAAATGTCTAGCAAGCTATTCATCAAGGTAAGGTCACAGTCTTTGTAATACAATTTTCTTGTGAGCAAGCTTTCTTGGTCTGTATATTTTAGTTTATTTAGCTACCTTTGCTTTAGATGTAATGATTTTAAAGCAGCTAAAGAAAGTTTGCCGACAGTCAGTAAAAAACGAGCAGAGTTTGTGTACGCTGAAAAAAATAATTTTGCAAGGAAAAACAGTAAAAGTGATGAGGCCTGTGGCAGATAGGGAGGGTCAGGCCTGTGTCTCCCACAGGGCAAGCCCTAAGATGAATGGCATCTTTCCCGGGTTCCCAGCTGATCCCCTCCCCAGGACCGGTGCAAGGATATTAGATGCCCTAGGCAAACATTGGTTTTGCACCCCTCCCCCCCCCACCCTTAAGTCAGCAGCTCCTGTGCTTTCCAGCTGCCAGTGAGATGGGTTCCGCTAGTGGCCCCCAGCCTCCTCCCATGACTTTGGTGCCCCCAAAAGTGTGGTGCTCTAGCCGACCGCCTAGTTTGCCTAATGGAAGCACCAGCCCTGCCCCTCCCATGGAGAACCTGGAGAGTGCTTCTTATGCTTCTTCCCTTTTCCCCACCTCCTTTCCCTGCCTGCATTTTCTCCCTCCTCCCCCACCTTCCAGGCATTCTATCCCCCTTCTCACCCCTTCCTCCATCCATTCTCCTGCTCCTTCCAGGCATCCTCTTCTCTCTTCCCTTCCTGGCACTCTCTCAGAGGGAAAGGAGGCAGCAACTTTGCAGGTTTCTTGAAGTCCCTGATTCCTTCCCTCTACCTGATAGGTCGTCCTGCCCACACAGACTGGTGTGACCCGTGGCGTCTCTCCTTACTGGCCACTGCATCTCCTGCCTGCCTGAGCCCAGCTTGCCCCGCTCCTCTGGCCTCAGAGACTGAGGCCTGCTGCATTGGATCTACTTCTCTTTACCCAGTCTTCCTGCTCCTTTCTTATGGTCAGCACTCTTCCTGGTATTGATGAGGACTAGCTCATTCTCTCAGTTTTCTACCTTAAAGACACAAGGATATATAGACCAGGAGTGGGTCCATTGTTGCCAGCCTGGGAACACCTGCTCCTTTAAGGGGGTGGAGTCTCTGAAGCTTGTCCATTGGCTGACCAGACAAATGCCCAATTTCAGCAGTACCTGGAGTGTCCCTCATCTCATGGCCGGCACTGGTCTTCTGTGCTGTGGGTTAAGACTCTGTGAGCAACTTTACATTGCCAATCACCCTGTCGTGAATTAGCAGAGGAGTTTGGGGGAGGGAGGGGAAGGCCAGTATGCACACAAACTTTCTCCTTTTTATTCTCTCTCATACACACACACACACTCACACTCACATGTTCAATCCACATTCTTTCATATGCATGCCTGCTCATTCTCACACACATGCCCACTCACATTCCTCTCATTTTTACGCACAAACTCTCACATGCTTATTCTCCTACACACACACACACGCCCACACGTCTGCTCACATTCTCACACACATGCCCACTCACATTTCTCTCATTCCCCCCCCCCCCCCCAGCCAGTCGGGTTTCCAGGATATCCCTAATGAATATGCATGAGAGGTAGTACATGCAAATAAATCTCGTGCGCATTCATTAGAGATATCCTGAAAAACCTGACTGGGGGTGGGGCCCCAAGAACTGGTTTGAACACCCCTTGTCCACCTGAAGACATTAGCCAGGGATGATGTACACGTGATGCAGGGAGAGTAGTGGCCTGGTCTTCAGATGTGCAGTCCTAATGTACCACATCTTTGGGGCCACGGGGGAAGATGGTGGTGAAAGGAAGCTGTGGCCATTGAAGAATGCATAGCTTTTATTCTCATGGACTGTCAAAAGTTATCTTTAAGCATATAAAGGCGATATAGAAACAAAATGACCAGTAAGACAAAATCAAGCCAAGGCAGGGGTTAACTATATTTTGAGGTCTGTGCACCCTACAAGGGATGTGCTTTTGTGGAAACGAAATCAGAAATTTCAATGAAATTTCCTTTCAATTCTAAAATGAAACAAACAATAGCAACATAATAAACGGTTCACCCAGTCAGCCCAGCAAGATTTTTTTTTTTTCGATTGGTAGTAATAACTGCTGCTTCATGCCTTCTGTTACAGGCAGTAACTGCCGCTCCATGCAGGTTACCCCCAGTTAACACAAGTTACCCCTGTTCTTCATTTGCATCTTTTAGCCATTTGGGATCCTCTGAGAGTGATATTATTCAGTGCTACGTAGCGGGATAAGTAGTGGCAGTTAAATATCTGGCCCTGCTGAACGGCCGTCACTTAGGCAGATAACCAGTTATCCATCTAAATAGTTAGCTAGCCAAGTGGCGGGCGGGGCGAGGGTGTTCCAGGGAGTTGCCGACGTAGCCGGATAAGTTATTCAGAGTTAACCAGATAACTTATCCGGCTAAGTCAGCCTGGCCCCTAGGGCTGTCCTAAAGTTAGCCGGATAAACTTATCCGGATAACTTTAAGATAGCTGGATATATTCAGTGGTGCGCCCCCGCCATTGAATATATGGGGCTAAGCCAGCCAGATAAGTTTATCTATCTAACTAGCTGAGCCACACGGAGGCTGAACATGACCCTCTCTGTGTTTATCCCGTGCTCCTTTGAATTCCATTACTGGTCTTGTCTTTACTACGGCTTTTGGGAGGGCATTCCATGCATCCATTAATCTTTCCGTGAAGAAATATTTCCTGATGTTGTTCCTGAGTCTACCCCCCTTGGAGCTTCATATTATGTCCCCTATTTCTACAGTTTCTTTCCACTGGAAAAGGCTTGATTCCTGTGCATCATTAATACCTTTTTAGGTATTTAAAAGTCTGTATCATATCTCCCCTGTGCCTCCTGTCCTCTAGGGTACACATATTTAAGTCCTTCATTCTCATCTCATAAGACTTCCAGTGCAGACTCCATCCATACCATTTTAGCCACCTTTCTCTAGAGCGTCTCTAGCTTCTATCTATCCATTCTGAGGCAGTGCCTCCAGAACTGAACGCAGTGCTCCAGGTGAGGCCTCACCAGGGCATTGTCACCTCCTTTTTTCCTTCTGGTTATGCTTTTCTCTGTGCAGCCCATCATCTCTCTGGCCTTAGCCACCTCCTTGTCACGTTGCTTCATCGCCTTCAGATCATCAGACACCATCACCCCGAGGTCTCTCCCCTGGTCTGTGCACATCAGACTTTTGCTCCCCATCAGGTACAGCTCCTTTGCATGTCTGCACCCCAAATGCACGACCCTGTATTTCTTGGCATTGAATCCCAGCTGCCAAACCTTCGATCACTTGGTTTTAGATTAAAAAATTCAGGCCCCACCCCGACCATGAAAAATACAAGAAAATAGTCCCAGGCTCTCTCCCCAGCCAGCCTCCCCTTATTTTACCCCATGCTGAGAGGATGCATATTCCTGGTCAGCTGGCACAATTTTGGATTATGGCACTGGTGGTGCAAGAGTGACTGGGGAGTAACTCCTGCTTCCTATTCCACCCCAGATAGGGTAAGGCACAGTGAAGGGAGACATTTTTGTTTTTTAATTTTAAGGCAAGGGTTTTGGTTTTAGTGTGTGCTACCAACGGTGTGCACTGTAATTATATGGAATGACTTTTTTTTTTTTTTAAATAAATGAAATGAACACTCCTCATGAAACAGGAAAAAAAAAGATTTGAAAAAGGTAAAAAGTTGCCGCTGCACACGCCTGCATCCTACTGTTGCTTTATCTATGAAGCACAGAAATATTCTTGCCAGATTCTGAACTCAAGATCAGGGGAATGTGTGAAATACTGGAAGGTCGATTTCAGCCTGGTTCAAGTCTGAGAGAATGTTTTGGGTTTTTTTCACACTTTCTCTAGGTCCACCAGGGCAGGGGTAACTTGCCAGATTTTCACCTAAGGGTTTCAGGAAAGGTTGAAAGAAATGTGAAAACTCCGAAACAGATTTAAAAAAAAAAAAAAAAAAAAAATGCTTTAAGTGTTTTTCCAGAAATCCAAGGCATATGCCCAACCAGAGGAATCTACTTCAAACTTTTCAGGAATCGGAAGCAAGTTTTCCCGCAACACTCTTTGGATTTCTTGGAAAAGTTTTAATTAACCAATTCAACAAGCATTCAGACTTTTTCCAGGTTGGTTGAACTGTTCGACAAATCTATTTTGAAGAAGTTCACCTGACTTTGCTGGCGAGTATTAGTGGACAAACAAACATTGCATCTGTCTGCTTTCTCTGCACAGTTTTCAGTCCTTTCTTCTAGCTTCCCATTGCTTTCCTTGGAATTTATTGGCTGTTTTACAATTTGTTTTTTTAATTTACAGTACACTTGTATTCCTTGCCCTATAATTGAAAATGAATGTCCAGGTCGAGGTACAATATAACATAGCAATAATAATCAAAACATCTTCTATGCATAATTTACATAAAACAGTTAAGATTCACATTACAACCCTAAAAATAAAATAACAACTGTTAAAAATAAAATAAAAAACAAAATCAGGAATATTCAAAAAACTGGGATAAAACAATCAGCAAAAACACCTTAAAAAATGACATTTTTTAAAAATTACATTGTTTGGCCTATATTCTGAAGGGAAGGAAGGCTTATGTGATCGTTGTGTCTGTGTGTATCCCTAATAACTTTGGTGCTTGCTGTCCTATCCACCCTACATTTTCAGGAGCTATCAGGGGAATATGATTCTGTTGGGGGGTGTTTTCTGTAGCTTTGTATCCACATGTGTGTGGACTGTGCATGCATGCATGGATACATGTTCATCCATCCGGTTTGGATGGTAGCATCATAATATGTGTATTGGACAAGGAACCTTCTATCTTGAGAGTTGCCTGAATCATTTCAGTGGCTCTTGGCACAATTATCGCATAACAGATCTTCCTACACAATGGTGTCAAGTCAGCACCAAAAATGAAACTCAGGGATCTAAATATGTCTATTTTAACGGAGAAGAGAGACGGGGGGGGGGGGGGGGGGGGGGGGAGGGAATGTGATCGGGACATTCAAATACCTCCAGGGCAATTTTCAGTAACCCAAGGTGTTTAAGGTACTGCCTGCATTGTTTCCTTTTGAATGTTAGCCCAATTATGTGATTACTGAAAGCATGCACACTTTTGTACCTATTGTCTCTATGGGTGGTAAAACAACAAGCACAAATTTGAAAGTCTAAGTGAGCTGTGCTATTTACCCTCCCAATCTAAGCAAGCCCCTGGGAATGTCTCTTTTCAGTCTTGATAAAGCACAGGTGTTGAGAAGACCTGCAGTATCTTCAGCTGCCCTGAGGAGAGCGATATTCATCCAGGACAGCCTACTCTAGTGCTTACCTGTTTATCTGGGTAAACACCTTTTAAAAATTGTCTTCCAAAGGTATAAACAACAAATGAGAAGGCAACAAGGAAAAGGAAGTTCTGGAACTAGAGGTCATGGTATGAGTTTCCCAGGGAGCAGATTCTGGAGGAACACGTAAGAAAACTTTTCTTCAGGGAACAGGGTGGTGGGTGCACAGAAGGGCCCTCCAGGGCAAGTGGCCTTAAGGCTAATTTCCAGTTACGCAGAACCAGCAGGAGATATTGAAGGAACATGCCTTTTCTTTTCAGTAATCTCTATTTATTTCGTTTGTTCCCCACACCAACATAGGAGAGGTGTGGGGATAAAGCTGAGCTTGAGCATTTTACAAGTTTTGTTACAGTTCTCCTGCTAGGAGGGAAGAATCAGAGGAACAAGTGAAAAGAAGGCCTGCAATGCACATTCACACCACATCCTCCTCAGCTTCTCTTCCTTTGGAATCCAACAAAGCCAACTTTGGAGGACCCCGATCTTTTTTGTGAGCAGAGCATACAGGATTCCTGGATTCTGCCTGCAGACAGACAGATGGACATACACAGATAAAGCCATGGGCGACAGACTTACCTGCCTAAGCTGCCACTTTGCCCCCTCCTGCTCAAAGAATGCATAATACTGAGAATATACATGTGACATAAAAGAAAGTCATATCAAGGACCGAACAGAATGAAAACAGCTTGAGGGGAATGGAAAGAAAGCCTGGGTATAAAAAACACCAAAACTTAGGTGTCTAAGAATTTTTTTCTCCCATTGTTTCAGCCACAAACATTTTTAAAATGTCTCTTTTCCTTCATTTCCTGAAACGGACACTCTTTTGCATGCGCATGAAGTGACACCCCTCCTTCCCCCTAAAAACAACCAAAAAATGCCCTTTTACAACGGATGCAATTTTTCATTGGAGCCCGTTAATTCATTTCAGTATATGACGTGATTAAATAGTCCTTCAGGATAATGTCCCTTTGAAAAGACTTCCCTTATCTTGCTCTCCCTAACAGACCAAACTAGTACTTTAATAAAGACCGTGCTCACAGTTCCATAACATTTAACCCCCCACCGCCCCTGTTCCCAAGCCTGAAATAGATTACTACTAATTCTATCAATGCAATTAACGCCAAGGAAGAAAGCCTTTTTTATTGACTTTTTTTTCACCGCGTGGGGGTCCAGTGATTGCGGCTCAATACTCCCTTCCCGGCCTCACCCGAGAGGCTCTAGGAGACGTGGAGCAGCCGATGTAATAAGCTGAGCTGAAATTCACTGTGCTCGTCCTCGGTGCACAAGCTCAGTGTTATAAAACTCCTGAAGTAGTAAGTGAAAGGTATGCTAATGCATCGGGAGTTAACACCGAGCCTGAAAATATGAGAAAAGAAAAAGCTTAGCGCGCACAAACCGTGCTTTCCAAGCATGAAACATGACTTATGTGCGCACGAAACGCTTTCTGCGCAGATACGCTCTGCTGCTCCCCCATGGAAATGAGGCATTGGGAATATTGGCACGGTCTCTTCATGAAACATGCAGGATTTATGATCTCTCGGTAACAAAATGAAAACATTTTGCTATTCTCATCTCTCCCCCCCCCAGGCGCCTTCCAATTTTTTTTCTTTAATTGATTCGACCTGATTTCATTTCCCCAAATCATCCTAACAGCTCTGCCACCGGGGGGGCCGAGCCGGGGAAGAAGCCACGTGACTGTTGCCAGCTGCACGCGCTGCCCTGGGTGGGAGGAGGAGGAGGCCTTGTAATCCTGCTGCAAGTTTTTACAATCCATAATTTATTCTTATTTTAACGCTTAATTATTAGCTGAAGAAATCCGCAGCTGAAGGAGCCCTGGCAAGGATCAGGTGTGTGGAAGGGGTTCGTGCCTCCAGTCTGGCTTGCTGGGGGAAAGAGAGAGCATTTCCTTTCAGTAGAGTAACGCATTCAGCTTTTTGCTATCATTTAGGCTTAAAGAGCCATATAAGCCGTTTTATTTTTATGACTGGTTAGCAAGAGGCACATGTTTTTATTTTTTTTAATTTGGTAAAGCGCTGCCAGAGGCGCCCAGGGATGAACCTTTCTGCACTCTTGCAGCCGACTGTGAAATCAATCAGTGTCTGCCAGCCACATCACATTTCACTGGAGAGCTAGAAAAACTCTCTCGATTCTCTGATGTTTCCTCCTTTATTTTATTTTATTTTTTTAAGCATAGGAGACATAGGAAATGCTTGGCTGCGTTCCTTCCCCCGAACCGCACATTTATTTTTTTTCAGGAGAAATTCTATTTTTAATGGATCATTTATTACACGTGCTGGAATAACATGGACACATAATCAAGTAGCTGATGAGTACCGTCTTTCTTAAAACACACAAACGGGTTTCGCAGATCTGCCTCTCAGCCAGCTCTGATTCCTAAGTAGTGCTGTGATGCTGTTTTAGTTCCAGGTCCCGACCCCTCTGCGAGCCCAGCGCTGAGCCTTAGCGTCCCTGCGAGAGATGCTGCCCATATCCCCCCCTCTACCCGCTCTCTTTGTTTCCTTCCCACTGGCGCAAAGTGCCGCTCGGTAGCATGGAGGGTGGCAGAGTAGGATGATGCAAACAGGGCCTTTTCGACAGTCGAGCCGCAGTCCTCGCTTATGGCGGAAGCCTCTCTTCACTCCCCTCGGATCCAGTGGAGGGGCGAGTCGCCCGTGACCCCAGGGTAGACGGCGAGTCACCTGGGACATTGGCAGATCCTGCTAGGACCAACCGGGACGCCTACGAGTGTTGACGCCCTAGAGTCAGTGCGCGGGCCAGCAGGTAGACTGAGGACTAAAAGGCACAGGCCTTGCGATCCCGCAGCTCAAGATCCCTGAGTTGGGCCAGTAGCCCAGCGGATGGACTTGAATGACCAGGCCACAGAGCCAAGCACAAGCACTATTGAGCTGGACTTGGGGGAAGAGGGAGCCCTGTGTAAAAGGCAAAAGGTATTGTAATTTGGTGATGGGATGTGTCATTGTTAGGACACGCATTGTATTAGCTTGCTTAGGAGCATTATGTGTTAGATTTATATGATCAGGTGACAGGATACAAATTGTGTTAGTTGAGGCCATTTTTATCCTCTACCTGCTATGCTTCACTTGGTTTAGTCCTGCAGTTTATTCTGGGTTTTGTGATTGCGTAGGGGGTGGCGCAGAAATGGGGGTGAGGTGGTCTAGCAGTGTCCTCCTGCTTCTGTGGGCTTCCAGTTCCAGTATATCCCTCCTTTATTATTTTTTTCTCATACCTAAAGATTAATATATGAGAGTACAGTATATCTCATATATGGATATTCTATTAGTCATATAAATGGAATTTCCAATCCACGATCCAGATAGCGTATATTATTTGAATCATGTAACCGAAAATCTATTGGCACCTACTAGCTAATTTATAATCCAAACCAGACTTATTTATGTGCCTATCTGTAAACCGTTGTGATGGTATACCACTAAACGACGGTATAGAAAAGTTTTTAAATAAATAAATAAACCGGTCTCTGTTCCAGCCCAGAGCACCCTATACCTTCATCCAAACAGCCAGAAGTTTTCCACGATGTTATAACCCTTCAAGTAGCCCAATCCTGCCATGGAAGTGATTGCGGCTCCCTCCAGAAACCAGTGGGCATGCATCCTAGGTCTGGCCAGTAGGTGTCACCCTTGAGCAAATGTTGAGATTCCCTCCCCCGCCTTCTCCAGGGTCTGCGATTGTTGTCTCTGCAATATTACTAGTTTTGACTGGCCCAGGCAATAGACCTGTAGACCTGCCTTTTTATTTTATTTACAGGAAATCAGAACGAGTGCATGTTTGCAGGGGGGCAAAATCAGGGCTAGATTAATCTGTCCTTAAAATATGGAGTGAGTTTAGGGCTCCATGTTCTAAGCATTTTTTCCATGGACATAAAATGGGAAAACCTTTTTACTACATCTGGTCCTTAATGTAAAAATTAGTAATAGAATCATCTCACCACAGCACTCCCTCCCCTTCTAAAAGAGAAGATGCCATGGCATAGCTGATGTCAGCACAATAAGGGTTAATTTCATATGGGAAGACTTTTTTTTTTTTTAAACTTGTAAAAGCATCCAATAAGAGAGTAGGAAAAAGTGATTTCCAAAATGTTTTTTAAAATCTATTTCTAAAATATAGGTATCATTCCCATTATTATTAGCCATAAAAATGTTATTATTAATAATAGTTTGGCCTTTAAAATCGTGAGCATACATTTAAATTGGCATATTTAAAAAAAAAACAACAAAAAAACAAAAACATAAATGCATCAAAATTCTTGACAGTTTGGAGGGCACAGAGGCCTTCACTGCCTCCGTGCTCTCCAAGAGCTGACCCTGGGGGTGGGGAGCTGTGAGCCCCATCCCCCTTGGAGGTTGAGGGGCCAGGAGGAGGGTTTTGGGCATGGGGGAAGGCGTTGTCATCCATTCCCCTCCCTCTCCCTCTCAGACGCGGGGTCACTAGCGCGCCGCTAAGCCGGAGGTCACCGCCGGGTGGGCAGTCGCGAGCAGTCCTGCCAGAGCAGCAGGAGGAGAGGGGGCAGCTGCATGGGGCGGACGGCGTATCCGGAAGAAGCAGCAGGAGCGTTGCAGACGGCTCCCACCGCATCAGCTCTGACCCGCTGGCTCTCTGGATTTTGGCACAGGCGATTTGTCCTGGTTGACCCCCAAAGGATGGTACTGACAACATCAGCCCCTCTCTTCCACGAAAACTCTGTCCACCATCTACATCGCCACACGCACATCCCCTCTCTCGCCCTCCTCCCCGGGTCCTATGCCAATTCTTAACTCTCTTCTCCCCTGCTGATTATTTCTCTCCTTCCTTGCTATTGATTTTCACTCTCCATCCTTTCCCCTGTTGATTCTAACCATTTCCCCCTCCCCTGTCAATTCTTCACCTCCTTATCCCCTCTGCTGATTCTCCCCCTCCTCTCCTCTTTGTCAGTCTTTATCCTTCACCTCTGTTGATTCTCCCCCTCCTTGTGCTGGTTGGATTGGCAGTAGGAGGAAAAGAGTGGCGGTGCCACCAGCTTTGCCCTCCTCCTCCTCTGCCACCTGGCTGGGTTTGAAACGCACGGCACTATTCAAACCCCGAGTCAAGTCCTGGAAGGCAGAGGAGGAGGAGGAAATAGCCTGAGGCGCCCTCTGTTATCCTCCTGCTACCTGCTCACTGATGGGTGCACAGCAGGAGATTCGGAAGTGGGGATAGGGTGAGGTGCATGGCTCCCGGTGTGCCCAGTTTGCCTAGCCGGCCGCTGTCTCCGGCCCCATCCCATGGTCTCCTGCTCTTCTTACAGGAGACAGCACAACTTCATGGCAAGGACTGGATTTTGCAACCTTTGCTGTGGATGCAGAATCATAGGAGACCAGGGGCCTTAATCATAGGAGACCAGGGGCCTTGGTTGTAGGACCACATTCCTGTTGGATATGGCACACTGACCTCTGGTAACTTTTTTTTTTTTAAAAGAGAAAACAGTAAGGTTGTACTTCTTGGAGAGAGGTTTGAGGCCAGTTTTGGATTTCTGACATCCCCCCCCCCCCCCCATCCTGAATCTTTATGGTACCTACCGTAGTGCACTGATTTCAAATGGTAGAAGCAGGGACTACAAATACCACAATGCACTTGGATGTGAGTTCCAAAACCAGGCCTGACCAAAAGTTTCGCCTCCTTATGCTGGGCCCCCTCCTGGCAGCCCTTTTTAATGTTTTCTTGATTAGTTGTGCCAGAAACACGATATCTCTAACTTTTAAATTCGGTACCAAGTTTGCCCACCATGGGAGTTGATTTTTAATTCATTGCCCGGCCCAGGAATCGCTCTATGGAATTGGGAAAACGCTCTGCTTGCTGTACGCCGCAGGCCGTAAATTAATCTGTGATTTATTGCTGAACCAGTAAAAAGCCATTAAGGCCTGCCTGACCCAGTCTGTGGGAAAATAATTTCTTTGATTGAGTTCCCCCTGAAGACTCCCCAGCAGTTTTCTCTCTCCTGTCATGAAGAGCCTGCTCCTTCCTGTCTTCCGGAAGGAGCGAGGACCTCCCGAGAAAACCCAGCTTTTCAGCTCCAAAGCAACATCTTGAATTTCACTTTGCGATTTCCCCCCCCCAACTTTTACCTGCTGCTTTCATTTTTTTTCCATGCACATTAAAACCCTTTTAAAATTCATCAGAGAGAGAGAGAGAGGGAGGATCACTTTCAGGATGTTCCCTCCCCCCGCCTCCCCTTTTATCAGCCTGCGGCCAATATTCTTAAGGAACTAGAAAGAAACTGCAAAACAGAAATATAAAGAGAAGAATAAAAATAATGAAGCAAACCAAGGCTGGGCTCTGGGACTCCCCCCCCCCCCCCCCCCCCCCCCCCCCCATCAAGGAAAGCTTCGAGCTTTTAAGCAGAGTTTGGAGAATTTCACGTGGTTTCCTAGGTGACCAAGTTCTAGGGGGTGTTAACCGTACAGGCCTCATGTACCACTATCTCGACTTCCAGCAAGCCTGCCATGAATTCCATCGCAGTTTTCAAATGCATTCAACTCTGCTGTGCTTCAAACCTGAAAGGCGATGCATTTCACGCTCAGAAGAGGAGCAGATAAATGAGGGCCGTAATATAGTCAGTTTATCAGGAAAACCACAAAAAAACATAGGACTTTCTTAAGTCTTATTTGATCCTTCCCGGCTGCTGGAACCACTGGTTGCATTTATTTTACTATATTTATTTTCCCAGTAAAATAATAAACATCGGTGGCTCACTCGATATTTTATTTTCAGGTCGGATGCGTTGCTTTGGATTGAGTCAGCAGTGTGCGTTCTCCCCAGAAGTCAGGCTGGCTTCCCCCTTGGGCCTTTAGCTGCGTCATCAGGAAAAAGCGGTAGTCACCCCTTCCCCTCGCACCCAAATCAAACTATCAAGGCAGTAAACAAAACTCGCCAAAAATGTGGCGCGCCACAGCACAGTGGTCAAATGCAGGAGAAAGGCTGCTGGGGAAACTGGCAAAATCTTTACTTAGTAGAGTTTCTAGCAGTTCCATGCAGGAAGTAATTGTTATGATTTCAGCTGCTGTGCAGCCTCATCGTAACCTGACCATGCCGCCTCCCCACCAAGAGAAGTCTCCTCAGAGCTCCGTTGCAAGCTATCCGTCGGGCCGATACAGTACAGTTAACCTGCCCTTGGACGCGCGTGTTCCCATATTAAGTCGGAGGTCCCAAAGGGTAAAAAAAAATTTTTTAAATGGGCCGGCGGCTGTCGGGCCGAAAACCGGATGCTCAATTTTGCTGGCGTCCGGTTTCCGAGCCCGTGGCTGTCAACAGGCTTGAGAACCGACGCTGGCAAAATTGAGCGTCGGCTGTCAAACCCGCTGACAGCCGCCGCTCCGGGCTAAAAGGAAGCGCTATGGACGCGCTAGTGTCCCTAGCGCCTCCTTTTGCTTGTTTCTACCGCACCACCTAATTTAAATACTGAATCGTACGCACCGGCAAGTGGCCGGTGCGCACGCCGAGAGAGTGGGCGTTCGTCCGCTCTCCCGCGGACTTTACTTAATCGGCCTGCATGTCGGCTCCACTCTACTCAGCCTATGGTGCAGCCTCCTTGCCACTGGGAGTCCTCAGCTTGCCTGCTCTCCAGCCTTGCCAAGCTCCTTCTCCTTGCCTGCACCACACCCATGTCTCAGCCCTACATAACCCTATCTGTTACCTGCTTCAATGTCTTTGTATCGAGTATGCCTTGGCTCCTTGTCCTGACCCCTTGCCTTGCCTTGCCTTGCGGCCTACCTAGGCCTTTTCTAGCTCTGTGGCTATCTAGGCCACCGTAGCCCAGTGTGCCTTTATGTTCTGTGTTTCTTGTCCTGGGTGCCCTGTCCTTGTGAGTCCTGTCCTTGGTTTTGTCTTTCCAGCACTCAAACTTCAGGTCCAGACCCTGCCTGCATTTAAGCTCCCGTTCCAGTCCTTACCAGAACTCTACCATTATCAGCTTCTGCCCTTACCAGTGTTGTGGCAAAGCCATACTGACCCTCAGATCTCAAGGGCTCAACCTGTGGGGGAGGGGGATGGCTAGACGGAAGACCGAACCGAGGCCTGACCTACCGTCCCGTGGCACTCCCCAGATAGTGTTCCCGCTGTCCAGGCCAGCCAACTGCAAGAGTAGTAAATAGGGGTGCACCTGGAAAAATGTTTTGCTTTGTGTCGTTATGTTTCATTTTGGATTTATTTCTTTTATAGTATTTCCTTTTCTCGTGCATATCACTTGTTTTTCTTTTTCTCACGCGCTATATTTTTATCATGCGCACACTTCTGGTCGCTCTATACCGTGTGCTGAAATACTTTGGCACGCACTAAAACCACATAGCCGTCATAAGTGATATTTCATTCGTTTTTGGGGTTGGTTTTTTTTTTGTGTCGTGTCGGACACGAAATGATAGAACAGAATTTCATTGATGTTTTCATTTCGTGTCACATAAAACAACAGCGCATCCCTAATAATAAAATCCTCTGTTTTCTGAAATAAAGGATGTTCCACCCTTCCTTGAGTTACAGTGTGTTGTTGTAGACCTTGGCTTGGATCAGTGTAAGATTAAGGCAAAGATGTATTATGTGAGCGTTTTAAGGTTGCAAGGCCACACGCTACCACAAATGACGTCCCTGTGGCATCTTTGGTGAATGCTGACGCTGGCTCCATTAAAGGTATCGAGGACCTTCACAAAAAATCCAGGACCAGTATGGTACATTGCACTACAGTATATTTTAATACAACATGATAGATACAGTTGGAATTTATAAACAGTAAGAGGAAGTGGAACCAACCAGAGCAGTAACAGAAAACTGACCGCCACTGGTTCCTAAGTAATATTCATGATTTTTTTTTCTTTATTATTTTTACTTCTTTCTCAGAAGGCAACAAAACCACAGGCAGAATATTTACATTTTAGATTCATGGCAATGCTTTGAAAAATCAGATGGCGGTTCATTACGCAACTGTTAAGATTAGATCCCGTTTTAGCAGCTCAGGCTCAGCTGCACGGTAAGTTTTGAAGGAGGAGGTGCTTGGATGATTTATCGTGTTATTGTTATGGTATGTTATTAATTGCCTTATTATGGCTATGGTTGTGCTTTCATGTTGCTAGCCGCTTTTCCGAAATTGTAAAAAAATTCCTGAAATTTCACATGGATAGCCAGTTCCTTTCAGCCTGTCAAATGATACTAAATTTGATTCACTACCTTTTGAGATAGATCAGGGTAAAAAAAAAAAAAAAGGAATATTTTTTTACTTTTAAACATTTGTGCTTTTTTGCCGGCTAGCTTAAAATAGTTTTGACTTTTTAAATCCAAAATTGGTGCCCACGATCTAAAACAGTATTCCTGTTTTAGATCGTGGGCTGCTCGGTCCAAGACATGAAATGCACTTGCAGCCTGTTCTTGTAACAGAGGTGTTTATTAGCAGTATAATGACCAGGTTCAAGTAAGGCCTGGCTCCACACAGCTGCACCTGCAAAGGAACTATTAACCCCTTGAATGCCAGCTTGCAGATTGCATAAACCCCTCCACATCCTGAAATAAAAGAGAGGATTAATTTTTTTTTTTGCCTTTCAGTTTCCTCCTGCTTCTTTGGGACTCCGGCCCAATATGCCACCAGAAACATTTGTTTCTGGTGGCATATTGGGCCGGAGTCCCAAAGTAAACACTTAGCTGATTTTGTTACTGTACAAATAAATATGTAGCGCAGGGGTAGCCAACTCCAATCTTCTAGTCACAAAACAGGCCTGGTATTCAGGATATCCACCATGCATATGCAGGAGATAAATCTGACAGCACTGTCTCCCTAGTATGCAGATTTATCTCATGCATTTTCATTATGGCTATCCTTAAAACTAGACCTGTTTGTGGCGTCAGGACTGGAGTTGCCTATCCCTGATGTAGAGTGCCTAGAGCATTCATGACCTAGATTTTGATCTACATTTTGAACTCTTGGTCCTTTGGGCAAATTAACTGTAAAGTCTTTAAAATTAGAAGGAATTTTCCTTTATTAGATCTTTTGAGCTCCAGTGACATTTCCTCCTTCTCATTATCGCTAATATTATATGTCCCTAGCTCAAGCCCTGAGTTAGGATATAGGAAGTATGGGAGATCATTCTAGCCAGCACCTCCAATGAGTGCTTAGCCCAGCCCGTATAAAAGCAGATAGTGCCGGAAATCACTGTGGCAGTCTGAGTTAGTTTTTTTGGGAAGTTTTTTTTTTAAATTCCAAAGTCTTCAAAATCAGGTCCCCCCCAAGCTTGATAGCCGGGAGAAGGGGAAGTTGCACATCCCTATCTTGTGGAGTGAAAGATTGTGGTAAAGCTTTTGTTTTTGTGGATAATCTCTGTACCTGGCTTCAGGAGGATTTTTTTTTCCTCCTGAGGACAGGGAAAAGAGGTGTGGGACAGCAGTGTCTTGCCATCAGAGAGGTTTGCTGTATTTTATGCCCTTTTGCTGTGAAGAAATTTTGCTCACCATTTCTGTGCAGGTGAAGTTCAGGAGTTACCTTTTACTTTCTGTGGGGCTTCTCTCCTGGAAAAGTCCATGGAGGTATCAGAGGAGAGACAGGAGAGCCCACAACCCCACGAGGAGCCTGGCAACCACTAACGGGAAGGAAGGATTCTCCTAGAGCCTGCCAGCTCATGGAGGAACATGCCTGAGACTGTATTGATATCGGGATGTGGTCGTTGAAGATCAAATGAGAACATTCCCGTGATTTACTCTGAAGATTTGATTGCAGTAAAGTTTTGGTTTGGAACATCCCACCTGAGTCTAACTCCCTGACAGGGTACATAAAATGATGGGATGAGATTCCCAGTTGATTTAGGGTCCTCCATCCCAAATTTGTGTGGTGGGTGTTCAATATATAATGGACGGGGAAATTCTGGATAAGATAGATAAAGTTAGAGGGACTTATTTTCTGGAGGGGAATAAACCGGGTAGACTGCTAGTGAGACGATTAAAGCAACAAATAGCTCAGAGTATCATTTTAAAATTAAAGATCCAAAGGGTCACTATATTATGGATAACTCAGGTATTCGGAATAGATTTGTTCAATTTTACAGAGACCTTTACTCAACAGGGCTTCCGATATTGCCTGAGTGGATTGATGCTTATCTGCAAGGGGTTGCTATGCCAACTTTATCGACTGAGCAGTCACAGATTCTAGATAAACCCATAACTGCAAGGGAGATCTCTGATGCTATAGCTGATCTTAAACCACATAAGGCTCCCGGCTTAGATGGTTTTACGGGCCTTTTTTATAAAAAGTTTAAAGACCTTCTCATTCTGCATTTACAAGTGGTATATAATGACCTACTCGATACACCTATATTACCCACAACTATGGATGTGGCTGGAATAATGGTGCTGCCTAAAGCAGGAAAAGATAAATCATTGTGTGGTTCATATCGGCCTATATCCCTCCTCAACTTGGATTTAAAGATAATGGTGAAGGTATTGGCCTATAGGTTAAATATGGTTATGCCTATGTTAATACATCCTGATCAAGCGGGGTTTATACCGGGCAGACAAGCGGGGGATAACATTTGGAAAGTAAACTTAATATGGAACGCACAAGTGTACAAAATCCCTGCAGTGTTAATAGCGGTGGACGCTGAGAAAGCGTTCGATAGGGTTAATTGGGAGTTCTTGTTCGGGGTCCTGAGATAGGTGGTGTTAGGGGACAACTTTAGAACATGGATTGCTGCAATGTATGCTTCCCCAAAGGCATGTATAAAACTTAATGGTTCATATTCCCCCACTTTTGATTTGGGGAGGGGAACCAGACAGGGCTGCCCTCTATCTCCGCTGTTGTTTGCTCTGTTTATGGAGTCGTTCGTGGCTATGATCAGACAAAATGAGGATATTAAGGGTATAGTCAGTGGTGAAGCCCAATATAAAATATCGTTGTTTGCTGACGACATATTGTTTTCATTAGCGCATCCTCAATTGACCTTGCCAAGTTTGGTGCAAGAAATGGATCGATTCAGTTCCCTTTCGGGATTTAAGATTAATATGACAAAAACGGAGGTTTTAAACCTTACGCTCACGGAGGCCCAGAAATCTGGTATCCAGGATCATTTTCCCTTTAAATGGACCACACGTGGGTTAAAGTATTTAGGTATTATGCTTAGTGCGAACTGGAGGCAATTGTTCCCTTTAAACTATATACCTTTGATGTCTAAAACAGCCAAGGATCTAGAGATATGGTGCCCCTACACGCTATCCTGGATGGGGAGAGTGGCCACTATTAAAATGAATGTGTTGCCACGGTGGCTTTATCTTTTCCAGACGCTGCCGATAGAAATACCGACTAAATTTCTGAAACGGCTGCATACTAAGATTTTTAATTTCATTTGGCGGAGGAGACCACCTCGAATCACTAGACAGGTCTTACATAAACCTAGTGAAGAAGGGTCATTCCTGAATGGACAGGGGGACAGAACATGAAGCAATGGGCACTAATTGAGCAAACCACAGGCAATGGAGGGCCCCTGTACCACAGAATATGGGGGATGCCACGGAAAACTATGGCCCCAGAGCGGGGTAATCCCTTTACGGCTTTGGCAGAAATGCAGAGATAACTTATCCGGGTCAAGTTTGGTCACACCTCTGCTACCAATTGGATTATATAAAGATAAATGTTGGGTCACTTATGGGGAGGGGGGTCCTCTGGACCGATGGGGCAGATGGGGGGTTTGGTATTGGGGTCAATTGATACAAGATCAACGTATCATCCCATTTGAGGACCTACAGTGATTATTTGGACTTCCAGATAAGGAGTATTATTATTACTTACAATTGCGACATTGTCTTCAGGACCTGTATCCCACACCAATCTGTTCCGGAATAAAACGGACTTTGAATCCATGTGCTGTGCCCAGTCGGGAACGAAAGGCATCATCTCAAACATATATGTGTGGCTGACGGGCGCGGCACCAGTAGAGGCTCGATATCAACGGGAGTGGGAACAG
Source organism: Rhinatrema bivittatum (assembly GCF_901001135.1). NCBI lineage: Eukaryota > Metazoa > Chordata > Amphibia > Gymnophiona > Rhinatrematidae > Rhinatrema > Rhinatrema bivittatum. The sequence continues at coordinate 39,362,313 of NC_042617.1, read as the reverse complement.
GACTTAACATTACAGTGGACAGCCGCACAATGGAAACAATGTTTTGGATACATGATTCAACGCTCTATCTCGGCAAATAAACTGGAAACTAATTATAAATTACTGTCTAGATGGTATCTGACCCCATGTAAATTGCATAAAATTTATCCCAATCAAGGGGTACACTGCTGGAGAAACTGTGGCCAAGAGGGAACCTTTTTACATATTTGGTGGACCTGTTCAAAAGTAGGAGCCTTTTGAACACAGATCCAGACTATGATTTATCAGATGTTGGACATTAATATCTTTCTGTGTCTGGAGATTTATTTACTATCTGCCTATTCGGCCCATTGGGCAACGCCAAAAAGGATCTTGATTCATCAAGTACTTAGTGCATCACGGCAGGAGATAGCGGCCCATTGGAAAAAAGATGGGATGCCAACTGTTTTTTCTGTAACACACAGACTCTGGCAAATGCATTATTGGTACTATCTTAGAGCTCAACAACAAAATACGATGGGGAAGCATGTATTAATCTGGGAACCTTTTCTCCTCTGGTATAAGGGGTCCTAAGGAGTCCCTGGTCGCTGGCAACAAGGGACTGGTTATGTTTGGGAACAAGCACCTAATTATTTTAGAGCCCCACTGGAAAGGTATGGATTGGATTTCATTGGTCCAGACTTGGGGGTTGAGAGGGGGAGTAATCCACAGCGATGCTACGCTCACATACACCTCAACAGTGGAGTTAATTTGCACTTGCAGGTGAGGGGGAGGGGGGTTGGGGTTCAGGAGTGGGGGGGGGGGGGATATGAGGAATAAAAAGAAACAGACACCAATGTATTGGGCTTACAGTTTATTGTATTTTGGTTATCTTTCATATCAATGTTCAAAGTTATTGGAATGTTCATATTGATTGTGTCAATAAACATTTAAATTAAAAAAAAAAAAAACAACTTGCACGTGGTTGCATCAAAATAGCCTGAGACTCGGTTTCCCATAAAAGTACCCGGAGAGGTGTTTGGAGGGGACGGATTTGGAACTTGCACGCACAATTTTTTTTTTTATATGCACATAAATTCACCCACACGAGTTAAGCCCTCTGAAGGGGCACGTAACTGGCCGTATACTTGTGAATTCTCAAAACGAGCATATAAATTTGCTTAGAACATTTGGGGGTAAAGTCTGTGCATACAAGGCCTGCGCGGACGTTAGCCCAGTCACAAGTTATAAAATTGGTAGCCTACTCATGACATCATACAAAATATGCTATAGTGATAATAAAATAATTGATAATAATGTAAGACTTATTAAAAACCAAATGGGATAACTTTCAAAGGAAAATGTAACATACTATTGTAGCAATTTTCAAAAGCCATCTCCCCGCGGTAAGGGAACTTAATGCAGGTAAAACCTATTGACAAATCAGTAGCATATATTGCAGCAGCTCTTAGTGGGCTTTTGAAAATTGCTGTGATAGTATATTACATTTGCATATACATTTTCCATTGAGAATTATCCTGGTAGGATGTGGCCATGGTAAAAAAAAAATGCATACATTTTATTCCAAAACTATGTAAAAATATAAATCTCAAAATGTAGCAGGGCAAAGAAAAAAGGAGAACTAACAATAAGACCAAATGAGGAAGTGGCACTAAAGCTAAGGCAATTTGATATTTTAAGCAATCGAGCTGCTACTGCTTCTTCAAACACCTGTCGAGCAGCCAGAGACTGAAAGAGTAAGCAGAACCCAAAGACCAGCAACTAATCATGTTACGTCGCACACTTATTCTGGCCATTCGCTTACTCATTATTTGCCAACTGCAAAATCTCTCATTTTACACAGGCGCACTGCATGTGCGAGCAAAACGTGAATGGCTGACACAAGCCTGCAGCTTGGCCTGATGGCTGAGATTTCTTTTCTTGCCTGTGGAAAATAGAACTCGTAAAATGTCATTGGTCAAAGAAGGTTCTACCGTTTTTCTCCCCGCGTGGGGAAACCCCGAGTGAATCCTGAGTGGAAATGATGAGTAGCAGGTTTGAAAGCAAGACACAGTAGCAGGCTATACCTTAACGATTACCATCAATGGACTGAGTTCTTGAAAAGCTGGGAGTCGGCCAAGCTGTTGGGTTGATTTTTGAGAGGTCCTGTGCTGAGAAACTGCACCCTGTTTTCTCTCTCTCTGTCAACTCCGTGCCCCCCCCCCCTTCCACCCTCCTGATGGTATGCCCCGGACTGCCTTCAGGGGCCAGGTGGAAATGTCCTTTGAGAGTAGCCCTCCGTGCCATTATAGTACAAGGCCAGCCCAGGGTCACCACAGTAGTGGCAGCCATCTTCCCTCCTCCTCTAGGCTCAATCGTGTCACCTCCAGGGCATGCCCCAGCCTGGCCCAATGAGCTAGGAGGCTTGGACTCCCGCACGGCTGCACTGGGGCTCTCTTTCGGCTCAGAAGAGCAACACTTTTATGACCCTGTTTAAAAGCACAACAACAATAATAATTCAGTACAAAATGCCTGAAACATCTGTACTACATCCAGCAGGCTTTATTCTGTGTGTTAAGTAGGAGCAAACTGGAAATGTCTGTCAGCAAGATGGAGAAACATTTATCCTTCAAACAAGAGGGGCTGAGCGCTGCAGGGTAAGTTTTTCTATTTCAGTTTGAGCGACGTGGGCATCCGTATAATTTCTTATTGCACTCTTGGGTGAGAGAACAACTGGATTCAATCATTTCACTGCTTTTTTTTTTTTTGAGCAGCTCGGCTCAGCAGTTTCTCTTTTCCACTGCTTGGCAGCACAGATTTTCCCGAAGTTTTCTCGACGAGACCAAACTGAAGCATTCCGTCTGTTAGCTGCCCACTTTGTTGCCGTGGTTGGAAACCGCGGCATAAATATTACACTGGGTTTACTACTGGATTACCGTATCTCATAACGTGACTGTGGGATTCACTGGAAAAAAAAATCTTTCTTTTTAGAATATTGGATGAAAGCCGGTGCAACCTAAAGGGAGCAGATGTCTTACTGAGCACAGTTTAAATCTTTTCTAGGAGCTGTGTACTGGGGGGGGGGCTGGTTTTCATATGGTTCATGGCTTCATTTTACCCAAGGAGTTTGCACCAGATTTCAAAAGGAAGGCGTCTGTGTACTTTCCCTTTTGAAAATCGCTGTGGGTGCAATGGACACCTGGGACATTTGCACCTGCTGTATGTGCAGGTAGAATTTCTATGGAAAATAGCATGGGTAGAGCTGTATCTTCCATCTCTGTATATCCTTGTCCAACCCAAAGCTTGCTCCCTCCCCTCAGATAAGGCGAAAAGTAGATACATTGAGGTCCATATTCAGTCACTGTCTGGATAGCAAAGTTAGCTGGATAAACTTATCAGGCTATCTTTGAACGTTGGAGTTAGCTGGGTAACCTAGCTGGCTATCTTTGAACGTTGGAGTTAGCTGGGTAACGTAGCTGGCTATCTTTGAACGTTGGAGTTAGCTGGGTAACGTAGCTGGCTATCTTTGAACGTTGGAGTTAGCTGGGTAACGTAGCTGGCTATCTTTGAACGTTGGAGTTAGCTGGGTAACGTAGCTGGCTATCTTTGAACGTTGGAGTTAGCTGGGTAACGTAGCTGGCTATCTTTGAATGTTGGAGTTAGCTGAGTAACGTAGCTGGCTATCTTTGAACGTTGGCGTTAGCTGGGTAACGTAGCTGGCTATCTTTGAACGTTGGAGTTAGCTGGGTAACTTAGCTGGCTATCTTTGAATACTGGAGTTAGCTGCGTAACTTATCTGTGTTGCACCTGAGGGTTGCAGACGGCTGCGACCTCTCATGCTCACCACTTTTTTTCACTGCACCATCAATTCTCAGAAGAATGGCGGCCTCCGCCAGTCTCCGCCGACCTCCCTGGTGTTCCCGGGATGGCGTGGGTGCTGCCGACCGCCATCTTGCTTCTGGAGTCACTTAGACGCATGCGCACGCATGGGACACCTAGGTACATGTCATGGCGGGAACCTCGGGGGCTTCCCCTTTGCATGACGTCATCTCGCTACCTGTACTTAAACAGACTGGCCCAATGCTCCTACGAATTAGCAAGGAGTTCTTCTCGTTGCTGAATCCTCTTCTCCTTGGACTTCCGGTTCCTGTCTCGGTGTGTGAACGCTCTGAGTTCCCGCTCCTCTGGGGCTCTTCCGTGTTCCTAGGCTATCTGCTCCTCGGAGGGCCTTCCTGCCTTGATCTCTGGGAACCATTCTTCGTGAGTACCACTTCGCTCATCTCTACCAAGCCTTGCTGGAATTCCCCGCAGTGTACCACGTGCCTTGGGCCATACCGCATCCTCACCAGCAGGATTTGCTACACCTTACCCTGCGCTGCAGGATATTGTTTCTTCATCGTCAAGTACCTTCTGAGCTCCAGGACCTCAGACTACCTCAACACCACCATCACCATACAGTCATCTTCAGCGTATCCCGCGCTGCGGGCCACTACCGGATCGTGACATCTGAGGTATCACCCTGGGAATACCCTCAGGTCAAGAACTGTACTTTGATTGCATTCCCCGCTCCACGGGTTCTGCTCCAGAACTGCACCTTTAACTGCATTCCCCGCTCCACGGGTTATGCTCTCTCTCTCCCTAATAAAGTCTACTCTACAGCTGTGCCCTAGCTACTGAGACCGCGCCTACCAGCGGTGAGGCCCACAGGGCTCCTTCCTGTGGGTGGAGACATCTCTCACCTCGGCCCAGGGTTCACATCCATACCAAAACATAACAATCTGGCTATCTTTGAATATTGGGGTTAGCTGAGTAACTCAGCTCTCAGTTGGAACCCCTGGAATGCCCTTAGCCTTCAAGACTACTTATTTGCCAGCTAGAATTTAGCTGGATAAGTGCACAAATCTATATTTAGCCATATAATTTCTGAGTTATCTTGCTAAATGCTATTGAATATTGACCTGATTGTGGCATATCATAAGCATACGTTTAGTCAGATGAAGGGAGGGCAATTTCAGATTTATCTGGATAAATCGCTGTTTCTCCATAGAAATGTGATGGCATCACCAATTGTGTCCCCATTCACGAGTTAATATTTCAAGGCATTTTGGGTGGGGGAGACCCTGGGATGTCCTTGATCTGAAGTTTTATGAGGAGAAATGTTGATTGGGCTTCAGTTCTGCTGGAAGGCCACTGGTTGGCATCAAGCATAGTGCCAAGCTGTGGATTATATTGCGTTTATTGTGACGCTTTGACCTGAATATTATTAAGGATCCTGATTGGTGGGGGAGTGGCCGAAGAGGGTATAAAACCTGGGTCAATGTAGTGGGAGTTGTGGAAGAAAGGGATCTCCAGGATGTAGGGAGCTTGGAGTACACAGCCCACGGGTTGGTGGGCCTGGGGACCCTCCTATTAGGGAATGGGGCTCTTCCCCTCAAGAGGAGAGGCCCATGGCCAGTAATAGGAGGAGAAGGGTTTCCTCCTCCTCCTCCCAAGGAAAATGCTAGAGGATGGAAATAAGGTAAGAGGCCTGAGGCAGAGGATGTTGGACAAGACGCCATTCTTCCCCATAGGGAAGAGGCCAAGAGCTAAGAGGATGGCGTTGTTCCTAAACAAGAGTGTCCCCAAGGAGGCCTGAGTGTAGAGGAGACTGGAGAGAGCTGCACATTGATGGAAGCGTGGAGTAACTAAGGAGAGGTAAAAGAGATGTGCCGCCTAGAGCCCTACGCGCCGCTAACATCTCCTCAAAGTTCGACCACGCAGGACTGCACATCTCACAGCGACGAGAGAGCTTTCTCAGGTGCCAACCCCGGCTATGGAACTCGCTGCCAGAAGCCCTTTGTATGATCATCTGCCCAAAGGACTTCAAGAAAGCACCTAAGGGCCTACTTGTTTGGTCAAGCCTTCGAGACAATGGTCTCCTGATTACCAAAGGTCACAGCAGCAGCTCTTTTTTTTTCTATCTGTTTTATTTTATTTTGATGTACCTAGAGTTTTTACAATTATTGTGCATGTACCGCATGTGCATGTACCACGTTCCAATCCACTTCGATTACTGTATGTTCTGAATATAGCGGAATAGGAATCCTTTTAAATAAATCCTTTTTCTTAAATAAAAATGTGACCAAAAGGAGGGGGAAATGGAGTGAGTTGCCCTGGGAGTTAAGGATGTGAATCCCATGTCGCACATTTGGAGTCTGATGTTTGAAAGGGACTCTGGGAGAGTGTGATTTACTTGTCCTTGCGGGAGGAAAGGAGCTGGTATTTTGGGAAAATTCCTGGTACCTGAGTATTAGAGGATGCAAGCTCTACATTCCATTCAATGGTGTTTGAGAGAAAGGTAGTGGAATAAGGGAAGGAAGTATTCTAAGCCCTGGGATGCACGTTATTATCTTTGTGATTGAATGTTTAAATTTAGCTGTGTACCCCATGAACTCTGAATAATTCAGTATGCTCTGTGAAATTTCTATAACTAATGTAGGTAGTTACTGGCTGGACATCAACGAAAATAAAAGTCAAGTATTTGATCGGATCCAGAGTGGAATGAATTTTGTGGGACCTCACTTAAAGATCATAGAGAGACAGGGAGTGAATCTGAGGACTCCCTGACCATCAACTGGCGGCACCTACCCTACTGCTTCTCACTCGGTCCACGTCGCCATTTGCATGACCCCATTTGTTGAAACCACCTAAATTAAAGAGCCTGACTCTTACATCACATGTGTCCTCTCGTTAGTTTATGTGCCCAAGGAGTGGGTTACATTAATAACTAGGGAAAGTGTCTTTGAAAGGACTATGTCAACTGAACTTTAACTCAAACTGCTCCCTAACGTGAGTAACATTGCAGCGACACATTAACACCTTTCTAGTGCTTCTGTGATAAGTCAGTCCACTCGGAGACATCATAAGGTTTCGTCAAAGTGGATCGATCTGATTCAGATTTTGTGAGAAGGTCAACCATGTTCCCTGAATTTACCTTATTGAAATTCTCCTGAGTCCAGCACCCATTTGATGCCTTTTCTTCCCTCTGTTGTATTATGGGCAAAGGAGGCCAGGCCAAGCCCCAGTGGTCCTTGCAGGCCTAAAGTTTCGACTCAGCTGCACTGCCGGGCCCCCTCCTGTTGGTTGCTGCCTCGGCAGGAGCTGGTGCTGAGGCAGCAGTGTGTGTATGACGGTCAGCTCGTGTGTGTGTGTGGGGGGGGGGGGGGGAGGGGTAAGGGAGGACTGCTGGGATTTTCCCACCGCAGGCAATCCCTCCAATTAACAGGCAGGGGAGGAGCGGAGCGGGACAGGGGAGAAGGCAGCCGCTTTGTGCTGGTCAGCGGCACTGTTGCTGTCCTGATCCCCTCTTTTTTGGACATTGTTGAGCTTTTTTTTTTTTTTTTTCTTGAGTCCCCACATAATCCAAAAGAGACCAATGTGGTTTGCATGTAAAAATGCAATAAATATAGTTTATAAAAGCACAGTATACAGCATAAAATAACAAAATAAAAACCATAAAATACAGGACTCCTCTGGGACCTGGAAAACAAACAAACAAAAAAAAGACAGAAGAACAATTAGTCATAAGTAAAGTATTTATAACTGGAGGTAAAGAGAACTTTCATTACCTGATTGTGGTGTGTGGAGCCTTTTTCCTGCTTGGCAGTGCCTCAGTGGAACTTTTCTTATTTTCCTTGCATTGTGGCTTCCGGGGGTAGGCAGGAGCCTGCCCCAATGGTGTACCCAAGAGCCAATCAGGTTGGACCTTGTTACAGGGAGGGGCTACAGGAAACAGCTAAAGCAGCCTCTCTTCGGCGCGTAGTTGCCGAGGCGCGCTGCCGAAGCCGCGTACCAAAGGGGCGCATGGCTCTGACTGGCTCCAACTGGATCCAACTGGGCTTATATAGAAATTTGATAGAGATAAGGGCTTCTTGTCTTTTCTATCCAGGTAGGAAAAGTAAAGGGGAAGGGGAAAATTTTTTTTTTTTTTTTGTGGTTAGGACTCTTTTGCCTTCGTTAGAGAAGCATCTGATAAGTAGGGACTATCAGGTATAACTGTCCTAAAGTTCCTTGATCAGTTCATTATATAAATGCCTCATACTAAACGGAAGGCAAAATTAAAGCCAACCGTAAGTACACCAAATTTAGATCAAGGACAGAGGACAGTAGCCGATTGGTTGAACTCCCCACAGATAGCTCCTGTAGAGGGGGCCGCTATAGGGGCGGAAATGGAGCTAAATCTGTCCCTATTGGCCGACAATATCTCTTTGAGTCCAGGAGCGCAGGACATTCCACCACCTCCTGGTAAAAAAGGGGAAGTTTCCCCCAGTTTGCCAGAAAGCTCCCAGGATGGGTTGGATTTGGAAGAGGTTAGTGAAATATTAAATGGGAAAGAAGTATTGGAAGGGGAGACTCTTCCTTCAATAATTGAAACTAAAGAGAGTAAATTAGAAATGAATGTAAAATCTGCTAAAAGGGTGCTGAAACATATGAAGGGGAAAGCAAAATCTCAAGAAATAATTGTAAGACCTACATCAATAACCATGGATACTTTGTGGAATGTTTTAGTGAAGTTAGACTCTTCTATTAAGGATTTATCTAAAGTTGTTAATGAAACAAATGAAACAGTTAAGAGTAATTCATCAGCCTTGATTAATTTGCAAAAGCAGAATAATATTTTTGATCAACGCCTCTTGAAGGTGGAAAAGATTCAAGTTCAACAAATTAAGGCTGAGTCTGAAATGCAGAGGAAAATTGAAAATATTGAGAATTATGCATGTGTCTTGAATCTCAGAATTGTCAATTTTCCTTTTATAAATAAAATCTCTCCTATAGAATTGTTTAGGATGTATATTGAGAAAATGTTGAATATAACTGGTCAGAGTATGCCCACTATTGTAAGGGCATTTTATATAAGTAATACAGTTAAAACAAAGGATCAGGTTCATTTTACACAAGATAATGCTGTAAAAGATCATAGAGAAAATGCTGAATCCACTATAGATTTGTCTGATCTCCTAGAAAAATCTCAAGATGAAATTGTGGTTGAAAGGACAGGTACTATGGGGTAGATTTTCAAAAAACGCGAATAGGCGTACTTTTGCTGGCGCATCAGGCGCAAGCAAAAGTACGCTGGATTTTAGTAGATACGTGCGGAGCCGCGCATATCCACTAAAATCCTGGATCGGCGCGCGCAAGGCTATGAATTCTGTATAGCCGGTGCGCGCCGAGCCGCACAGCCTACCCCCGTTCCCTCCAAGGCCGCTCCGAAATCGGAGCGGCCTTGGAGGGAATCCTCTAACGCCCTCCCCTCACCTTCCCCTCCCTTCCTCTACCTAACCCACCCGCCCGGCCCAGTCTACACCCCCCCTTTACCTTTCTCCGGGGATTTACGCCTCCCGGAGGGAGAAGTAAATCCCTGCGCGCCAGCGGGCCTCCTGCGCGCCGGGCCGCAACCTGGGGGCGGGTACGGAGGGCGCGGCCACGCCCCCGGACCGCCCCGGGCCGTAGCCACGCCCCCGTACCCGCCCCCAAAACGCTGCCGACACGCCCCCGAAACGCCGCGACGACTGGGCCCGCCCCCGACACGCCCCCGACACGCCCCCCTCGGAGAACCCCGGGACTTACGCGAGTCCCGGGGCTCTGCGCGAGCCGGTAGGCCTATGTAAAATAGGCGCACCGGCGCGCAGGGCCCTGCTCGCCTAAATCCGCCCGGTTTTGGGCGGATTTAGGCGAGCAGGGCTCTGAAAATCCGCCCCTATGTTGGTAACTTTTGCATTTATTTCAGACAGGGATACTATCTTAAAATCTTTTTTCCGCAATAGGTTAAAAACCTTTTACGGGAATAAAATATGGATTTATCCTGATTTAGTAAAAACCACACAAGCTAGAAGGAAGCAGTTTCTCGAATTAAGAGCTAAAGTAAATGAGAAGGGTGGTCATTTTATTCTCCGCTACCCATGTAAATGTGCAATAAAATTGAATGGAAAGAATTATCAATTCACTGACCCTGAACATCTCAGAACCCTTCTGGGAGATTGAAGGAAGGAATATCAGTTAGTATAAATGAAGGGGGTTAGGAACCTACATTTTTTTATACTTATTGCTTAAATAATTGCTCATAATGTTTAAATGCTTCTCTAAATTTTTCTTTAAGATCTCAGATGGATGTATGAAAAGTGATTCTTTTGAAATATGTATAGAGTACTCCACCTGTAAAAGTCATTATAGCAAGTAATGTATTGTATTTACATGTTAAAATCATAAATAAACAATAAAAAAAAAAGTATTTATAACTATAAAAGAGGCTAAGGTGCCTTCTACAGTCTTCAGGTGGAACATCTGAGATGATTGGACTATTAGTGGTAACATAAGAAATTGACGAACTGGATCAGACCAAGGGTCCATCAAGCCCAGCATCCTGTTTCCAACAGTGGCCAATCCAGGCTACAAGTACTTGGCAAGTACCCAAAAACTAAGTCTATCCCATGCTACTGATGCCAGTATTAGCAGTGGCTATTTTCTAAGTCAACTTGATTAATAGCAGGTAATGGACTTCTCTAAGAACTTATCCAATCCTTTATAAAGTAGTTGCGTCCCTGGGTGTGGGCCGATAAGCTCGGGCACGCGTGAGCCCGCTCACCGGTTTGAAAGTCGCCGTCTTAACATTCTACTTACCTGAGAATTTTTACTCGCCTTAGGGCTTTGCCCATTCATCCCCGATGATCCTTCGTAGGTTTCTTAACCTGTTTTGGATGATGCTGTGGTGGACCCCCATCTCTGCTCAGCAGTACTTTAACTTTGAAAAGTGTTCCGGGGACAACTCAACTACGCGCGTTTTCGCTTGTTAATTTATGCTGGTCGCTTTGCCAGAAAAACCCCCCATACGGGCCTGCTTATGAAAATTCAAAAGTGCATGCATAAGTGCTGACCCCTCTCCTGTCCCGCACCCTGGCAACGTCTCCTGTCACTGTGCGTAAAAGAATGGTGCATAGAGGCTCTATGCCAGCACTTTTTTTTTTTTTTTTTTTAAATTTGTAAAATTTTTATTAAAACTAAAGACCAGGTTTAACAGACCATATGGAACAGCAACAGAACAGCAAAACTCAGTCCACTATGGTCATAAAGCACTTTTACCCCTTTAATTAAAAACAAAAAAAACCCAAAACATTCCTGCAAATAAAGTACTGTTTAATTTTAAAATTATTAACTTTTAAAAATTCTCTTTTCTTATGGTAAGGAATGTTCTATTTGTTTTCTATGATTATCCCCTCCCCCACCAGCTGAAACACCCAGAGGGAGGGGGATCGTAGGAAACCACCGAGCAGAATTCTGCGTGGGGACAACTGTGCGCCTTCCACTTGGATTCTGCCATTGATTGTGAAAGTGTGGTGGAAAAGCAAAACTCTTTTACTGTTAAGCGTATATGGAGGGTGGTGATATTCTGAATGGCCGCTATGTGGTTTCATTCTGCTAAAATTGCATGATGCGTTTTACTCTGGAAAAGTGGCTGGTGCTATATGTGAGTGTTCCCTTTAAGAAGGCTGGGGAACCCGGTCCAGCAGTGGGGAGGGGTCAATCATTATAAAAGAGGTGGTTGAGTTGGGAAGAGCCCAGCCAGGGACTGGGTTTCAACTCGGCGTGGCCCTCTCGTTGGAGGGGAGACACCCAGGGGACCTGACCCGAGTCCTGGGGGTGGAGTGGAGCTGCCTGAGAGGAGTTTTGGAGTAGAGAAGCCGCAGAAGGCTGAGAGCCAGGACACTGGGGAGGATCCTGGCTATCATTTGGATGGGAGCTGGGAAAAAGAGATTGTGGAGTGAACAGTTTCCAGATCCTGAAGAGAGATACTGCGTGGCAAGATGACGTTTGATGTATACTTGGTGGTAATACTGTGGTGTTCATAGTCTTTGAGAGAGAAGGGTGAATAGGGGTAGATAAAGAGCGATAATTGTATCCGCTGACAGTACTTTAAGCTGTTGGACTGAGGAGTGGGGAAAAATGGTTGCAAGATATTCCTCATATAAAGGAAAGAAACGCATATAATTGCTGAATCCTTTAGTCATTTAATCTTTCCTGTGTAACTTGGCCGCTATTTCAGCCTGGCTGTGCAAGCCTGTGCACCTCGATTTAATCAGTGATTTTTTCATGTTCTATTCTATGCTCTGGTAATATCAGAAAATGAAAGTTTTCTTTGTTTGGTAATTGGGAGTGTTGGATTAATGAAGAGATAAATCAGAGGAGGTCACAGAGGGGATTCTCATAAAAAGGTAGATTTTAAGAGCCGCGTGCGGGCGTACACGGATGCGCCAATTGTATGACATGTGTGCGACTATGCGCGCATGCTATAAAATCGGCTACCTGCGCGCACATGCATGCATGATTTTATATCGAATCCCGTCCTGAGCACATAAGGGGGGAATTTTAGTAGGTACGTGTGGCGACACAATAGGCCTATTTCCCAGTTCCCTCCCAGTTTGTCCCAGTAAAGGAGTAGACTTCCTAAACCCCCTACTTTTTAGCCCCGACCCCTAAAACCCCGCTGACTACCATTTTTTTAAAATTAAATTTAACTACTTATACACTGTCCATAGCAGAAGCAAGTTAAGCAATTGTGGGTAGGGATGTGAATCGTTTTTTGACGATTTAAAATATCGTCCGATATATTTTAAATCGTCAAAAACTGTTAGGGCCACGATACAATACCAATTCCCCCGATTTATCGTCAAAAATCGTAAATCGGGGGAAGGGGGAGGGCAGGAAAACCGGAACACTAAAACCCCCTAAAACCCACCCCGACCCTTTAAATTAAATCCCCCACCCTCCCGAACCCCCCCCCCCAATGCCTTAAATTACCCTGGGTAGAGCGGCGGTCCGAAACGGCCTCCTGCTATTGAATCGTGTTGTCTTCAGCCGGCGCCATTTTGCAAAATGGCCGCCGCAAAATGGCGGCGGCCATAGAGCAACACGATTCGACTGCAGGAGGTCGTTCCAGACCCCCGCTGGACTTTTGGCAAGTCTTGTGGGGGTCAGGAGGCCCCCCCAAGCTGGCCAAAAGTTCCTGGGGGTCCAGCGGGGGTCTGGGAGCGATTTCCTGCCGCGAATCGTTTTCCGTAAGGAAAATGGCGCCGGCAGGAGATCGACTGCAGGAGGTCGTTCAGCGGGGCCCCGCCATTTTGCGGCGGCCATTTTGCAAAATGGCGCCGGCTGAAGACAACACGATTCAATAGCAGGAGGCTGTTTCGGACCGCCGCCGTTTCGGACCGCCGCTGGATCCCCAGGTAATTTAAAGCATTTGGGGGGGGGGGTTCGGGAGGGTGGGGGATTTAATTTAAAGGGTCGGGGTGGGTTTTAGGGTGCCGGCTCACGATTTTAACGATTTTCACGATACTTTACCCACCCAAACGGCAACAATACGATTCCCTCCCCCTCCCAGACGAAATCGATCGTTAAGACGATCGAGGACACGATTCACATCTCTAATTGTGGGATCCCGGTGCGAGCTAGTGCACGTAACTGACTTCATGGGTGCAGTCCTAGCCCGCCCATGCCCCGCCCCTTCCCCCCAACCTTTTTTACCCACATACCGGGAGATATGCGCGTGGCTACGGCCTCTTAAAATCTGCGCAGCCTGCGCGCATCCCAGTCACGTGCGCATCTCCCGGATTTGCCGCGTGTAGGGCTTTTAAAATTCACCCTTAAGTGAGAGCCCTATCCAGATAAAGTCACCTGCACACCCTCGTAGTGTCTGGACCTGGGTCCACGTCACCATCTGCCTGACCCACCTTCCCTCTGAACCCTTCCTGAGAGACTGGCCCTCGGCTCACTCAGGCGCCAAACCCTCTCACGTTTTATGTCCTCCATCTGCCTGTGTGTATTTCTAGATCTCTCTCTCTCTCTCTCTATTTGTAAACAGATAAATGGATGGTTTTGTAATTTACAGGCAGGAAATATCTTGCCATATCACTGCACTAAAGGTCTGGTTGAAATGGTAAAATAAGTCCTTCTCTGCCCTTTGTGCACACCACAAAGCCTGATTATTCATCTCAGGCTTGATATGTTTCTAGTGGGCAGGCTGAAGACACTGCTTATGGCTAAGTAACAAATCTGAGGCACGGTTTAATTCTCCATCTCAGGAAATTCAATTTAGTTTATTTATAGCCTTGATTCACCACTGTTTCTCACTGAAATCAGTGTGTTTTTCAAAATAAATAAATACATAAGTACAATTAAAATCGCAACATAATAACACTCTCCATATTAAAACTAAAACAATCAATATACAAATTAATATACAATACACTATAAAGCTATGTGGGTAACTTTCAAACAACTCTGTGGCCACACAGAGATCCACTGTTCGCTCCTTGGGGTTTTAAAGTATTTTAATATGCAGATGATGTGCATCTAATTTGGCTGATGGGGGTCAGTTTTGAATCTGTCTATGACCCAGGCACAGGAAGGATTGAATACGATTGTTCACTGGATAGAGGGTCACAATTTGATATTAAATGGAAAGAAGGCAGAATGGGAAGGAGCATGTTTCTCCTCCGGGAGCCCTTGCGATTAAGGGGGTGCATACTCCAAAAGCTAGGAATTTAGGAGTTTTTTATGATAAGGAAGTGTCTGGAGCTTCATATATATATCAGATATTTTTTTAAATTGTGTCAGTTACGAAGGGTGAGAGGGTTACTGAGTTTTACAGCACTCTGAACAGTAGTCCTGCTACCAGTGTCTCCTGTGTGGGATTATTATAATGGGGTGGTGCCAGAAAAAAAGTTTGTATCATCTGCAGGTAATGCAGAATATGGCGACCTTTACTGATACACCGAGATTGGCTGCCCATTAAGGAATGTATACAGTTTAAGGTCACGGTATTCGTCTTCAAGCTCAAGCAGGGGACTGTGTAAAAAGTTGGTTAAGCTCCACATCCCTAATGGGAGTCTCCGCTCAGCACAGAGAGTTCGTTTTTCAGTACTTGCGGTCAGAGAGGTGAGGGCTGCAGAAGAAGAGTAACTCTGTGATGGGATCGGAATTCTGCCCCGTTGGATATTAGGCTTGAGGCCAATTATCTGGCATCTGGCTATTTCCAGCTGGCAGGGTTGCTAATTTTAGCGGGGGAAGTAGTGGACTGGCAGTCTTGCTTCAAGCTCTTTGAAGGGTTTTAAGTTGTGCAGATTTTTTGTATATTTTTTCTTTTATTCTTTTTTTTTTCTGTATTTTAATGTCATTTTATTTTATGTTTTCCTGTTTTTTTTATTGTTGATTTGTGAATTGTTCTATTGTATTTTTGAAATGTGATTATATATTGTTCTGGTCAGTTTGTACTGTGTGCACAGTATATAAAAGATTGGAAATAAAGAAATACTACAGTACTTTATAACCTGCATGTATCAGGTAAGTGCAGATTATAAAATACACATAGGTCAATGCCCTAAAATAGAAGCATCTGTTTCCCTGCACGTAAGTATTTGCAGTACATTGAAAGCGTGTACTTTTCTTAACTATTTTATAAACATATGTGCATATATTTTATACTCACATAAAACCCTGTTTTCGTGTGGAAGTCGGTATATTTTAAAATACGCGTGCATAGGGGCGGATTTTAAAAGGGTTACTCACAGGCCCAGTGACATGCAAGCCCCGGGACGCGCGTATGTCCGGGACTTGAAAAAAAGGGCGGGGAGAGGGTGGGGCGGGCGGGGGTGGGACCGAGGCCTCCGGCACAGTGGCCATGCCGGGAGATCGCACGTTGGCACTCGGCCGGCGCACACAACCTAAGCCTGCCCAGAGGCAGGCGTAAATAAGAAAATAAAGATGGGGGGGATTTAGGTAGGGCTGGGGGGTGGGTTAGATAGGGGGAGCGGAAGGAAAGTTCCTTTTGAGACCGCTCCAATTTCGGAGCGGCTTCAGAGAGAACGGGGAAAGCCATCGGGGCTCCCCTAGGGTTCGGCGTGCACAAGTGTGCACCCCCTTACACGCACCGACATCCGGCTGCGCGCGCATGTTATAAAATCGGCGAAGATTTGTGTGCGCAAATCTACGCCCACGCGTACCTACTAAAATCTGGCTCATAATTGAAATCACCAGTTTGGCAAAACCTCCACCAGTTCACCCAGTCCTTCTCCAGATCAATGAGACCCTCCTAGTTCTTCATTTGGATCTTCTCCACGTTCTCCCGGTCCTCCCATCCAACCAATAGTAAACAATAGATGAGTCTGATATTAATTGCGGAAGGTAATTAGCAGGTGTAAAATTACGCAAATAAGCTGCCAAATGTACGCAGATAAGTTTCTTATAAAACAGAAACTTGCTTGGGTTCCTTCTGGCTCCTCCCAGAATGTTCCAGGACCGCCCCTTTCTTTCGCACAAAAATAAGCGCGTACTTTTGATGTTTATAAAATAGCATGTTTAAGAGTACAAGCGTCTTATCAATATAAATGCTAATTTTACGCATTTAGGGGTAGATTTTTAAACATACGCACGATTTTATAACATGCGCACGCATGTTAGAAAATCCGGGTCGGCACACGCAAAGGGAGGTGTGTGGAATATTGCAAATTTTCACGTGGCAACGCATCGCGGCCTTCCCCGGTTCCCTCCCTGGCTGCACCAATTAAGAAGCGGATTGGGAGGGAACTTTCCTGCCCCCCTCTACCTACCCTCCCCGCCCCTTTGCCGAGCCTGGCTCTTGTGCACATAACGGGGGTTATGCATGTGGCTGGGCCCCTTCTACAATGTGTGTGGTGCGCAGAAGGCCCAGCCACACACGGAACTCCTATATTTTAGCGCGCGGGGGAATAACAATTCGGCCTTTAATTTTTTGAAAGTTCATCCCTATTAGAGAAAAACTGACCAACAAATCATTATGCATTGTCTCACATTTAGGAGGTTATCTTTAAAAAACAAAAAAAAAACAAAAAACAAACCCTCCCATTGTTTGTAATAGTACAGAGATGCAAATCAAAATAAATTATTCCTAACTAATTCTCTTCCTCCTATATCCTTGTTGACCAGCAGTGCCAGCACTGAAAAGGGCTCATGGTTGTGATACTACAGGGTGTGGAATAGAATTTGCAGGTTTTTAGAAATCTGACAGGGGCTGCAACATGAATGTTTCTGCCATGGTCCTCTCTTGACTACTTAATAGTTTATATTCACGGGCAGACCTAACAGGCCTTGAAGCCTTTAAATTGTGTCATGGCGTATCTTTCAGCTCTATCCTGCCTTTTGTTTGTTCCAAGTGCCTCAGTTCTGTAAAATTTGGAGGCCTACACAAAATCATGCACAGATGTAAATCCCCGTGGGTTTTTAAAATGAATATTTTCTTTCTTGCAGAGTGAGAAAAGGTGCTGTGAGTTGCCTATCTCCATATAACCAGCCACTTACACTGCTCAGGAATTCTGTAGCGTGAAGATCTACAGCATTTATTTTTGTACAGGTACTTTAAAAGCACAGACAGACCAAGCCGGTCTCTCTAGGATGACTGACCTATGTCCGAAAAGATTAACCAGTGGATCAGCGTGATGAATATTTTAAAACATGAATGCAATAAAAATTTCCGACGTCCAAGCTTAATGAGAATGAATGTACTTAAAGCTATGGTTTGTTTCAAATGACAAAGTAAATTACTCTTTAGCTGGTGAAAAGGCAAGCTTCTTGATGGCCACATAGCTTTCTTGGTATTTAGGAGATATTCTAACATAAGGAGCACATATATCTCCCATAAATCAGAGTTCAGCATGGAGTCTTTCTTCCATGAGGGATTAAACTATCATCCTCAGTAATTTCCCTGAAAATAATAGGAAATATTAAATCAAATGGCAGAGCAAACCCCAGTGGACAACAATTCAATGTTCTCACTCATACACTTTTACAAGGGTGCTGTTTAGAGGGGGGAAAAAGACACTTTCAACAGCTGTGCTGTAGGTGGGGTTGACTGTACATCTACATTCTGTATATTACTATAAAAAAAATCTGTTTTATATTTATCTATTTTCATGTATCTTATGATCTTTGAGATCCTAAAAAAGTCAACATTTGTACATTTCAAAATGATGGAAACTAAAAATGGATTTTGTTGCTGAATCATGATGGTACCATACATGAACTTAAATATACTTTTTGGTCCAGATTACTGACTCTGACTTTGGAACTTCCAGCCCAATCAGAACCTGCACTTAAATACTTCAAAGATATATATATATATATATAGGGGTAGATTCTTTTTAAAAATATGCACGTACATCCATGTGCGCATGCTACCCGGCACATACACATGGACGCATGATTTTATAACATGTGCGCCGGTGCACGCATGTTATAAAATTGCGGGCGGCACGTGCAAGGGGGGGGGGGGGAGGCAGAGTTAAGCAAAACTCGTGCAGTGACGCATCGTTGGGCTTCCCCACTTCCCTCCCAGTCCGCTCCAATTAAGGAGCAGACTGGGAGGGAACTTTCGTACCCTCAATTTTTTTATATTCCCATTTGCTCCTCCAAAGGAGCAGTAGCTGGTTGGCAAACCTGTTTACAAAGAGGTTTGCATATCTCTGCCATATCGGGTTTACCCTCCTTTCTCCACCACTAAGGATTCTCTATGCTTGTCCCCTCCTTTATTTAATGCTGTTTTGTCTCCCCCCATTGGAAAGTTTCACCGTGCATCCTCCTCGTTTCCTGTAAAGAAATGTTGGCTTGTGTAACTCCTGAGTCAGATTGATATTATAGCACTTTTATATGTTTCTATCTACCAAAAAGCATTCACTTCTTGTGCATTATCGGCCTGATTTTTAATGGCCCGCGCGCGCAAAAAAACAGGGGTCACGCGCGCGGCCTTGGCCTTGCACACGCCGCCCACATTTAGAAGGGGCCTGGCCGCTTGCGTAACCCCCGATACGTGCACAAGAGCCAGGCCTCGAGAGAGGGGAGGTTCAGGGCGGGGCTGGAGGTACTGGTAATATGGCCATTTGCCTCTGTGCCGGGGGATCGCACGCCAGCAGGGTGCCGGCGTGCACAACCTGCTACTGCTCCTTTGGAGGAGCAAAAAGTAATTTTAAAAAATTGGGGGTACCTAGAATAGGGATAGAGGGCGGGTAGGATAGGGGAAGAGAGGTTAGGGTAGGAGGTAGGGAGGGACCTGGGGAAGCCCGACGATGCGTCGCCGCGCAATTTTTGCTTAACTCTGCCCCCCCCCTTGCGTACGCCGCCCGCGATTTTATAACATGCGCGCGCATGTTATAAAATTGCACGCCCATGTGCGCACGCCGGGTAGCTGGCGCTCATGGACTCGCGCGCGCGTATTTTTAAAAAATCTGCCCCTAAATGTTAAAAGCCCGACGTACGTTAATTAGGGGATGCGCAAATATGTTGGGCTTGCCCGCGCCAAGTGGATTTTAAAAGCTGCTGAGATACACACGTTATGTCCCGGAGCGCGCACATCTTGAAAGTTTTCAAAAAGAGGCGGGGCATGAACCAGAGATGCGCGCGTAAATTAAATCGGATTCCCCCCCCCTCAATATTAGTTCCCTACTAGTACCGTCGCCTGTTAGTAACCCTCTTACCCTCCCCGTCAAAGCATCTCCATTAACTCATTTTTGTTCTGTACTTATCTCCATTATACAGTTCCTGTTTATGAATTTTATTATGCAGTTCCTGTTAATTTATGAATGTTTTAGTGTAAAGCCTGTTGCTTTTGTTAGTTCTCTCACCTGTTTCTTGTAAAGCCCGCTGCTGCGTTATGTTCTATTGTAAACCGAAGTGATGTTCCAAACGTGCCTCGGTATATAAAAACTCTTAAATAAATAAATAAATACATTATAAAGCGATCTAGCGTGCACCAAGGCCCCCTGCCGTGGAAGTTTACTTCCGCCACAGATGACGTGTGAGTTTAAAACTAAAGAAAGCTAGGCAGGTCTGCAAGGTTTTAAGTGTCGGGGTCTCCCCTCCTGGGAGAGTGAAGGCTATTAAACTAGTGGGGTTTGGAGGACCTATTAATTTATTTTTATTTATTTATTTATTTATTTATTAACTGGGCGAAATGGGGGTGAACTGGTAAAACTGGGAATAGCGTTGGCATGCGCCCCTTTCAAAATCCCATTTTTCGCGCCCACGTGTGCACCCACTTACAATTCGGTGCACACAGCCAGGCTGTGTTAATAACGTGCGCATACGTCACACAATGGTCTCGTCCCTGGCCGAGGCCGACCGTATGCGCGTGGATGTGCGATACGCATGCCGATTTGACGGTTACCTTCCCTGCAATCCTTGCATGGGTGGTACGAATGTCCTTATCTAATACAAAAATTGCATAACGTGTGGTGGAATGTAGCATTAAAACACAAATAGCTTCAAGTGCTCTTCATACTAACGCAGTGATATTTTGTATTTGATAGAAGCGACGCCCTTTTTTGTGGAAAGTTAGCTGTGGTGCCAGCCTTGGTCTGCCGTTGCCATTGCTAACTTTGCCATACATTGGCTGTTGCCATTGGTATGGAAGAAATTAAAAATGGCACTGGCCTCAGTCTATTGATGCCATTTTTAACCGAAGCATCGGCAGGGTGTTGCGCATACCGTAGCATTAGGCGCCATACATTTACGCCGCCTAGAAAGGGGGCTCAAGCATTTAGGTGCGCACTTTGGAAAGTCTAAAGTACACGCGTAAAAAATCTCCTCACCCCCAGCTCTGGCCCTGGAAACGGCTGTTTGTATGGCATAGAAAAATCTGCATGAAATCATTTGCGTCTGTGCTTTTATGCATACAACCCTGGAGTAATTTTCAAAAGTCCATTCACACACGTAAATGCTTTTTAAAATTGCCCCCATTGTATTTTTAAATAAATAAAAAAAAAAAATATGCCCGCATGTCCCAACTCCACACGCCAGCACATGTGAAAGCCTGTTGGAAATCGGATTACATGTATACTTTTACATGCCCTGAACCCTGGGCTATTTTTATGATGGCCATTTATGTGTCTCAAACCAGGTTCTATGTGTGTAACCGACAGCCAGTCTGTCACCATTAAGGCCTTGGTGTGTGTGAACTGGGGGAGGATCCATTCAAATTCATCGCCTCCCTCTGTGGTGTCTGGAATGGCCGTCCCCCTGAGATGCTTTGTACAGCTCTTTCCCGAGAGTCTGTTGGCGGTCTTTTATGGTTTTTGGACAGTTTGTAGGCAGTTAAGGGACTTCACCTGTTTTGTCATTTTTCAGGCCCGGTCAGAGGAAGCAGGCTAACCCAGCCTGGGGGGGACAGTGACCAGGGTCGGGAGGGATTTCCTTCCAGTCTACTCACTTAGCTGCTTGGGACATCCCTCTAGGTTGTTTTCGGACTTCAGGATTTTTCATGGTGGGAGTCTTGCGAAAGCCTGTATACCACCTAGACTCAGGGAATGGGGAACCTGTTTCTGGGGGCCATCAGATTAGGGAAGACGAGGACAGAGGTGACAGTGACCTGCTGCAAGGAGGGAAAAGGCCATTAAGTTAAAAGATCCAGGAGGAAGATTGTTTTTGGCTGCCCCTTCCATCTTTGCATTGGAGCAGGATAAATCACCTGCGTCCAGGGATCCCTCCCAGCAAAGATCCAGAGGAGAGACTGAGTCTGTGAGAAATCTAAGGAAATTGAAGATCTGCAAACCATGAGCAAAAGAATTACATTGAGGACACCCAATCCGGAGTCATTACCCTCTGGAGGGGAGAGAGAGATTTGGACGCTCTGTGCAGAGACAGGGTTTTATTTAAATAGTTTGCCAGCTCTGAAGGGGGCGCCCTGGGTATCCTGGGGATACTCTGCCCACCCGGGAACTCTGGTTATCCAAACCCTGCAAGCTAGAAGTTCTTGGACCCTGGTATAAGTTATTCCCGCACAGTTATCAGCTTTGAATTTCTCTGTGAGTCGCTTAGATTGAATGCTGACCAATATCCTAAGTATCAAAGGGCTGTACAAATAAGATCCTTAGATAACACCGGATGGTGAATCTTACAAAACAATCTGACGGGCCGCAAGTGATCGAGAAGACCAGACGGCTTGGTTGCACCGAGCACATCGTCTAAGGCTTCCTGATGCGGTCCCGTTTCACATACAAAACTTTTACATAAATAAATTCTACAGTAGATGGTGAAGAGTTTTCTTTGGAGAGACTTTTGGCGATACCTTTTGTTGTGAATGGTTCTTTTGAGCATACAGGTTTGCAGTGCTGCTCTTTGTGTTTTTGCGTCATATTTACTGTGCCGTTATTCATCGGCCTTTGATAGTAAAGATTTTATTTTGGACACCAACCCAGTGAATCCAGTGTGTTTATCGGGGCACACCATACACACAGTGAATAAAATTGCCCCTCTCCCAGGGACCACCTGAAGGAGGTGGGACACCCCAGCACTGGGCCCTGAAAATAAATCTTTACCCCCCCCCCCATAAAAAGGATGCGCACCTTGGGGAAAGAGCAGCGAAGAAGAGCTAGCCGGGGGTTCCTGCTCCAGAGAGTTTACAAATCCTTTTATGGAGCTACCCAGGGTGGGGGTTACATGAGCATAAATAGCTTTGAAAAATTCAGCTCAAAGTGAAGAATAAATTTGAAGTGAAGAATAAATTAAATGCATCACTTTGAGGGGATTCCAGGTGGTGACGTGGCAGCATGCAGTGCTCTGAGTTTCTGCTAGCCACTGACTGATCCTCGGTTTCCTGTATTTTCTTTCATTCTTTTTTTTTTCATGAAGATGGTGTTGAAAAGTTAGGGAAGGCTGGTGGTTTACCCTGCAGCCCCAACCTCACCGGTGACAATAGGGTAACATTGATTCATTCGTGGGGGTTTCAACGCTCGCAGGTTGTTGGGGTGTTTGAGGGTGGGGGAAGAGGAAGATGTACCCCTGTCTCCTCTTGGCTCGAGTGTTTCCTTCAGTCCTGCAGGCAAGAATGCCTTCTCCATATCCTGCTGCTGATCGTGCCTTCTCCAGATCCTGTGCTGATCGTGCCTTCTCCAAATCCTGTGTTGATCGTGCCTTCTCCAGATCCTGCTGCTGATCGCGTCTTCTCCAGATCCCGCTGCTGATCGTGCCTTCTCCATATCCTGCTGCTGATCGCGTCTTCTCCACATCCTGCTGCTGATCGCGCCTTCTCCACATCCTGCTGCTGATCGCGCCTTCTCCAGATCCTGCTGCTGATCGTGCCTTCTCCAGATCCTGCTGCTGATCGTGTCTTCTCCAGATCCCGCTGCTGATCGTGTCTTCTCCATGTCCTATGCTATTCGTGCCTTCTCCATATCCTGTGCTGATCCTGCCTTCTCCACATCCTGTGCTGATCGCGCCTTCTCCACATCCTGCTGCTGATCGTGTCTTCTCCACATCCTGCTGCTGATCGTGTCTTCTCCACATCCTGTGCTGATCCTGCCTTCTCCAAATCCTGTGCTGATCCTGCCTTCTCCACATCCTGCTGCTGATCGCGCCTTCTCCACATCCTGCTGCTGATCGTGCCTTCTCCACATCCTGCTGCTGATCGCACCTTCTCCAGATCCTGTGCTGATCGTGCCTTCTCCATATTCTGTGCTGATCCTGCCTTCTCCAGATCCTGTGCTGATCCTGCCTTCTCCATATTCTGTGCTGATCCTGCCTTCTCCAGATCCTGCTGCTGATCGTGCCTTCTCCAGATCCTGCTGCTGATCGTGCCTTCTCCAGATCCTGTGCTGATCGTGCCTTCTTCACATCCTGCTGCTGATCGTGTCTTCTCCACATCCTGCTGCTGATCGTGCCTTCTCCATATCCTATGCTATTCGTGCCTTCTCCAGATCCTGCTGCTGATCGTGCCTTCTTCTGATCCTGCTGCTGATTGTGTCTTCTCCACATCCTGCGGCTGATCGCGCTTTCTCCACATCCTGCGGCTGATCGCGCCTTCTCCACATCCTGTTGCTGATCGTGCCTTCTTCTGATCCTGCTGCTGTTCGTGTCTTCTCCACATCCTGCGGCTGTTCGTGCCTTCTCCAGATCCTGCGGCTGATCGTGCCTTTGGCCTGCTTCAGGAGCAGTTGCCTTCGGATGACGCTGGTAGATGAGCTCTGATTGCAGGGCTGATTGTTGAGGAGCAGAGCTTTGCTGCTCTAGGAACTGTGAATGCTGGAGCTGTTGGAGGAGTAAGAGAAAGGGAAAAAAAACTCTGGGAATTTGGATGGAAGACGTTTACCTAATGGGCGGGTTCTTGCATCCCTTTCAGGGACTCTGAGCAATCAGAGAGAGAGAGAAACCCCTGAGGTCCATATTCAGTCGCAGTCTGGATAGCAAGGTTAGCCAGATAATGTATCCGCATTACTGAATAAGGCTGGCTTTCTTAAAGTTAACTTTAGGATAGCTCTTTGGCCTGACCAGACTTAGCCAGCTAAGTTACTCGGTAACCCTGAATATCTGAGTTAACTGGATAACTTATCCTTTTAATGTAACTCCTCCCTGAAGTAGCCTCTTTAGCTGGGTAATAAGACAGCAGGCTAAAATATAGCTAAGTGCCCAAATATTTATTTAGCCAGATAACATCTGAGTTATATCCGTCTAAATGCTTCTGCATATGCACCTCCCTCTGTCTGGAAACAATTTGGAAGGCAATTGAAGGTCTGAGCAAGTTTGTTACATCTCAGCTAACCCCTGCGGTGGAGAAAGTTTCTGCTTTGGAAAATAAGTTGCAAGATGTGGAAAATGTTAAAAGAGCTGCCTAGGAGAGTGTGTTTGGTCTCACTACTAGACTAGAAGAAAATAACTACAGTGCAGCAGACTGTCATAAAGAACAATGCTCATCTATAGGCAGCTGAACATTGTAAAGGACATTTTTCATTTATTGACCAACATGGAAAGTATTGAAAGTTCTATGAGGTGACCCAACTTGGGCCTCATATATTTTCCTAGATTGCCTATGGCAGGAGTGGCCAATTCTGGACTTTGAGAGCCACAAGCAGGCCAGGTTTTCAGGATATCACAATGAATATGCATGAGATAGATTTGCATACAGTGAAGGCAGTGCATGCGTATTCATTGTGGTCATCTTGAAAACCTGGCCTGCTTGTGGCTCTCGAAGACCAGAGTTGGCCACCCCCGGCCTATGGTATCATCCAAAGAGATGAGGGAAAGATATGCTATGGAGGTACTCGAAGTTCCGGAGCAGTTCTGAGAGCTTTTTATCTTCCTCTATTCATGAAAAAATAAAAAGACAGAGTCTTTGAGGAATGATTAGTTCAGAATTTCTGATGATAGTTGGAGACGTTGGATAGGATGCTCAAAAGTTGCTAAACCCTCTGCTCTCATTGTTTCCTTTCCATTACATCCCATTAGGGATCAAGTGTTAAAGATTTTCTGTAGGCCTCATGATGTAATTTTTCTTCAGTGTAAAATCAGGGATTTTCCTGATGTTCCCTAAAGCATCGCAAAAAAAAGATGTAAATAGTTTTTGTTGTTTGTATTGCAATTGGGAGTTGAATTCTTTCTGAACTTTCCTTGTGAATGCTACATTGGGTATAAGGAGGTCTCCAATGCCTCTTTTGAACCCGCCCAATTAACCCTACAACAGGGCCAGGCCAAGTCTCTGCTTCCTATCTCTGTGACATCAACGTGAACTTTTTTTGGTGGCTCTTGCTAGAGTGATTTGGTGCTGCTTAAGTCTTGGTTTCATATCGTGCGCTATATGTTCCTTGGGACTGAGGTCTGATTATCCCCCCCCCCCTTTTATTGTAGATTTAGATTTGCCTTGTGGCATTGATTTTCCGATTGTTTATTTGATTGACTTTCCTTATTGGAGCAATGTAATTGTTATAAATGCTATATAAAAAAATACAAATTGTATACATTACCTAAGACCATACACCGTTTTTTTGGGTTTTTTTTCACATTTTGGAACTTTGGCTATTTGAGGTGTTTATCAGTTTGAAGGCACATGGTTTTTCTCAGATGATGGATGGTTTGACACCAGCCCATGACACTGACTACACTTCAGGGTGTAATCTTTAAGGAAGAACTCTCCTGCTGTTTCCTCTAAATATGTTTCCATCTAATTCTCTCCAGATGGCTGTGAAATCAGATTTGAATTCTGAAAAATAATAATAATATAACTGCTTTCCTTGGCCGATGCCCCTGTTAAGTGTGCAGTGGAAAACTCAAATAGGTTAAAAGAAGAGGGTAACACCAGGCCCCCCCCCCCCCCCCCCAAAGGAATGAGTGAAATTCTGGAGGCGTTCCCATACTGCTGGAAAGGTGGTTATGCTCGGACTAACTAACTTCAAATGTCTGATTTTAAAGGGATGCACTGTCGTTTTAAAACATCACAAGCTGCTGCTTCAGATATAAAAATCCAAAGTTCCAGCTCACATCACCTGGCTGCCCAGTGAGTGCTCCCTCAGGTGGATGTTCCAGGTAAGCTCAGGCTGACCGCAGCCACCTGGCAATGTAACAATGAAAAGGAGTGAGAGAGTACTGAACGAGGCAGAACGGAAGGAAGGAAGAGTTTTTAGAACTCCGTGTGCTTGCATGGTGCTGCCTTTTGCTGTACTAGTTCCAGACTTGGTGGGCAGCAAGCCCTGGATCTCCCACATCAGATGCCTCCAACCCATATTACTGGGGCACTGGGAACTGGAGCCAGCTAGGGGCCACTGAAAAATGTCTGCTCCACGTCCAGAGAAGGTAAAGAGATAACCGGCTGAAAGTACTGCTCAGGCAGAAAAAGTGGATTCTTCTGGTCCAGTCAGGGAAGCTCAGGGCCGTTGGATTTGGTGGGCTCTCCCTCACCAGACATCTCTAACTTCATCTTGCTGGTGCACTGGGAACTGGTGCTATGGGTTGCTAAAGATGTCCACCCCCACTTTTGGAGAAGGTAAACGCTGACCCTCATTCCTGCCCAGGCATAAAAAGTGGATTTTCTCAGACCATTGGGGGGGGGGGGGGGGGGGGGGGGGCTGGTTTTTCCTGTATGGCCCAGGTCCATGGAAATTCCTTCAGAGTCCAGGTCCCCCCGTTTAGGATGCCCTCGCCGGCCATAGGGGTGCTCCTCCCTTTAGCTGGAGTTTCTTTGGGGCAGATGCAGAGCACACTCTCCAAGACCGGGCAGCCCTTTTGGGACACCCCTGCTCTGGCATGAGGGGTGCTTGTTCCCCTTACCTGTGGCTTCCTTGGGGCAGATGCAGAGCACGTTCAATGAAAGGAATGTGGAAGACTCACTGACACCGATCTGAAAGTGCTGCCGAACATAGTGAGCCCTCCCTGACTATACTGAAGTGGGACTTCGTGGTATGGTCTGGGTCCATGGAAATCCCTGGCACTTCCCTGGTACCAGGGTGGGGGGAAACTCTCTACCTGAAAAAGCTCCAGGTAAGGGGAAAACAGAGCACATTCTCCCCTTAATTTTGTCCTTGCTTCATTGGCATGCAAACAGGGAGGGCCATCGGATTTTCAGAGCATTGTCCCCTTTCTCCACCAATCAGTTTGGCATCTCAGACTCAGACATGGAGTGCCCTTGTAGGGTGGCTCATCTGGTGTTCAGGTGAAGCGGTTCCTCCTTTTCCCTTTGGGTCCTCTCCAACTCTTATGGTGTCTTTCATCGGCACTGTGAGGCTGCATTATTTGGCAGCTCATGCAACGACCTGAGCATGGCCATGGGCTTGTTCCTTTCTCCTGGTTAGGCTTGCATCCATTATCTGATGTGGAGTTCCTTGATGTCATCCTGCTTATCTGTGCTTTACTGGTTGTGTTGTTGCAGCAGTATGCTTTCAAGAGGCAAGCAATGTGTGAAAGGCAAAAGAACCAGCAATCCTCCAGTCAAAATGAAACAGAACATAAGACTTGCCATACTGGGTCTGCCACAGCATCAACCTTTTTCATCTTTCAGTGCTACGAAGCCAGAGCAGCTCAACCAGTTGTTACGGCTTTGAATCCAATGATTCAGATAAGACATTTTTGGGATTTGAAGAATCATCATAAGAAGACTTTACCGGTATTGAACTCTCATATGACAAACCCCCATCACCTTTCAGCACCCAAAGCAAGTCCTGTGCAATCATTGGAAAGGTGAATCCCATCTTACTCCCTGACATCTTGTCCTCTTCAACCCTTGATGGCACTGATGTTCAGTCCCCAAAGACAGCACCAGGATCCTGGAGCAGATAGGAGTGTTCTGGGGTGAGAGGCAGGCAGCTTACAGGCTAGTCACACACCTCATCAGGGAAATGGTAATGCTGGATGACCAGCCCTTGCATGGTCAAGAATGTTGGGTATAGGTGGATGCTCAACCTTTTAGTCATGAGCTACAAGGTACCCAGCAGAACATTAGGCAGTCACGTAATACAGTCCATGTACACTCAGTGCTTTGCTACTCAGTGCTATGCCAGCATGCAGGCACAACTTTCCATGATGAGAGGCCCTAGCATCTACTGCCCCAGCAACCTCTGGACTAGCCAAAATACACTACATGCTTACCTGTCCCTTGCAGCACACTGGTGGCAGCTGGATGAGGCCGGCACAGGGAGCATCTCTATTTGTTCACCATCAGGGTTCAGGAGGGCTGTGATGCACTCCCAGGTGATGGACCCGAGTCATACCTTTTCCGACATCTTATAGACAGGGAGACAGAGGGCTGTGCCAAAGAGATAAGGCTGTTACTGTCTTTTTTTGTGACAGAGTGGGTGGAACACGATCAAAATAATGTACAGTTGAGGCTACAAGGGCATCTGATGCTTTACTCACTTAGGGCTATATTTTAAGAACTCTGCGCGTACATCCATGTACGCACGGTTCCTGGCATGTGCACATGGATGCGACATGAGCATGTTATACTGGTCCCACATGCACATGCATGTCGGATTTTAATATCCATGCGCGCATGTGAGGGTGGGTGGCCTGTTCCGCGCGTGGGGGGGGGGGATTTGTTTTTTTTAAGGTTTTTTTTAACTTACCTGCTCCTTTGGAGCACAAGTAAGATACGCGTGCCGGATGGCTGCCGGCGCGGGCTTCCCCAGGGTAAGACCTAATGGCCTCTGTCTCAGCCGGCCCCCACCCTGCCCCTCCCATCCAGACCACGCCCACTGGCCCGCCCCTTTCAACTAGCCCGGTTCTTTGGCGCGTATTGGGAGGGGGTTACATGTGTGGCCGGGCCCTTTCTAAAATGGGCTCGGCGCGTGCAAAGCCCAGCCATGCGCGTATCCCTCGGTTTTAGTGTGTGCCGGGCTTTTAAAATTGGCCCCTTTCTGCACTTAGTCATGAAGGCTGCCTTTGTTACGGGTGGTAAACAGTGCAGCAGCCCTGTCCTATGTTGCCAGAAAATAGCCACTCATTTTCACCCAAGTGGGAAAGGCTGGCCAACAGCTAAGGAAGAAGAAGGCATCAGTAGGGGCTGCGAGCTGCCAAACGCACCTCACCCAGTGCTTTGTGATAACAGCTCTCACTACCATCTGTCAATTGGACTTTCAAGGAGGGTATCAAGCTAAGTGGAGAGATGTTAGTATAGAGATAAGCAACATAAATAATGTGTGGCAAACACTGGTCAAAACATATTAGCAACAAGATTTTTAATTGTAAATATACACACATAAGTGGCACATATTTAAAGGCAAAATAATCAAACGTAGTGCGAAAACAGGGATGTTTGCATGACAAGGATGTTTTCGCACTACATATGACTATTTTGCCTTTAAATATGTACCACTTATGTATGTATATTTACAATTAAAAATCTTGTCGCTAATATGTTTTGACCAGTGTACATTGTTTACCACACATTATTAATGTTGCATTTCCTCTATATGTGCGAACCGTTTACTCCGCCCTCCTCGTGTGGTTTCGTCCAGTATAGAGTTAAGCCACAGTATGCTTCATCTAGGCAACAGAGGATTCAAATCTCCTTCTAATTTCTGGAAGCTCCTAGACATTCAATTATAAACTGTATATGTTTTGAACATTGTTCCCTTGTCATGCAACACTATGTATGTTCTCAACGCATGAAAGAAAAAAATTGGTAAAGAATGACCAGATGGCTGTAGAATTAGTTAGAAGTCAGAAGGAGCTTGGATTTCCTTCCTCTACCCAACGAGGAGTTCCAGGAGCTCAGCGTGCGATTTGGCTGTGGTCCTGATTCTGATATAACCTGGTAGGCTGAGAATATCAGCTGCTAGCTTTTCAGGACTGGATTGAGAAGGTGGAAGCCTCACCACTACTGATCTGAAAGTGCAGCTGCGGCCGGTGCACCTTCCCTAGGCATGTAGGAGTGAACTTTCCCGGTATTGTCCAGGTCCATGGATGCTCCGGGCATTTGCCTAAAGAGACTGGGCTCCCCTTTTGGGACACCCTCCCGGCCATTCGGGATGGGAGAAGGGAGGGTTGTTCTTATGAAAGACTTGCTGAGGACCTATCTGAGGGTATAATTTAACATAGTGAGCCCTCTCTGGCATGGGGAAGGTGATTTTCTCAGTGTGGGTCTCGTTCCTCGAAGGACCTTGTAATGGCACGTGTTCCTCTTCCTTCCAGAGGGAGAGGGGAGGAATTGTGAGAAGCAGGGGAGAGAAGCCATGGGTCTGCTCCTCTTCAGTTTTCCTTGACGCACTAGCATGCTGTACCATGAAGGACCACAAGAGGATGATATTGCTGGCAGTCTTGTATGAGGTCAAGCACAGTCCAGCCCACTGAGTGGATTTTCCTGGTATGGTCCTGGTCCATAGAAGTATCTAGTATATTCCTATACAGGCTGGGCTTCCCCATTGTGACACCCTGGCTAACCACCTGGGGGGGGGGTTTCCTCACCACCCTGGAAGGCAGGCAGACAGAGGGGCCGCTAGGTTCTCAGAGCTTCCTTCCCTTTCCCCACCGATTAATTTGGCATCTCAGATCCAAGCAATAAGTCCCCTTTGTGGCTTGGCTCGTCTTGTCTTCAGGCAAAGCAGCTCTCCCCTCTTCCCCTTCAGGTCATCTTCAGATAATTTCTCAGCAGGGGGGCAGAGCACCTCCTGGATCCATCATTGGCAAGACCAAGGCATCGGGCAGCTTACTCAAGGGCCTGAGCATGGATGTGGGAATGGCTCCGTCTCCAGGCAGCCGAACTGAGGAGAGGGCTGTTCCTCATTCACCTGGCTTTTGGGTCCACCATCTCTTCTCCACCCCTCAAGAGGGATAGGGAGTATGGGCCAGCCTTGCTCTTCATCCAAAAAAAGGCACCCATTTTGTTCTCGGTTATGCCCACCTTTCCACTGTGGAGTGGAAGGGGGCCCCTGTCTGGTGTGGTGCTCTCTGGTCAGCGGTGGTGGCTTGGGGGAGTATCTTGTCCTCGGTGGTGGGGTGCCCGGCCCAGTCAGTGCTGCAGCTACTTTGTTGTTCCTGCCAGTAGCATACGCTTGTCTCAAAGATTAAGCCACTCACATGAAAGTATTCTTGGCTGCTACGGTGAAACTGCAAATGGCTCTTTAAATCAGCTATGGTTCCTATACTTGCTCCATCTGTTATTTGGACAAATGTGGTAATTCTAGAGCTCGTGAAAGGGTTTTTTTGCCCCATGATGGCAGCTTGAGTGCAAGCTTAATGCTAGGACTTCAGAAGTTCAAATTTTCTGCAGTGGCTGTTTGAGGTTTTCCCTTTCTAAGAGAAAACATTCTTCATGTTGAACTGAGAGAATATATTTAGGAAGATAAATGCGTTTTTGCTTGGGATTATATGATGACTAAAATTTGTTCATATAAGTTGGTTTTTTTTAATATTGAAAATACTTAAATACTAATAATAGTAAGATGATAACATTTCTTTTGGCTGATTATTTCATAATAAATTTCACCAGCTTGCTTTGGCTATTTTTTGGATTATTGATAATACCACTGGTGTTGCCGCTTCCCCTTCTCTAGCTCTGAACAGTGCCTACCTCCGCTGCTGGAAACGCCGCGTTCCGCGTGGCTGGGACTCCGGCAGCTCTGCCAGTTCCACGTGGCGGCCGCCGTTGCTTGCCCGTCTCCCCGCTGCCTCGTGCGTGCGCGAGGACGCCCACTTTGTGCGCACAGCTCCCGGAAGTCTGGCCCCGCCTGTGCTGATGACGCCACGCCCTAAGCCTGATATAACCGGCGTCCAGACTCCTCCTCCTTGCCTTGCAGCGAGGTTCACTACTGCCTAGTAGTTCTGAGTTGCGCTTCGTCTGTTCCTTGTTCCTGACTTGATCTTTGGACTGCCTTTGACTTCGCTTCAGCCTGCCGCTTGCCTCTGACCTTGGTCAGTTCCCGACTTCGCTTCAGCCTGCCGCCTGCCTCAGACCTTGGTCCGTTCCCGACTTCGCTACAGCCTGCTTCAGTCCACAGCCTGCTACAGACTCCATTCCAGTCTACAGCCTGCTTCAGTCCACAGCCAGCTACAGACTCCGTTCCAGTCTACAGCCTGCTTCAGTCCACAGCCTGCTACAGACTCCGTTCCAGTCTACAGCCTGCTTCAGTCCACAGCCAGCTACAGACTCCGTTCCAGTCTACAGCCTGCTTCAGTCCACAGCCTGCTACAGACTCCGTTCCAGTCTACAGCCTGCTTCAGTCCACAGCCAGCTACAGACTCCGTTCCAGTCTTCAGCCCGTTCCAGGCCCAGCATTCTACAGACCCTGTCTCACTGTCCGGTTAGTTACAGTTTCCGCTGCCGCCCGCTGCCCTGTCAGCAGCTGGCCCTCGGCCTGTACAGCCGGTCCACGGACTATCTTACACTCTTGGACTTTCCATACTACACTCCCAGCCTAGGCCTTACCTGCCACTGGACTTTGAGCATATTCCCCAAGTCCCAAGGTTCCAGGACCCTACGGGCTCCTCCTGGGGGGCTCCTGGTTCCCGGCTGAACACCGCCAGCCTGTGGCTCCGCCGCCTGCAGTACCCAACTGCAACAACTGGAGAGCTCTTCTTGTTGATGATTTATCAATTCTAGAACTAATACATATCAGTGAGCACTGACCTCCCAGGTTGTGTACATTTATCAGAACAAAACCAATCTGGGCTCGCCCAGCCTCTTTCCTGACTCTAGATAATCTTGGGCCAATTGCACATCCATGTGACGACAACAATTCATTCAGATGTCTGCCTTATCAACTTCCAATGGTACTTTCTGTGCCTACTATGGGGGATCATGGTAATGGGGAATCAGGCTTCAATACCAGAGAGGGAGCTTGAGAAATGACTGCCATATCCAAGGAAAGGAGGTAGGTTCACAAATTGCCTATTCCTGACTTGGAGACCTAGTGATGAACAACAACAATGAATAATTATGCAGGACTCTTTGGAGGTCCTGTAATTGAAGTGAGTACACTTAAAATCCTTTAATTAGGATTGAGTGGAGGGCAAATCTGGTGCAATAGCATATATCAAACATAAGAACATAAGAAATTGCCATGCTGGGTCAGACCAAGGGTCCATCAAGCCCAACATCCTGTTTCCAACAGAGGCCAAAAACCAGGCCACAAGAACCTGGCAATTTCCCAAACACTAAGAAGAACCCATGCTACTGATACAATTAATAGCAGTAGCTATTCCCTAAGTATAATTGATTAATAGCCATTAATGGACCTCCTCCAAGAACTTATCCAAACCTTTTTTGAACCCAGCTACACTAACTGCACTAACCACCTCCTCTGGCAACAAATTCCAGAGCTTTATTGTGCGTTGAGTGAAAAAGAATTTTCTCCGATTAGTCTTAAATGTGTTACTTGCTAACTTCATGGAATGCCCCCTAGTCCTTCTATTATTCGAAAGTGTAAATAACCTAGTCACATCTACTCGTTCAAGACCTCTCATGATCTTAAAGACCTCTATCATATCCCCCCAAAGTTGCTGCAGTTAAAGGTTTGTAGTTGGATTTTGGGTTCTGAACTGGTGGTCTCCACTTTGAGGTGAGCTAATAATGCCTGGCCCAGCCGCCGCCTCTCGGCTTCTCTTTGATGTGCTTTGAGTGCCCTGGGGGTCTGAAGTGTTTTTCTTTGAAAAAATTAAGAGTGTTCAAAGCAGGCCGGTCACCTGAATACTTCTGCCGGGAATAATGGAATACAGTTCCGGTTCTATTTTGTTGTGATTTGGAACCGGGGCCATAGCCAAAGGAATTCATATTGTGCTGCTAGAGGTAAAATTCGTGGACTGGCACACGACAAAACAAAGCAGTAGCATTTGGCAAGAATAAGGAATCGGTGAAAAGGCACCATCAAAAGTGGAGCATCAGCTTAATTTGGCTGAATACAGGAAACCTCATTCAGCTTGGACATCAAAATGATTGATAGTTTGATAGCCCTTTCTCAATTCTGTGGCCGTTCTTAGTTGGTGTAGTGACTTGCCTGGCTAATTCTGATCATGAATGAAACGCCTCTGTGCTAACTACTTATGCAATCCCCAAGGGTCAGCATTTCAAAATTTGCCTCCTAATTTTTGGGTTCAAGACCTTTCTCTGTACATTTTGCAATGCAGATTTTCATAAAGAAAATCACAGCATGAACTTTTAACGGTGGAACTGATATGCTATAAATGCAAACATTTGTCACCTGCGATTCAATTCAAGTTCAATGAGATTCGAAGTCTGCGTCCTGGTGCAAGCTTGTCTTTCAGGTACAAACTTCATTTTCATTACCTCTTAACATCCTTGCCATGCATAAATCATTTCATTTATGACTGCGTAGGCTTTCACCTCAAGGTATTTTTCTATCTCGGTGGAAGAAGAAGGCTGGCTGATCTGAGATTTTTTCTTCAGAGTCCTGCTCTCTTAAGACTAAATGAGCAGCGTCTGCAGTTTCTCCCGGCCAGAGAGACCACCCAGTAGGTCTCATCAACAGAACACTAATTGAAGCCATTTATTATGGCCTCTTATCTGATAGGAGCTTTATTATCTGTGATGGGTTTACAGGCATAAAATCCATCAGGCCTTCACAAGGGCATATAAACATGTTACCCTGTGGCAGAGTGTCTGTTACTTACTGTCATCACCAGTCAGCAGAAACACAGCAGCACCTCCAGTTCCATATGAAACACCTCCAGGTTTCCTTCACTCTATTGAGAGCCAACAGTGTAAACAAATCATCACAACTGTTTGCCTTGTTAGACCTCTTAAACAAATAAAGGTGATTGAAAAGTACAAACAATTCTTGATTTGAGGAGATGACTTAAGACTGCAGCAGCACAGGTAAGGCAAATTGTCTTGGTCCTGTTGTATGAGCCTTCATTTCTGCAAAAAAAAACCAAAACAAAAAACAAACACCATTTAATTCTTCTAATATCTGTATTGTACTTTTCCATAGAACGAACCTTCAGACCCCAGGGGAAGGGGCTTGGACATAATGGGATGCTGACAGCAGCGCAGGACATAACAGTACAGTAAAGGGAAAAAACATGTATGTGCATGTGTGTGTAAGGAGGATATCTTACACACATGCACACATGTGTATACCTTTTTTTTTTGCATACCTTCAAATGTCATAGATGAGTCAGAATGAGGAAAGTCATAGAATAAGCTATTGTCAGCCACCTTTCCAAACCACCTTGCCGGCTGAGTCCCTGGATGTTAAGTGTGCCTGGTCGCTCCGATCGGGAGAAACTCGAGTTGGTTGGGATTGACCAGGGATTTGGTCTGATTGCCTTTAAATAGCTGAGGGAGGGGGCAGGAGCAGGCAGGGTGGTGAAAGGGGAGGACAGGAACAAACTTTTTTTTCCCCCTTGCAGAATATCCTTGGCAAATGTACATCATAATTTTCTGTCTGTCTTTTGGATCGCTAGACAGAAAAACAACTGTCTAGCGATCCAATGCAGATGAGTGCATTGAGACGTAGACGGCACTTAGATTAAAGCTTCTTTTCATTCATACTACTTCTCTGAATAATTATTTGGTTCAGCAAGCCAAATTGCCCATAAATGATTACAAAAATGTAATTCGATTTTGTCTTCTGCAGTGAATATATTAAAAAAAAATGGAAGAACAAATGGGAGAAAAGAATTGTTATGTTAAGCACATTAGCTACCTAGTAATTCATGAAAAAATACCATTAAATGCAAATGTTGTTGATCTTTTTCTGATCAGCCCCCTCCCTATATGTGCTAACATAAAGCAGCAGTGTAGTGATAAACAAGTAGTAGGATCAGAGCAGATTGTAGATAAAAGACTTGAAGTTACACACAAAAGCATAGATATCTTCGGTAATCAGTGATGAGGGAAATATTTATTTATTTATTTATTTATTTTGAACTTTTATATACCAAGGTTCATGTGCAAAATTACATTATCACATCGGTTTACAATGAAACGTTTATAGCAATAAAGCTTTACAGAGAACAAGGGTTACATAGAACTGGGAAACATTAAAATAAATAAAGGATATATAAATACAAGGTGCTAGTAGGTGAATGCAAAAAACTATCAACTGGATAACAGAACTAGTAAGAGCAAGGCGCTGTGCATGAAGACTGGCACAATCATGAACTTTACTCCCAAGTGCATGATTGTGCCAATCTTCATGCAGAGCGCCTTGCTCTTACTATATAAGAGCTACTGTTGGAGGGTGTTCCAATTCTTTGGGCCAATTTCCAGAGATGCAGTGTGAAACTATAGCCTGCTTCCAGAATTGCAGCTTACCCCTTCCTAAGGCAGCAGGGAGAACTTTCTGCTTTGAAGAACATTTTTTTTAAATAATTTATTCTTTATTACATTTTTTTCAAATACAATGCAGAAAAAGGGAAAAGAAAAAAGCATAACCAATACATAATGATCTATGATCTAGCAATAGTAAAAATCTATACTTCCCTCATAGTCCAAAAAATAGGCACATAAGAAAATATTGGGGGAAGAGATTAGAAAAACAAAAACAGAAAAATTAAAAGAAACGAGATTAAGAACATAAGAACATGCTATACTGGGTCAGACCAAGGGTCCATCAAGCCCAGCATCCTGTTTCCAACAGTGGCCAATCCAGGCCATAAGAACCTGGCAAGTACCCAAAAACTAAGTCAACTTAATTAAAAGCAGGTAATGGACTTCTCCAAGAACTTATCCAATCCTTTTTTAAACACAGCTATACTAACTGCACTAACCATATCTTCTGGCAACAAATTCCAGAGTTTAATTGTGCGTTGAGAGAAAAAGAACTTTCTCCGATTAGTTTTAAATGTGCCCCATGCTAACTTCATGGAATGCCCCCAGTCTTTCTATTATCCGAAAGAGTAAAAAACCGATTCACATCTACCCGTTCTAGACCTCTCATGATTTTAAACACCTCTATCATATCCCCCCTCAGCCGTCTCTTCTCCAAGCTGAAAAGTCCTAACCTCTTTAGTCTTTCCTCATAGGGGAGCTGTTCCATTCCCATTATCATTTTGGTAGCCCTTCTCTGTACCTTCTCCATCGCAATTATATCTTTTTTGAGATGCAGCGACCAGAATTGTACACAATATTCAAGGTGGGATCTCACCATAGAGCGATACAGAGGCATTATGACATTTTCTGTTTTATTCACCATTCCCTTTCTAATAATTCCCAACATTCTGTTTGCTTTTTTGACTGCCGCAGCACACTGAACCGACGATTTCAATGTGCTATCCACTATGACGCCTAGACCTCTTTCTTTGTGGATTTCAATCTGGTTAAAAGACAGGAAACAGAGAGTAGGATTAAATGGTCAGTTTTCACAGTGGAAAAAGGTAAACAGTGGAGTGCCTCAGGGATCTGTACTTGGACCAGTGCTTTTTAATCTACCTTATAAATGGCCTGTGACCGACGGCCCGCAAATGCGCAGTAGAGACCAGCTCTACCGCGCATGTGCGGGCGAGCACGTCGCTCTGAGGCAGCTTAAGAAAGAAAAAAAATGGCGGCGTCCAGTGGCAGCAGCGGCGGTACCGGCAGCGGGCGGCGACGGCGGTAGCGAGCGACGGCAGTAGCGGCGACGGCGGTAGCGAGCGGCGGCGGTGGCGACGGCGGTAGCGGGCGGTAGCGAGGGAGGGAGAAGAGAGAGAGAGGGAGGGACGGACTGAGTGGGAGGGAGGGACGGAGAGAGAGAGTGGGAGGGAGTGACTGAGTGAGAGGGAGGGATTGAGTGAGGGGGAGGGACTGAGTGAGAGGGAGGGAGGGGGACTGAGGGAGGGAATGGGACTGGGAGAGAGAGGGAGGGAGTGGGACTGAGGGAGAGTGAGTGGGACTGAGTGAGTGAGAGGGAGGGGGGAGGGAGGGAGTGACTGAGTGGGAGGGAGGGATTGAGTGAGGGGGAGGGACTGAGGGAGGGAGTGGGACTGAGGGAGAGGACGGAGGGAGTGGGGACTGAGTGAGAGGGAGGGAGCGAGGGGGAGGGAGTGAGTGAGACTGAGTGGGAGGGAGGGACTGAGTGATAGGAGAGGGAGGGTGGGGAGGAGTGGGTGAGGGAGGGGGTGGTGAAGAGTGAGGGGAGAGAGAAAGAGGGGGAGGTGAGAGACAGAGGGATGTAGCCCGTTTTAACGGGCTTAACGGCTTGTATATTTATAAATTATCTGGAAAGGGGTACAATGAGTGAGGTGATCAAATTTGCAGATGACACAAAATTATGCAGAGTAGTTAAATCTCAAGTGAATTGTGATAAATTACAGGAGGTCCTTTCGAGACTGGAAGATTGGGCTTCCAAATGGCAGATAAAATTTAACACGGTCAAGTGCAAAGTGATGCATATAGGGAAAAATAACCCTTGCTCTAATTACTCAATGTTAGGTTCTATCTTAGAATTACCATCCAGGAAAGATCTCTAGGTGTCATAGTGGTTAATAATTGAAATTGTCAGCTTAGTGTGCTGTGGTGATCCAACCTCACTCCGACTCTAGATAATATCTTCTGTAACTCACCTGAAGAACTCTTAGAATACTGGAACTCCTCCCTTACATCAACACTCGACAAACTGGCCCCTCTGAAACTATACTCAATTAAAAGAACAAAATACGCTCAATGGTACAATACTTCACTCCAAACCCAAAAATGTGAGCTGAGAAAATAGAGGAAAGACCCATCCCACACAAAAAAACTTCTATACAAACATAAATTGACATAACAAGAGGCTATCAATGCTGCAAAGAAATCCTACATCTACAAGAAACTGCCAACCACATGAAACAATCACAGAGAACTATATACCTCTGTAAAGAATATAATCAACCCAAGCTCGACGTCCTGGACTCTTCCTCCCACATCCTGGGGATGAACATTGCTGAGACATTCGCCACTCACTTTATGAACAAAACAGCAATTGTCATTAGCATGTTCAATAAATCCATTTCTGATGAAGCCAACAGTGATCCAGAAATTAAGGTCCAACCTGGGAACACTTTGACGACATCACAACATTGGATACCACTAAGATCATTGACAACCTGAAGCCTTCGTCCAACCCCCTTAACCCATGCCATACATCCCTACTCAAATTGATCAAACTTGATATTGATCTGCTTGTCACAAAATTCATAAACTCATCATTACAACATGGTGTCGTCCCTGATTTCCTAAAACAAGTCTCAGTCTGACCTATAATCAAAAAACCAACAGCGGATCCAACCATTACCTCCAACTACCGCCCAATATCCACCCTATCTTTCATGGCCAAAGGACTAGAAACCACAGTTCTCCACCAACTCTATGTCTTTATAGAATCAAATAATATCCTCAATCAATACCAATTCGTGTTCAGGAAGCACCATTGTACCGAATTGCTACTGCTATCCAGCTTTGATACAGTGAGACATGGATTAGACCATGGCGCTTCATTCCTCCTATGTCTACTCGATATCTCTGCTGCATTCGACACAGTCAATCACTCCATCCTACTCTCAAGGTTGCACTCCTTCAGGATATCTGGTTTGGGGCTGGCCTAGTTCTCATCATATCTTAGCATCAGGATACAACAAGTCCAAATTGACTCTCTTACCTCCTCATTAACACCTCTGAGCCCTGGAGTGCCCCAAGGGTCTGCTCTCTCTGCTGCACTATTTAATCTTTACCTAACTCCATTATGGCACACCCTCAATGACCTTGGAGTGCACTATGAAATCTATGCTGCTGATATTCAATTCTTTTTTCCTCTCAAGGAAACATGGACCCTGACTGAATGTTTCCTCAACAACTGCTTACAATGATCCAAAAATGGCTGCACAGTAATAAATTAGCTCTCTACACATCCAAAATGGAAATCATTGTGTTATCATGCCATCCAGTCGTCAACCTTCCCAATCACATCACCTTTGAGTACCATTCCATCCCCAACTCCCAAAGAGTATGGAACTTGGGAGTCACTATCGACCCCTCTCTCTCCATGTGTAACCATATAAGAAATATCACCTTCTACAAACTGCGCCTGCTATGTCACCTTAAGCCCCTTCCTGAATAGTCGGATTTCAGGTCGGTCCTTTAATCCCCATTATTTTAAGGGATAGATTACTGCAACTTTCTCTTGATAGGCCTACCCCTATGCACCACCCGTCCACTACAGATCATATAAAACTTGGCAGCTAGACTCCTTCTTCCCATGCTTGATCACAACTCTCCTGCACTCAAATCTCTTCACTGGCTCTCTATCTCCTACCGAATACAATATAAGCTTGCTATGATCATCCATTGCTTGATCCATGACTTAAACTCCCCGAGGCTCTCCTCAACAATAAAAATCCATGCCCTCTCTCGACAACACAGATCGTCCAACCAGATGCTACTTGATGCTCTGCCTACAAAGCTCACACATCTCGAGGAAACCAGAGAACGCACATTCTTCTTTGCCAGACCACTCCTATGGAACAGCCTGCCGAAGGCAATAAGATACCTCCAAGAGAACTTTCTTCAAAAAAGCCCTAAAACTTTTCCTCCTCAAGAGAGCATTCCCCAACCTAGATGACAATGGTCTACACTCAACTTGCCTCCCTTCAGAGGATGCTACCTAGTTTTGTACTCACCTCTCCTCTGACCCCCTAGCACAACCAAATCCACTCCCTCAATTCTTGTCTGTCTTCTTCCCCCCCCCCAAAGATTTTGCATTGCCCTTTTCCTCCTTCTCTGTTGTTTGTATATGTTCTATATTGTTCCTCGCTCTGAATATAGAAGGGGGAGTAATAAGTGATTTTTTTTTAATTTAAAGTTTTTTATTGAGACATGCGTAAGTACAAAATACAAGTTGTACAATTAACCATGTTGTAAATATTCATACAAACCACAATAAAAGCAGTACATTTTGTCAACATGTGTCTCTCAATGATTTAATCCAACGGTCCCCACTTAGATCCCTCCCAACCCCATCTGTTCAGCTACAGGGGGGTAGTGGATGTACTCATAAAGAATATGACAAGATGAGTAGGGTATGAAAGGTGACTAAAATGTAGTGAGCTCATGTAATGATGATAATAATGTAGAGAGCCAGCAACAAGCTGAAGACTATCTGCAAAAAATCTTCTCCAAAAAGTGAGATGATTAGGTAGTATGTGCCCTCCAGGCGGTATATGGCTGCCATATCTTTTTAAAAGTCCCAATTGTTTTATGTTTATGCACTGTAATCTTCGCCAGTATGCATATTTTATCCAGATGGCATCGGACCTCAGCTATGCCAGAACAAAGGGGTGATTTCCAGTGTCTTGCTATCGCTGTCCTAGTAGCTGTAAAAATATAATGAACTAATCGATTGTCGCTCCGTTTACTGGGAAACAGATGCACGGCAAGTAGCGCATGCTTAGGAGCCAAAGCTATCGATGTGTGAAAGTTGCGCAAGCCATCGTTCAATATCATTCCATAAACAGTGAACCATCCTACACTCCCACCACATATGAAGATAGCTGCCGGTATCTCCTCACTCCCTCCAACACCTATCAGAGATATGGGATCGTATTCTGTGAAGACGCTCTGGGGTCCAATGCCATATGAAAAACAGCTTCAATGAATTTTCAATCATTGATGCCGCGATTAGACCCTTACCCAGTTGTAGAATAATATCCTCCCATTCTTTTGATGAAAATGTAAGATGAAGGTCTGTTTCCCATGCCACAACATGATTATGTTTCACGAAGGGAGCTGAGCCTAACACTGCACATACCGTGGATAAGAGTTTTGAAGCATGATCTGCTTTATTACATATTATTTCACAGTCCGAGCGACCTTGACTAAGGTGGCCCACTAGAGACTGAGTGTGTGCAAAATGTCGTAGTTGAAGATATGGAAAAATGTCAGAGTCATCTAAAGCAAATTTGGCTTGCAAATCTACAAAGGGAAGCATATCCCTTGTTCCCCACACTTGATCCCAATTCCAGATACCCTTAGCCTCCCAGCACCTGAAGGCAACGGTTTGATATCCTGGAACAAAATTTGAATTGGCATATAAATAAGTGGTACGGTGTTATTCCCTGGTGCCCAGAAAAAGAGAGCGTTCTTTGGTCCACAGATCTAGTGGTATATTCATAGAGGGAGGTAGAAGGTCCTTGGGTGATAGCAACCATGTGTTTTTAGGCTGCTATAGCAGGCTAGTTAAGGGGATATAACCCAGTAGTAATAAGTGCTTTTAAATAAATAAATAAATAAATAAATAAATAAATAAACTCTCAGATAATAGAAGCTCTAGGGGGAACTCCATGAAGTTAGCAAGTAGCTCATTTAAAACAAATAAAAGAAAATTCATTTTCACTCAGTGCATAGTTAAGCTCTTTGCCGGAGGATGCGGTTACAGCAGTTAGTGTAACTGGGTTTAAAAAAGGTTTTGATATGCTCCTAGAGGAAATATCCATAAACTGCTATTAATTAATAAGCAATAGCAGCTTGAGATTTATTTAATGCTTGGGTACTTGCCAGGTACTTGTGACTTGGATTGGCCACTGCTGGAAACAGGGTACTGGGCTTGATGGACCCTTGGTCTGACCCAGTAAGGCATATCTTATGTTCTTATGTTCTAAGACTGGAGAGAGGGTAGGTGCAGCTTCTCAAGGACCTCTGGTGATTGGGAAGCTGCATAACAGGCAGAATCACACCACCATAGCAGAATTAAAGTTACACAGTAGGGGACCCCAGCGCACACTTGTGTGGGTAAATAGTTACACACACTTTTCATGTTATAGACTTGGACCACCCATGGCCTGCCCATGCCCCGCCCATGCCCTGCCCCCTTTTTGCCTTTCCCATTTTTGTGCATACTTGGGTGCTTCTTAAATTCCACGCGGTGTGCCCTGACCCAAGATACATATCTCCCAGCTTTGGTGCACAAAGGGCTTTTAAAATTCACCTTTATGTATTTTCTACCTGTCTAAAAATAAACAGCTTTTTGTTTTCTTGATCCTGGGAGTATGTTGCCAGGATTTTAACTGGTACCCTCAAAAGCAAAATATTTAACCAGCCATAGTTTTTTGTTTGTCTGGGATTTTTTGCAAGATCAATGAGGAAAGAAACTTTTTTATTATCTGGACTTTATTGTAAGTTGAGCACATTAATACCCAGCTCTTAAGAACATAAGGGCATAAAAAGTTGCCATACTGTGTCAGACTGAGGATCTATAAAGCCCAGCATCCTCTTTCTAACAGTGACCAAGCCAGTATACAAGTACCTGGCAAGTACCCAAACATTAAATAGATTCCATGTTACTAATGCTGGTAATAAGCAGTGGCTATTCCCTAAGTCAACTTGATCAAAAGCAGTTTATGGACTTCTCTTCCCGGAACTTGTCCAACTTTGTTTAAACCCATCTAAGCTAACTGCCTTAACCACATCCTATGGAAATGAATTCCAGAGCTTAATTGTGTATTGAGTGAAAAATAATTTTCTCAGATTTGTTTTAAATGTGCTACTTGTTAACTTCATGGAGTGCCTTCTTTTTTTTTTTTTTATTTATGTTTTATTAAATTTTGAAATTATCATGACATTACATCATCAAATCATAATACGGATATCCAGGATTATCATAATATAAAATACTTCAGATATTACTATCAACAATATAATTTTCTATAACCTGGAAATCCTAATTACCATGCAATAGCAGAAATCCAACTATTCATATAAGGAGCTAAATCGAAAAAAATTATCAAAATATAAGAAATTGAGAGTGTATGCTTCTCATTCAAAATGACAACTTACTTAAACACCTTTATTCTCAGTCATCTTTTTTGCTT
Organism: Rhinatrema bivittatum; assembly: GCF_901001135.1. Classification (NCBI taxonomy): domain Eukaryota; kingdom Metazoa; phylum Chordata; class Amphibia; order Gymnophiona; family Rhinatrematidae; genus Rhinatrema; species Rhinatrema bivittatum. The sequence goes on along the minus strand of NC_042617.1, from coordinate 39,318,327 downwards.
CCAAAAAGGACTTCAATCCCTCTGGCTCAAAGTATATATATCTGGCATTTTCATATCTAACTAGACATTTACATGGGTATCTGACCACTAATTGAGCACCTACTTGTTCGGCAAGGGTTCTCAATTCTAAAAATTGTTTTCGTCTAATTTGGGTCGCTCTAGTAATGTCAGGAAAAATCCAGATTTGATGTTCTTGGAATTTTACTTCTCTATTCCTAAGGAACAGTCGTAAAATATTGTCCCTATCAGAGGGAAAAACAAATTTGACTAGAACAGTCCCTTTTTTTTCTATAACATCTTCAGAAGAAGATTCTAATAATTGGGATATGTCTATTGGTACTGCTTGCTCTTCTATCAAATTAGTAGATTTTATAAAATAAATCTTAGAAATAGGTGGATAAGCCTCTGTGGGAATTTTTAACACATCAGACATGTATTTCTTGAACTGATCCTGCAATACAGTAAACCTAGTTAAAGGAAAATTAATTATCCTTAAATTTAGGTACCTTGCTTCATTTTCCAATTTCTCTATATTTCTAATTTGCATTTTTTCCCCCTGTATCAAATTCATCTGTATTTTTTGTACTTGAGATAACGTTTGTTCAATATCTGACATTTTTTGTTCCTGTTTTATAACCTTCTCTTCATGTTTCATAACACACTGATTCACCTGCAATGTAATAGTAGTTAGATTGGTTATAGCCTTTTCAAGGGTGACAATCGCAGTCCAAACCGAGTCCAAAGTTATTACAGAGGGTTTCTCAATTTTTATCGAGGATAAGGTGTTTAATTCTGGTATCCCAAAGTCCAACTCAGCATTGAGTGCTTTGGGATAACTCGCCTTATCTCCCTTCAGAGGTGGATCTTCCTCCACCACTGGAAACATATTAGAAGTTCCTTCCAATGTTCCAGCTAGGGTAGCCACAATAGATGGATTAACTTGAGGCTTAATTTGACAAGGGGGAGGCGGAGTTGTCGGAGCTCCCGGACTTAGTGATGTAAACGAAGCAGGCGAATCTATCCCAGGCTCCTCTGGGTGATTTGCAGCGCTTCTCTCGGGAGTTGTATCGGAAGCAATTTTGAAAAATTTCTCAATTTTCTCTTGAGTTGGGGATACTGGGGAGACCACAGCTGCCAACTCCCTCAGTCTCCCTTTCCTCTTTGTATGAGGCATTGTCAAACTGGTTACTGACGAGAAATTTTCCACACTCTCACTGTTAATTAGTTGGATACTGCGACAAAAGTGGGGGAGAAAGATTAAATTCTAATATTTTTAATATATCACTTACTTGGGACGTAGAGACGAGAGACCAGAGATTCGGAGCAAAGCCGCGCGCGCCTAAGGGGCGCGCGCGGCTTGGGCGACGCGCGCCGACGTCGACTACGCGCCGTGGGCGGGCCGATTTTATAGGCCCCAGATGATGACGTCAGAATCAGGAAATGCTGCACCCGGCAGGGCAAAAAGTAAATCTCACCCTCACCGGCAAGGAAATGGAACTCCAGATAGTCAAACAAAGTTCTGGCGTCTCACAAGCTCCCTCGGGCTGGTCTCTCTCTCCGTCTCCCCGAATACAGCCGTGGGCGGGCCGATTTTATAGGCCCCAGATGATGACGTCAGAATCAGGAAATGCTGCACCCGGCAGGGCAAAAAGTAAATCTCACCCTCACCGGCAAGGAAATGGAACTCCAAATAGTCAAACAAAGTTCTGGCGTCTCACAAGCTCCCTCGGGCTGGTCTCTCTCTCCGTCTCCCCCCATGGAGTGCCTTCTAATCTGAAAGAGTAAACAACCGATTCACATTTATCTGTTCTAGTCCTCTTTGCCAAATTAGACAAACTAAAGGCAACTAATTATTTAAAACTCCTCCAAACAACAGACATAGCAGATTTCCATAACTTCATGTTAACGATGAGTTCATACTTACTAATGGGCCGATACAGTACAGTGCGCTCCGGTGGCATTCATTTCTGCCGGCGTCAGGGAAGTGTACAGAAAAGCAGAAAAAACTGCTTTTCTGTACACCCTCCGACTTAATATCATAGCGATATTAAGTCGGAGGCCCCAACATTTTAAAAAAATTAAAAATCGGCCCGCGGGTCGGAAGACGGACACTCAGTTATGCCAGCATCCGTTTTCCAAACCCGTGGCTGTCAGCCGGTTTGAGAACCGACGCCGGCAAAATTGAGCGTCGGCTGCCAAACCCACTGAAAACTGCCGCTCCTGTCAAAAAGGAGGCGCTAGAGACGCGCTAGAGTCCCTAGCGCCTCTTTCTACTGCGGGCCCTCATTTAAATACTGGATCGCGCGCCCAGAAGAGTGGCCTGGACGCGTGTTAGGAGAGCGGGCGCTCGCCTCGGAGCACCGGCTCTCCCGCCGATTTTACTGTATCGGCCTGTAAGAGGGCAATATTCAGAAAAGTGGTGAGCGGACTGCTTATTTGTATCTCTTTAGAATTACATCAACCTTATAAATTCCACTGAAATATGGGATTTATATAATAGTTTGCTTTGACCTAAGGCTGCAGTTTCTGAGTATAAGCTGTACTCTTTTGCATTGTTTCCTTGCAAATAACATTGTGGCGCTTCTATTTTGCAATGCTATAACTAAAGCGTTGCTGGAACTGAGCCTCCCACATTCAAGTGGTGACATGTCAGTGAAATATAAGGAGAACTTTGTGAGTTCTCGGGGACCCCGGTGATCATTCCACTTCATGCTCTCCTTCTCCTAGGGCAAGGGGGGAACTGCATGGCAGGGCAGAAGAGGAACTTCAAGTGCCAGAGGCCATCACAAATAATGCAGGGCACCTGGAACCGATCCGGATGTCTCTACTGAAACTGATTTAGGGTAAGCTCTATATTAAAAGTGTCAACGGGGAACACACCCAGAACTCTCTGGGAGATAATGATACGCAGGCCTGAAGGTTTGCAGCTGGACTCCTCATCTGTACACACTTAACAATACCATTTTATGACGCATCCAGACCCTCAGCTGCTTTTATTCACTAAGATATAGTTTCCTTTAGTTGTGAATTTTCTGGGAGATTTTTTTTCTCTTTTTTTTCTAGTATTGTCAGGTTCATTAATCTAGTTCTTAAATCTGTAGTCCTGCTCCAGTACTGAATTGTAAATGTTGCAAGCAAAATTGAAATCATATTTCTCTGGCTCTGTGGTCATGGATGGAAAACTGAACAACACCTCACTGATATTAGTTTGGAAATGAGATGGCATATTATAAATTCCTAAACATGATAAAAATATATAAATGTGTTGGCTGAGCATCCCACTAAAGATCAGAAACCCTTTCAAACTATAAACTGTGAATGACTGCTAGGGATCACAAAAGCCAAAATGAATTGACAATTACTAGATGTAAAATTCACAATCATTGCTCAAAAATTATGGTTGGTGTTTCCTGAACAACTAAACTACCCCTTGGAAAGAGTCAGAAGGCCTTAATCAAGAAAGTTTGTTTTACGTAGGCATAGAATGAGAAAGAGTGAGGCCTAAAATAATGGGCATTTCAACTACCTTGCCCCATGCTCTCCACAACTCCTGCTCAAATAAGTCTTGCTGCCTATTAAATTACCCGCTCAAAATCTCCCAAAAATGATTCACAGACTACAAAGCTCAATCACAACGTTGGATCCCCAAAGCCTAAATCAATCATGGATCATTAGTCTGGAAGTTCAGAGACCATGATCAGCGGATGACAAACTTTCAACTGGTCCATCCCTACTGTGAACGTCAAGTGAGCTCAATGCTCTTGTATACTGCTTGTGTTGTGTAGCATATGAAAATATTCTCAACACCATGAAAGAGTGAACTGACAGGTGTAGTGTGTAACTATGCTGCTGGTCTACACTAGGAGAACAGCATGCAAAGGTTTCTTAGGGACACCTCAAAAGATATTTTATGCTCAGATGGAGAGGAGAGCACGTGTTTCTTATTAGATATGTGCCATTGTTACAGATGTCTACGTAGCTGTTTTATTTAGAGTAGAAAAGTTATTTGTAAACCCCTGCGAAAAGATATTTGTAATGCTCAGGAGTTGAAGCTAGCTTATTGGCTATTGTCCTTTCTCTGTGTTTGTATACTTTTATTTACCTCCCTGTTGTCTCTAATGCCAATATATTTACTTCAGCTCAGAGCAAGTACAACTAGCCGCCTTTTTTTTTTTTGTTTTTTTATTTCCTTTCACTCTGATACCATTGGAAAAGAATTGGGAAAAAGTTGTAGAAAATTCCCATTTGGAGAAGTAGCATAACCCTGAAATTAACTATAAACCTTAATAGAAAAATGGGATCTAAAGCTCTGAATAGAAAGTTCCACACATGTAGATTAGGAGTAGGAAAGCTAGCCTAATCCTATAAAGTACTACCCTAAGCAGCAAAAGCCGTTTGTCTGTTCTGTGAACTCCTTCCAGATGGAAACGTGGATTATTATGAGCAAGCCATCAGAGGAAGCTCCGGACCTGTTGATGTGTAACAAATGGGCCAAAGGTCAGAGCAATGGTCCACCTGGATTCACATTTTCTCGCACAAGTGGATGTGTTTTCACTAGACCAGCTCTACCCTGTGAGCCAATGAGCTTTTCTACCAGGTTAAAATAGCCATTATCTTTCTCTACCTTTATCTTTATTTGGATTTATGGATCGCCTAAAAAGCAAACACTAGACAATGTACAGTGAAAACGAGCATAAAAAAATTACAGCACAGTCGCAAGACAAAAAATACATAAAATGAGAACCAGCTCAATAAAGGCTACAGAGAACAATGGTTCAAATAAAATCCTAATACCTGCCTGAACAGCCAAGTTCTCAGCAACGTCTTAAAGGTTTGCAAACCTTTGGTCAGACGTGGAGCCTCTGGCAGAGCATTCCACGGGATCGAGAACGAGCACTCTCTGGTGCAACATAGCGGTGCATGGCACACAAACAGGACATCCAAAAGGCTCCTTTGACAGGAACGCAGTTGGCATGTAGGCCAGTACATGTGTAACCACGCGCTTCCCCATGGTAAAGTTCCCTAGCGCCATTTGCAATTTTACATCCAGTGGTGTAGGATGGGTTAAGTGGACTATGCTTTTGGTTTTCTTTTTTTTTCTAGAATGTTCCGTGACATAGCTGCATTCTTGTTTGCAATATTGCTCATCTGTGAAGCAACTGCATGCTTAGACATTCACAAAGGAAACTTTGTGGTGCACTTTGTTAAGGCAGAAGAGTTCTGTGTCTGCACCATATTTCATGGTGTGGTCTTCTTTTTATTAAGATCAGATAAAAATGATCTTACAAACAGAGCGGTGTTTTTTTTTTTTTTTTAAGAAGAATTGCTTTCAGAGCCTTACTCTATGGCCGATGTACTTAACTCAAGGGATTTCCAGCAGGTTAGCAACCTCTTTCCCACACAAGTTTGCTCTAGATATAAATGAGCTGTTTAGCAAACTTACACAAGACACTTTTTTATGAGGCCGGCTGAAAAAACAACCCTAAACCTCATTGAGATGCAGTTATTTTCGTTTTGCCACAACCAGCGTGCAAAGACACTTGGCATGCCAGTTTTCCCTTGATTCTGAATTAATGAGCTGCTTTGCATGATATTGCATTGCAGCAGCTCATTAATTCACAAGTTTAGTAAACTTTCACACATAGTCTGCTGCTTGCGTGAAAGTTTACTATTTTCACAAAAGGGGCCAATGCGTGCAGAAATGTGCCAAACAAAATATTGTGGATTTTGTGCTTTTTTGGGCCATTTTTCATGTTTTTTTTTCCTGTGCATTACCCCCTTTGTTGAAAATTTTTTTTTGCAGTTTGGTACATATGCCCCTCGAATCTTGTTTGAAGGTTTTATTTTACTTCTAAAACTACCAAAAATATGAAAGTGGGAGAATTTTACTTTCAAAAGTGGTTCTGAATGATGATTATTTTTGATCCCTGAAACCCACAAACATAGTTGCACATTTAGATACACCACATTTGTGTACTTCTAAAGTGAAAGGTTTAACTGAACCCCTTGTTTAGAAAGGAACACATTAATGACGCTTGATATCCTCTTATAGCAAACCTCTTCATGAGATGCTGCTGCTGAGGTAAGGGCAGTCCTTTTGGAAACAGAATCTGCGGCGGCACCGCGCTGACCAATGAGCAGAGGGATCCTGCCGTGGAGACACTGCCTTGGGTGGACAGATGGCTCAGATTGAACCCTGATATGTTTTCTTTTCTTTCCCAGGAAATCTCACCTCAGGGAGACAAAAGACCTACAGAAATGTTGCGATTCCTTTCAGAACAGCCTGCTGATGATGGGCGAGAGGAAGCCCTCCTGACAGCAGGATTTATGGTGCTGTTAGCATCTCTGGAAAATGGCAGCATCTTAATCTTACCTGATGACATTATTATGAAGCGGCACAGGCAGAAGCAACGCAGCAAGGCCTCTATGCCGCTCTTCCTAGTTTCCACAGAAATTTGCTGATGGCTGATCTTCCTTGATTTGGAAAGCACAAGGGTTTTTGTTTGTTTTTTTTTACATCAAATTTGACATTATGTTCAAGGAACCTAAAGCCATGAAAAAAGTGCAATCTGAGGTTGCAAATACATTTACTTGGGTATTTTTGATCTTGAGCAGCTGGACAATATGAAACTAGGATGGTGTGATGCTCTTATCTATAAATTGAACCTGCCTATAAATAATATAATACCCAACACTGTTGCTCAGTGCTACAATTAAAAAGCATGTCGGGTTCCAGATTATTATATGCTATTTTAAACATTTTGCAAGCTAGTATCCAAAATTGTAAAAATCAGTTGTGAAAATATGAACACTTTTAGATGCAATTAGAAACCTTGGCTATCAAATATTTTTATGAACCGAGACTTTAAAAAAGTGCGTCGCACTTAGTAAAATTATGATTGTTAACAAACAGATACGCTTTAAGAGCCCAATTTTATAACAGAGCATTTGGGGCTGGTTTGTGTGTACAAAGCACACGGGGACTTCAACAGTAATTTCCATGCGGAAGTCCACTTTGAAAATTAGCAGCTATGCGAGAACCTTTGCACGGCATGCATGCACGCATTTATGTCTGCATGGGAGCAAATGTAAGTGTTAATGCGCACGTTTATGTGCATTCTTTCGATTATACAAAGTATACGCGTAAATGCTTTCTCCACCCTAACTCTCACCCCGGGAGCACCTCTTCCAATTATGCATAAAAGTACATGTGAAATTGCTTCTGCGCGTACATTTACACATACAATCCCCAAGGTCATTTTCAAAAGGCCTATAGATATGCGTGTAAAATAGTGTTTCATGCGCATATCTGCTTTTGAAAATTCCCTCCATAGAGCCCGACAATGTCCCAGCAGGCAGGTGTGAAACAGATTCCTCAGACCTTCTCTGGGGCTGTCTTGGACCAGTCACCAGATGTGCTCACTCTTACTTCTTTAGGGGCGGATTTTAAAAGCCCTGCGCCGGCGGCCTATTTTGCATAGGCCGCCGGCGCACGTAAAGCCCCGGGACGTGCGTAAGTCCCGGGGCTTTCAAAAAGGGGTGGGAGGGGGCGTGCCGTGGAGTTTCGGGGGCGGGCCCGGGGGCGTGGCGCCGGCCCAGGGGCGTGGTCGAGGCCTCCGGACCAGCCCCCGGGACCGGAGGACGGAGCGGGGCTGCCGGCCGACGCGCGCAAAGTTAGGGGGGGGTTTAGATAGGGCCGGGGGGGTGGGTTAGGTAGGGGAAGGGAGGGGAAGGTGGGGGGAGGGCGAAGGTAAGTTCCCTCCGAGGCCGCTCCGAAATCAGAGCGGCCTCGGAGGGAACAGGCAGCGCGCGCTGGGCTCAGCGCGTGCAGGTTGACAAATGTGCACCCCCTTGCGCGCGCGGACCCCAGATTTTATAAGATACGCGCGGCTACGCGCGTATCTTATAAAATCCAGCGTACTTTTGTTCGCGCCTGGTGCGCGAACAAAAGTACGCGATCGCACAAGTATTTAAAATCTACCCCTAACTGCTCTAGCCACATCCTCTGGCAACAAATTCCAGAGTTTAATTGTGCATTGAGTGAAAAAGAACTTTCTTCAATTAGTTTTAAATGTGCCCCATGCTAACTTCATGGAGAACATAAGAACATGCCATACTGGGTCAGACCAAGGGTCCATCAAGCTCAGCATCCTGTTTCCAACAGTGGCCAATCCAGGCCATAAAAACCTGGCAAGTACCCAAAAACTAAGTCTATTCCATGCTACTGTTGCAGGTAATAGCAGTGGCTATTTTCTAAGTCAACTTAATTAATACAGGTAATGGACTTCTCCTCCAAGAATATATCCAATCCTTTTTTAAACACAGCTATACTAACCGCACTAACCACATCCTCTGACAACAAATTCCAGAGTTTAATTTTAATTGTTCTTGGAGTGCCACCTAGTCCTTCTATTATCCGAAAGAGTAAATAACCGATTCACACCTACCTGTTCTAGACCTCTCATGATTTTAAACACCTCTATCATATCCCCCCTCAACCGTCTCTTCTCCAAGCTAAACAGTCCTAACCTCTTTAGTCTTTCCTCATAGGGGAGTTGTTCCATTCCCCTTATCATTTTGGTAGCCCTTCTCTGTACCTTCTCCATCGCAATTATATCTTTTTTGAGATGCGGCGACCAGAATTGTACACAGTATTCAAGGTGAGGTCTCACCACAGAGCGATACAGAGGCATTATGACATTTTCCGTTTTATTCACCATTCCCTTTCTAATAATTCCCAAAATTCTGTTTGCTTTTTTGACTGCTGCAGTACACTGAACCGATTATTTCAAAGTATTATCCACTATGATGCCTAGATCTTTTTCCTGGGTAGTAGCTCCTAATATGGAACCTAACATTGTGTAACTACAGCATGGGTTATTTTTCCCTATATGCATCACCTTGCACTTATCCACATTAAATTTCATCTGCCATTTGGATGCCCAGTTTTCCAGTCTCACGAGATCTTCCTGCAATTTATCACAATCCGCTTGTGATTCAACTACTCTGAATAATTTTGTATCATCTGCAAATTTGATTACCTCACTTGTATTCCTTTCCAGATCATTTATAAATATATTGAAAAGCATGGGTCCCAATACAGATCCCTGAGGCACTCCACTGCCCACTCCCTTACACTGAGAAAATTGTCCATTTAATCCTACTCTCTGTTTCCTGTCTTTTAGCCAGTTTGCAATCCATGAAAGGACCTCACCACCTATCCCATGACTTTTTACTTTTCCTAGAAGCCTCTCATGAGGAACTTTGTTAAATGCCTTCTGAAAATCCAAATACACTACATCTACCAGTTCACCTTTATCTATATGTTTATTAACCCCTTCAAAAAAGTGAAACAGATTTGTGAGGCAAGACTTGCCTTGGGTAAAGCCATGCTGCCTTTATTCCATTAAACCATGTCTTTCTATATGTTCTGTGATTTTGATATTTAGAACAATTGCCATTATTTTTCCTGGTACTGAAGTCAGGCTAACTGGTCTGTGTTTCCCAGATTGCCTCTGGAGCCCTTCTTAAATATTGGGTTTTCATTAGCTATCCTCCAGTCGTCAGGTACAGTGAATGATTTTAATGATAGGTTACACATTTTTACTAATAGATCTGAAATTTCTTTTTTTTAGTTCCATCAGAACTCTGGGGTGTATACCATCCTGTCCAGGTGATTTACTACTCTTCAGTTTGTCAATCAGGCCTACCACATCTAGGTTCATCATGATTTGGTTCAGTCCATCTGAATCATTACCCATGAAAATCTTCTCCGGTACGTGTATCTCCCCAACATCTTATTCAGTAAACACTGAAGCAAAGAAATTGTTTAATCTTTCCACGATGGCCTTATCTTTTCTAAGCGCCCCTTTAAACCCCTTGATGATCTAATGGTCCAACTGACTCCCTCACAGGCTTTCTGCTTCAGATATATTTAAAAACATTTTTACTGGGAGTTTTGCCTCTACGGCCAACTTCTTTTTAAATTCTCTCTTAGCCTGTCTTATTAATGTCTTACATTTTAACTTGCCAACACTTATGCTTTATCCTATTTTCTTCTGTTGGATCCTTCTAATTTTTGAATGAAGATTTTTTGGCTAAAATAACCTCTTTCACCTCACCTTTTAACCTTGCTGGTAATCGTTTTGCCTTCCTTCCACCTTTCTTAATGTGTGGAATACATTTATATTGTGCTTCTAGGATGGTATTTTTTAACAATGTCCATGCCTCTTGCACACGATTTACCTTTGTAGCTGCTCCTTTCAGTTTTTTCTAACTATTTTTCTTATTTTATCAATGTTTCCCTTTTGAAAATTTAGCACTAGAGCCGTGGATTTGCTAACTGTCCCCCTTCCAGTCATTAATTCAAATTTGATCATATTATGATCACTATTGCCAAGCGGCCCCATCACCATTACCTCCCTCACCAAATCCTGTGCTCCACTAATAATTAGATCTAAAATTGCTCTCTCTCTCATAGGTTCCTGAACCAATTGCTCCATAAAACTGTAATTTATTCCATCCAGGAATTTTATCTCTCTAGCATGTCCAGATGATGCATTTACCCAGTCAATATTGGGGTAATTGAAATCTCCCTTTATTACTGCACTACCAATTTGGTTAGCTTCCCTAATTTCTCTTAGCATTTCACTGTCTCACCATCTTGGCCAGGTGGACGGTAATATATTCCTATCACTATACTCTTCCCCAACACACAAGGGATTTCTACCCATAAATATTCGATTGTGCATTTGGTCTCATGCAGGATGTTTATCCTGTTGGGACTCTATGCCATCCCAGACATAAAGCGCCACACCTCCTCCCGGGTGCTCCTCTCTGTCATTGCGATATAATTTGTACCCCGGTATAGCACTGTCCATTAGTTATCCTCCTTCCATCATGTCTTGTGAGATGCCAATTAAGTCTTTTGTCATCATTCACTGCTATACATTCTAATTCTCCCATCTTCTTAGACTGCTGATATTAGCATACAAACATTTCAAAGTTTGTTTTTTGTTTGTAATTTCATTCTGCTTTTTAATTGATAGGGATAAATTATAATTTTTTAGCTCAGGTAAGTTTTTAGTTACAGGCACTTGGTCTACTTTTCTTATTATTGGAACCTCACTGTCAGGATGCCTTAATTCTAATGTATCATTAGTATCCTTTGAAGATACCTCCTTCCAAACCATGCACTACTGAGCGACTGTTGGCTTTCCCCTTTGTTCTAGTTTAAAAGCTGCTCTATCACCTTTTTAAAGGTTAGCACCAGCAGTCTGATTTCATCCTGGTTAAGGTGGAACCCATCTCTTCGGAAAAGACTCCCCCTTCCCCAAAAGGTTCCCCAGTTCTTTACTAAACTGAATCCCTCTTCCTTGCACCATCGTCTCATCCAGGCATTGAGACTCCAGAGCTCTGCCTGGCTCTGGGGACCTGTGCGTGGAACAGGGAGCATTTCAGAGAATGCTACCCTGGAGGTTCTGGATTTAAGCTTTTTACCTAAGAGTCTAAATTTGGCTTCCAGAACCTCTCTCCCACATTTTCCAATGTTGTTGATGCCCTCATGTACTATGATAGCTGGCTCCTCCCCAGCACTGTCTAAAATCCTATCTAGGTGACACGTGAGGTCCGCCACCTTCGCACCAGGTAGGCAAGTTACCAGGCGATCCTCACGCCCACCAGCCACCCAGCTATCTACATTCCTAATAATCAAATCACCAACTATGATGGCCAACCTAACCCTTCTCTCCTGGGGGAATGATCAAACTGTCAATAAGATGTGGGGAATTTGTGAAGTGAAGTTAAAAGGCAGATTTTTTTTTTTTTTAGTGTGAAATTGGCACCTGCCTATAAATTAAAGGATGGGCTAGGGGTGGGTTGGGAAATACAAACACACTAACTTTTACTTATTAGCTGCCTTACTGACTATTAAAAGCACAAACACACTAAATAATATACCCCAATAGTTTACTTCTCCCCAATACTTTAAAAAAAATTTTTTTCTCAAGCAAAAGTTACTGATTCCTTTCAGCCACCAGCAACGTGATCCTCTCCTCCCAGTGCTCCCACTGGATTGTCCTACCCCAGGGCCCAGTCTGGAGGCCGCATCCCACGGTCCGAGTACAGGCCTGATAGTGAGGCCCAGTCCAGAGCCTGGGTCCCGATGCTGGACAAAGGCCTGATGATGGGGACCACTCTACAGGCTGGATCCCAGTTCCCAATGCATGGGCCTTGGCCTAGGCTAAGTCCTGAGTCCAGTCCCAAGGCCAGGTCTCAATGGCTTGGGCCTTAGCCCAGGCCCAAGCCAAAATGCCATCATTTTAAAGAAGAAAGAAGAGGACGTTGGTGATTGAGGCCTGGGATCTGGCCTCCAGATCTGGGTCTGGGCCCGGGTCAAGTTCTCAGCATCAGGATCTGACCTCTGGACCAGGCCCCAGACCATGGTGTTGGTTCCCTGGCAGACAAGATAAGTGGGGGCCTGGAAGTTTCCTGGCTTTGGCAACATTTTTGTGGTCTGAGCCTTTGCTCGGATGTCGGTTGAGGCCCCATCATCAGGCCCGGGCCTAAGCTGAGACCCTGACATCATGCTCAGCCATAGGCCATGGCCCCTGCATTGGGCCTAGGCCGATGTGCTAGCTAGGGATGTGCAGGGAAAAAGTTTTCGTTGCAAATGTGATACGTATTCGTGGGGGGTCAATTCCGTTTCATGCGGAAGTATGGAGAATTCCATAAGTTGTCGATCTATAAATACATTACTATGGCGAGTTAAATTATTGTCCCAGCTAAAATTAAAATTAACTACAACCCCCCTCCCTCCTGACCCCCCCAAGACTTACCAAAACTCCCTGGTGGTCCAGCGGTGGGGTTCGGGAACTCACTCACACCCTCGGTGCTAGTTTCATCATGGCGCCGGTGCCATTGGTCAGCCTCTGTCACATGGTCATCGGCGCCATCTTGTACTCCTACCATGTGACAGGGGCTGACCAATGGCACTGGTAGCCCCTGTGACATAGAATGGGAAAGGCTATTGGCGCCATTTTGAGTCCTGGAATCGGACGGCAGGTCGCTCCGGGACCCCCGTTGGACCCACAGGGACTTTTGGCCAGCTTGGGGGGGCCTCCTGACCCCCACAAGACTTGCCAAAAGTCCAGCGGGGGTCTGGGAGCGACCTGCCGTCCGATACCAATACTCAAAATGGCGCCGATCGCCTTTGCCCTCACTATGACGGCGATCGGCGCCATTTTGAGTATTGGCATCGGCCGGCGATTTTGAGTCTCAAAATGGCGCCGATCGCCGTCATAGTGAGGGCAAAGGCGATCAACGCCATTTTGAGTCCTGGAATCGGACGGCAGGTCGCTCCCGGACCCCCGCTGGACTTTTGGCAAGTCTTGTGGGGGTCAAGAGGCCCCCCCAAGCTGGCCAAAAGTCCCTGTGGGTCCAACGGGGGTCCCAGAGCGACCTGCTGACCGATGCCAGGACTCAAAATGGCACCAATAGCCTTTGCCCATACTATGTCACAGGGGCTACCGGTGCCATTGGTCAGCCCCTGTCACATGGTAGGAGCACAAGATGGCGCCGATGGCCATGTGACAGGGGCTGACCAATGGCACCGGTAGCCCCTGTGACAAAGGCTATCGGCGCCATGATGAAACTAGCACCAAGGGTGTGAGTGAGTTCCCGAACCCCACCGCTGGACCACCAGGGAGTTTTGGTAAGTCTTGGGGGGGTCAGGAGGGTGGGGGGGGGGGTTAAATTTTTATTTAGGCCGAATAAAACAGAAATCTGTTTAATACGTGGGGAGTCGCGATGCATTTCGCCTCCCCACGTATTTAACAGATAGCAAAAAATAAGTTGTGTATTACAAATCCGTGGAAAACGGATGCACATCCCTAGTGCTTGCATCACTCTCGGGCATAGGCTGCAGTCCCTGCTTTGGGCGTAGGCTTATTCCCTAAGTAAGGCCTTGGCTCAACAGGTGACTTTTTTATGACGAAATGTGAAAACCAATGAAATTTGATTGGATTTTCAATTATTTCATTTTGAGTATGAAATGAAATAGAAAATTTAATTTTGTTTCTAACAAATGCACATCTCTAGTAGACAGCCGTAGACTTCAATAGGCCTTTGAAATGAATGGGAAACGTGAATAGGACAAAGACTATTCCTCTAATTCACGGGGCTGCTCCATTCTTTTCAAGGGGCTTTGAATGAAATGAATATGGGCACATTCATTATGTTTTTCCCATTTGTTTCATACAAATGCTCATCCTTATTGTCTATGGGCTCCGCCCCTCGTAAATAAAATTCCAGATTGAATGATAGGTTTTTATCGTCCTTGAAGTACATTTTGTCTGCATTATCTCAAATACTGTAGATGCACTAGAAGAATGCATGGCATTTTATTGAAGAGGCTGGTTATCACAGCTGTATCCCCAAGTCTTCCATTCATTCCATCCAGCATTTCCTTTACAATGACAACCTTCCTTGTGTTAAGTTTAAATAATGAGCAAACTGGGCTTTATTTTCAGGCAGCATAGCCTAGTGGCTTCCAGGACTGGAGGCCAATGTTTTAATTCTGTTTATTCTACTTACTCTTTGCACATTAAAGTAGGCTGTCAATATAGCCAGTTATGTTTTGCTGAAATACTGCAGTATATATATATATATGTATAACGGCCACATTCCACCAGGCGTCGCGCGCTGAAGGGGCACTCCCCTTTGTGCACCTCTTCGTGCAATCCTTTGTGCTACGCTTATTTTAATTCACTTAAGTTTTCCTTTGTTAATTAACCTTTTTCATAGTGTTTAGTAATCCTTTGTTTATTAAATATGTTCAATGTATTTGACTTAGGAAACCTATTTTCCTGCATACTCTGTTTTTAATGTAAACCGGTATGATTTGTATCTGATACAAGAATGTCGGTATATAAAAATGCAAAATAAATAAATAAATAGATAAATAAATAAAAAAAAAAAAAAAAAAAAAAATATATATATATATATATATAGAGAGAGAGAGAGAGAGAGAGAGAGAGAGAGAGATGTAAACCATTTAGTATGTTTGTGTGTGCTGGTCACTTTGTCAAACATGTTCATAAAGCATATTTGCACTGCCTTTTCAAAGATATTTAGGGGGTAATTTTAAAGGCACTTGCATGCATAAAACTTAATTTTATGCGTGACATGGCTCTTTGAAAATAGCCATGGTGGTGTACGTGTATACAATTTCATGTGTATTTTTACACACATACAAAAGAGGCATTCCAGGGGGTAGAGGTTGGGGTGGGATGGGGATTCACATGCATACGTTCGATTTTCAAAAGCATACGTGCCACTCCATATGCACAAAGTTACACTTATTTTTGAGCAGGCATAACTTATTTGCAGAAATATACTTTGAATATTCTGGCTGAATGATGTGGGTAAAAATTACCCACAGACTGTAGCCTGTGCGGGCTGTTTGAAATTACCTTCCTAATAATTGATTTAATTTCCTTAGGGTGCACTTTCAGTATCCCACCAAAACTTGTGTCATAATAACTTTAACTGAAGATGAAATACAATAAAAAGGATTTTCTCCAAGGATACAAGATAGCAATTTTCTGTGTGTTTCCTTAGGGGCGGACACACATACACATGTGTAAAGCATGCTTCAGAGCACTGTCCAGCCTCTGTTTGGGTTAAAGCTTGTGTGCAGAGTAAAAGCATAAGCACTTTCACCTGCTGTAAAAGGTGTGCACGCTTTCTATCCATAGCTGAGAAAAAAAGGTATTTCTGGTGGTAGTGGAAGGTCAGGGGAGAGACGCATAAAGGCCTATTTTCATTGTCATTTTTATGAAACTTTTACATTAGTGTGTATGTGGGTTGTGTATGTGTGCGTGTGTGTGGCTGGCGGCACTTTTATCCCCAGCACTTTCCACTTTGAGACCCTCTCCTGAACCCTGTTTTTGTTATATGTTGAAGACACTTTTCCCCTTGTACTATCTATCTATGTATCTATCTCTATCTATCTATCTATCTATCTCTCTCTATCTCTCTCTATATATGTATCTATCTATCTCTATCTATGTATCTATCTCTATCTCTATCTATGTATCTTTATCTATCTATCTCTATCTCTATCTATGTATCTTTATCTCTATCTATCTATGTATCTTTATCTATCTCTATCTCTATGTATCTTTATCTATCTATCTCTATCTCTATCTATGTATCTTTATCTACCTCTATCTCTATCTATGTAACTTTATCTATCTCTATCTCTATCTATGTATCTTTATCTATCTATCTCTATCTATGTATCTATCTCTATCTCTATCTATGTATCTTTATCTATCTATCTCTATCTATGTATCTATCTCTATCTCTATCTATGTATCTTTATCTATCTATCTCTATCTATGTATCTATCTCTATCTCTATCTATGTATCTTTATCTATCTATCTCTATCTATGTATCTATCTCTATCTCTATCTATGTATCTTTATCTATCTATCTATGTATCTTTATCTATCTATCTCTATCTCTATCTATGTATCTTTATCTATCTATCTCTATCTATGTATCTTTATCTATCTATCTCTATCTCTATCTATGTATCTTTATCTCTATATATCTATCTATGTATTGTGATGGCTCACCGTCCGTGAGGCTTCAGGTGCCGCTCTTCTGTCTTCAGTCCTGAGCCGCCACCAGTTGCCATGGTCCCTGGAGTGCGACAGGCTCACGTACTCCCTGGGTTCGTGCCTCCTCTGGCCCTGGTTGTGCTGGGCTGCTAGGTTCCCTTCGGGCAGGGTTAGGGGGGTAAGTAGCCTCCCCCAATCCCCAAAGACAACACAGGGAGAGAGCTAGTTCCTTCAAAGCAGTTTATAAAGTAACAACTGGATACATTACATGGGGGCTGCCCCCTCCCCCTCCAGCCCTCCGGTTCTCTTACAAGCTGTGCTATTACAGAGTAACCTTTTACCCCCTCTGCTCAGCGCTATTACCAGACCCAACACAACAAGCCCCTTTAGAGCCCTCCTCCCGGGCTTCCCCTTTAGGATAAAGATTATACTTCACCCCACATAGATTACTCAGTATCCATATATGAACTGGAGGACTCCTCTCCCCCTGAACCTACCTCCATCTCTTCCTCCCCTGACTCCGAAGAGCTGGGCTTTTGTGGCCAGTTCCACCAAGGGGGCACGCCCTCTTCCTCCACTTCCATGGATTCACCGGCATCTGCCTCATTAACCTCTATGTCTGCCACCTGTTCGCCTTCAGGCTCTCCTCCCAGGTCTGGTGGTGTTTCAGGGAACCTGGGATTCGTAGTTCTTCTCCTCTTCCCCTGCGCCCCCTGCTGTCTGGCTCTGGTATTCCCGTTGCTCTTATGGTAGCTTGTCAGCTCCTGCCTGCGGCCGGGCTGCGCTACATCACAGTATCTTTCACTATCTCTATCTATCTATATCTCTATCTCTATGTATCATTATCTATCTATC
This sequence comes from Rhinatrema bivittatum, assembly GCF_901001135.1. Taxonomy (NCBI): domain Eukaryota; kingdom Metazoa; phylum Chordata; class Amphibia; order Gymnophiona; family Rhinatrematidae; genus Rhinatrema; species Rhinatrema bivittatum. Next base: position 39,300,846 of record NC_042617.1, on the reverse strand, counting down.
TCTATCTCTCTCTCTATGTATCTATCTCTATCTATGTATTTCTATCTATCTATATCTCTATCTATCTCTATCTATGTATCATTATCTATCTATCTCTATCTCTCTATGTATCTATCTCTATCTATGTATCTTTATCTATCTCTATCTATCTCTATCTATCTATGTATCTTTATCTATCTCTATCTATCTATCTCTATCTCTAACTATGTATCATTATCTATCTATCTCTATCTCTCCATGTATCTAACTCTATGTATCTTTATCTATCTCTATCTCTATCTATGTATCTCTATCTCTATCTATGTATTTATCTCTATCTATCTATGTATCTTTATCTCTCTATCTCTATTTCTCTCTATCTATAAAGACAGGCAGAAAACCAAAAGTTAATAGGTATGATAATAGGGGAAAGTGGGAAGTTCTTTTGCTCATTATTTATAGAAGAAGAGGAAGGCAATACACCTAAGGTGCGAATGGCAGATGAATGTGAAATGATTACCAATCAAATTACAGACGAGGTATTTGAAGTACTTAACACAAATGAAAGTGGGTAAGGCCATATGACCCAATGGTGTATATTCTAGGGCAGTGGTTCCCAAACCTGTCTGGGAGAACACCCAGCTAGTCAAGTTTTCATCCACAATGAATATGCATCAGATACATTTGCATACACTACCTCCATAGCATGCAAATTTTATCTCCTTCATATTCATGGTAGATATCCTGAAACTCGACTGGCTGGGGGTCTTCCAGGACAGGTTTGGAACCCTCTGCCCAAAGATAGTAAGAAAGCTCAAGAATACGCTGACCTTGCCCCTTGTAACTCTTTTCAACTTGTCCTTGAAGGTGGGGGAATTTCCGAGGGACCTGAGGTGAATAGATTAGATGTATCCCATTCCATAAAAGTGGGGAACAGGAAGAGGCAGGCAACTACATGCCTGTCAGTCTAACTTCAGTAGTGGGCAAAAGCATTGGAACAAGACTAAAGAAAAGGCTTGGAGTAATCTACGACCAGCTTAGAATTATCATTTTAGTTTCAGGAACCTTTATTAGGCAGAAAAAAGGCCTTCAAAATTAGAAGCAGAGATGTTTTAGGGATCTGAGCATAAATTTTCCAAGCAGCTCAATCATTAACAAGAACTCAATGCTGGGGAAATTCACTGCTTTTAAATTTTGTCTGTTATAAAAAGTGTTCTCTAGATCCTAATAGTTTCCTGATCACAGTGTTGTCTTTAATTAATGCAGCATTAGCTTCTTTTGCTGGACATCCTCTTCGAACTTGTGAACCATTGCTCCCTGTGCAGAAACATTTGATTTTTAAATCAGAAAAGGCCAATTCCAGAATTGAACTTTAGAAGATACTGCTTGATTTCTCGACCAGCTTTCCAGATTTGCTGTAAGATCGCATCAGAATTCAGCTCTGAGGCTGCTAATCCACAAGAGGATAATAAAACAGGCTGCAGATAATCAGGCTCCAGCGTGGCACGATGTTCTGAGGGAACGCATGCTCGGACGCCTTCATTTTTCCCCCATACCAAGAGAGAAAATGCAGAAGATTCTGCTGAGGAAGAGGTTACTTTAGGATGAAAGGCCCTTGCAGGGGGAGTTTAAGCTACTAGCTCAGCATCTCCCCTGATAGCAACGGTAAATCTGCAACACCAGCTGCACCCTTCTGAGTCACATCTCAAGAGCCCAGAAACTGTCCAGCAGTCCAACAACCAAATCTTTTGGAGGATGCACAGTCAGGCAAGCTCTTGACTTAACTTTCCGTTTAACCACAAAGACTATTTTTTAAAAGAAAATCAGGGATGTTTCTTCCAAAGATCAGCTACAGGGTCAGAAAAGCAGAGGTTGGCACGTCTGCCTTCTTGCCCCCGAGTTTCTCTCTGCTTTCTTTACAATGACTCCAGTTTGTTCTTTTATCAGCTTAGTAGTGCAGTCCTAGTGCTAGGTTTTCTTTCTTTCTTTATAACATTTTACCAAAGTGAAGTAGTGGATGGCACTATTGGGTTCATTCAGAAGAATTCGCTGGATTGAAATGTTAAAGGTTCAGATAAGATCTCTTGAAAGTCAGAAGAAAATAGAAAACTAGATATACATAGATGGGTAGAACAGATAATTAAAATGTATGAACATCACATTATTGTCAAAGCATGGTTACAGTTAGTGTGTATAGCCAGAAAGTAACCAATATTTCCTTTGGATTAACCAGAGGTACGTTATTACCTTCTCATTTCAGTATTGTCCATAGGGAATGTCATGAGAGAGTTAAACTGTAAGGGGTAAGTTTTAAAAGCTATGAGATAGATTTTAAAAAGGTGTGTGCGCGTGCACATGTACGCCCGATTTTATAACTTGCGTGCGCTGAAGTTATAAAATCAAGGGTCGGTGAGCGCAAGGGGGCACACAATTGTGCACCTTGCGCACCCCAAGCGGTGCTGCCTTCCCCTGTTCCCTCCCAGGCTGCTCCGAAATTGGAGCGGCCTGTGAGGGAACTTCCCTTCCCCCTAACTTGACCTTCCCACCCCTTCCCCTAACCTTTCCTCTCCCTAGCCCTACTCTAACCCCCCAAAATTTCTATTCTACCTTTTGCGCCTGCTGGCAGGCTGCCAGCACACAATCCCTCGACACAGCGGCAATGGCTGCTGTGTTGCAGGCCTCTTGCCCCACCCATGCCCCGCCCCCCAGACCGCCCCTTTAGTAAAGTCCCAGGACTTACACGCATCCCGGGGCTTTGCGCGTGTCGCCAGGCCTTTTAAAAATAGGCCTGGCACACGTAAGACCGGTTACGAACGTAACCTTTTTAAAATCCGACCCTATGTGCGGGCGTCCATGTGTGCGTGCTACCCGGCAAGCACACAGGGATCCCTGATTTTATAACATACGCACACAGGTGCACGCATGTTATAGAATCAGGGGTCGTCGCGCGCAAGGGGGTGCACAATTGTGCACCCTGCGCGCGACGACGCCCCGCGGCCTTCATCCGTTCCCTCCCAGGCCGCTCCTATTTCAGAGCGGCCTGGGAGGGAACTTCCTAACCCCCTAAGCTAACCTCCCTTCTCCTTCCCCTCCCGCCCCCTAGCTCTATCATAACCCCCCAACCTTTATCTTTCCTCTTGCGCCTGCCGGCAGCCTGCCAGCATGCAATCCTCCGACACAGCAGCAAATGTCTGCTGTGCCTCTGGCACCACCCTGCCCCGCCCCTCCCCGCCCCTTTTTCGAGGCCCTGGCCCGGTGCGCATAACCCCACCTACGCGCATAAATCTTTTGACAATCTGGCCCTAAGTGTATGCTGTGCCTCTAGGGGCTGCTGGGATAAAGGAATGCTAGTGTTAACAGTAAAAGTTTCTGTTTTATTGTGCGTGGACAGTTACCCATGACATAGTGTCAGAAGTGGGATAGGTCTGAACTAGTGAAGATGCCAACATTCAACCCTTCAGAGAGCTTTTGCTTCAATAAGCCAATAGATTGTCCTGCATGGGAATAGCTCTTTGCACACTTTAGGATGACCCCAACATTGAATCCAGGTTTGTTCCTTGATTTCTGCAGTGGGCAGTGAAGCAGAAAACATTTATAACTCATTCACTTTACTGCAGAGGCAGAGAGAAATAATTCGGAATTGTAATGAAGATGTTGATGAGCCTTTCCTTCCAAAACGCATTATCATCCACAAACGTGCTTCTATCAGCAGGCTCAGAGGCCTGCATCTGAGTATCCATCAGATACTGCATCTGTGAGTCAAATACATCAGTGGCTGACTGGTTAATGGGATTTTTAGATACCGACTTATCCCATACCGATAACGCTTAAATGCAAGCAGATCTTACCATTGTAAAGGCAATATAGACAATTTGCCAGTCAGAGATGGTGAAAACCAAGCGCTAGAGCAAGAAGATGCCAAAAGCCTTGGAGAAATTAAAAAGAAAATACTCTCCTGCAGAAAAAAAGCACTGTCACACCACAATGCTGGAAAAGGTCCAAGCGGCAATGCCACAGATGTAGGAAAGACAAGCACAAGGAAAATGAACTGTGTGTCCAGCAAGGCATGACCAGTGCTGGAAGTACATGAAAACTGAGCACTGGCAAAGAATGTGGTAACTGGGCCAAACCAAGAAGCTTATATCCTAGCCAGTCAGGAAGATAGTTTCTAGGTTCAGGATCGTGCACAGATGACTCTGAGGCATCCCGGATGATACTGAATTTGTTGGTCTGTGGCAGCTCAGTGGCCTTTAAAATCAATTCAAGAGCAGATATAACAACAGTTTCAGAAGGCACTTACAAAGGTCTTGTCCAATGCTTTCCTCTCTAGACCCCAGAGTCATTTAAATGGCTGACCAACTCGTTGCCTACACCATCTGCAAAACGAATGGATTATAGCTTTCAAATTTTTTGTGGTGAAGGGGCAATTCAGTGGCAGTGTTTTGGGAAGCAGTGTGGCCTTGAAGATGGGGCTCATAAAAAGACTGGAAGTTGTTGTGGGTCTTCTGTGTAAGAATCCAGTAGAAATCTTACTGAAAGACACTAGTGGTATTCTGTGCAGTCAGTACAATGCATAGACTCCCAATCCCACTGCCTCCAAAGGTGCGGAAACGGAAAGAGTTGAAAAGGATGAAACAAAATAGAATTATTGAAAAAATTACAGAACCTGCATGGTGTGCTCTCAAGGTACCAGTTCTGATGAATAATGGACAAGTTCGACTTTGTCCCTACCTACAAGTTACCATTTTACAACTGACAGAAGCCAAAGTGGTAGATACTGCAAGTAAGTGCATGCTTTGCCCCTAGGGGGTGCTGGGAGAAAGAAAGCAAGGCATTACTGGCAAAAGCTGGCAGAGCCAATTTGTGAGGAATATTGGGGTTAATGGTAAAAATTTCTGTTTTACTCAGTCACTTCCAATCTCTTCTCTGCGTGAATGATTGATGCCCCTGGCAGGATGAACAGTTTGTGAAAGAATTTAACCAGGCACCTAAGTAGGCACAAGTTAGATTTCCCTGGGACAAGACTGTCCCCCTTCATAGTAGCTACAGGTATCCATGGGCTTTCACAAGAAATCTACTTTTAGCTGGACTAAGGGTCCATTTTTAGCTACTGTGTGGCTTGGCTAGTTAGCAGGTTGCACCGGTGAATATAACTGCTATCTTAAAGTTAGCCAGTTATGTCTAACTGGCTAAGTTTAAGACAGCCCTATGGTCCAACCAGATTTATTTGTATAGGTTAAGCAGCTAACTCTGCTTCACCCAGAAATGCTTCCTACCTGCCCCTGGAACGTCTCTAACATGTGCACCTACATATCGAGTTATGTGCCTAGAATTTATTCAAATGTGGTGATGAATATTGCCAGGTAGCCATTTAGATGGATAATGTTTCAGTAATCCAGCTAAATAGCTTCTGAATATCAATCTCAGAGTGGCCAATTACCTGAAAAGGAGGACAAAATGCAGAGCAAAAATTTTCACTGTATTTGCATATATAATTAGCAGAAATGAATTTGTATACAGAAATGTATTTACTTAGATGTGACATTACAAATTATTGCTATTATCTAAATAGAAATACAACTCACCATATTGTTGAAATAACTTGGCCACCTGTTTAGTCTCCGATCCAGATGCTAACACACACACACATTCTCTCTCTGATACACACACTTTGACACACACATACTCTCTCTCTCTGACATGCACTCACTTTGACACACACACACACACACACACACACATTTTCTCTCTCACATATATACAGTTCTCTCTGATACATACTCTGATGCACGTACACATTCATTCTCTGACACATTACACAAACACACTCACACAAACTCATTCTCTCTAATTCACACACACACACACACTCTTCTGCTGTTGTGCTATTGCTCATGTACTCAGTCAGCAAGTGTTTCTACCCCCTTTCCCAACCCAGCAGGCAGATTCAGATATCTTTATTGGGATGCAGCATCAACATAAAGTTATTGCACTGATTGCCAGTCCTTCCCCAACCTGCAGCAGCCACCTTCCCTCTCTCTCCCAGGTAGGTACCCCCACTCTCCCACACATTCATTGGCTTTGCCCACAGTGGGCCTGCAGCCACTGTGTGAGCTGAAGCTGGATGCATGCATGTGGACGCTGCTGCATGTCTTTGCAGATGGAATGATGGAGTCCCCCTCCCTCTCCATTGCTTCTAGGGGCACCGGAGTTTCCTGACTCACCCTCTCCCTGCTTGAGACTAAGCTTAGCTTTCGCTTTCACCACCCACAACACTTTGCCGATTCCCGGCTCTTCCCACACATTGCTGCTGTCTGCTGTGCCAGTGAGATGTGAGATTTGTTTTCTTTTTGTCGGGCAAGGGGCGGAGAGGCCAGACTCCTGCACAGGGTAGAGAATAGAGGACTGTCCAGCACAAATCTGGACACCTATTAAAAAGAGGCTTTCCCAATGTGTGCTTAGGCTGACAGAATAAACGGCATGCATCTACAAATACATTTTCAAATGTGAATGTGGTGTTTTGTCCCATTCCATGAAATGGGCAGTTTTGTGCCTGTAGATCTTGTAGGTAATTTTCCACGGGAAAATACCTGCCTAGTTTTTCTCTGAAAATTGGTTACAAGGTCTGCACGTGCAAAACTGCCCACATACTTGGCAGCAACACAGGCTACCAGATGTTGCCCCATCATGATCACTGCACAACGGCACGCAATTTTCAACAGATTTTAGTAAGGTTATGGCTAAAAAAATGCCATTCACTAGTGTCCCAATCTTTCAGTCTGGCAGGGTCTTACCCTAATGGCTAATTTTTAAAGCATCTGATATCACTAAGTGGAAATATTGAAAAAAAGTCATTAAAGGAAGAAAGGGGAAATGGAATATGTCAAGCAGATGCTGTTCCTTCTTATTCTTTTCAAAGAAAGGATGAACTTTCTTCTGTATTAAGCAATCAGAAAGTCTTGCTCGTTTTTCTATTTTTGCACTATGCGCGTTCCTTTGTTAGCTAATTGCACATTACTAATGATGACACATTTTCAAACACAAAATATTCAGCTTAGCTCAGCCAAGCATGCACATGAACAGAAAGGTCACATGAGGAAGACATCTGAGGACACTGAGACACAAGACCATATCATTTTGCATTGTACCTTTGAGGTACATGGGTTCTTGTTGCACTTTGATGTGCACAAAAGGTCATGAACCGACCATATGTCAGTATTTGCATTTTCTGCATACGGACAATGAGACGTCAAACATCAGTAGAATAATTGGTGTTACAGGTTATGTTCTGCCTACTGTTCTTAAACTTGCCTGTACTTGCCACAACTAAGACTTATCAACATAAACTTTAGGCAGGTCAAAGTCCTAGACACCATCTAAATCCAACTACTATACTCTTAGTTCCCCCAAATTTCTTTAAGAATCTGCTGCTGCTGCTGCTGCTGACAGGCTAAAGTTTTGAAAAAAATGTGATTAGGTGCCCAACTTTCAGCCTTAAGTGCATAAATCAGCAGTGAAAAAGCTGGCTGTGTGGCAAGCTGCTTATTCCTTGCATTGACTAGGTTAGTGGGACATGGTGGTGGTGGCAGGCACCATAAGGAAAGGCCACAGGGACCTGAAGGCCAGACGTTCAGGTAGCAGGCGTGCTGATGCTGGTTGCCATTGGAGTATTATATCTGGTGGTTGGGCATGGGAGGGGGCAGGATAGCGTGAAGAAGTGGATTTTGCATCCTCAGCTATAATGGAGGAAGATGACAAAAACTGTCTTGGATAAGACATTATATCATACAGATGATTATGCTCTATGGCTGACAGCTGAGATGTTTTTCATTGATTTATTTACAAAAATTTATATTCCGCACAATCCTAAGAATTTTAGTTCAAGGAGGATCACAGATAACATTAATAATAAATAACAGAAAAAACAATCATGAAAAAAATACAAAAATATACATTCATTAAACAAAATAAATCTAAAAAAAATGATCATGTATAGTCCTCATTAAAATAAAAAGCTTTAACTTTCTTTCTAAAAGGTTTAATATCTTGTACCTCTTGCAAATCTACTAGAAGTATATCCATAAAACTGGCCCTGCAGAGGAAAAAGCCCAGGCACATGAAACTTGCAATTTCAGCTGATGAAAGAGGATGTTACAAGCAGCTGAGTTCCGAGTAGGAACATACAGTCTCAGAACAGCACCCCAATTACAGGGGTTGTCTCCAATCAGTAACTTATGCATAATTATGCGTAACGTAAACTGTGCATGCCATCTAACAGGAAGCCAATGGAGGTTAACCAAAGTGGGTGTGTTCTGCTCACGCAAATTAATTCCCATTAACATTCGCACTGCAGCATTTTGAACTAACTGCAGTGCTCGTGTGCTTTAGGTAAACCCACATACATGGTATTGCAGTAATCCAATTGACCATATAACATGACCTGTAATACTGAACAATAGGGATGTAAATCGTTTTTGAACGATTAAAATTATCGTCAGATAATTTTAAAATCGTCCTAAATCGTTAGAATGCATGATACAATACAAATGCCCCTGATTTATCGTCAGGGGGCATTTGTATTGTATGCCCCCTTCCGGGTTCACAGTGATTTTGTTCAGTTCGTCTGACTCATCACCCCTGAAAACCATCTCTGGAAATGGTGGTATCTCTCCAACATCCTCATTAGTAAAAACGGAAGCAAAGAATTCATTTAGTCATTCTGCAATGGCCTTATCTTCCCTAAGAGCCCCTTTAACCCCTCGGTCATCTAATGGTCCAACCAACTCCTTTCTTGCTTCGGATATATTTTAAAAAGTTTTTATCATGAGTTTTTGCCTCTATGGCCAACTTCATTTCAAATTCTCTCTTCGCCTGTCTTATCAATGTTTTACACTTAACTTGATAATGCTTATGTCTTATCCTATTTTCTTCAGATGGATCCTTCTTCCAGTTTTTGAAGGATGGTTTTTTTGGCTAAAATAGCCTCTTTCACCTCACTTTTTAACCATGACGGTAATCGTTTTGCCTTCCTTCCACCTTTCTTAATGTGTGGAATACATATGGACTGCGCCTCTAGGATTGTATTTTTAAACAATGTCCATGCCTGTTGAACCCTTTTAACCTTTGCAGCTGCATCTTTCAGTTTTTTTCTAACTATTTTCCTCATTTTATCAAAGTTTCCCTTTTGAAAGTTTAGTTTTAGAGCTACAGATTTATTTATTGTCCCCCTTCCAGTTATTAGTTTAAATTTGATCATGTTATGATCATTGTTGCCAAGTGGCCCCACCACCGTTACCTCTCTCACCAAATCCTGTGCTCCACTAAGAATTAAATCTAAAATATCTCCCTCTCTTGTTGGTTCCTGAACCAATTGCTCCATGAAGCAGTCATTTATTACATCCAGGAACTTTATGTCTCTAGCAAGTCCTGATGTTACATTTATCCAGTCAATATTGGGGTAATTGAAATCTCCCATTATTATTGCACTGCCAAATTTGTTAGCTTCCCTGATTTCTCTTAGCATTTCATCATCTGTCTGACCATTTTATCCAGGTGGATGGTAGATACTCCTATCACTATTACCCAACACACATGGGATTTCTACCCATATAGATTCTACTGAGCATTTAGTCTCTTGTATTTATTTATTTATTTGTTCAGTTTTATATACCGTCATTCAGTTTAGCCATCATAACGGTTTACAAGATTCAAACAGAAAACCAATAAATTATACATAGTTGATCATCTCAAAAACAACAGTGGGAGGGATGGAGGGATCGAGGAGAGGTCAGGGAGGAAAGGAAGAAATGGAGAGACAGGGAAGGTGGATGGTAACGGTATTGGGATTTATTCATCTTAGAGGTAGATTCTTAGTGTTATTTCTTATAAGTTCAAATTGGTATGACTATGGATGACGCCGGTTGTTGTTTCTGTTCCTTTCTTGCGTGGATTTGGTTGGTGGTATTGATTGTAGTTAGATTGTTGATTTAACTGATCATTAATGTAGACTTTGTGGAAGAGCAAAGTTTTTAGATCTTTCTTGAATGTTTTGATGTTAGTTTGTGTTCTCAAATCAGGTGGTATGGAGTTGTATGATCTTTATCCTGTTGGACTCTATACCCTCCTGGACATAAAGTGCCACGCCCCCACCAAGTTGATCCTCCCTATCATTGCAATATAATTTGTACCCTGATATAGCACTATCCCATTGGTTATCCTCCTTCCACCAAGTCTCTATGATGCCAATTATGTCAATCTCATCATTTGCTGCTATACACTCTAACTCTCCCATCTTACTTCTTAGACTTCTGGCATTGGCATACAGACATTTCAAAGTGTGTTTTTTGTTTGTATTAACAAACTGCTTTTCAGTTGTTAGGGATAATTTGGAAATCATTAGCTTCAGTGATTTTTTACATATAGGCACATGGACTACGTTTGCTTTTATTGGAACCTCACTGTTGGGATGCCCTAACTGTCCTGTTTCATTAGTATCCTTCAAGGATACATTTCTCTGAACCATGCACTGCTGAGTGACTGTCGGCTTTCCCCTTGTTCTAGTTTAAAAGCTGCTCTATCTCCTTTTTGAAAGTTAGTGCCAGCAGATTGGTTCCACTCTGGTTAAGGTGCCTGCCATTGACCACAGCCTGCCATTTGACCTTGCCTGAACTCTGCCTGCCACTGACAACTGCCTGTCACTAACACTGCCTGACCACCGACCACATCTGAATGCTGCCTGCCTTGATTGCAGCCCACCTCTGGCTTGCTTATACTCAGCCTGCCTCAGACCCTGGCCTGAGACCCGACTATCTCTTCGGACATCCAGCTCATCAGCAGAGACCCCTGCCTAAGATCTGCCAGCCCCAGCACCCAAGGGTTCAACCTAAGGGGAATAAGGGCTGGAATAGGTGAATTTCCAGTTGGGCCTCTGTCACAGCCAGCTCCGCCAGTTGATGGTGGGGACATGCAGGGCTCCTCTCTGCAGTTTGCACCAACTCCACCTCAACCCAAGGGTCCATGCCCACAACAGATTGCCAAAACCATGGACTCAGCGGATGCCACCGCTCTACAGGCCATTCTGGGTCTTCAGAAGAGTAAGTTGCTTCTGCGTGTTCCTGGTCTTCATTCCTGTTGTCCTGGTCTTCTTTCCCATGGTCCTGATCTTCATCTTTGTTTTGTGGTCAGCCTTCAGTTCTTCTTCAGTTCCTTGTCTTGTGGTCAGTCTTCAGTTCGTCTGTGTCTTCTGTGTTATCGTCTGCCCACCTATGCTGTTCCTCTCCTCCCTACTTGCCTATCCATCCCGTTTTCCGCAGATGAATCTCTGGTTCTGACTTTGGCCTGACTGACATTCAACCTTGCCTGAATTCTGCTTTCCATTAACTCAGCATGACTCTTGACCTTGCCTGAACTCTGCCTGTCACTGACCATTGCCTGACCACCAGTCACGTCCAAATGCTACCTGCCATTACCACTGCCTGCTGTGACTGCTGCCTGCCTCTGACTACACCCGTACTCAGCCTGCCTCGGACCTTGGCCTGTGACCCATCATCTTTTCAGACATCCAGCTTGTCAGCAGAGGCCCCCACCTAAGACCTGCAGGCCCCAGCACCCGAGGGCTCAACCTAAGTGGAATGAGGGCTGGTAGCTCCAGCTGGGCCTCTGCCACAGTCAGCTCTGCCAGACAATGGTGGAGACCTGCAGGGCTCTCTCCCTGCAGGTTGTGTCAACGCCACCTCGGCCGAAGAGTCCACATCCGCAACAAAGCCCAGCATCTGGTTTCCAACAGTGGTCAATCCAAGTTATATGTACCTTACAAGTACCCAAACATTGCTCATCTAAAACCTGAAATTCATCCTACAAATCACCTAGAACACATTTCTCAATTGTTTTCCCAAGATTGTTAAGTTGGAGATGGGTATGTAGTTGAAAGATTGGTCTGATGGTAATGCTCAATTTTTTATAGAGGTCTAATATTACCTCTTTCAACTGACTAGGTAAACTGCCCTCTAACAATTTTACAATCAAATTTTATTAACCCATAAGAATGATCCTTTCGTGCTATTACAAAAGGACAGTGATCTAATGCACAGTAATCTAACTCACCTATCAGAGAATTGATCTACTAAGCGAGACACCTAGCTTCAGTTGAAGAACCTACATCAGGTTCTAAAGCAACACTTCCAAACTGTGATTGAATCTGAAACACTTAATTTTGAAAACAATCAGCTAAAGTGCTACTACTTCGATACAAATCAACATGTGTGACAGTCTTGGATGTCAAACACTTAACTACCGCAACAAGCTCACGAGGTCAACCTAATGACATCTCTGTTCTAGATGTCAATAGTCTTGTTTCCTCACAAACAATTCTTTCCATATTTTAACTTAGTTCTATATTGCTCTTTCCAAATGCTATCATCATTCTTTCTCCATTTTTATTCCATTTTTCTTAACTCTTGTCCTCTGTACAACAAGCAGTTTGGAAAACCAAGCTGCTTGTTTACATGTGGAGTTAACTTCTTTTACTTGAGGTGGGCATAATGATTGAATTATAGACTTCAGATAAAGAAAAAGTCATTAAATGGACCTGATCTCTAACAGATAAATTAACATCCCCATCACAATTATACATTGATTTTACCTTAGGAAGCCATTTTTGGCTAAAACTTTCCAGGTTTATTGGAGTTCTGCAAATTTTAGTGGCAGCATGTAGACATCCAGAACTAGGCCCTGAATCATGTAAATGAAAAAGAAAATTAAGTCATGATTTGCCCATAAATATTTCAGGATGTTATTCAATATAACAGCCTTGACCCATTTTTATGTGACAAAATAAATCGAAAACATGTCCAGCCTTGTGTGTAGCAGATTGAATCGGCTGATTCACATTTATATAAGACATCAGAGCCAACAATTCTTTAGCATAAGGTGCAACTAAATCTTCTGCATGGAGATTAAAATCTCCAATTATTAGTACTCAATTGTATTTTAGATATAAATTCATCAAGTACTCAACCATATGTGATACATCAAACATATTAAACCCAGGGGGGCCAGTAAATCAAATTTATTATCCAAAAGCAAACTTTAATAGTAATGGCTTCAGCATTAGAAGCCATCCGCTTAATCATAAAAACATCTCAATATATTATTAATAGCCCCCCACCCCATGCTTTTCAATGTGAGGTCGATGCGAACAGTTAAACCCCTTAGGACAAATCTGCTTAATAATAACATCATCATGATTTCTTAACCAAGACTCAGTCATAAGAAGAAAAATCTAAATTATGCTGCAATATTAAATTGTTTAAATACTGCTTTTTTAATTTTTTTTTTTTTTACTGAATGGGCATTAATATATCCTATTTGAAATTTATACTGGAAAGGGGAGCTACCTGAAAAGCTATTATTATTAAAAGCATATGTCCCAATGGGTATGAGCACGAGCTCCCTCTCATTAACAATTCTTTGTTTTCACAACCCAGCATAATCTTCCTTTACCAGTAATCACAGTGACAGGTGAAGACATAGGCCTGTACCATGACCAGCCCCAGATTATGACTAAAATTAACAACATCTTAATTTGTAAGACTACAGAGAGAGCTCACTAGTCATGACAATCCACAGTTACAGGAAAACGTAAAACTAAATCAAAACAGACAGTGTCCCTGGCCCTAAAGCCAAGCCCTTAGGCTACGGCCCGCCTGTGGTGATCAAGTTACCTTGCGATGATGTCAGAAGCAGAGCGTGGGCCTTCTTACCCTCAGCGGCGGATCCGGGGGTCAGTCTCCAGGGCACGGCAGGCACCTTTAGCAGTGCAGGTCAGTGCTCCAGTAAGAGCAGAGCTAAAGGTACAATACTCTTGGTTATGGGGAGTGTCACTTTCAAACAGCTGTAGAGTAGAAGCAGGAATGCTTGGCAGACTGGATGGATGAGCTGGTCTTCTCTTGCCATTATCTACTACATTACTATATATATATATAATATATAATATATATATATATACTGCATTTGGCAAACCAGAATGAGGCAATCCACTTCATTCATTAAGAAAGCAATTTTCATACAACTGTGGAGCGACTGCAAGCTTATTTTCAAAGGGAAACTCCTTGTGAAGTTTCCCTTAGCATCTGTTCCCTCCAGGTACTTTTTTTAAAGTACTCAGCAGATAATATGCATGAAAATTTGAAAATGAATTCTCAGCATGTACTTTCATTCTCCCAACCTGCTCCCTCCCCTGTTTTATGTATGTAAAAAAAAAAATGTGTGCCGTGGCGAGCCCGCACTTTTTCACGGACTGAAGAGAGGCGTGGCAATGTTCAAAATGCGTTTTTGTGTAGGGAAGCCTGTATTTAGCCATGTAAAAAGCTTCGAAGATTGCCCCCTAAATGTCAAAAAGAAGTGGGCCAGTTGATCTTGTCCATTCAGTTCATTGTGAAAGCCAGTGGTAATCTTTGCTTCTGAAAAAGAAACGTGCACATTCTTCATGGCTGGGTCCATTCACACCTCTCGAAGAGCGTCTACTTGTCAGAAGCTACGGAGTCCATTCACCAACCTTGTCAAGACAAACTGAGGCGACGGACTTCATTCACAACACGTTGAAAACAATAGGAGTAGAGAGCCCTGATGACAAGTTAAAAATGTAATTAATTACTAGAAAACCATCCAATCAATTTCTGCATTTAACCCATGGAGGCCACTCCAGGAGGATTTTAATAATCCATTCCTGATTCCACTGCTAGAGTACCTCATCACAGTCACCGACACGTTAGGAAAAATAAATCTGATTGATGGCTCTGAATTTCAGATCGTCAAAACAATGTTCTTTCTTTAAACAGTGGGTTGTAAGAGGGCACAGAGTCTTCTGTTACATAAGCAGCTGTGATGTTCTATCAAGCAAATTCGGAGTGTACTCTTGGTTTTACCAATATAAATGAGATTGAAAGGCCACTGAATAGCATTCATGACATGATATGTTGCAATTGCTAAAGAAAAATAGTAATATTTTCACCTACTGGAACAGAAAAAAAAAATGTCCATTGGATGATTACAGGCAAATAGATCAGTTCCTGCACTGATAACGACCTGCAACTTAGAATTCAGACCTCCTGCTCTGGAACAATAGCATAATCCTTCACATATAAAAACTGAATTACTTCTCTGTGATATGTCCCAGCATTCTTGTGGCCATTAAAGTGGTATCACAGGAACATATATAGAAGGGGTGAGGGTTTTCCCCCCATAGAGTGTAATAGAGAATATTCCAGAAAAGGGAGGTTCCAAGGGAGTAGTGGTCATTTAGGAGTGGCAGGAGGGTCCATCCTTTAAAGGATGGGTCAGTAAGAAGGGGTCTATATATATGTGCCTCACAGAGACACTAGGGGAGCTGGAGAGAGGCAGCAAGGAGCTACTTATTCTCTGAGCTCAAGGATAGGAGAGGGCATGTAACTTGCCAGAGTTTGTCTCACATTTTCATCTGTTTAGAAGGGAATTCCATGAGGAGTTCCAGATGAAGGACTCTGAAGGTTGCTTTTACTAAATTCCTTTCGAAAATGAGACTTGCTGCTCTGGAGTGGCCAGTGCAAAGGTATTGGGCCTCCTAAGTGAACCATAATGCCTTGTGATCCCTCACAGCCCTCTCTACACACAATTAAAAATTATGCCTTTATAATCACAGATTTTACATGAAAAAGAGTATTATTCAAAGTAAAGCTTTCTGATGTAAAATATCACAACAACCTGTATATTACTTCTCAATATGTATCTAGTTTTGTCTCAAATGACATCCTGATTTCAGTCTCGCCTTACTTATCAATATGTATATAGTTACTTATCAATATGTATATAGTTTTGTTTTACATATGTTAACTCTATATGCTACCAATTGTTCCATATAAATGTTATTCTACATTATTTAATCACAATGTTCTATGTAAACCGATATGATGTGCAAACGGTTATCGGTATATAAAAGCCTTTAAATAAAAATAAATAAATAAATATTTACGTGCACGCTGTGATGCCAACCAGAAAACTCTGTAGCAAAGCAAAAAGACACTTGGAACCCATATAGTGTTAGCCCTATTGTAATTGAAGTTGGGTGTGAGCTTGGCCCTCAGAAAGCCAGGAATAAACTGAATTACTATTATAATATTATCAAAAAAGCACTAACTGCCAACACCCACACAATAACAACCCTACCTATGAAAAGGCAAATATTATACCAGGCTCTAAAACACCAGTTCATCTCCTGTTAGGAAAACAGAAAAAGTCAGGCTGCAATAGATCCCTACACAGAAGCTATATGCTGGCAGAATACTTCACCTCATACCTGTGAACACAGACAGATCCTCATCACATGCAGAATAAAGAAATTATAATGTATAAATAGAAACATGCAGACAAAAACTGAACTGGAAACCACAAGAAGCCAGACTCTGTATGCAGCGCAACAATGGACAAACAGAAACATCACTATCCTGGTGGGTCCAGTAAAGGACTTGTTCAATAGATCATTGGAGTTGGAAATGGGATTGGAAAAGCATAGTTGTAGTGTGGTACCTCTTGACAAAAAATGGTAACAAGTGGTAAACAGAATTTACTCTGAGTACAGAAAGGTAATTAGTGAATAAACAAGTTAGACTGTATTTTTAAATAGTCAGTCAATAAGGCAGCTAGAAAGCAGTAGGTAGTGTGTTTATTTTAAAAAGTCTGTAAGGCAGCTAGTTAGTAGAACTGAGTGTTTGTATTAAAAAAAAACCTACAAAAAAAAAGTATCCAGGAGCAGTGTATACCAAGTATAAAGGTTGAAAAGTTCAGTCCAGTTACTCACCTTTGAAAAGTGTTGAGGTAGTGTGACTTGGTTTGAATAGGTACTAACATTTGTTAATCAAGAGAGCAGTGAGTCGCTCTGGCTGACTAACTGAAGTTAGACTGTTTGTATTTCCCAACCCTCCCACCCCTCGCCCACCCACGCCTAGCTCATTCTTTAATTTATAGGTAGGTGCCACTTTCATAAAAAAAACCCCAACAACAACAACAAAAACTTTATTGAGAATTTGATCAGACCACAGAAGGCCACTACCAGACATAGTGGGGTAGATTTTCAAAAAACGCGAATAGGCGTACTTTTGCTGGCGCATCAGGCGCAAGCAAAAGTACGCTGGATTTTAGTAGATACGCGCGGAGCCGCGCATATCCACTAAAATCCTGGATCGGCGCGCGCAAGGCTATGAATTCTGTATAGCTGGCGCGCGCCGAGCCGCGCAGCCTACCCCTGTTCCCTCCAAGGCCGCTCCGAAATCGGAGCGGCCTTGGAGGGAATCCTCTAACGCCCTCCCCTCACCTTCCTCTACCTAACCCACCCGCCCGGCCCTGTCTACACCCCCCCCTTACCTTTCTCCGGGGATTTACGCCTCCCGGAGGGAGAAGTAAATCCCCGCGCGCCAGCGGGCCTCCTGCGCGCCGGGCCGCGACCTGGGGGCGGGTACGGAGGGCGCGGCCACGCCCCCGGACCGCCCCGGGCCGTAACCACGCCCCCGTACCCGCCCCCAAAACGCTGCCGACACGCCCCCAAAACGCCGCGACGACCGGGCCCGCCCCCGACACGCCCCCGACACGCCCCCCTTGGAGAACCCCGGGACTTACGCGAGTCCCGGGGCTCTGCGTGCGCCGGTAGGCCTATGTAAAATAGGCTCACCGGCGAGCAGGGTTAATTAGACACATTCCTACTCCCATAGCAACCTAAAACTTAACTAGGAACTGATTAAAATTGAGATGAAGGCAGCAGTCTAGCAGCAAGAGGGGGGCTTCCCAGTCTTTTGCATCGAGTGTCACATGTATGAATTTTTACCCACCGGTGAGAAGTTGTACATGTGCATGCGATGCAAAGAACTCCTGGCTCTCAGAGAACGAGTCCAATCTCTGGAGGCTAGAGTGGCTGACCTAGAAGAGCTGAGGCAGACAGAGAGGTATATAGATGAGACCTTCAGGGACATAGTAGCCAACTCCCAACTTCAGACTGGCAGCCCTGGTGCTGCCTTGGAGGAAGAAGGTCTCGTGATTGGAGAGCATCAACCTGGTGTAGCAGGAAAGGATCCCGTAGCAAGGACCTGCTCTCCAGGTGATGCACTATCCTTTCGTACCGAGGATATCTCCCCAAGGCCTACTGCCCAGGAGAGAAGGGTTAGGTCGGCCGTCATAGTTGGTGATTCGATTATTAGGAATGTAGACAGCTGGGTGGCTGGTGGGCATGAGGATCGCCTGGTAACATGCCTACCTGGTGCGAAGGTGGCGGACCTCACGCATCACCTAGATAGGATTTTAGACAGTGCTGGGGAGGATCCGGCTGTTGTGGTACATGTGGGCACCAACGACATAGGAAAATGTGGGAGGGAGGTTCTGGAAGCCAAATTTAGACTCTTAGGTAGAAAACTTAAATCCAGAACCTCCAGGGTAGCATTCTCTGAAATGCTCCCTGTTCCACAAGCAGGTCACCAGAGGCAGGCAGAGCTCCAGAGTCTCAATGCGTGGATGAGACGATGGTGCAAGGAAGAAGGATTCAGTTTTGTTAGGAACTGGGGAACCTTTTGGGGAAGGGGGAGTCTCTTCCGAAGGGATGGGCTCCACCTTAACCAGGGTGGAATCAGACTGCTGGCGCTAACCTTTACAAAGGAGATAGAGCAGCTTTTAAACTAGAACAAAGGGGAAAGCCAACAGTCGCTCAACAGCGCATGGTTCGGAGAGAGGTATCTTCAAAGGATACTAATGATGTATTAGAATTAGGGCATCCCTACAGTGAGGTTCCAATAATAAGAAAAGTAGTCCAAGTGCCTGTAACTAAAAACTCACCTGAGTTAAAAAATTCTAACTTATCCCTATTAATTAAAAAGCAGAATGAAAATACAAACAAAAAACAAACTTTGAAATGTTTGTATGCTAATGCCAGAAGTCTAAGAAGTAAGATAGGAGAATTAGAATGTATAGCAGTGAATGATGACATAGACTTAATTGGCATCTCAGAGACATGGTGGAAATAGGATAACCAATAGGACAGTGCTATACCGGGGTACAAATTATATCGCAATGACAGAGAGGAGCACCCAGGAGGCGGTGTGGCGCTTTATGTCCGGGATGGCATAGAATCCAACAGGATAAACATCCTGCATGAGACTAAATGCACAATTGAATCTTTATGGGTAGAAATCCCTTGTGTACCGGGGAAGTCTATAGTGATAGGAGTATACTACCGTCCACCTGGTCAAGATGGTGAGACTGACAGTGAAATGCTAAGAGAAATTAGGGAAGCTAACCAAATTGGTAGTGCGGTAATAACAGGGAGACTTCAATTACCCCAATATTGACTGGGTAAATATATCATCGGGACACGCTACAGAGACAAAGTTCCTGGATGGAATAAATGATAGCTTTATGGAGCAGTTGGTTCAGGAACCTATGAGAGAGGGAGCAATTTTAGATCTAATTCTCAGTGGAGCACAGGACTTGGTGAGAGAGGTAACGGTGGTGGGGCCGCTTGGCAATAGTGATCATAATATGATCAGATTTGAATTAATGACTGGAAGGGGGACAGTAAGCAAATCCACGGCTCTTGTGCTAAACTTTCAAAAGGGAAACTTTGATAAAATGAGAAAAATTGTTAGAAAAAAACTGAAAGGAGCAGCTACAAAAGTAAAAAATATCCAAGAGGCGTGGTCATTGTTAAAAAGTACCATCCTAGAAGCACAATCCAGATGTATTCCACACATTAAGAAAGGTGGAAAGCAGGCAAAACGATTACCGGCATGGTTAAAAGGGGAGGTGAAAGAAGCTATTTTAGCCAAAAGATCTTCATTCAAAAATTGGAAGAAGGATCCAACAGAAGAAAATAGGATAATGCATAAACGTTGGCAAGTTAAATGTAAGACATTGATAAGACAGGCTAAGAGAGAATTTGAAAAGAAGTTGGCCGTAGAGGCAAAAACTCACAGTAAAAATTTTTTAAAATATATCTGAAGCAGAAAGCCTGTGAGGGAGTCAGTTGGACCGTTAGATGATCGAGGGGTTAAAGGGGCACTTAGAGAAGATAAGGCCATCGCGGAAAGATTAAATGATTTCTTTTCTTCAGTGTTTACTGAAGAGGAAGTTGGGGAGGTACCCATACTGGAGAAGGTTTTCATGGGAAATGATTCAGATGGACTGAACCAAATCACGGTGAACCTAGAAGATGTGGTAGAGCTAATTGATAAACTGAAGAGTATTAAATCACCTGGGCCGGATGGTATACACCCCAAAGTTCTGAAAGAACTAAAAAAATGAAATTTCAGACCTATTAGTAAAAATTTGTAAACTTTCATTAAAATCATCCATTGTACGTGAAGACTGGAGGATAGCTAATGTAACTCCAATATTTAAAAAGGGCTCCAGGGGAGATCCGGGAAATTACAGACCGATTAGCCTGACTTCAGTGCCAGGAAAAATAGTGGAACGTGTTCTAAACATCAAAATCACAGAACATATAGAAAGACATGGTTTAATGGAACAAAGTCAGCATGGCTTTACCCAAGGCAAGTCTTGCCTTTCAAATCTGCTTCACTTTTTTGAAGGAGTTAATAAACATGTGGATAAAGGTGAACTGGTAGATGTAGTGTACTTGGATTTTCAGAAGGCATTTGACAAAGTTCCTCATGAGAGGCTTCTAGGAAAAGTAAAAAGTCATGGGATAGGTGGCGATGTCCTTTCGTGAATTACAAACTGGCTAAAAGACAGGAAACAGAGAGTAGGATTAAATGGACAATTTTCTCAGTGGAAGGGAGTGGGCAGTGGAGTGCCTCAGGGATCTGTACTGGGACCCTTACTTTTCAATATATTTATAAATGATCTGGAAAGAAATACGACGAGTGCGATAATCAAATTTGCAGATGATACAAAATTGTTCAGAGTAGTTAAATCACAAGCAGATTGTGATAAATTGCAGGAAGACCTTGTGAGGCTGGAAAATTGGGCATCTAAATGGCAAAAGAAATTTAATGTGGACAAGTGCAAGGTGATGCATATAGGGAAAAATAATCCATGCTATAGTTACACAATGTTAGGTTCCATATTAGGTGCTACTACCCAAGAAAGAGATCTAGGCGTCATAGTGGATAACACATTGAAATAGTCGGTTCAGTGTGCTGCGGCAGTCAAAAAAGCAAACAGAATGTTGGGAATTATTAGAAACGGAATGATGAATAAAACGGAAAATGTCATAATGCCTCTGTATCGCTCCATGGTGAGACCGCACCTTGAATATTGTGTACAATTCTGGTCGCCGCATCTCAAAAAAGATATAATTGCGATGGAGAAGGTACAGAGAAGGGCTACCAAAATGATAAAGGGAATGGAACAGCTCCCCTATGAGGAAAGCCTAAAGAGGTTAGGACTTTTCAGCTTGGAGAAGAGACGGCTGAGGGGGGATATGATAGAGGTGTTTAAAATCATGAGAGGTCTAGAACGGGTAGACGTGAATTGGTTTTTTACTCTTTCTGATAATAGAAAGACTAGGGGGCACTCCATGAAGTTAGCATGTGGCACATTTAAAACTAATCGGAGAAAGTTCTTTTTCACTCAACGCACAATTAAACTCTGGAATTTGTTGCCAGAGGATGTGGTTAGTGCAGTTAGTATAACTGTGTTTAAAAAAGGATTGGATAAGTTCTTGGACGAGAAGTCCATTACCTGCTATTAATTAAGTTGACTTATATAATAATCACTGCTATTATTAGCAACGGTAACATGGACTAGACTTAGTTTTTGGGTACTTGCCAGGTTCTTATGGCCTGGATTGGCCACTGTTGGAAACAGGATGCTGGGCTTGATGGACCCTTGGTCTGACCCAGTATGGCATATTCTTATGTTCTTAAGTGCCTCGGGGATCGATTGTGAGGTTAGTTTTGTTCAATATCTTTGTGAGCAATATTGCAGAAGCGTTAGAAGGAAAAATTGTCTTTTTGCAGAAGACACTAAGATCTGAAACACAGAGGACACACCTGAGGGATTAGACAGAATGCAATTGACCTAAGAATGCTTGAGGTGGGATAAAAAGTTTGGCAAAAAAGATTCAATGGATAAAGTGCTGAGAAACACATTTGGGGTGCAGAAATCCAAAGGAGGGATGGGGGATTGGGGGGTGAGGAATGCTGATGTGCACTGACTAGGAGAGAGACCTCGGGGTGACAGTGTCTGATGATCTCAAGGTGGTGAAACAGTGTGTGACCAGCCAGAGGAATGCTAGGCTGCATACAGAGAGGCATAACCAGAGGAAAGAAAGGAGGTGATAATATCCCTGTAGAGGTCATTGCTGAGGCCTTAAGAAGTCATTTAAATACCTGAAAAATATTAACACACAAACCTTTTTTCAATGAAAGTTAGCTGTGAAACTAGGGGTCACAGTAAAAGCTACAAGGAGGTAGACTCAAGAACAACAACAGAAAATATTTTTTCATGGAAAGGGTGATGGATGCATGGAGCACTTTTCCAGAGGAGGTGGAGCAAAGCAGAAAGAAAACACGGGGGTAACCTGCATGGAGCAGTGGTTATAACCCTAAATACAAGGCACAGGGGTAACCTGCATGGAGCAGGTTACCCCTGTGCCTTGCCCTGGAGCAGGCAACCCTTAACTTGTTGCTGGGCAGCCTGGATGGACCATTTCTGTCTTTTTCTCTCATCATTTACTATTTTCCTATGTAACTATGGGGGACATTCTCTAAAGGGATCGCACGCGATACCTAAATGGGGGCGGAGTCAGCCCCAGAAGAGGAGGAGTCGGGGCGGCACCAGGGCCGACGCTGTGGAGACATCGCTGGCAGCGAAAGGTAAGGACCCTTATCGCCGCCAGTTTCGCACCGAATAACTGCACCTTTTATGGTGTAGTTATTCGGTGCGAAAGCCAGCAGCCAGCGCACCTCGCCATGCAAAGCACGAGCCAGGCATCAGACCCAAGTCTGCAATTTGGCAAAGAAGAACACCAACTGAACGAATTAAACCAGGCCCATCCCACTGAAAATAATAAAGTCACCAGTTTAATACAACAAGTTTTATCAACATTTCAGTTCCAGGTATAGCACCTTCCTCAAGGATTCAGAACAAGACAGATTTAATACCATGGAAATTGAGATAAACCTTGCACTTTTCATGCGCAAAGCCTGCCAGAGTGTAATACTATTATGTAATACAACAAGTGAATTAGTAAAAAAAAAAATAATTACTGCAGAATACTGCAAGAAAAAAAAATTAGATGCAGATCAATTAATCTATTTAGCTACATATATACTTGCAATATAATCTGCATCTAATATTGCACATGTATATGCAATAAGGTATATCTTAACTACCGTGTGCCAATCAAGAGGATCACTAAAGCATGACATCATGATAGCATCATGCTGGTTGCCATGGCGACGTGAAAAGGGCACAGGTCACTGGGTCACCGGCCAGTCTTGAGCGCCACTGTATTTATTCATTTATTTAATTTATTTAGGATATTAATGTTACACAAAATCCAAAAATGTCCCATGCAGAACCCAGAAATATATTCATAAAACTAAAAATAAAATACTCACAATACATACAGTCAATAATTTATATACTTCATACGGATACCTTTGTGAGCATTATGCTAACCATCCAGTTTGGTGAATGTTGTGCAGTGAGGAGAGGGTGGGGAGGGTGGGATAACACTATAATATGATGTAACACTGCTCATTACTGGTTTGTTTAATGCCTGTTGTATTTTTGTACGCTGTGTACATCAATAAAATATTAAATATATAAAAAAAATACTTACAATACAATTAAAAACGCATAAACAATTGACATAAAATCATCAAACCTCATATAGGCCCAGAATGTCTATAAAATCCAGTGAATAGATGGTTAAAAAATAGAATAACTCAATCATATGCTGGCTGAAATAACATGGCTTTTATTTTCTTCCTAAAAGTGAACTAGTTGAATTCTTTCCGTAACTGTTCATTGAAACCCGAGCTCCAACTGAAAAAAAGCTTTTAGAACATGTTTCTTGCAGGTTAATTTGCTGGAAAGAAGGAACTGCTGCGGGGGTTTGTAATTTTTCAGCAGCATGCCCTCACTGTATCTGATTTTATGAATGAATGTATTTCCCTTAAAAAAAAAAAAAAAAAAAAAAGAATTACAAAAGAAATTTCTAGGGTTGCATTTTTTTTCGCAATCACAGCTTTTCAGACAGCGTGGATGCAAGTACTGGACATCGGTTTTCCACCCTTTCGTTGTCTTTGTGGAATTCGTATGGTTTATATCATTTCCCAGAAACAACCCAGCTGCCCACCACAGCCTCTCACTTATCACAGCTTTCCGTGGCTCCTCTAAGCACGTCTTTAGTCCTACTTGACTCGGGGATGAGGGCTGTATTGATTATCAGCTTTATACAAGCATCTGGCTTTCATTACGAATGGTAGCAAGCTAGCAAGGGGGACGGTGCAGGGCAGCGAGCTCACTTAACAGCCATCAGAGCTGGCTATAAAGAGAATTTAACATATCCTGTAATTACAGCCTGCTTAGCACAGGGGGAATTGGAATCTGCAGATCTGATTTCAGGAGAGAGAGAGAGAGAAATGTTTATTGTATCTGCTCTGCACATTTATTTACTCAGTAGCTGGACTTTAAAAATATTTCCTTTCCAGTCTTTTGTTCTGCTTATGTAAAAAGGACGTTTTTATTGTTACTTGCTGTAGTAGTTAGGCAGCACATATAGGCCTTCTGGACAGGGTGGACTGTTAGGTTTTTTTCCCATGCTTTTGACTACATGGTTCTTTTATGCAGCTACAAGCCGTTAAGCCCGTTAAAACGGGCTACATTAACATTTTTTTTTTTTGGATCATTTCCTTCCCCCTCATGCTCCCTCCCACCTCCCCCACTCTCTCCCCTCAGTCACTCCTCTCTCTCCCCCCCTCCCTCCTCCCCTCAGTCACTCCCCCCTCCTCCCTCCCTCAGTCACTCCTATCTCCCCCTCCCCCAGTCACTCCCCTCAGTCACTCCCCCCTCCCCCCAGTTACTCCTCTCTCCCCCCTCCCTCCTCCCCTGAGTCACTCCTCTCTCCCCACTCCCCTCAGTCACTCCTCCCTCCTCCCCTGAGTCACTCCTCCCTCCTCCCTCCCCCCTCCCTCTTCCCCTCAGTCACTCCTCCCTCCCCTCAGTCTCTCCTCCCTCCCCTCTCCCCCTGAGTCACTCCTCTCTCCTTCCTCCCCTGAGTCACTCCTCTCTCCCCCCTCCCTCCCTCCTCCCCTGAGTCACTCCTCTCTCCCTCCTCCCCTCAGTCGATCTCCGCCGAAGACCGGGAGCGGCGGCCCGAAGACCCGGAGCGGCAGGAGCGGTGGCCCGAAGACCCGGAGCGGCAGGAGCGGCGGCCCGAAGACCCGGAGCGGCGGCCCGAAGACCCGGAGCGGCGGCGGCATGCGCGCGAGGGAGGGAGGGACAGACGGTCTTCGGGCCGGTGCCGCCGCTCTTCGGGCCGCTGCTGCCGCTCCGGGTCTTCGGGCCGGTGCCGCCGCCGCTCCGGGTCTTCGGGCCGCCGCCGCCGCTCCCGCCGCTCCGGGTCTTCGGGCCGCCGCTCCTGCCGCTCCTACAGCGCCATTTTTATTTTTAAGAGGCACACTGTGACCGACGTGCTCGCATGCGCAGTAGAGCTGCTCTCTACTGCGCATTTGCCGCACGTCGGTCAACCTTCGTTTATTAGGTTGATTCCGGGAGACAAAAAGAATTCTCTTCATCTTTGGAAAGCAGATTAGGGGTGACTGCTGTTAGGTTTATCGCACCTGTATTGGGTTATTTTAAATGGTGATCAGCGCGATGATTTTCACTTATAAAACCCACCAGCATATGCTAGCGCCTCCTGTTTATGTATCTGTCACTGTTCACGTTTTCATGTCTTTAAGGCAGAAAGCTTTCCATGTAATAATTAAGTTATTATCAGATAACAGTAATGCAGAGCCCAATGCAGGCTGCTCACCTTCTACCCCCATGCAGAATCAGTCGTCCCCCCCCCCCTGCTGCTCCACTCCTTCCCACCCACCTCCATTTGCCTTCCTGTCCCCACAAGCTCATTATCCTCTGTAAGAACATAAGAAATTGCCATGCTGGGTCAGACCAAGGGTCCAGCAAGCCCAGCATCCTGTTTCCAACAGAGGCCAAACCAGGCCACAAGTACCTGGCAAGTAGTAGGTGAAGGGGCAGGAGGGCACGTCTGCTTCCCGCCCCATCTGGCTCTGGCATTCAAAATGGACCTCACATACTCCTTTGCCCCTTGGAAAAGCAATGCCGGTGAGGCAGGAGACTGGAGTGCTTTGCTTCCCCTTTCATTTACTACAGAGAACAAAAGTGTGTGTGTGTATGCGTACACGTGTGTGCGTGTATGTGTACATGTGAGTGTGTGTGTGTGTGTGTACATGCAGGTGTATGTGAACATGTGTGTGTGTGTGTATGTGTATATGCAGGTGTATGTGTACATGTGTGTGTATGTGTACATGCAGGTGTATGCATGTGTATGCGTACATGCGTGCATGTATGTGTACATGTGAGTGTGTGTGTGTGTGTGTGTACATGCAGGTGTATGTGTATATGTGTGTGTGTGTGTGTATGTGTACATGCAGGTGTATGCGTGTGTATGCGTACATGCGTGCGTGTATGTGTACATGTGAGTGTGTGTATGTGGGTGTGAATGTGTGTGTGTGTGTGTGTATATGTACATATATGTGTGTGTGTGTGTGTGTATGTGGGGGAGGGGGGAGGTCCTGGTATGGACAGAGAGAGGGGGGGTTAGAGGGTTGGTAGTTTCAGGTGTCCTAGAAGAGCTCATTCTCTCAGGTGAAGAGAGGGCGAAGGATATGGCCTGAGGAGGGGGGAGGGGGATTATACAGCCAGAGAGGGAAATGAGGGATATTTTGGCTTCAGAGGTTGTTGCAGTACTTGACTACGCCTTGGGGAGGTGTAGTAATTACTGGCAGGTTATCACAAATCATGTAGCTTTACACAGTTTGCAGTAAATCCATGTTCATATTAACAAGCTGTGTTGTGTACTTTTGCACGCGATAGGGCTCATTAATATTTTTATCGTGTCAGTCCACAATAATACTACATTAGCATTAATGCAAAGTAATGCGCATTATTCCTAACACTGCATTAACATGCTGTATACCCAGGTTTAAGGTTCATTAACACATTAACTCAGCAGTACACTTAGTGCACTTCAGTACCTTGGCCCCCTAGAAATTCTTACTGTTATATCCAGAAACTTTCCTGAAGATAAAAGATCCCAAGTCCTTTTCAGCATTAAATGTTAAAAAGGTTTCTCTTTCACTCCATTTTTGTTTTATGTTCAGCTCAGCTACTGAATCGACATTTCAGTGAGGCAGAGAGCAGGAAGTGTGATGTGATCGGGTGGTTATAGTGTTGAACTACGAGCCTTGAGAAATTCAGGGATGTCCGTTCAAAGCCTCGACTGCCTGGCCCTATGCCTCGTTTACTGAACTTTGATTGGGTAATATCATCGTTGCTATGTTTCCCAGTTTCCTTTCATGTGGTCCAGGAGCCAGGAATCTGCCCCAGAAGCCACTATGTGTACCAGGCCAGTGACACCCAATACATCCGGGACTATTTCTGTATCTTTCTGACACTTTTTCTTGATCTCTGATTGCATCTCATGGTACTTAAGGATTTTCTGTCTCTCCATATGATCCACAGAAATAGCCGCTTGGTACTTAACGCCTTTGTCAACAATGCTGCTCTTGTGTTTTTCTTCTTTCCCACAATGCCTCGCTTTCTAGTGCTGGAATGGAATGCCCGGGTGATCACAGCTTCTTCATCCTCCACAATCCTGTTAGTGCCATGATCCCGATATCTTCCTGGTAACAGCGTTTACACAGTTTCCAGTGGACGAGCCTTGCCGCTTTGTTGTGCCTTGTGGCGCGTCACGCCTGGCGGTGAGATGTGTGACCAGTTTCCCGTTCTGTTTCACGGAGTCTGCCTTTGTCCGTTTTACCATTCTTTTTTTTTTTTTCCTACGCTGGCTGTGAACCAGCAGGCGGCATCCTGCGCTGCAGCCGTCGGTCCCTCACCTTTAGGTCTAAGCCCAACGCTCCTCGGCCGCTGCTTTGCCGAGTTTCGATCTATGCGGGGGTCTCAGATGTAACTCTTTGTACTTACCACTGCGGTGGAGCTTCTGCCAATTGCTTTTCCTCGTTTGCCGGCCTGATTCTTTGAAGTCTTCTCTCATCTTTGTGCAAATTCTGGTGCTTCTTTCTCCTCATGGGCTGGTGGCTTCTCACTATTTGCTGGAACAATTGGTCCAGGTTTTGGAATGGAGATGAGTGCTGACCGCTCACTTTCGTACTTCGGCACTTTTCAGGCGTTTAGCTCTGCATGGGTCGTGCGTTTTTATGCATAGTCAAATAAGTGATTTGTGCTCAATGCTATCGGGAATTTTAAATTATTATCACTCATGTTTGTCTTTTAAGCAATTCTGATGCATTTTATTGTGTCTAATGGTAAACCGCTTTGGGGGTCTCTTTCTGGGGAGGAAGGTGGAATAGAAGACTAAAATAGAATAGAATAGAGTATATGGGTGGAGAGAGGTATGATTTGCAGGCCTATATTAAAATGGAATTTAAAATCAGTGCACGTTGTTCTGCATGAATTTGGCTACCTTTTTTTAAATTTACTTCTGTAAATATAGGTACAGAATAGGAAAAACAAACTGAAAATTAGGAGGAAAGAGGAACAGACATGTTATACTTGGGTTAATAGAAATAAAAGAGATTCAACAACTCAAATTGTATTCTGCAGACAATCAAATAATAAGAGATCTGAAATGACAGAATATTGGAAAAGTAAGAAAGACACAAAAATTATTATTTAATGCTGTCAATACAAAACATCCAGGTAGATTTATCAAGGGCAGTGGTCAAAGGGATGGAGCCAGATGACAAAGGAATTACCTGGTTAGATTCTACTGGTTGAAAATTGTGAATATATATTTATATACACCATGGGAGGCAATTTTCAATCAGCAAAGGCCATCCAAGGGCTAGGGATAGGTCAGAGGAAGGACTCAATCTACATAGTGTATTTTGTCCCATTCCACTGTCTACAGATATTACCGGTACAAAGTACGTGGATACCATTGTACTCATATTCTTTGTAGGTGATTTGCAAAGGGAAACCACCTGTGTAGATTGAAAATTAGTAATAAATTCAAGAGTACAAAAGTACCCATGTCCCTTGCACCAGGGTGTGCAACTGAAAATTGCCTCCATCATCCAAAGAAAATTAAATATAATATATCTTAATTATAAAACACCTCCTTCTCCAGGCTCCTTTGCATCTTCCTGCATTAACCCAATCCTGTAAGATATTGGAAACTAAAATAGGGTCAGGCCTAGGAATTTCTTGAATGGGAAACTAGCTACAGAAGGCAATAGGAAACCACTGCAGTATCTTGCCAAGAAGAATTAGTTACATAGTAGACCATGATTGCCACCATCTGTAATAAATGGGGCACATAACACCATTTCTACAGGTGTCAACAGCAGACCTATGCAAAGCTACTAATTCTTAAATATGAGAGAGGCTCAATGCCTACATGAATGCAAAGCTAAAAATAATTTGGACTTATCACACCAATCCAACCAATGAGGACCCTGTTGTAAATGACTTAATCCCTTCCTTCCCACATGATAACAGTCTACTCACAGAGAAGACATGCAATAAATATCCTCTTCGGCAGCATCCAACTGTTGGGAATCCCGGCCGTGGACCGCCGCAGCCGGGTCCCTCTACCTTGACCGGCAAACGCCGGCTTCTACCTTCCTCCGTGGCACCTTCAGGTAGGCTGCTCTGTGCCTCTGCTACGGCGTTCTCCCCACGAGGGAAACACCGCCGACTGTATCCTGGGCTCCTCACCCTTAGTTGCACATGGCCTAGCTGGGGATTTAAAGGGGCCGTGGCGGGAAACATCGGCCCGGCCCCCAACGCTGACATCATTGGCTGGGGCTATTTAAGCCCACTGTCTGCATCCCTTCCTTGTCTTGGCAATAGGTCAGCTCGTGAGAGTAGCTAGTTGCCCCTTCCTGCGTTCCAGTCTCCTTTCCTGTGTTCCAGCATGTTCCTGACTCCGATTCCCGTGTTCCTGGTTGCCCAGTGCCTGTTCCTGATTTCCTGTGTTCCTGCTCCCGTGGTTCCACTCCTTCTCCTGTTCCTGCCTTCGGTTGTCTCCTTGGTTCTGACTTCGGCTTGGTATCCTGATTCTTCTGTCTTCTGCCCGTCCTGACCTTTGGCGTGTTCTCTGGCTCTTGCTTGTCTTCTGCCTGCCTTGACTTCTGGCCTGGTTTATCGTATTGCACCGCTGCTGCCCGCCTCAACTCCTGGACCATCTCCATTCTTCTGGACCTCTGCCACTCTCGACTTGGACCATCTACTGGACTTCCCTCCGCTTAAGTCCTGCTGGCCCTGGCACCCAAGGGCTCAACCTGCGGGGAACGAGGGCCTGGTTCTGCACCACCTCCCGGCTACGAGCCTTCCCTCAGTGGATCCATCTGCTCTCAAGCTGGCTCAAGGGTCTACAGTTCCAACTCCAACCACTCCTAACCTCTTTCCAATTGAGAAATTGTCTCAAGGTGGGGAATATCAAATTCCAACTGAAAATGAATAAAAGGCTTCAGAACTCGGGTGTCCATCTAACCTGGCATAGAGTCAACCAACAGCAGGTCGCTTCTGCTTGACTTCGTTTCTTGTCCTGGGTTTTTAACCCTTGTTTAATGGTTTTTAAATAGTTCTTCCAGGTTGATGTCTGAAAGTTTTGTTTGATGTCCATTGCTTTAAGAGGTTTACTGTAATCTATAAGGTGATTCATAAGTGTTCCTAAATAAATAAATAATATTATATAATGGGTTAAATGCAAATTTAATTCAGAAATGTGATTTTTATGGGGGCCTAACCTGGAAGCTCAGTGGCAGCGCACAGTGCTGCCTACGCAAGATCAAGGATCAAGATCAGGACTCTGCTCCTGAGGTGGTCAGAGTTGGCAGCAATATGGAGGCAGGTTTCACAGCACCCTGGGTCATAAGTCTAAGTTATTGCTTTTTGGTTCAGTGATTCCTATTGGCTGGATTCAGGGCCCACGATTCCAAATTTTGAAGGCAGTCACTGTGAAAACTAGGCTAAAGTACGTGGGAAAGGATATAGGTATTAGAGATGTGATTTGGCCGAACCTTTTGATTCGGCCTTCGATATTGGCCCACCGCAGGAAATTTCATTTCCCGCGGTACGGGCCGATTTTTTTTTTGGCTGTCCCAAACCGAAACCCCCCCACCCCAACCCTTCAGAATTAATTAATTACAACCCCCCCACCCTCCTGACTCCCGCAAAAGTTGCCAAAAGTCCCTGGTGGTCCAGCGGGGGACCCGGGAGCGATCTCCTGCTCTCGGGCTGTCAGCTGCCAGTAAACAAAATGGCGCCAGTGGCCCTTTGCCCTTACCATGTGACACGGCCTATCGGTGCCATTGGCTGGCCTCTGTCACATGGTAGGAGCAATGGACAGCCAGCACCATCTTAAAAAATGGCACAGGCCATCCGTTGCTCCTACCATGTGACAGGGGCCGACCAATGGCACCGACAGCCCCTGTCACATGATAAGGGCAAAGGGCCATTGCCGCCATTTTGATTAGTGGCAGCCGATGGCCCGAGAGGAGGAGATCGCTCCCAGGATCCTGCTGGACCACCAAGGACTTTCGGTAAGTCTTGGTGGGGGGGTCGGACAAGTCTTGGGGGATTGGGAGAGTGGGGGGTTACAATTAATTAAATTTGAAGGGTTGGGGTGGGTTTGGGGTTTTTTTTTTTTAAAATGTGCCCTTTCTCCCCCACCAAAAATGATAAGAAAACCACATAAATTTTGTGGGTTTTCCAATCGTTTCGGCGCCCCCGAACCATGACAAAATAGGAAATATCGTTTATATTTCCTATTTCGTGGCAAACGCACATCCCTAATAGGTATAGGGGCAAAGGCGCTGGGTAGTTTTGTGTGAAGGCTCATGGAGCTGTACCCTAACAGGGAGGCTGGCTATGGTTGAGTTGGAGGTCCAGTGGAACTGAAACATAGTAGTATAGTAAATGATGGCAGATAAAGACCAAATAGTCTATCCAGTCTGCCCAACAAGTTGCAGGTTACCCCCATGCCTTCTATTAAGGGTAGTAACTGCCACTCTGTGCAGGTTACCTCCATGCCTTCTGTTAAGAAATTGCTGAGGCCAAAATTACTAAATAAAGAAAGAAAAAGAAATTTGATTCATCTCCAGTGCAGTAGTTATGAATGTATCTTAGCCTCCTTTGTCATAAATAGCAGTGAGCAGACTGGAGCAGGTTGTGATTGGGCAAGAAACCCTAAAATCGTGGCAGAAAAGTACCAGCCTGTCTTCAAATATGATTCCCTAAAACCTTATTAAGATATCTTTGCAGCTCTGCATCTTTCATTATATCTCCCTGAACAACAGGTGAAAACAGCGGGTTATGCCTAACAGTGCATTCAAATTCTCATTAAAGACGATAAACCCGCACATTGGTGAAAATGAATGTGGCGGACAGAATGTTGACAATCCACGGATCTAACAGATTCCAGAAATAAAGATGAAATGGAGAAGTAACACTTTGAATAGTTTTCTTCAGTTTAGGGGGTCATTGTAACAGCCATTCTCGGAAATAAAACATACATTTGATTATGCGTATTCAACCAAGAGCCATTCTTTGGTTACCAGTTTGCCCAAGGAAGCACTAGGTAGAACAGGTTAGTGGTTGATGGTGGTGGTGGTGGTGGGTGAAGGGGGGGGGGGGGAGGTGAATCACCCATTCAAATTCAGTTTCTCTCTTTGAGGGGCCTGGGAATGGCTGTCCCCTTTGGAGGCTTTATAACCGCTCTCTCCTGAGAGTCTGGAGGCAGTTGTGTCTAAATGTTTGGAAGGTTGGGAGGTAGTAGGTGCTTATCTTTTGTTGAACTTTTCAGGCCCAGTCAGAGGGAACGGTTTAATCCAGCCTGGGAATCCTGACCAGGGTCGGGAGGGTGGTCCTGCTGGTCTACTCCCTAGCTGGTTTGGATACCCCCTCTGGGTTGTTTTGGGGGATTTTGAGCTTTTCATGGTAGGAGCCTCACTGGACATCTGGGCCTTTCTTGGATTCAGGGCACGGGGACGCCCAGGGATAGGAAAGACCTGCCTTCAGAGGTGGTGACCCGTTGTGAGGAACTCCGGTGTTATATTCGGTTAAGGGAAAAGGATATTAAGTTGAGACATCCAGGAGGAAGATTTTTGGCTGCCCCTTCCTACCTGCAATGGAGCAGGGTAAGAGAACTTGTTTCCAGGGTTCCCTCCCATAATGGGTCCAGTTGAGAGTGAGAGACTGAAACAAAACTAAAGAGTGGAAGAACTGCTAACCATGAGTAACAGGACTATAAGGATTTCAGAGGATGTCTTCAGCCCCAGGGGAGAGGAAAGAGATACTCTCTGTGCAAGGACAGGATTTTTGGCAATCCGTGGCAGGGGTTTTCCTGCCCAGCTTAAAGGTTGCCCTGCCCATCGAGACCTCCATCTCACCTAACTCGGGGGGGGGGGGGGGGTGGTAGGATACTGTAATGAGAGGAGAAAGACTCTTGTGCCATCTGCAACTATCTTATTCAGTAAATTTAAGTTTGGACACTAATCCAGTGCATCGTGCATCCAGAGTCTTTATTTGGCGCACAGCACACAGGAAGAGAAGTGACCCCTCTCTCAGGGATAACCAGGAGGATGTCAGCCACCCCTGCACTGGAACCTGAAAGGAACCCTCCCCCCCCCCTCCCCCAAGACAAAGGATCCACACCCTGGGGAAA
Source organism: Rhinatrema bivittatum (assembly GCF_901001135.1). Taxonomy (NCBI): domain Eukaryota; kingdom Metazoa; phylum Chordata; class Amphibia; order Gymnophiona; family Rhinatrematidae; genus Rhinatrema; species Rhinatrema bivittatum. The sequence goes on along the minus strand of NC_042617.1, from coordinate 39,266,948 downwards.
GGGGAGATGGTCAGGGTTCCTGCCCCAAAGAACCTACAAATACTTTTATGGCCCCCACCCTGTGCACGACACGCACACCGGGGTGGGATTACACGTGCGAATGGCTCATTATAAAACCATGTGGGGCTTGTACACACAATAATATGTTCGGAATCCAATTTCGTGTACATTTTTATTGCTGGGGATAGAACCGGGACAGAGTTGGGATTTACAAGCATGCTTTTTGATTTTAAAAAGAATGCGCGTAATTTAACTTGCACAGTATTGTGCCCTGCAAGAGCAGGCTTAATGTTGGGTGGGTCAGTTTCTGTGCGTCCTTTAGGATAATTTTCAAAGTAAACTTAGGTGTACAAAGTCACTTTGCAAATTGGTGTCAGTTATACAAGGCATAGGTTACATGGGTTGTTATAAACTTTAGAAATTATCCTCCCAATGTCTTCTTATTTTGGTGACTCAGGCTCATAGTTCTCTCTATCGCTTTGCCTTTTCATCAGTTTGAGCAGAAGACGTTTTGGTAAAGATGCATGCATACTATTTCTCTCTCTAGCTTGACATGTTGTTATTCTAATTGTTCTGAGCACTAACAATTAATTTGCTTGGCCCACCCCTGCAGGAAAATCGACAATTAACTGCTCCTATCCTATCCCTTTCACCCACTGTGGTCTTCAAGCATGACCAGCCCAGCAAATTAAGTGGACAACTCCCCTGCACCTCTTCACCCCTAGAGCTTGTTCCAAGTTGCAGCTAATCAAGTGAAAATGATAGACAAGTCAGATAGTGCCCATAATCTGGACAATAGCATTTATCTTAGTCACATGGAGCAACTGGTATACGATCCTCCATGGCAGGCCTTGTAAATACAGAACCCAAAGCCTATCTCCTGTCTCTGTGTGAGGCCTGCAGATATAATAACAGGAACAAGCTTGGAGAAGAAAAAAAAAACCTCAATCCCATTTGACAGGGCAAGCTGTGAACATTCCAGACCTCAGTTTTAACAACATGAACTCTCTCCCTTTCAACAGGCTGGAAAGGCCAGGGATGGCTGATTCCTGTGGAACCCTGCTTATCTTTCATTTCCACCACAAGCTTGAAGACCGTTCTAAACTAATGTTCTCATTCGGAGAAGTTACAGTAGATACTTCTCTCTTTTAAAATGAGTTGTAAGGATGTAATGGGGAAATCCTGCATTATTTTTGGGCCATGGAAGAAGGGCTGTGCTAGTGGTAAGCGAAGCATTATTGAGATATGTGGTATGCAAACCCTTTAACTCCATGAGGTCATGGCCTAATTCTTAACATGGCGCTGCCATATATTCAAAGTAAGGGACAGAGCCAAACTGAGGCTCCTGTTCTATATAATATTTGCTTAAATCAGCACATTATTATTAGCAAGAAAAAAAAATGCAGTCAGTGGCTAAAACAAGCAAAAGTCATGATGATTTCCTTTTCTCTTGTTCAGATTTGTTTTTTTGTTTTTTTTTTTATTTCTGAGGAGGTATTACTGCTTCATATTTTGAAAACTCCTCATACTTGGTCAATCCCTACATTATGAAAGCATGATGCTTTTGATTAATTCAATCCAAGAAAATTGCTAGGACTGAACTTTTGTGATCCATGATTTCCAATCCAAATAAATCATGCCCCCAGGATAACAAGTGTGAATTAGGACCAATAGCCTGGAACACGAAAATCCAGCCCTTCTCTAACTGGACGCGGCACCACAAGAAGTAAAAGACCCAGAGTTCCCTCCTACAGCACTTAGGCTGTGGAAGGGATACTTACAGAAATGAATGTAAGGACCCCTAGATTTCCTTAAGAAAGGTTTGTCCCTTTAACAAAGGATATAGATTTGGAGGCTTGGAATGACCCCCCCTTTCGGAGGTCGCCAGAATGGATTGTTCCTGCAATGGGATGTGGAGAGTGAGACCCCTAGAGGTTCTTTTTAGAGAGTTCAGGAGTAAGAGGAATTCTGGGAGGAAGCGGGTTTCTCTTTATCCCATATGAGTTGCAGGAGGTGCAAATACAGCACAGGAGCTGAAATGAGACTTTCTTCCTAATTTTTTTTTTTGGAGAGTAGAGGGGAAAGTAGTTCTGAACTTTCCATTTTCGTTCTAAAGTGGGGGACAGGAGGAGTAAGAGCTTCCCAAGGGTGAAAGATAACTGTAGCTCTTACTCTTAGAATTTTTTCTCAGGGGAGGAAATTTCTACCTTTTGAACTCAAGCAAGTTCTACTGTTAGTTCGCCAGAAAGGGATCTGGGAACCACACACCTGCCTGCTGTGAGTTCTTCCAGGAGAAGGAGTTTTCATATTGGCTCTTCCACGCGGTCTGACCAGGTGCCAAAATTGTACTGCGCAACCTTGTGCTGCAGAGGAGAAGGAGAGGAATTTGTACCCATCCAGTTCGCCCTCTACAGAGAAGTGAGGAGAGGAGATTGTCCTGCAAAAAGCAGCAGAGCAAAGCCATTGGAAGTCAGGTAGCAAGGGGTGTCCTAGAAGGAGATGGAAGAAGCCGAGTTATCTCAGTGTAAATGCACTTTGTGTTAGATCATCACTATTGAAGAAATTGAATTTTAAGTAATGTTTTTGTTGGAACACCACCTTTAAGGTTGAAGAGTGATTTGTTTAAGTCCAACTTTCTAACATCAAAGACCTAGAGGCATATCTTCCCTCCTGTATGGGAGCAGACCTGCACCCTGTACACCCACTTTATAATGAGGTCACGAGAGCAGGGGGCTATAATAATTTTAAGTACAGTTAAGCATACGCATATGTGTATCTTCTCCTCATCTCTATTCTGACTTTTCAGTCCTTTTACCACTCCATTTACCCTGAAAGTCTTCCCTTACTGGTTAACCATCTGTAGCTCTTATATTCATTCCTTGTCTTGAGATATTAAGCCCCTGTAGGTTGAAGGCTCACATCTTCCATTTTGCTTCGTGGAGTTACAGCGGCCCACGTCTAGGACCACAGCAGTCACCATGAATTATTACATTGCTAGGGGCTACCATATGTCCAAGTTATCCTGGACATGGGCTTTCTTTTTTTGGGCCTCCGAAATCTCTGCCTGAGTGGATTTATGAAAAATGAACAAACGTCTGGGCTTTTCTCTGCTGATCCACCAGACGGAGATCAAAGGACCAAAAGGGACCCTTTTCCACATCAAACATCCCAGCAAGGTCCCCTGATAGGCAAGTACAGCTGAGGATGGCATGGAGCTGAAAGGGAAGCTGGTGCTGCTCTCACCTCACTTCCATCCCCAGTCCCTGGTCCTTCAAACCCCTCCTCACCCAGTACCCAAGTACTGTGCCTCTTTCAACCTGGTCCTTCACTCTGGACCTGGCAGGAGGAGAGTGGCACTGCCGCCTCCTGCAACATCAGCCTGCTCTTTGCCAGGCAGCGCTAATTCGGCAGTATATGAACTGTGCAGGGACATGAAGTATTGTGGGACTTTCAGCACTGCATGGAGCGGTGCTGTGCTGTAGAAGAGAAGCTGGGAAATGTATGAAGGATTGGGGACTGGGGGAAGGGGCAGGAGAAGGGAGAGGACCCAGGAGAATGGGGAGGAGGGAACTTGAAATATGGCAACCCTATACATTGCAGCAGGTGAGAATTTATTCAAGTGTATTTCCTGCTATGAACAGCACTGCATAAACCTAAAATACAACATAAAAATGATGCAACAAAATATGATAATATAGTACAGATGAAATTATTAATTTTATTGACTCTGTAGCATCTTCCTGTTCCTTTGAGGCTTTCACCTCAATTGGAACTGACCTCCACTGGTGGCTATGGAGCCATGAGTCTACATTCGTAGCTGCCTGAGCTTTGTACCTCCTTTTTAATCCCTTCATGTCTAACCCTGCCAACACACTTATAGACCTTTGGTTGTGAGGCACAGACTGTGAGTCCCTCCGTAATTCAGCACAGGTGTGCCCTTCAGCCAGTCACTAGGTGACACTGTTGCATGTTGTCTGGGATTCTCACCCCCTGAGGCTGTGAACGCTCTCTCTGCTGGTGTCTGTAGCCCCGGCCAGTATAAGAAGCAAATTTCCAGTTAGGGATTAAAATCTGGGTTTCTTAAACAGCACTGTGCAGTGCAGCACTGTTGATAAGCCTTTGGACTGGTGCTCGGGTGAGATGAGTTTCAGGACAGAGTTCTTGAGGATTCCCGATGATTATAACCATGGTGATACTCCTAAGGAGAAGACAATGAAAATGCTGTTGCTCATGACTTTAGTTAGAAATGCCAACTCTACAAAAGGCTAAACTCTGCTGTATCTAAGAAACCAGAGACTCAATAATGATCCTTAAGATTGTCCATTGTCCATCCCAACATTGATGTGACAACATTAGTCCTACCCAGAGAATTATGCAAACGAACACATGCAGACAAAAATTCAGAGAAAAGAAGAAAAACTAAAGTTATGCAAAATAAGCATATAACAGGATATATGAACATTTAGATAAAGCAATACATCTCTGCTTCTTGGCACTTTATGACTTAACTCAAAGAGCATGGACCTAGACTGAGATCAGCAGTATGTACGTGAATGACTAATGAAGTGGTCACATTTATTACTGTCATAATCTAATGAAACCAAAGGGGTTTACCAAATGAGATCCTTCTGCATTTGTGTATTGCAAAATAGAAGAAAAAGACATGTAGAAATAAGTGACCAGTCAGCAAATCACAGATTCTCTTCCTCTTTTAGAAACAAAACAGTCATATAGAGGCTGTGCATGGTGCCTCTTACCGTCCAATTTTTGGTTCATGTCTGTGATTTGTAAAATGTTTTGATGAATGAGAAGGATTAAACAAAAGGCTATTTTGCGATTATGTTTGCATCATGTCCTCTCCATTATATATTGAGGCTGTCGCACAAAGGCCATGTTTGGCACACCAAGCGCCTTTACAGTGCAAGACAATTGCCAGCATATGATGGGAACTGATAAATATAACTGGGATAGGAAACTCCAAATACTAGACGCGAATGTTCTCAAGCATGAGGATAGTCTGTAATGTACTGCTGGCAGCTGTCAACGTGATTTGTAGCGTGATCCAGTCACAAAATCAAAAAAACAAGCCACATGTGCAGCAAAGGCAAGTTTAACAAAAAAAACAAAAAAAAAAAACCTCCGCCAAGCATTGGAAACTGTGTCAGTTACAGTGAAAACAGGTTCCAGCACAACTACTGGGCTACAATAATTTGAGGCTGTGCATGCTGTGAAAATTTTACACTTGAAGTAAAGGTGCCGCAGAGCTGAATCTTCTGTTCTCCATGCCTAGCTTTGCTTTGGTGAATGCAAAGCATTACCGATTATGACTATGTACTGTTTTGTGTGAAAAGGTAATTACAAGTGAAGCCTACCCCCTAGGAAGCCTTGACGCAACTGTAGAGAGCACCAATCAGAAACCCATCAGAACTGGAAGCTAAATATGCACAGAGACCAAACTGATTTCTACTGTTTATCCTGCCTGCATCGAAAATTTGAACTACATTGTGAAAGATCTGTTATTCCATCTCTGCTTGTGGAATCAAGGTCGGTGCAAGGGTTTTAGGCACCCTAGGTGAACCTTCTGCCTTGCGCCTGCCCTGTCTTCCCCTCCCCTCCGGTCCAGGCCCCGGTTCTGGCCCTGACCTCATTCCCTGAGACGGGCCCCCTCTCTTACACAGGCACTTAGGTTCTTTGTCTCATTCACACACGCACCCTTACACAGGCTTCCTCCTTCTCTCTCAATAACACCATTGCTCTCTCATCCACACTCAATCCCTCTCACTCACACACATACACACACAAACAGAGACTCTGCTCGTGGCCTGCCAAGACTTTGCTTCTCTGCACCTCGAGCAGGATGGGCGCTGTTTGCAGCCCGCTGAGAATCTGCTGCTTGCGGCTGAGTCTCTACTCCTCTCAGCCATGAGTGGGATGGGCTCCGCTCATGGCCCCACATGGCTGCTCTTTGCCGCCCCCTAATGGCTGGTGCCCTATGTGACTGCCTAGTTCGCCTATTGGGACGCACTGTCCCTGTGTGGAATAGATTGCAAAAGCACTGCTCAGCCTTGTTTTGCTGTAACGCAGCAATGACTAAAACTTTTTTGAGCTCAGGTTACCATTACGTGGCCAAAAAATGAAAGAGAAGGAGTGATTTCCAGAAATGGGGCACAATGGGGGGGGGAAAATCTTGAATATAACAGTGAACCAAGCACAGAAATGATAGAGAGGAGAGTGTGAGGAGAGTGGGACTTAGCAAGGGGGTATAAGAAGAAATGAGGAGCTTTGAAAGAGATAAAATATTTACACTGAACGAGGAACCACCGGAGGGATTCAAAAATGGTTGTTAGGCATAGATATGCAAGAATTGCAAATGATTCGTGGAACTGTATTTTGTATTGGCTGCAAAGAGGCAAAGTAGATAGAAAGGCCAGAAGGTACAGTAGACAAGGTCACAAAGAGCCCCCCAAGTCTCCTGCATCCTCCAGTGAATTCTCAAGCTGTGTATCCTGTCTCCCGCTGCCCAGGTGCCCAGCCAGCTTTCCCAATAACAGGAGGGCTAGGCCGGTGTCGGGAGCAGCTGGCACGGTGTCAGTGAGAGATGAGCTTTGTATCCTCTTGTCCCTCATCTGCCTCCTCTCCCTGAGGAGATGTCCTGTACTGTAATGAGAAATCATACTGCTCGATTTTAAAAGCCTTGTGTGGGCCAAATTCGTGAGATACGGGCGTGACTTGGACTCGCGCGTTCCGCGTGGATTTTAAAAGGCCCATGGCCATGCATGTATCTCCTGTTATGTGCACAAAAATCTTTTTGCCAGAAAGGGGTGGGATGTGGGTGTGGTCCGGAGGGGGGTGCATGGTCGGGACATGGATGGCCAGGGTCTGTAGCATGAATCCAGTGCGTAACTAATTACGCGCACAAGAGCGCGCTGAGGTCCCCTACCACGTAATGTCACTTCTACTATGGACAGGGTGTAAGTCTTGTAACAAAAAAAACAAAACATTAGTCAGCGGGGTTTTAACGGTTGGGGTAATAGGGTATAAGGGTGGATTAGGAAGTCCTCTCCTTTACTGGGGCGAATTGGGAGCAAACTGAGAAAAAAGGCTATTGTGTCGGTGTACGTACGTGAGGCGGCATTTATGCACATATGCGCACGTCAATATAAAATTGTGAGAACGTACACGTGTGTATAGCTGATTTTATAATACGCGCATATACACACAAATACTATAACATCGTTGAGTTCATGTGCATGCACTGGCAAATGCACTCACATGTGCGCCCACACACGGGTCTTAGAATTTACCTCATAGACTAGGTAATTTATCATTTCGAGATAGGGCCTTAATGTGTGTGATAACGGCCTAATGTCCACGATGAAGCCCTAACGTGTGCGATAAATATCACAATTGAGTATGCAAATATACACTTGAGATTGCAAGTGGGAGGAAATTGGGAGGAGTAAATGCAAAAGAGTGTCTTCTACCGCTTCCCGTGTCCGATCAATGCACAGTATCGAAGGAATTAACGTCAAATAACTACACCTATTTTTTGGGCAGTATGGGGGAAAAAAGGTTTTATGACGTGCGTTCGGCCGTTACCGTGGTTCGCGGCTATTATTGTGTGCGATAATTTTGGGCCTTATTGCAAACATATATACCAGGCCCTCCTGGGCCAATAAAAACAGCTGTTCCCACCTGGCCTGCCTTCCTACATCTATTATGTTTGTGGCAAGTGTACTTGTGAGGGGATACGGGATGCTTGAGGGGGGATCGCCACAGACAACAACAAGAAGAGGAAGAAGAAGACCAACCACAACATGCTGAACATGAAAGGGAATATCCAGCCTCTCCTCAGGAAGTCTCAGCACCCGAGCGTGAGCCAGTGAGCATTTGGGCCCACAACAGGGCCCAAATGCTCACTGGCTCACGCTCGGGCTCACGCTCGGGCATAGATATGCAATTCTTGCATATCTATGCCTAATAACCGGTGGTTCCTCGTTCAGTGTAAATATTTTATCTCTTTCAAAGCTCCTCATTTCTTCTTATACCCCCTTGCTAAGTCCCACTCTCCTCACACTCTCCTCTCTATCATTTCTGTGCTTGGTTCACTGTTATATTCAAGATTTTCCCCCCCCATTGTGCCCCATTTCTGGAAATCACTCCTTCTCTTTCATTTTTTGGCCACGTAATGGTAACCTGAGCTCAAAAAAGTTTTAGTCATTGCTGCGTTACAGCAAAACAAGGCTGAGCAGTGCTTTTGCAATCTATTCCACATATGCAGGAGTCTACAGCACAGGAGATACGGGGAACGCATCTTCCCTCCACGAGCCTCTTTGCTGGGCAGTGAGTAGCTCAAACACACATGGTCTTCACCATGACACAGATATAACAAAAGCAGTGGCAGGCACATTATTTGGACTAGCATAGAACTGTGTAACATCAGAACAATGTGTTTCTGGGGAGGACATCCAACGAGCAGGTGGGGACTTGCACTATCATCCCAGGGGCCTGAAGCTTTTCTGCTAGGTACAGCTCCATGGTTTGATGACTGCTACAAACTGGTACTGTTTGCTTCTTTATGAGTGACAGACACACGGTTGGAATACCACATGCAGTTAGCCATTCGGGAACAGCTGACACAGAATGTGCAAGTCTTATATTGGTCAGATACTGTCAACAAATACAGTGGCATGGCCTTAGGGTAGGGAAACATTATTAGAATAACCCAGCTAACACAGAGGTAATGGTATACTGTCTTATAACATGCTGTGGCTTGCCATTCATATGTCCAACTAATGATGGGGTGAGTGATACAGCCATTCTGTGTTTGCCACAGGAGATTCTGGATATGGTTGTCAGACCTGGCTTCTCACCCCCGTTGCTATTCCTAACATGACGGCTGAGATGACGTACAACGAGGCCTTATGTTCAACTCACCATGTCATAGAGCGCACCTTCAGAGTTCTGAAAAGTCAATTTTGCTGTTTGGACAAAATGGGTGGAGCTTTAATGTATGCACCACCCAGAATAGCAGATATAGTGCTGCTATGCTGTATATTCCATAATCTCGCCCTACATCATGGTCTACCAACAGATATACTTCGGGACCTACTCCAGAATCCACCATGTCCACCCGCAGAGGCACAGGACAACACATTGAGTGGTAGCCAACTTCGGCAAAGCCTGATATAACGCCACTTTGCCTGTTAGCAATCAACTACTACTTCCCCTTCCATGTAACAGAGCCGAGCAGAATGTTGCATCACCTCTCCTCTTGACATTCTTTCTTTTACTTAATCTTCCTCTGTCTGGCACTGTGTGTGAAAAAACCACGTTGTCCTAGTAACGGTTCATCTTGACAATGCTGCAATTCACCGTACTATGAAAAAGTGTATGGCAAGTAGGGATGTGAATCATTTTTTGACGATTTAAAAAATCGTCCGATATTTTTTAAATCGTCAAAAATCATTAGAGTGCGCGATACAATAAAATTTCCCCGATTTATCATGAAAAATCGTTAATCGGGTACGGGAGTTATTTGGGGGGAGGGCGGGAAAACCAGCACACCAAAACAACCCCTAAACCCACCCCGACCCTTTAAAACGAATCCTTTACCCTCCCAAACCCCCCCAAAATGTTTTAAATTACCTGGTGGTCCGGGGGGGGCCCGGTGCGATCTCCCGCTCTCGGGCCATCGGCGTCATTTTGGATGCCTCTAATAAAAATGGCGCTGATGGCCCGATAAAAAAAACAACCCACCCGACCCTTCAAAACTTACCCCTTAGCCTCCCCCACCCTCCCAACCCCCCCAAAACCTTTTAAAATTACTTGGTGGTCCAGTGGGGGCGTGGGGAGCGATCTCGGGCCATCGGCTGCCACTAATAAAAATGGCGCCGATGGCCCTTTGCCCTTACCATGTGACATAAGAACATAAGAACATAAGAAAATGCCATACTGGGTCAGACCAAGGGTCCATCAAGCCCAGCATCCTGCTTCCAACAGTGGCCAATCCAGGCCACAAGAACCTGGCAAGTACCCAAAAGCTAAGTATATTCCATGTTACCATTGCTAATGGCAGTGGCTATTCTCCAAGTGAACTTAATAGCAGGTAATGGACTTCTCCTCCAAGAACTTATCCAATCCTTTTTTAAACACCGCTATACTAACTGCACTAACCACATTCTCTGGCAACAAATTCCAGAGTTTAATTGTGCGTTGAGTAAAAAAGAACTTTCTTCGATTAGTTTTAAATGTGCCCCATGCTAACTTCATGGAGTGCCCCCTAGTCTTTCTATTATCCGAAAGAGTAAATAACCGATTCACATCTACCTGTTCTAGACCTCTCATGATTTTAAACACCTCTATCATATCCCCCCTCAGCCATCTCCGCTCCAAGCTGAAAAGTCCTAACCTCTTTAGTCTTTCCTCATAGGGGAGCTGTTCCATTCCCCTTATTTTGGTAGCCCTTCTCTGTACCTTCTCCATCGCAATTATATCTTTTTTGAGATGCGGCGACCAGAATTGTACACAGTATTCAAGGTGCAGTCTCACCATGGAGCGATACAGAGGCATTCTGACATTTTCCGTTTTATTCACCATTCCTTTTCTAATAATTCCCAACATTCTGTTTGCTTTTTTGACTGCCGCAGCACACTGAACCGACGATTTCAATGTGTTATCCACTATGACACCTAGATCTCTTTCTTGGGTTGTAGCACCTAATATGGAACCCAACATTGTGTAATTATAGCATGGGTTATTTTTCCCTATATGCATCACCTTGCACTTATCCACATTAAATTTCATCTGCCATTTGGATGCCCAATTTTCCAGTCTCACAAGGTCTTCCTGCAATTTATCACAATCTGCTTGTGATTTAACTACTCTGAACAATTTTGTGTCATCTGCAAATTTGATTATCTCACTCGTCGTATTTCTTTCCAGATCATTTATAAATATATTGAACAGTAAGGGTCCCAATACAGATCCCTGAGTCACTCCACTGTCCACTCCCTTCCACTGAGAAAATTGCCCATTTAATCCTACTCTCTGTTTCCTGTCTTTTAGCCAGTTTGCAATCCACGAAAGGACATCGCCACCTATCCCATGACTTTTTACTTTTCCTAGAAGCCTCTCATGAGGAACTTTGTCAAATGCCTTCTGAAAATCCAAGTATACTATATCTACCGGTTCACCTTTATCCACATGTTTATTAACTCCTTCAAAAAAGTGAAGCAGATTTGTGAGGCAAGACTTGCCCTGGGTAAAGCCATGCTGACTTTGTTCCATTAAACCATGTCTTTCTATATGTTCTGTGATTTTGATGTTTAGAACACTTTCCACTATTTTTCCTGGCACTGAAGTCAGGCTAACCGGTCTGTAGTTTCCCGGATCGCCCCTGGAGCCCTTTTTAAATATTGGGGTTACATTTGCTATCCTCCAGTCTTCAGGTACAATGGATGATTTTAATGATAAGTTACAAATTTTTACTAATAGGTCTGAAATTTCATTTTTTAGTTCCTTCAGAACTCTGGGGTGTATACCATCTGGTCCAGGTGATTTACAGGGAAGCCGTGCCATTGGCTGGCCCCTGTCACATGGTAGGAGCACTGGATGGCCGGGGCCAATGGCACGGCTTCCCTGTCAGATGGTAAGGGCAAAGGGCCATCGGCGCCATTTTTATTAACGCAGCCGATGGCCCGAGAGCGGGAGATCGCTCCCCGTGCCCCCACTGGACCACCAGGTAATTTTAAAACGTTTTTGGGGGGTTCGGGAGGGTGGGGGAGGGTTTTTTTGTTATTGGATCGGGCGCAGCCGATAAGAAAAAAAAAATCGAGCCGGACGATAAAAATTTTAAGATTTGAATCAGAACCGGAACCGATCAGATTCTGGTTCCGATTCACATCTCTAATGGCAAGTAAAGGGGACTACTAATACATGTGTCTGGGCCAAGGTTTTCAGAATGATTGTGCCTGTCAAAAAGCCAGGTGTCTACATAGTGTTTGTGTAGGCGTGCCAAGACATTGTACATAGTTTGCCCTAGCTTGCTACGTTAGACTGGTTGGGCCTATGCTTTGCACACAGTCCTACACCTCACATGTTGTGGGCATAGTGGCATAGCTATCAGTGACTGTGCAAGAATGTACAGGCATCCTAGATGGTGACGTCAACCTACCACATGGTGTCTCTCTCTCTCCGGCAGAAAGAGAGAGATTGTGCAGGCACTGTGCGATGCCCTCACATCCACTGTGGCGCTTGTGGCGCCCTGCTTGCTTTCAGTGCCCTAGGCAACTGCCTAGTTTGCCAAATGCCTTCTGCCAGACCTCATCACTGTACTGGGACTCCAGCTGCCCTTGGAACTTGGAGATCACAAGCTCTAGATATCATGTGAAGCCCAGCTAGCTGAGAAACTTTAAGCTACGATGTCAATCTACAGAGAATACATTTAATGGGCTCCTTCCATCACGAACATCCTTGTCCTTCTGATGATAAGCACCTGTACATGGGATGCCTAGTGTCACAAGGGCCTATAAAGTCACTGATGCTAGCACTGTATCAGCTGTGGCAGAGCCACTGCACACTTCAGAGTGCTCATCTAGCAGGCGTGCAGTAACAGGCTTTCCTAGCGAGCATATCAAGGATAGTGTCATTCCCACAATGCTCACTGGTGTTTGCAAGCCAGCATACCTGTGAGGGTTTTGGTGCAACCATACACACATTCACTGGCCTCCAGCTGCCTAGGCTAAATGTAAACTATCATGTCCAGACAGTGAGGGCCTTGTCAGTTGGGATGTCAGGTTGGTAATGTTGACTTCTCAGGGAGCCTAGACAAGGATGCTGTTCAGACTGTATGAAGGCAGGACATGGAATCAGATGGTGGCATGCCTTTACCTGTATTATAAATTCATGTCCCCATTGTCAATGTCACAATATGGTTTGGAAAGACTGTAATGTCTCCTAACCAAAGCTTCCCCTAATTGAACCCATCACAAAAGTGTGTTTGAAGTGATTAGCTTTGCCCAATAAGGAGATGTGATGGTGCTGGTTGGCCTTGGCCCATACAGCTGAGGGCTAGTCATCTTGTGCTGCTGTATCTATGTACCTGTAATTAATGACAACTTGTGTGTTAGTAGTGATAGCTACTATCTGTTACACTCCATATGCTTTCTGTTGCCACCCTTAAAGCACATAGGTGTACGATTCCTGAGATGAGCTGCATACAGAAAGGACAGAGTCCAGGGTGATGAAGGCACAATCAGATGGTTTAGAGTTAGAGACCCTTGCTAGTCCACATGACAGCCCTAAATTGTGGCCCCCTCAGAGGAGTAGCTGTCCTATAGGCTGTGTCTCATGTGGTTGCCCTGATGGCTTATGCACTTTCTGTGTTGGTCTCTTGCAAGACACACAATTAGTGTCACCTGAGGCCTTGAGGGGTCCATGTCAGTACCTGAGACAAAGTACGTACCATATAGGCCTCGGACAGATTTGTGTCTGGCATGCCATTGAGGATAAGGGTGTATGCCGAGTAATGACTCCGACTACATCATTAGCTGTTAGGGACCAGGCCGTCACTGATATCACAGATGCTTGATTACAAAGTGTCCAGGAACCTACACATTGCCGTGTGTATGTGTGTCTGTAAGTGATGTGCGATGTTAACCTCTGTCAATATCTATGTGTGTGGGGTAATGTAGGCCTTGCAATTTCTTCCCTTACTCTGCAATGCATACCCCACAGCAGGCAGTGTGTGTGGGCATTCATTTTGGACATACTGTCCTTGCCCAGCAGTGATCCATTGCTTCCACTCATGACAAGGGTGTCTTCACTGATCTGATAGTAAGGGCTGTGGTCTGAATGGCCTCATGTGTTGTACTCTGACCTTCCCCCTATCACTGGTAAGAACTTGTGTTGAGAGGAGGAGGGGGTGGGGAGGGGAGTGACAATTGGCTGTGTCACAACTCTGATATGCATTGTGACAGTTTGGTATAACTTCACACCTCCCTCCTCCCACTTGGCGGATCTTCCGTCTAGTACCAGGAGTGGTGCTAATAGTTCGGTAACATGGGGCTGTGCAGGGTTCTCAGACGTTCTGCTGATAGGGAGGCCTATCATGTTTTGCAGGGGTGAGGTTGTTAAAAGGAATGTGGGGATGCAGGGATGGCTGGAATGCAGAGTTGCAATGGCTCCCTCATGCTAGCAATGTTAGGATTATCCTATGAATTGGGTTGCTGGAGGGGCATGGTGGCAGCATGTTCCTGAGACCTATGGGTGTGTGTGTGTGTGTGTGTGTGGGGGGGGGGGGTGTTGCAGGGGCATGATGCTTGCCACGACTCAGATTTTAGGGTCCCTTTTTTAGGACAATGGTCTCTTTAGCCTCCTTTCAGTAGACCATAACATGTACAGTCGACCTAGAGGGTGGCACAGCAGGCCACTTCATTTGACACATACTCACCATCTGTATACAGTGGCAGGGTATGCCTATCTGGAATCAGGCATATGTAGCTAATTTGTTTTACTCTGCAGACATAGAAGGGGTGGCATAAATCTGCTGAGTAATGTAGGGGCCAGGTTTGCCTTTAAACTTTTGGCGTTTAACTTTGCAAATAAGCAACCTTGCCATTTTGCACTGCTGTTTTGTTGCAGGCTACTGGAAAATGGTGCCATCTGCCATGTAACATCCGAGGAGGAGTGAGGGAGTTGTGTCGTGTACAGAATGGTCACAGACCAAGAGCAGATGGTCTAGAGTGCTGTAGATGCTTTGTTTGGGACCAGGCAGACTGGCACGGATTGGCTGCCAACCCTGTACTGGCCTGTCTTGTGATCAGTCTAATCCCTGTTATCTCATTCTAAGCTTACAAAGTATTAGACAGATCCACAGGCGAGGCCAGTACAGGGGTGGCAGTCAGTCTGTGCTTAGTCCCAAATAGCAGCAGCCGCAGCCCTCTAGACCGTCTGCTCTTCACCTGTCCCCATTCTGTACACGACACAACTCCCTCACTCTTCCTCAGATGTCACATGGCAGATGGCACCATGTTCCTGCAGCCTGCAAGTTGCTGACCTATTTGGTGTAGTGTGAACCATAAAAAGGGTTAGGGACACATATCATTTTTACTCTACTGAGGACACAAGAAAGGGGGCCCAAGATAAAGTTACACCACACAAGCTTGACATGTTCAGAATGTACTCTCTGGCCCCCACAGAGTGAAGACATAGCTACTGCACCTGTAGCCAAATATTTTGACACCAATTGTACCCGACAGCATATGGAGCTGAACACTAGCTACCTAGCGGCCATCTCACATACAGGCCCATGTACCCAATACTTAGCTAACAGTATGTTGAGTGAAGAAGGCAACAGGAACCAAATGTGAAGTTCCACAGTAAGGAGCTTCCAGTTTAGCTTTTGCTTTCTTCCTTGGGAGCATACAGTGAGCTTTGAGTTGTATGGCGCAGGCCATATGGTAATGCCTGCCAGATAAGTGCCTAATTGTAATATGCTAGGGCAGACTTGCATGCAAGGTCATGTGGAGACCATACCTTTGACCACCACAACCCTTAAGAAAAAATCACAAAATGAGAAGGCACAACCAGAAAATGTATATTTCTAACCTGTGACCAGTTTATTACGAAACAAATGTAGTCAACAGATTCAAAGCAAGTCAATGTCTTTGGTAATCACATTCTGCAAGAACAAGCTAGTAAATAGCACATGACATTGTAAATTAAGTAAACAGCACATTGCATGTAGACCTGTACATACATTGCTAGATATGGCATCATTACATATACAGGCTTTGCATCCTATCCTTTCTGCACAATTATGATTACAGCAAAGAACATAGAAAGTGGAAGTGGCACCCCAATAGCTACAGTAAAGCTCTAATGTTAGAGCTAATAACAGCACCATTATGTGCTATTAACCTAATGGCCCTAGACAGTCCATGTTGAAAGTGTGCACTCAAGAGGACAGCCTAAGGGCCAAGGCAGGCAGAGTTCAAATAAAAGCCTAAACAGTCCATGTTGAAGGATTGCACTAAAAGGGACAGCCTAAGGGCCAAGGCAGTAGAGTTCAAGTGAAGGCCCAGACAATCCATGTTGAAAGAATGCACTCAAGGGAACAGCCTAAGGACCAAGGCAGCAGAACATAAGAATATGCCATACTGGGTGAGACCAAGGGTCCATCAAGTCCAGCATCCTGTTTCCAACAGTGGCCAATCCAGGTCATAAGAACCTGTCAAGTACCCAAAAACTAAGTCTATCCCATGCTACTGATGTTAGTAATAGCAGTGGCTATTTTCTAAGCCAACTTAATTAATAGCAGGTAATGGACTTCTCCTCCAAGAACTTATCCAAATATCCAATCCTTTTTTAAACCCATCTATACTAACTGCACTAACCACATCCTCTGGCAACAAATTCCAGAATTTAATTGTGCATTGAGTGAAAAAGAACTTTCTCCAATTAGTTTTAAATGTGCCATATGCTAACTTTATGAGTGCCCCCTAGTCCTTCTATTATCCGAAAGAATAAATAACCGATTCACATTTACCTATTCTAGACCTCTTATGATTTTAAACACCTCTATCATATCCCCTCTCAGCTGTCTCTTCTCCAAGCTTAACAGTCCTAACCTCTTTAGTCTTTCCTCATAGGGAAGCTGTTCCATCCCCTTTATCATTATGGTCACCCTTCTCTGTACCTTCTCCAGAGTTCAAGTGAAGGTCCAGACAGTCCATGTTGAAAGAATGCACTCAAGGGGACAGCCTAAGGGCCAAGGCAGCAGAGTTCAAGTGAAGGCCCATACAGTCCATGTTGAAAGAGTGCACTCAAGGGAGCAGCCTAAGGGCCAAGGCAGCAGAGTTCAAGTGAAGGCCCATACAGTCCATGTTGAAATAATGCACTCAAGGGGACAGCCTAAGGGCCAAGGCAGCAGAGTTCAAGTGAAGGCCTGGACAGTCCATGTTGAAAGAATGCACTCAAGGGGACAGCCTAAGGGCCAAGGCAGCAGAGTTCAAGTGAAGGCCCATACAGTCCATGTTGAAAGCGTACACTCAAGGGAGCAGCCCAAGAGCCAAGGCAGCAGAGTTCAAGTGAAGGCCCATACAGTCCATGTTGAAAGAATGCATTCAAGGGGACAGCCTAATGGCCAAGGCAGCAGAGTGCAGCATGGAGGCAAATGACCAGGACCAAAGAGCACAGCAGCTTAGAGACAGATGACCAGGACTAAAGAACACAGCAGCATGGAGGTAGGAGCCCCAGGAGGAGACACAGCAGCATGGATGCAGGAACCCCAGGAGAAGACACAGCAGCATGGAGAGAGGAGCCTCAGGAGAAGATTCAGCATATGGAAGTGGCAGCAGGCTGAGATGAGATGAGACATCAGCATCAGGAGCAGCACGAGACATGATGAGGCAGCGGCAGCAGCTGAACCGTGACTGGAGACGGCCTCAAAGAGGCTGGCATACGGGCAGAGCATAGAGGATGGCATTAGAAGTAGATTGCAGGACTACAGTGACACGCATTAGACTATCACTATCATCTAGCTGGCACAGGAACTCTGAAGACAGGACGGGCCCAGCAGGCTTCTTTCATCTAGCCGGCACAGGAACTCTAAAGACGGGACAGGCCCAGCAGGCTTCTTCCATCTAGCCGGCACAGGAACTCTGTACTGAGGCCTGGCCAGGTTTGTCCTTCAAGTCTTGTTCTTCGGCCTTAGAGGCCAGGTGTTTGGGTGGGTTCATGCACTTTTGCCACACCGTGACTTGCCATTTGGGGGTGGCATGTCCTTGAGGTGCCCCCCCTTCAGTCGTCTCTTTGAATGGAGGCTGCTGCATGGGGTTGAGTCTTGTGAGGCTGGGGAAGGCACAGGTGCTGGCTCCAGCATTGTTTGCAGAATCTGGGTCATGACAGCAGTGAGATTGTTTATTGATGTTACCACTGTAGTGAAACCTTGTGCCTGCATTGCTGTCTGGGCACGCATGGCCTGGGCTTGCCCATAGACAGCCCTCCTTAGGCCTACTAGCTCTGCCCCCATATTTGGTATAGCTGCACACGATGGCTCCTTTCCAGTAAAATCAGCTGCTTCTGGTGGCAGAGCTGATGCTGGGGGTACAGCTGGTGCTGGGGATAGAGCTGGTGCTGTGCTCATGTTGGCAGATGATGGTTCGGCCTCCAGAAGGAGCATGAGGTGGCTGGTGGTCTGGTCCGCCTCAGTGCCTGCTGCCTCGTGCTGGCGATGTGGTGAGCTTGACCAAGGTTGCATTGACTGCATTGTGCTCCATTGCAGGCTGGGTTCATCCATTAAGCCAGAGAGACTGAGACTGACATTTAGCAGGCTTGCTGAGGCCAGGACATCCAGGAGCGGGCTGTGATGCTGCTGCTGCTCCTCCTCACTGAATTGGGTCTCTGCATCCATAAGCAAGGGTGCAGTTAACATTGCAGCTGTTCTGCTGGTCCCAGGGGCTTGACTGCTGTTCCTTGAGGCTTGACAGCTGGGACCAGCAGAGGCCTGGGTGAGAGCTGTGGAAACAAAGAAGAAAACATAAGTACCAAAGATAAGAGGTACACACATGGAACATTTGGCATGACATGAGCACTTTGCATCTCAGACTATGGGGCAGATTTTCAAAGGGGTATGCGCATAAGGTACGCACTTACCCCTTTGAAAATCTGCCCCAAGTTCCCCCTGCACGCGCTGAGCCTATGTTGAATAGGCTCGGCGGCGCGCGCAAGCCCCGGGACGTGCGTAACTTCCGTGGTTTTCCTGGGGGGCGTGTCGTGGCGGCACATAATTCGGGGGCGGGGCCGCGGGCGTGGTTTCAGCCCAGGGGCTTTTCGGGGGCGTGGCCGAGGCCTCCGAAACTGCTCCTGGGCTGGGGAATCGCGCGGCCAGTGTGCGCGAGTTACGCCTGCCTCGGGCAGGTGTAACTTCTCAAACAAAGGTAGGGGGGGTTTAGATAGGGCTGGGTGGGTTAGGTATGGGAAGGGAGGGGAGGGGAAGGTGCGGGGGGGGGGGGTGGAGAGAACGGAGGCAGGCTGCGTGGCTCGGCACGTGCAGGCTGCCGATTTTGCACAGCCTTGCGCGCGCCGACCCCGGATTTTAAAGGATACTCATGGCTACGTGCATATCTATTAAAATCCGGCATACTCTTGTTTGCGCCTGGTGTGCGAACAAAAGTACACAGGGGCGTACTTTTTAAAAATCTACCCCAATGTGAGTACGTTATACTAAATGATGTGCACAACTGAAGCAGCCTTGCCATTAACAGTTGAGGTGAACTTACTGGCTCTGGCTCGCGTGGTGTGTAACCGCTCAGCCATGCCCTCGAACACGTCTGGTCCCAGCCGCTGGATGAGGCACTCCTCCATGGGCATGAGCACTATTGGGCACGGGGCTTCTCTGTCGAGCTGCTGGAAGTACTTGTTGTGGCTGCTGACCTTCATCTTTAACTGTGCCTTTATGTCCCTGTACCTGTGGGCCACCTGCTCAGCACTGCACTTGACGTCACGCCACCTGGATATTGCCTGTGCAGTGTTGTGCCAGATCTGGCCCTTCAATGCCTTGGAGGTCCTGGATTCATGGTTTCCAAACCAGGAGGGATAATGCTCAAGGACACCAGCGATAATCATCTCATTGTTCTCGATGCTGAACTTGAGATCCTTCTGCCGAGGGCATCCTGCTGCCAGAATGGGGTGCCACTTCCCCTTAGGGAGAGGTGTCCTCCCTTTTCCTCGCTCTCACTCCCACGTCCAACCCCCTCCTGTCCCTGCCCTGCAAACTCCCTTCCCCTCTGCCCTCTCTCTCTCTCTCTCTATCCTTAGCCTGCCATCCTCCTTCTTCTATCCTCGCCTACCTATCCCGTTCCCCCTCCCGCCTCCTCCTATCCCTTTCCTCATGCCTATCTCTACTCCTGGCCCTATCCCTACTCCTCCTTACCCTAGCACTTCTGCCCTCATCCTCCCTCCTCCTCTCCTCCCTCCTCCCCTCACACCTCTCCTCTCCTCTCCTCTTTCCCCACGCCTCTCATGCTCCATCCGCTCCACAACCACCACTTCTCCACACATGTCTTCACTCCTCCACAGAAAAAGACAAACAGACAAACTTGACAAACAAAAACTGTCACACACAGGTAGACAAAAGACAGAGGTCAAGGTAAACACAAGGAAAAACAGTCAATTGAACAGCACAACATACTCAGAAATCGC
The DNA here is from genome assembly GCF_901001135.1 of Rhinatrema bivittatum. NCBI lineage: Eukaryota > Metazoa > Chordata > Amphibia > Gymnophiona > Rhinatrematidae > Rhinatrema > Rhinatrema bivittatum. The sequence continues at coordinate 39,246,743 of NC_042617.1, read as the reverse complement.
TATAAGAACTCCTAATCCACTAAACCACAACTCACCTCCTCTCCTCTAACCCACGCCGTGACACACCCTCAAAGAAGCAGCTGCAGGAAGTGGGTATATATAAAATATATATAGATATAAAAGAAAGATATTGCGCAATGTGCATAACACAACGTGAGATGCAGCTACTAGCATGCACTTTGGCTAATGACGTGCGATGCGCTGACAAAGCGCGTGACGCGATAATGTTGCTCACAACGTGAAAAATAGCTACGCGATGCGGGAGCTGAGAAATGTCCATAGCCACGCCCCTTTTTATTGCTATTTCCACTATATTTATAGCATTTTAATAAATCTAGGGGAGAGAGAGGAAAAGGGTCTTCAGGGACAGAAAGGCAACTTTGGGTTAGAAATAAATGTAAACAAAAAAACAAAAAAGAAATAGCTTCAAAACTGGATGATCATCCAAATTATAATATCTATATAATATTTATCTTCTTAAGAGCTGGCATCATATATTTAGTGGTGACCTTTTGAATCTGTTTGCCACTGTATTGTCATTATAGAGACAAGTTCATCTTCTGATATAATCCCACCAAGCCATGGACAAGGACAGAATATTGGTTGTCCCCTATATATTGTGTCAAAGTGTCAATATATTCTAGTCAATAGTTAGATAGCTGTAATAAGCTGTAGCAATGGGTTTTACTATTTATTGATAAAGGGAATACATTTCTTCTCTATGAAATTATTATTATTATTATTATTAGTTTTACTATTGAAATGCCAGTATATGGGTATATTTCTCACTACCGCCTACAGGCATGCTGCAGATCGATGGTGGAATTTCTAAATGCTGGTGGCAAAATACTGAGCTTGTAGCCCTAGAATTTGCCCTCAGGCTGCTGCAAAGCTGAGCATGGAAAAGACAGTTCCAGTGACAAGTATGTATGAAAAGATCTTAAACCTGCTCTCAGTTCTCACCTGTATTTTAATTGTTTTTTGGGTTGTGTTTTTTTTTTTTTTAAATCTCCTAGGGAAAGAAGATCTCTGCCCATTTCAGGCCTTTGGGTAATCCGTGGGCAGCCTCAGGTTGTCCCTATACATCAGAGGGAATACGGGACAGTTTGGGAGCTGGATTGCTTTTCGTTGTCCTGCAGGACTACCTGCACCACAGTCAGTGACATTCATTTCCTTAGGTTGCGGTTTTAAGACTGCTCCGCTGCTTCATTAATGATCCACTGGGCCCCGATGAATTTGTTTCGCTAAGACATCATTTTACATTTTTTGCTTTCGCTGAGAAGCTAACTTTGGCTGTAGTGGGTACCACAGCCCTGACTCATGTTTAATGATTTCCTCCACCAGGATCTCTCACTTTTCTGGAGGCTGGGTTTTGTGGTGTTCCACATCCAGTGACTGTCTAGGATCAGATATTTCTGTCAGAAATAGGTGGGAGGTATGGTCTGGTGGTTAAAGCTCTGAGCTACGAGACAGGAGGAGCTCTGAAAGATGAAGCCAAGGTTCCCATCTTCCCCTAGCTGTGTGAAATGTTATCCTCCTGCACTCCGTTTACTTAAGTGTAATTTTGTAATAATAGTAATAACTGCTGACCTATCTCTCCCGTCTTCAAGCAGCAGAGGTGCCAGAAATGTGGGTTGTTTTTTTAGAACATCCACTGCAGGAGCAGCAATTTCTGAGGTGCTAAAAATGGTAGTGTGTGGCACAGTCCTGTTTGGATGAAAGCATCTGCATACACCCAATTAAATGATTGTTCAATGTGGGTAAAGAATGCACCCTAAGCTGCAGCAGAAAACTTTTAAAGGAATGATTTCCATTGTGCAAAAGTGCTGAGAAGGGCTCCAAAGCAAAGATTTTGCAAAGGCTACAAAAATAAGCAGAATGACACCAAACCATGTAAATACAATGCATACAATCTACAATCTCTGAGGAGTAGGCTAAGAACTACTCTTTGACTCTGGAGAATAAAAATGAGTCATCTTCTATGTTAGCCATCCGCCCATGCCCTAACAACATAACTTGTAGGCCCCACATATCATAGGACAACTGAATAACCACCCCCGTTGTGCTGGTTTTCAAACTGAACCCTGTGTGGAATCACGTAATATATTATCAACTTTGTTACCATATACATACGTCTCTCTGTTCATTCCCTCTGATGTCACCAATATCTGGAAATGGGTGGAAGAAGCAGACTGAGCATGCACCAGCTGTGAAGTCAATCTGAGCTAAGGGGAAGAAGCCGAAAACATTTGCCCACACTTTCAATCATCACAATACCTCATTAACAAAAAAAACCCAAAACATTTTTGGAGCTCAAAACCATAGCAAACAATGGGGAAAGAATAGCATTTCCAAGCAGCTTTTTGTGAAATCCTGCAAACAGCTATCAGAGTAAACATGCAAACTTCTTACGGATCCACTGAACTAATTTGCAAACTTTTAATTAAAGCTCACATATCACTAGGCAGAAGGAATGGCTATATATTGTGTTATTGGTCAGAAAATCAGATAGAAAACAGTAGGAAATAGGAAATATGGGATGTGTTCAGAATTGAATTAACACTAAGATGTAAAGATTGCTCACTGTACCCTTTTTCTATGTAGCCATACACTTATGAGGGCCACCAATTCCTGGGGGAGAAGTACAGGACTGAAATCATCTCCTACAACTTTCCTCACATGACAAACCTCTGGAGTCCTTCTGGCAATAAATATTGCAGATAGAAATAGAGACACTGAGAAAGATACAGGTGAAGATGGCTAAAGTCGCACTGAGTGAAAGCTCTTTAATTGTAAAGAGGCACATGATGCCTAAAGAAGACAGTTGCACACCATTATCTATATCTATAAAGGGTGAAGTCATACCTAACTTATATCACTGTTTTCTCGATCACACTGCTGTCCAAACAGATGAATTATGTGGAGCTGCTCCACAAAACTGTGAGATCACTAAAGACATCAGTGGGGTTGATATGGTCATCCAATCCCTTCTATCCCTTCTTACTCAGGCCTTATCTGCTGCACAGCCCCTGTCTCTTGTACAGCTTTCACCTCCCTTCACTCAAAGATGGGGTTAGCAGGGCTTTTGCAAGGGTCTGTAGCTCCCTAGGCAGACCAATGTACCACTGTGTGCCCTGAGTTGAAAGTGCCCCTCATACAGTGGTAGATAGATAGATATATGTAGTCAGGTTCTCCCTCTTACCGTCCTTTTGCACTCTTTCTCCCCGCAGCCCAATCTGGTTGATGCTGAAAATGGTGTACACCACCCCGCCCACTTCTGGCGCCCTAGTCCTGCTTAATGGTCACGCTGGCCCTAGGGGTTAGACATGCCCAATGATAATTTTTCCCAGAAGAAAGAGGTAGATAGTGGAGTGTCTCAAGGATCTGTACTAGGACCAGTGTTGTTTAACTTATTAACAAATGGAAAAGGAATGAGGATCTTGCCAGACTTGGGACCTGGGCATCTAAAAAGCAGATGAAATTTAATGTCAACAAGAGCATAGTAATGCACCTAGGGAAAAAATAATCCTTAACTGTGTGTACAAAATGTCCGATGGGCTCCATATTAGAAGATATCACCCAGGAAAAGGACCTTGGAGTCATTGTAAGTGATATGTTGAAATCCTTAGCTCAGTGTGCAGCTACGGTCAAAAAAGCAAATAGAATGTTAAGAATTATTTATTTATTATTTATTTATTTATTTATTTAAATTATTTTAATATACCGATGCTCAAGACCACGTCTTATCGTACCGGTTTACAGTAGAAAGGAAATGAGAATAAAATTGAGATCATCATAATGCCTCTATATAGATCTATGGTGTGAGCACAGCTTGAATATTTTGTGTAGTTCTGGTGCCCCTCCCCACCATCTCAAAAAAGATATAGAAGAACTAAATAAGGCACAGAGAAGAGAAAGAAAAATGATAAAGGGGATTGAAGGATTGAATGGCCTCCTTACGAAGAACAGCTACACAGTTAGGTCTCTTCAGCTTGGAGAAGGAATGACTGAGGGAATATGCTAGAGGTTTATAAAATTATGAGTGGTGTGGCACAGGTTAATAAGAAACAGTTATTTACCCTTTCAAAAGTACTAGGATTGGCAGGGCTGGTGGAAGCACTAGGAGAACTAGGCCTGGGCCTAGGGTGCCAACCAGTAGGGGGCGTGAGCCATGTGGGGCTGCGAGCGGCGGCAAAGAGGAGTGGAGATTCAGCGGGCCAAGAGCTGTGCCCAACCTGCTCATGGCCCAGAAAACCACATACTCGGTGGGTACGATCGAGAATGAGGTAGGAATCGGGGTGGCGGTGTGACCGGGGGGGGGGGGGGGGGCACATGGCAGAAGGTACCTAGGGCGCCTAATCCCCTTGCACCGGCCCTGAGGACTGGGGGACATTCTGTGAAACTAACTGGTAGCAGACTTAAAACACATTTAAGAAAGCATTTCTTTATCACTCAATGCACAATTAATCTAGGATTTGTTGCTAGAGGATGTTGTCAAGGTTAATAATATTTAAAAAAAAGCATCGGTTAGGTTTCTGGAGGACAAGGTCCATTAACAATCATTGGCCAGGCAGATGGGGAGATTGTAACTTTTTATTTCTAGGAGTGAGTAACAGGGATGGGATGTTTCCATTAAGATCTGCTGGTTACTTCCAAGTGATTTAGGCTAAGCACTGTCGGACACAGGATACTGGACTCGATGGACCATTGATCTGACTTAGCATGACACGTCAAATGGTCTTATGAGAACAACTGTCAACACTGAGGAGAATGAAGAGCAAGAGGAAGTAGAGGCTCTTTCTTGGCCCTGACCATGGTCTTCTCTTGCTGCATCTTCTCAGTGTATCCTAAAAGGAAGAGTCAAGCCAAGAGAAGTTTCTGTAATATAATCAGCCCTTAAAATGTAATCTTGAATAGTTGTTGGCTCTTGAGAGGAGAGCCAGCCAGATTCATCAAGACAACAAACTGAACTGTTATGTACATTTCTGACTGTTCTTCAGAACCAGTAAACTCAATATATATAGTTGAGATCATTTTAATTGTGGGCAGCAAGAAGTAACATTGGCAGCTACGTGTCATGTGTGAGATACATTTAACTTGTATCAGGGAAATGTGTTATGGAAATTTCACAGACATGAGGGAAATGTGACAAATAACATATGACAAGCACAGAACAGCAAAATTAGGCATTTCTGCAGAGTGTCGGCTGAGAATTTGCACACAGTGACAGTAGAGTGATGCTGTTGTATGCTCAGTTCGGTCTTCAAGGCGGGGTGGGATGCCTCACTCGGGAAAAAGATTGCAGCTAATGAGGAATCTGACTTTCAGACCTCTGGTCAAACTCATGCCAAGGCAGTGGACGGAACACATTCTGTCTCTTTTGTTCATATCGGCCCTCTATAAACAGTGTTCATGACTAATTTGACTCTTGGAATCAGGGCTTCTAGAAAAGCTTCAGGAGCTTTAACTAGAAGGAGGGGTAGTTCCCCCTCATTCAAAGGTCAAATGATTTTCCTTGCAACCTCTCCTCCCCTCCATCTTACCTCCTAGGCCTATTCCTAACTTGTCCTTCAGAAGAAAGATTGTAGGAAGAAGTATAATGGCTAATCAATTAACAGATTTTCTTTCAACATTTAATTGGCTGATTCCCAGCAATCAGGTTTCCATAAAAGCCATTGAATTGAAATGGCTCTGTTGGCACTCGTGGATGAGCAAGATGCACTCGGGGCGAATGGGCACACGGGCACATATACGCATGTGTGTTGGCATGAGCCCACTGACCCAGCACATATGTGCCTATGTTATAAATTAGCTTAGGCCCGCGTATCTTATGCACCCAATTTGTAAGTGGGTGCGTGCAGCCGCGTAAAGTCGGGTATGAGCCGCACAAGCGGGAAAATTTTATAACAGGCGCGCGTCCGTGCCATGACCAGTTTCACCAGTTTGTCCACCAATTCTCCCCGGTTCTTTAGCCTATATTCCCCCCTGTTACCCCAGACCCCTTAAACTGCTCAGGGATGCCTTTTTTTTGTTTTAATTACACCTCCTCCATAGCAGAAGTAAAGTTGTGCAGCACTGTACTTGGGCATGCGCCCAGGCTCGTAAGTACTTGCGTGCACTTCGCTTACCCCTCCTCTGGAATGCCCATGCCCCGCCCCCATCACGCCCCCTTTTTTCTCCAGCGCTAGATGCCCGTTGCATTGGCACGTGTGCGCATCCTCCCACTTTTTTAAAACTGGGTGGACACATGCTTGTCCTGCATGTGCGCATACCTCCTGATTTTGGCGCACGCCTGGCTTTTAAAATTCACCTCTCGTAGAGGGTATTCAACATTTCTGATCCCACCGGACTTCTCACCCACTTTCAAAACCCTCACTCACTGGATTATTTGAGAGGTGCCTGTGCAGTAACATCTCCCACATCTGCAGGCAAAAATGCAGAAAGTAATTTTGGGGGTGGATTAGGGACTTTTATTGTGAGGTCCCTCAGGGCGTGGTGGTATTGCCAGTACTTTTTAATGTATATTTAGCACCATTAGGGCAAATTATTAAGCAACATGGCTTAAGATACATGATTTATGCTGATGATATTAAGCTCTTTTCTGCTTGGGGCTGAATCATGTATAGCTATCAAAAAAGCAAATCAGAGTCTAGCAACAATCTCCAGTTGCATGAAGAGAAATAAAATCAAATGCAAATAAAACTGAAATTATTTGGGCCAGGAAACAAAATGCTACTTCTCTACCATTATCTACACAGTTTAATGACATGGAATTACTTTCCAAAAAGGGGGCATGTGGTTTAAATTTTGTTTTAGACTCCCATGTAAGGTTTGAGTAACAAACCTTAAATGTCTCCAAAACTGCATTTAGAAAGCTTCAGATGATATGACAGCTATGTCCCTATGTAAATTCAGATGAGTTAAAATTAGTTCTTCAGATCCTTCTGTAGGGATCCTGTTAGCTCTCTACTGGAGTTAGTTAAGACTTTACCATTTTGTATAGGGAGCGACAGTTTAGGGGTGAAGTGTTTGCAGCTCCCCCTTGTGGAATACTTGCAGTGGAACTGTCCTGTGGTGTATACAGAGAGAGATCACCATTTTACCTACGTGGATCCCTTTGGCTTTTGAGGAGAGAGCTGGTCTGGTGCTAAGCTCTGACTTAATTTAGACCTCTGTTGATTTCTTTCTTTTGGATGGGAGTGTCTTTCCACCCTCTCATTCCATTTATTTGAGTTTGGAGTGCCAAATCTTTTTTTGGGACTCAGTAAAGCTTGATTCATTTTGTTCTTCAATCCAGTGGGAGAGGTCCCCTTCTAGAAAGAGGAATCTGAGAACACCAAGGTCCAAGGAGGGGAGGACTTCCAGCCATCCTGTGAGAGGAAGAAGGAGAAAAGGGAAAGAAGGAGAGGAGATGGATCACATCTATGGCTCATGAATATTTACTGATGATTTGGGAGTTGAGGAGAGAAAGGTATCACCCTTGATGCTACAAGAGAAGGTAGGAGATAAAAGACTAAAGTACATCTTTGATACTTCAAACTACCATGGGAGGGAAGCACAAAAGCTTTACCCAGAACCCAATGGGAGGGAAGATATCAAATAATTAAAAGAACTAATTTAATCTGATATAACATCTGAAAGTATGAGACTGTGTGGTAACTTGAGTGGTAGCGACTTGGAGACAGCCAGAGGAAAAAGGAGGCAGACTCTGGCTGTTCCTTAGGTGCACTTTATTTACAGTGAAAGAAGGTAATTCAATACCAATAATGTAGCACAGCTTAGCTCAGGTAATACATAATCCTGAAAAGTCAACTCAAAACAAACAACATGGCTCACCTTAGCTTCAAATAATACACAGTTCTTAGACATAACAGGTCTTAGCATATGGTAAGTTTCTGCCTACTCTCTGGGGCCTCTCTAACTTTTCTGGGCCCTTCTAATTTATGTTAGGCTGAAAGGATCCTCCCTGGGCTCAGAATCCCTTGAGAGGCTGATCCTTAAAGAAGACCCGGCTAGATCTCTGTGGCCGGTTCCTTAAGGTAGTTTGAGGGAGTTTCCGGTATACTCCCTCACAGATCTTAAGAAGTCACAAACTTACTAAAACACTTTTAACAACTTGAAAATGAAGTGTACAGCTGTAAAGACTTGAAATCATCATTTGCACCTTATCAGTAAAAGAGAAATGTGGGAAACCACAAAACAACTCTCCTTGTGATTCATTGAGTAGTGACTTCATTATTCTCTATGCTATCAATGCTGTGTGCAAAAGACTTACAAGTGGGAAACATTAGGAGTAATGTGAGGGCTTTGAAAGGAAACTATCCCCCTATGCAGGAAACCCTGAAATTACATCTTGTGTTATAGTAACTGTGTCCATCTAAAACCAAAATTTGAAATGAGACCTCTGGAACTGTTATCAGGGGTCAACCATCATGGGGGCTACACTCTTGTAACATCTCATCTGGATTACTGTAACTCCCTATTCATTGTTCTCCTGGTTACAACAATCAAAAGCTGTAAATAGTCCAAAACTCTGCAGCTTGAGTGATGACAAGGGGAATGGGTAGAGACAATGTCTCCCCCCTTCTTAAGGAGTTACATGGCTACCAATCATGTATGACTCCCTCTTTAAAATCTTAATTCTTATCTTCTGGCCTCTATGGACAACAGGAGCCATTTGTCTTGTGAATACAATGGACTGGTAGGTTCAATGAATTCATTTAGATTGGCCCATGTTACTTTATTACATGTTGCCACAAGCCAAAATTGTAGAACATTATGCCACTGGAATTAGAGGGAGACTATTTGTCATTCAGATAATCCTCAAAGATTTGGATGCCAATATTCAAAAAAAGACGAACAGATAACGTATCCAGCTAAATGTAACTAAACTTAGCTGGATAAGTTATTCCAGATATGTAGTGGCATAAACGTCCCATTGAATATCCCCGATTAAAGTTGTCAGCTTAAAGGTAGCCGGGTAACTTTAAACCTAAGTAGCTAGCTTTTGAATATCGTTGGTCAGGTTTAAAATTATCCGGCCTTGTGTAGCTGGATAACTTTAGCCATAACCGGCTGTATTCAAAATAATATAGCTGATTAAGTAGTAATGGACTCTAAAAATAAAAGGTAGTCCACAGGCCTAGTGGCCCGAATCCCTACCCCATGCTCAAGTTTGCAAAAAAAGTGGCTTGCAGACCTTTCCCCCAAACCCTCCAGGTATGAACTGAAAAGAAAAGTAGTAATGGTCAGTGCCTTCTTCTTCCTCCGCCCCTCCCTGGTTAAGACTCCTTTCAAAGAAAGCTCCTGTCCTCTCTCTCTCACCTCTACCCTGACCCTCCCAATCATCTTGTTCCTGGAAGAACCCTTTCTCTGTGCCAGAATCGCAGTACACTGTGATCCTGGTGACTTCTTGCATTGCTCTGCATGTACGCAATGTAAGCTACCGGTGTTGCTGGCAGAAAAACACGAAAAGCCTCTGGGAATGCAGCATACTGCATCATGGAAGACGCATGGGTGTGGTCATGAGCCTGTTGTGCTATGCCAGCTCAGAGCTGGAGTGAATATGTTTAGGTTTGAAGGCTCCCAGTGGCAAAGAAAAGTAAATTTTGTATTTGGGTAAGTCATCATGGCCATTTCTGTAGGCAGAGGAGGGGAGCATTAATGGAGTATCTATGGTGTCTCCTGCTGTGCGCTCAGGGATGGTAACCTTTAAACAAGCGAGCAGGCTCACATGTGCACACGTTCGTCGGTCTGCTCCCAGAGACGCGCACATTTTATAACATTTATAACATTATACATAGGCCTCCCTGACTAATGCACTACAACCGCTTCAACTAATTCAAAGCTGTGCCACTAGACTCTTTACCTCCCCCCCCCCCCCCCCCCCCCCGTAGAAACCACATATAACCCCCATCCTGGCTACCCCTTCGCCAGCGAATCCATTATAAAATTTTCATGATAATCCATACTTTGTTAAACAGTACTTCATCTATACGGTTATGCTCCACTCTCCGAATTTATCAACCAGCTCGTCATCTGCGCTCTGCCGACAAAAATCTCCTTCAAATTCCCACAGTAAAAACTGCCAGACCGAATTTAACACGCAGCCGTGCCTTCTCAGTCACCGGACCGAAAGTATGGAGCTCCCTGCCCAACCACATCCGACAGCTCACCAGAAAACATGACTCCAAAAACGCCTTAGAAACGTGCTTATTCTCACAAGCCTTTCCTAGCTCATAACATCAAACTAACAAGAAGTTAAAAAGTGTCATTCGCCTTTATTTATTCAGAGTCTGTACTTCATGCTTAGTATTCAACACTTTTATTTTTGTTTCTATTCCTTGTTTGATTAGTATGCATGTTCCTTTTAATTGTAAACCGTCCAGCTCCACTTTGTGCGTGTATATGCGGCATATAAAAACCTTTTCAATAAATAAATAAATAAATAAAGCTGCGCTGCAGCCTGGACGCGCGTACACGTGCATTCAATTTTACATGCACACGTGCCTGTGCGCGCAAATGTCGCTTTAACTGCGCAAGTGGGGGGACTTTAGAAGGCATGCATGCCGAGGCCATTACCAGGTTTCCCAGTTCGTTCCCGGTTTGATTAAAAGCCTCCCTTCCCCCGTTAGCCCCGACCTTTAAAACCCTGCTGATCTGCCTACAGTAAAGTAAAGGGACCCTGGCGCATGTCAGGGAGCGTAATTATTTACGCGTAAGTTTAAAGTTTAAATTCCGGAATGCCCGTGCCTTGCCCAGACCACGCCCATGCTCCGCCCCCTTTTGTAAACTTTTTTATTTGTGCGCTCGGCGGGAGATATGCGCCGAGCCGATTTTAAAATTGGCTCGGCGCACGCCGGTCTGACATGTGTGCGTATCTCGTTGTTTTGGCCCGCGTCAGGCTTTTAAAATTCACCTTTCCATTTTTTTTTTTCTAGGCCATAACATGTATTTTCTTTGTTTTTGCTGAATGACCCCTAAATATCAGCTTTTAGGGCAGTCACTATTTGAACCTTTTTCCACTATTTTCCCTCCAGAGGTCATAGGAACATAGAAAGAAGAAACATGACAGCAGAAAAAGACCATTTGGCCCATCTAGTCTGCCCATTCATCCAATTTATGCAGCCCTTAAAAATCCCATCACTCCCTCAGAGATCCCCTGCATTTATCCCCTGCTTTCTTTAATTCAGATCCTGTTTATGTTTCCACCACCTCCTTGCAACCACCACCCTCTCTGTGACAGAAAGATAGACACAAAGATATTGGGTGAGAGCATGGATTATGTGAACGGTACTGGGGCAGATTTCCACATTTGTAGCATTGTAAGGGCAGACGTTGAAACATAGGCCCCATAGTATTGAAAGGAGGCTCGAGGTCAACTCGGGGAGAAATAATCTTATATGACTGTTTTAGTCTATTTAATTGTCTGGCATCATAAACTGAGCCAAGCTGAAACTTGGATCCGAATCATGGCTTTGATCCCAACTGACTTTGTTTTCCTAATGTCGGCCTTTCATAAGTGTTTTGCCTACGATAACACTATCTGCTAGGCTCCAGTGCCTATAATCAATGCAACGTGCGCAAGGCTAGGCAGAACAAGTGGGGTTTCCCCGAGCAGGAAGTGCTCTCCAATTCAACTCACGCATGGTCACAGAAATCACTCTGGTCTAATAATTACTGTAAAAACAGAGGAAGATAAAGTTAATGGAACCCCAGTGAGTCATCCACCAGGGTTCACGTTACAAAATCAGCCGGCCCGTGGGTATGTAATGAGGGGGAAAAATGAAACCTGTTCCAGTAACCGTAGAAGAATGTGAGGATTGCAGTGTTATGCAAAAAAAAAAAAAATCTGCCAGCCAAAACTAAGCCCCAGCAAGAGTGCCTTCATCTTTCCCTGTGTTCCAATAAGGAATAGGTACTGGCTCCATTTGAATAAATGGTTTCCAAAAAGATTATGAAGTGAATAAGAATAATAAAAACATTTCCCTTGTAGACCCTACACATGCTTCTGGATCCCTCTACTCTTAAATATGATATTTTACTTGGGCAAAATGCAAAGTACATATATAATACTCATCCCAGTGGGTATATTTTGATAATTTATAAGCGAAGGGCTTTTTTCTTGTACATATATTTAAATGATTAGCTGATTCTTTAGAAGTACATTTTAGGGTACAAAGGCATCGGCAGGCTGCAAAACGCGAGTGGTCACTCACTCGGGGGGGGATATTGCAATGAAATCCCTGGACATGTGTTTTGTTTTTTTTTCCCAGGCCTGACTGCATCCCCGAGCTCATCTCTTTCACCCGTGAAACAGCACATGGAGGGGAGGGCAGATTTTAACCTGGGGCATTTACCCGGGTAGCGCCTCGCTGCCCTCCACATTCCTTTGTAAAGCTGACCTCGCTATGCACATTTTGTCTGTGCAGCCCGATCACTTATCATGAGCGACAGTTCCGGGACATTTTTGAAAGCTTGCTCACACCTAGAGTTGCAGCGAGAATGAACATTGTATTATTAAAATGGATGTCTACCATGAGAAGGAGGCAGCAGTTAATCTTCGATGAGGAGGTACAAAAACAAAACAAAATGCAATTTCTGTTTGCTGAATGTTTTGCAAAATTCAAGAAATTTTGTGACACCAACCACCAACTTAAATGGCAGAGTTTCTGTACAAAAAGTTGCCCGATCTGCATCATTTCCCCCTTTTTTAATCTAGAAAAATGAAGGTGCGGGCCGAGGGAGGGATTTTGCAAATGCAGGAAAAGGGCAAATTTAGCCATTTTCTGTATGTTCCTTTAAGAAAATGTACATTAAACTCTATGACAAAGAAAATAGGCCTTTTAGTTTGTGTGACTTCATCTGGAAAGATCAAAAAACCCTAGCATTGCCCAGTTTTGCTTCCTCGGGGTATATTTTCACTCCTTGCTCTAATCTTTGATACCGAGTGAATAACTATTTTATTGTTCTGATATAATAAAGGATGGCACCGGGTAGTGCATTGCTCTCAGCTTGGTCTGATCTCTATGACAAGTTTCTTCCTGGCTCGCCGATCTTAATGAGGCCTGGCACAGACTGTCGGCAGCCTTAGAAACTTGCAAAGGCTCCGCTTCCTTCTCTTCACCGTGCTTTTTTCTCTCTCGCTTTCCCGAGTTACCGCTTCTATAATGTTTTCCTTTTTTTGAAAGAGTGAAAGCGGAAAATCAACACGGGCGTTAGAATACCGTCCAAGACTGCAAAGGTGTCACGTCCTCAAGAGGAGGAAAGCTGCGCTTGAGCTGACAGGATCATCGCAACGTCGTGCTTCACCAGCAAGGAGGGAGATCTGTTTCTGGAGGATGAGGTTAGGAATTCCCTTTAAGCCACATCCTTGCCATTAAGATCTCCCTGTGATAAAGGTTGGGATTCATATGAACCGAGGGCACGCTCATTTTTCATGGGCACCCATTTTGACCTCTTACCTTGCCCCCAACCTTTTCTTGTTCCAGAAGTGCGATCTTCATCATCAGGGCTGTGATAAGGCTCTCTGGCCTAATAAGGAGACACGCCGAAGCCCAGTTAGCAAAATACAATAAACGCGCATGATAATGTGCACTTTTAACCCATGTTATTACTGCAGATTTTTAGTTAGGCACGTGAGTAGCATGCACGCGCACAAATGTTATTTTGTAAAATCCCCAGGTATTCATGCACTAGCAGCATCGCGTACAAACTTAAATGAAAAAAGGAGCAGAGTAGAGAATTTTGGGGTTCGGTAGTTCCCGAACAAGTTAGCGTTTTGTAAGCGGTATACACACCGACACTGCCAGATTTATACACATGCTTTTACCCTTGCTAGTTCAGTTGCAGAAATTACAATTGCACTTGTCTTTTTTCTGCAGTTTTTGGTCGAGAGGTCGGCATAAGTGGTGGGGGAGGGAGTCAAGGTGAAATGCTGCAGGGTCTAAGTGAGCCAGTGAAAGTGTGGGTGACCTGCTGGAGGTGTCAGCGAACTGGTGATTAGATGGATGTGGACAAATAAATGTTTTCATAAGCACCGTATGCACATATTTTTTTTTTATAAAATATCTGCTACAGACTTTACCTCTAAGTATGCTTTTATAACATTACCCTGTAAGTGAATAGCGCATTAAATGCACTGAAATCCTGGGCCTGAAAATCGAACACAATGCATGTAGTTAACGGAAGCATTCCCACAGATTTTTGCATTATCGCAAACCATGCTATATATAAGAGAGTTGATTAGCAGAATTTTGCATTTTTATCAACCCACGGAAATTTTAATGCAAAATCCATTTTACTGGAAACAAACACAGTGTTCCTGGTAATATAAACATGTTTGCATTTTCAAGCTGCTTCAACACATGTTTAATGCTAAATTAGGAGGTAATTTGTAGAAGGATTTACGCACTTAGAACTGGGTTTTATGAGTGTAAATGTACTTTACACGTGTAAGTGGGATGTGGAAAATTGCCGTGCTTATGCCATTGAATTGTGAATAGGTTTCAAACATGAAAGTGCACTTAGGTACGGTAACTTTCAAAGGGGTGCACATCGATGCGCGTGCTTTGGCGCATGCCAAGGGTCGCGGCTATTTGCAACACGAGCACGTAGGCGCGTATGTTATAAAATGGCGTAGGCGCACATACGTCTGCGCCCTATTTTGCAACTGGGCGCGCACACAGCTGCACACATTGGGAATTTTATCACAGGCGCGTGTCCACACCGTGACCAGTTTCACTCGTTCATCCACCGGTTTGCTCAGGTTAGAGATAGGTCCTCCAACCCCCCTCCCTGATTTAATAGCCTGCACCCCCCTAGTTATCCCAGACCCTTTAAACCTCTCATGGACGGCTGGATTTTTTTTTTTTAACTTACACCTCCTCCATAGCAAAAGTATCCTTACGCGGCACTGGACCTGGGTGCTTGCCGAAGCACATACGTATTTGGGGGCAGATCTCTTGGACCTGCCCAAACCACATGCCCCCCCACACCACGCCCCTTTTTGAGGCAGATTGAGGAATTTGCGTAGTGGGAGATGCGCGCACATGTCGGTGGCTTTTAAAATCCGGCGCTCGTGCACACGCCCTACATACACGTGTATCTCCTGATTCTGGCACGTTCCCGGCTTTTAAAATTCACCTCTTAATGTGTAAATGAGCTTTTAAAAATTGCTATGACATATGCTACTTTTACATGTGCAAATCCTTTCGAAAATTACCCCTCGATAGATATTAATGCCATCCCAATTTATAGCTCTGTGATTGCTCTCAGTCTTGAACATGAATGCTAAATTAATTTTATTTGATTTATACTCTTTTTTTTTTTTTTTAGGAGAAATGGCAAGCTTTCATCTTACAAGAGAGAACCAGTCTCCTAAACTTGGAAAGCTGGCAATTCTGTGCTTTCTACCAAGCATGTTTGATAAGAGACTCACCCAGGCGCCTCTTTTTGAACCGTCAGCATCTCCGGCATCTTCCAGTGCCATTTCACAGGAAGCTCACCTAGTGGTAGCACAGTTATGCATTCCCTCCAGTGAACAGGGCAGGGGGTTGGAGAGGAGGTAGATTAAAAAGGAAACTATGACCGGTCGTCAGCGCCTCCATTATCATATAGGTTTATGACAGAGCTGGTGAAGAAAGAAGAATGTAGGAGCATGGGGTCGATTTGCTAATGCTGTTTTGGGTGTGCCTTTAGACTTCAAAGGTGAAGAACAAAACAAGAGTATTAGGCGCCATCAATTACAGCCCCATTTTATTTTTTTTCATTCTATAGCATTTTGCTAGTAAGTGTGTTTATTGGCATACTGCAATCAACCAGGCTTTTTTTTTTTTTTAAAGTGCTGGCCAGCAAAAATGTAGGAAACTACTTAGTTACATGTGGCCTATAATCTTACTGCCGCAAAGTAGGAAATGATATAGCATTTTCTAGGACTAAAATATTTTTCAAGTATTTAAACCGTGTACTGTAGTAGGAAAGTAGACGGCCTTTTGACTATGTTGGCGGGGTCAGGGGAGGGTATAACTAGCAGGAGATAGAAGACATGACCGGTTAGGTAGTAATAGTTTATGGCCTACTAATGAACTATTTTTATGGTCCAACTCCCTTAAAATGCTTCTTTTGGTGATTAATGAGCTTTTTTTTCTCCTCTTTAAGCAGACTATTGTTGATAGGGAGTGTCCAGTGTTGAATGACTAAAAAGTACTAATGCATGGTCTATTTGGAAAGAGATAACCCTTTCTAGAACATGATAAATGCATTTTTTTTTTTTTTAAATGTTTTACTCAGCTGTGTCTCTGGACTGGAAAGAAAAAAAAAAAGAGAAAACATAATTCCCCTTTCACTATTTGTTTTCATTGCTGGAAGCCTTGTACTAGGGAGTCAAGATTAAATACTGTTAAGAGAAAAACAGGATGCTACACCCGGGTAGGTAAAGTAAGGAGCCCTGCGACCAGTTAATTGTGAAGTGGTTACTTCATTCAGTAACATATCACGGTTGGGAAAGGGCTTTTCGGGAGGGAAAAGGAAGATAATCTAAACAAGTAATCCTTCTACTTCCAGGGGCAAAAGTTATCTACTTTCCTTGGAGTGATGTCCCCTCTGTTCTTAGCTTTTTGTATATGAGTTCACTGTATACCCCTGCACGAAGTAGAAGCAAACATGAACTTTGCACGACAGGACAGCTTCATTTATGTTCTTGGAAGATGTATTTCTTTTCTGACATAAACTCTTTTGAACTTAGTGCTCATGAGAGGTGCTAAACTGGCAGATCTGTCAACCAGAGTCCTCCATTTAGCATCCGTAGTACAAATAAAGCAGTGGCAGAGGCCTAGGGCATCTCTCAACCAAGATCGGCAGTGAGAGGATAGTTCATTTTCCACGCTCATTCAAGACTGAGCTTTGATGCAGAGGCTGTCAACTAACAGGGTAGATTGTGAAAATGGCTTTGGTAATTAGGAGTTGGATGAAGGATCCCCCCCCCCCCCAAACTCATTTCATGTACAGTAGGTTATTGGACAATCATCAGATGGCAAGTCTACAATGACCTGGTCCAAAGTCAAATCAATGACCTTAGAGTGAAAGGAGAAGTCCATTACCTGCTATTAAGTTCACTTAGAGAATAGTCACTGCCATTATCAATGTAACATGGAATAGACTTAGTTTTTGGGTAATTGCCAGGTTCTTATGGCCTGGATTGGCCACTGTTGGAAACAGGATGCTGGGCTTGATGGACCCTTGGTCTGACCCAGTATGGCATTTTCTTATGCTCTTATGAACCATCCCAATCCTTGGAAAAGTAAATTTAATGCAATCATTGATAAATTATAATACATTCATTGCCAGCAGTAAAGGAACCAGGTCATGCATTTAGAAGTATTCATGAGAGGAAGGTCTGCATTTGAAGCTAGCAAATCTAACTTTAGAGGAACCTTTATGAATATTTATCTAACACGAGCAGAGACCCTTGCTCACAGTGTAGCAGGGAACTATTTCTAAAGTTTGCATGGCATGGCATGCTTTTCTTTAATAAAAGGCACACTGCAGAATGTAAGCGGACAGTGACTACTTCTGAAAGTAGGAGTGAAACAAGTTGATCCTTTCCAACAGACCTTGGTGTGGCGCAGAAATGAGTGGTCAAGGCTTTTTTTCTTTTTATAAGTGCTTTATTTTTAAAGTCCAACAAAACCACCATTATTCACAGTTCACACAACACAGATTCAGGCAGCTATGCAAAAGAAAGACCTTCTCCCATTTTACACAAAAACACAAACAGGTCAGTTATTGTTAAGGGGCTGCCTATTCCTTCTTACTTCGTTCCTGTAGTCTGGGGCCTCCCGTTGCTCTCCTCTCAGTCTACATTATATCCCCAAGCCAGGGGAAACAGCCTTTACCCAGAATTCCCTTTCTTAAGGTGGACTGGGTCCAGAGAGCTAAGCCCTGTACTAAGATATTCTGGGGTTCCTGGGTATGTGACAGGTAGTCCACCTGTCACATACCATTTTCCTCAGCTCACCCTTATAGGGTTGAGCATTTATCTGTGCCAGGACTACTTCCCTGGGGTAAGAAAGCCCTTTTACTCTACTTGTGGGTCTAGAGGTTCACTTAACCACTACTGACCCCCCCTTTCTTTAAGCAAGCGAGACTCTTTGTCCCTCTCCATGGGAATCTTACTCCCCACAATCCTTGCCTGGACTAGGTTAAGGCTCCTTCTTTCCTGATTTTTCCGAGGTCCAAGCACCTTATTTTGTTACGATATCCTTTATAGTCTGTACTGTTTGGGCTAGTCCTGACGATGGTCCCAAAATGTCTCAAATTGGGGGTAATCCCATCCTATTACCACTGGATATGGGATTTGAGGCCTGTCCTGCAGTTATCATTACCACTGGAAAAGTAGGAATCTGTTGTTGATCTCTGTATACACATGCAAGGGTTGCCTTTCTCTTATGGATAACCCCTATTCGTCTACTTAGCTCTTTTCTCACAAGTGTCTTGCCATACTCTGAATTTATTAAAGCTTGGATGGAGACTTCATTTAACTCAACTGGGACCACAAAGTCTGCCAATCTCAGGTGTGGACCATCCACCAGGTTACAACTTTGCAGGTTCACAACAATATGGGCCACTCCCATTCCCACTCTTCATTCTCAAAGTGAGAGTCACCCTTGTCAACATGCTTATTTGCTTTACATTCAACCATGCCCACCAAGGGTTCATCTTTCCCTTCCCTTGGTTGATTGCAGTTGATTGCTAGGCGGCGTTCCCATTCCAGATCTTCCAGTTATAGACCCGCATCACCTGTATGCTCTGTAGTCTTACAAGAGGAGCATTCCTGGAGCGCTTCTTTCACATTGCCCTCATTGCTTTTCCCTGAATTGCTCGAAGACTTTTACTATCATAGGGGCAATAGACTTTTCTATATCCGTTTCCCGCACAGAGGGCACAAAAGGATCTGGGCCATCACTATCCAGGTAGAGAGGTAATTCTCTGATCCCTTTCTTTTATTTTCTCTGGAGTTGTCGATTCTTTAAAGGTTCTCTCTGGTTAAGATGGTCTACAACAGGGCTTCCCAACGTTTAGTCATTATGTCCCCATTTAGCACTTGAAAATTCACATGACCCCAAAAGGATGACCCACATAAATCAGCAGGGGTGCAGTCCCTGTCCAATAATCATTCCTTCTCACGCTTTCTGCATTCCAGCTGGTCCACTTTTTCAATGTCCATCCCTTCCAGAGGATCTCCTCCCTTCCAGCATACCTCCTCTCTCAACCTCTGCTCCTATCATCTCCCCAGCCCATCCTTTCCAGCCCTTTTCAGATCCCCCAGTTGATCCTCTCTCACCCCATGCCCTTCTTATAATCCTCAACGAATCTTCTATCATCTCCTATCCCCTCTCTCTCTCCTCTCAATTTCATCTCCTCCCCGTCACCCCTTCTCTCACATTCCCCCAGCTGATCCCCTTTCCTCTTACATCCCCTTTCTGTCATTCTACTCTCTTAAACTCCATAGACAATTCCTCTCCACCTTATCTTATCCTCAAACCTCTCCTGCATCTCATCTCTCCCTTAAAATAGCCTCTTCTTCAAACATTCCCCTAGCCAGGTTCAGTGAAAGATTTTTCTTTGGGCCAAAGGTGGATGATATTTGGTGAGAAGAAAGGGCAGGCTGATGACAAAGGCAACATTTTTTCCTTGGATAGTTTCAGTGATGAGTGAGGAGAGAGAAGCAGTGGCAATTTCAACCAACCCATGAACAGTCAACCCTCCCTTCCCCTCATGGCTAGTCCCAAGCCAGTCTGTGATCTGCAAGTGGCAGCAGCATTACTAATTAAAGTCAGTAAGAGTCTGTGGGTAGTAAAAGCTCATGGGCCTTGCAGCAGCCCTGATCCTTCCTCTACTACTCACTCACTCACGTCTCTCCCTCTTCCATAAACACATGCCCACTCACTTTCACACCCATGCTCACTTGCACTCAGCTCTCTCCTACTCACCTACATACACTCTCAGATCTCTTCTTCCTACACAAATACACACTCACTCACTCACTCTCACAGGCATGCTCATTCATTCTCTCTCCCCCCCTTTCAAAACACACTAGCAACAGCAGACTCTAACTTGGGCTCCTGGAGCTGCAGCAGCCTCTGCCTTCTCTTCCTGTGCTGCGGAAGTGGACACTGCCTGTTTCTTACTTCTCGTTTGATGCACGGGCAGGAAATCGCAATGTCAATTGGCCAAGGCAAACAGGATGGGGCAGGCAAGTGGCTGGATACAGGAAACAGGCTGTGCAGGAGCAGGTGGTGTCACGAGGAAGCGAAGTTAAGAGTTAAAAAGGTCCGGAAATGGTAGAAATCACTGTCGAGTTCCTCCTTTTTCAGCTGCGCAAGACCAATGACGTTCCTTTCTTCTTTCCGGGTCCAAGCAGATTGGTTTTTCTGCAGCACCCGGAGATTTCCGGTATTGGCCCAGAGACCCAGCAATTCTTTTCAAATTCCGGAGTCTTTGGGCCAAATCCGGAGAGTTCCCAGGTATGCTAACCCCTGCCTGATCCTCGGCTCTCCAGTCTTTTTCCTATATCTTCCCTAGCAATGCTCCCCATTCACTTGTGCCACATTGACCAAGAGCTTTGACCCAGCTTCTCCCCACAGTTGCCATCCCCAACCTGTGCACTCGCTCATAGAAAAGGCATTGATCCAGGCCCCTCCCCAGGCCATTTATCACCATCATTAATTATCATTCATATATTCATAATCATTGTTTTAATCACCAATTCATCACTATTATTCAATTCATATAATCAGTAGCAATATTTAATATTAATCATCAATTCATCAGGCAGACCAATGAATCCCTGCCCAACCCATGCACCCTGAGTTGAAGGTGTGCTCTTACTGTGGTGTACATACAGTCATTGTGTTTGCCCCCCCCCCCCCCCCCCCCCCCCCCCCTCTCTCTCGATCCAGCATGTGTGCTGCGAGAGGTGCGGAAATAGCAGCAGCCTGGAGATTTTATTGTCCTGCCCGGAGACCCGGGAATTTAGACAAATTTCCGGAGTCTCCGGGCTAAATCCGCAGAGTTCCCAGGTATGGTTTTTTGATATCTGGTGTTGTGGGAGTCTCAGTTTAGTGGACCCTTGGGCCGACCTGCTGGAGACTGGGAAAGATGGTCAATGTCTCTAATGGAAAACAGGCCGTGAGGCAGATGTTCAGGCGGGACATAGATGCTCTTCACCCTGGAAGCTGGTGCTCCCCCGGGAGGAGCCCGTAGGAGCCCAACCGCTGGGACTTAGGTGGCTTCACCCTTGGAACCCAAAGCCCCCCCGGAAGAAGCCCATAGGGGCCCGGCCGCTGGGACTTAGGCGGGTCGTGGATCAGGACTGGAACCAGACTAAGACAGTAGCAATACTGTAACTGGGTACGGGTTCTGGAACCAGGCAGGAACTGTAGCAGGTAAACAGGAACCAAGCAGGTACTGTAGCAGGAACGGAGCGACGAAGCCAAGCGAGTCACTCCGGGGCACAGCGCAACAGGAAACCGGGAAGCTAACCCGTTGCAAGGTGAGGAATGAATGGCCGCGGCCAGCTTATCAAGGCCGCGGTGTCTGACGCCAGGAACTGGGCGGAGTCACCACTGGCAGGAAACTGGCTAGAAAGGCGCCCAAGTGGCGCGCGCGTGCGCCTAGGAGCAGGGCATCCTCAGGCACCTTCCCGGCGGCGCAGCCCCAGTGGGGAAGCCGCCAAACAGGCCGCAAGCCAGGGCTCTGGAGGCGGAAGCAGGTCCGGGAACAAGGAGGTAAGGGCATGGCTGCGGTGCTCGCGGCCAGGACCGCAACAGTACCTCCCCTCTTACGCCCCCTCTTAGCCAGTCCAGGTTTACTTGGGTGCTCCAGATGGAACTGCCGTAATAAGTCCTTGTCGAGGATATTACGGGCCGGTTCCCAAGAGTTATCCTCGGGTCCGCAACCCTCCCAGGCAAGCAAGTATTCCCATCGGCGTTAGTGGAACCGGACATTCAAAACTGTCGTCAGGAACTGGGCGGAGTCACCACTGGTGGGAAACAGGCTAGAAAGGCGCCCAAGTGGCGCGAGCGCGCGCCTTGGAGCAGGGCGTCCTCAGGCACCTTCCCGGCGGTGCAGCTCCAGCGGAGATGCCGCCAAACAGGCCGCAAGCCAGGGCTCCGGAGGAGGAAGCAGGTCCGGGAACAAGGAGGTAAGGGCATGGCTGCGGTGCTCGCGGCCAGGACCGCAACAGTACCTCCCCTCTTACGCCCCCTCTTAGCCGGTCCAGGTTTACTTGGGTGCTCCAGATGGAACTGCCGTAATAAGTCCTTGTCGAGGATATTACGGGCCGGTTCCCAAGAGTTATCCTCGGGTCCGCAACCCTCCCAGGCAAGCAAGTATTCCCATCGGCGTTAGTGGAACCGGACATTCAAAACTGTCGTCAGGAACTGGGCGGAGTCACCACTGGTGGGAAACAGGCTAGAAAGGCGCCCAAGTGGCGCGAGCGCGCGCCTTGGAGCAGGGCGTCCTCAGGCACCTTCCCGGCGGTGCAGCTCCAGCGGAGATGCCGCCAAACAGGCCGCAAGCCAGGGCTCCGGAGGAGGAAGCAGGTCCGGGGACAAGGAGGTAAGGGCTTGGCCACGGTGCTCGCGGCCAGGACCGCAACAATCTGGTATGCCCAGAGTAGCTTGATTTTATTAACATAATTTAAGAAGCGGGCAATAACTGGGTAACATTGGTTGCTGGAGTCTGACAGAGCACTGACTCTATGTATGTGCTCATAATTCAGGTGACAGACCTAGTTGTTCAGGAATCGCGACCTAGAAAACTGACCATTTATTCCTACTCTCTATTTCCTATCTTTTAACCAGTTTGCAGTCCACGACAGAACATTTCCTCCTATGCCATGACATTTAAGTTTCTTAGGAGTCTCTCATGGGAAACTTTGTCAAATGTCTTCTGAAAATTAAATATACTATATCCACTGGATCACCATTATTCACATGATTTTTAAAGCCTTCAAAAAAATGTAGCAGATCGGTGAGACAAGAATTCCCTTGTGTAAATCTATGCTGGCTATGTCCAAACAAACCATGCCTTTTTATATGTTTTGTGATTTTATTCTTATTCTTTAGAATAGTTTTTACAATTTTTCCAAGCACCAATGTCAAACTCACTGGTCTATAGTTTCCCAGCTCACCCATGGAGCCCTTTTTAAAGATCGGCATCACATTGGCCATCCTCCAGTCTTCAGGTACAATATATGATTTTAATGATAGGTTACAAATTACTAGTAATAGATCTGCAATTTCATTTTTTAGTTCTTTCAGAACACTGGGGTGTAAGCGATCCGGTCTAGGCGAGTTGCTACTTTTCAGTTTGTCACTGTGCCCTAATACATCATCCAGGTTCACCGTGATTTGTTTTAATTCTTCTGAATCATTGCCATTAAATACCATTTCCAGCAAAGGTATCTCTTCAACATCTTCTTCAGTAAACACCAAAGCAAAGAATTGATTTAGTCTTTCCACTATGATCTTTATTTATTTATTTTATTTATTTAAGGTTTTTATATACCGGCAATCATGAAAACATATCTTGCTGGTTTACATAAAACGGGAGTGCAGAATATACATCAAACTAGAACTGTGGTGACCGAAGGTGCAGTTACATTTAACAAGGGTAGCAGAACTTGGAGAAAGGAGGAAGAGAGAGGAAAGAATAGAAATGGTTAAACAATATACAAATTAAATGCTATATACAAAAGGCATGGTTAAGGGCTTGTCTTCCCTACGTGCTTCTTTAAACTCTTGAACATCTAACTGTCCAACTGACTCCTTCACAGGCTTTCTGCTGGGGATATATTTAAAAAAAAAAGTTTTATAATGAGTTTTTGCCTCTACATCCAGCTTCTTTTCAAATTTTCTTTTTGCCTGCCGTATCAATGTTTTACATCTAACTTGGCAATTCTTATGCATTTTCCATTTGGATCCTTTTCCCAATTTTTTAAAGAAGTTCTTTTAACTAAAATAGCCACTTTTACCTTACCTTTTAACCATGCCAGCAGTCGTTTGGCCTTCCTTCTGCCTTTTCTAATGCATGGAATACATCTGGTCTGAGCTTCCAAGATGGTATTGTTAAACAATGTCCATGCCTGATAAAAACTTTTCACCTTTGTAGCTATGCCTTTTAGTTTTTTTCTATTTTCTTCATTTTATCATAGTCTCCCTTTTGCATATTAAGTTCTAGAGCAGTGAATTTGCTTAATGTCCTCCCTCCAGTCATTAGTTCAAATTTGATCGCAATATGATCACTGTTGCCAAGTGGCCCCCTCTACCATTACCTCTTGCACCAAATCCTGTGCTCCAATAAGAATTAGGTCTAAAATGGCTCCTCCTCTCATTGGTTCCTAGACCAGCTGTTCCACGAAGCATTTATTTCATCTAGAAACTTCAGCTCCCTAGCATGTCTTGATGTGATATTTACCCAGTCAATATTGGGGTAATTGAAATCTCTCATTATTACTGTGCTGCCAAATTTATTAGCTTCCTTAATTTCCTTTAGCATTTCATCGTCCGTCTGTTTATTTTGGCCAGGTGAATGTGGTAAACCCCTACCAGTTTACTCTTCCCCGTCACACATGGAATTTCTGCCCATGAAGATTCTACTTTGTATTTAGTGTCCTGCAGGGTCATTATCATGTTGGACTTTATGCCATTCCTAACATATAGTGCAAAGTTGATCCACCCTATCGTTGTGATATAATTATAACCTGGTATAGCACTGTCACATTGGTTAGCCTTCTTCCACCAGGCTACTGAGAAGCCAATTAAGTCTATCTCTTCATTCAGTGCTATACTAACTTTCCCATCTTACTTTTTAGATTCTGGCATTAGAACAATTTTTATTTGTATATACAATTTCCTTAGTAGTTGACAAGGATAATTTGGAATCTTTTATCTCAATCAGGTATAGGCCAAGGGCCCTTTGTTGGGTCATGGCCTATACCTAGACGAGGCCCAGACCTTGGGCCTTGGCCTAGGCGCTGGAGTCGCGCTTGGACGTACATTGGGACCCCTGCTTTGGGTCTCGGTCTACTCCTTAGGCGAGGTCCCAGCTTTGGGCTTAAGCCTAGGCCCAACGGTAACCTTTTTTTTTTTCTTAAATAGGTTTTCAAAATACAATGAGATCTCGACAAAATTTCTTTGGAATTTAACTCATTCTGTTTTTGAAAATGATCCGAAATGAAATAGGAAATTTCATCTCATTTCCTATCTTGTTTCTCCCAAATGCCTATCCCTACTATGCACAACTTGAACAGATAACTTAGTCTTTACTTACAGACAGAGGAGGCTGCTTTTTCAGCTGCAAACTTTATTAACAGGGAAAATAATTCACAGAGTCTTACTGAGCATAAACTGAAGATAACAGCAATCAGCACTGTCTAAGTCACACAAATAAAGGGCCAGATTCATTAAGGCTTTTCTCCCATTCTGTGTCTATGGGAAAATACCTTGATGAATCAGGCCCAAAGCAGGTAAAATGAGGATAATTCTGCAGGGTTGGCTAGATTAGCTACTGAATCACATAAACTGACCAGAGCTGACTGAAAATATGAGGAAAACTCTGAGGCACCCCTGCTTCCCAGTCAGAGGGTAACCCTTTAGAGCTAGCTGCACTGAATATAGCAGAAGCTGTGTAACATGCAGGCTGACCACCAGTTGGCAAAATAACAGAAAACAAGAAACTATGCAGAATAAAGAATGAACACAGCATTAGGAACAGAAACAGAATGGTTGCTGTGGACGCAGGACACTGTGAAAGCAGGACAACAGCGAATAATCAGAAAGACACCTGTGGAGATAGCACACTACTTGCCTGGAATCGTAAGATTCCACAATTAGCTTTTCTTTAACTAAACACTAACAGCACTGCAGTAATGTAAGGAGTCCAAAGTGCTCATGCTTCTCCATGAGCCAAGAAAAGCAGTGTTTCAGAGACAGGTCTAACAAAGTTTTTTACAGACCCTTGTCTGGTAGTCCCTATTTCAACTGTATGGATCTTCCCTCCTTTGCTGGGCATCATCTCGGTGATGAGCTCTTCAGGCGCTGCCAGATTCACATTAGGCTTTTGGATAAAGATGGTAGCTAGAGTCTGTATGGTTGGAGAATCCAGATCTGTTGATTCAGGAAATAAGGGTCTGAGAGTAAACCATCAGAATGGGCAGAATGAGCATTGCCCTACTTGATATCTAATTGTTCCTACTTTTTAACTGGAAACTGGTAATCAGAATAGATACCTGAGGACAGATCTCTGCATCCAGTTCAGGATTTACCGGTTCAAAGCAAACTGTTTAGTGCTGTCTCACTACAGCTCCAAAGAAATTCTGGTTCTGTCATCCACTTAGTCTGCTTTAGGTGAGCTGCAGAGTCGGCCCTTGTGGCTTAGTCAACAGGATTCAATTGAATGGGAATGTAGTGCCACTGCTCTAGCTGGATTGATTTTCTAATGCAATCAACATTGTTGCTCACATATTTTATTTATTTATTTATTTTTATTTAGAATTTTCTATACACCAATATCCGTTTGCACATCGTATAGGTTTACATAGAACAAAGAGAGCGACACCAAATAACAAGGTGAGGCCTTTACAAGGAACATGGAACAACAAATTGGATTACATAAGCTTATATGAGGAACATGGAACAAAGATTGAATATGTAAGGAGACGATATTTACATTTGACGTTGAGGAGTGACGGAAGAAAGAAAAAAGATAAAGATTGTATAACTGAATAAAAAAGATAAAGATTGTATAACTGGATAAATAATAGAGGCAAGAGGAGATCGAAGATTAGAAATATACATGAGGACGAGTATTGATGTCATGGTATTTACAGTTCTGAGTATTTACAGTTATCAGTGGGAGGAATTTGCGGGAAAGGCTTATGAAAACAGCCAGGTTTTCAGTTTTTTTTTAAATTTAGGGGTAGAAGTTTCTGTTCGTAGTTCGAGGGGCATGGAGTTCCATAGATTGGGGCCTGCGAGAGAGAAAGCTCTTTTTGTTGTGGAAGTGAATCTGGTGGATTTGATTGGGGGGGGGGGGGGGGGGCAGGGGCGGAGCGTTCCTTGAAGGATGTATCGAATTGGTCTTGTGGATGTATATGGTATGAAAGGAGGGTTGATCCAGTGGAGGTTTTCATTTAGAATACTTTTGTGAATGAGGGATAAGGTTTTGTATAAGATTCTTGATTTTATTGGTAGCCAATGTAAGTCAATGAGAGTGGGTGTGATATGATCTCTTTTTTTTTAATTAGTAAGGATGCGGGCTGAGGCGTTTTGTAAAAGTTGTAAAGGTTTGATGTGTGAGGCGGGGAGGCCAAGGAAAAGAGAGTTACAGTAATCAATTTTAGAGAAAATGATGGCCTGTACGACAGTGCGGAAATTTGTGAAGTGAAGTAGAGGCCTGAGTTTTTTAATTGTTTGCAGCTTGAAGTAACAGTCACTTAGGATAGATTTAATAAAAGATTTCAGGTTGAGCTGGTTGTCAATCCTGATGCCTAGGCTGCGAGTGTGAGTGGGGAAGGTGGAGGAGGGGTGGGATAGGGGGATGGGGGATGTAGGTTGTTGGATATGATGAGTAGTTCCATTTTTTGTGGGTTGAGAGCTAAGTTTAAGTTAGTGAGTAGGTGGTTAATAGAGTTAAGGCATGATTCCCACTTTAGAAGAGCAGATTGTAGGGTGTTAGTAAAAGGTAGAAGAATTTGCATGTCATCTGCGTAGATGAAGTGCTTGATGTTAAGATTGGTGAGGAGATTGGAAAGAGGGAGCATATATATGTTAAATAAGGTTGAGGAAAGGGAGGAACCCTGGGGTCACCTCGGTCAAGGCTAATTGGGTCGGATTTATTGTTATCAATGATTACTGTGTAGTGTCTATTTTGAAGGTAGGACTTAATCCAGGATAGTGCAATCCTGAAATACCGATAGTGATAAGAGTTTTGATAAGTATGTTGTGATTGACAGTGTCGAACGCTGTGGATATGTCCAACATAGCTAACAGCTATACATATATTGTCTTCTTGGACCATACATACATATAAATAAAATCTCCAGCTCTGATAGTATATATGACTCAAAACCACTTATCGACAGTGTAGAATTTAACCATTTCAGGTTGTAAGGCTATTTCATTTAGCACCAGTTCAGCAATTTCCACTGCTAGCACTGCCTCACACAATTCAAGTCTCGGGATGATGTGGCTATTCTATGGAGCTAATTTAGCCTTATCTACATGGGGCTTACCTTATTTGCCTAATTTCTTCAAGTTGGCCACTGCAGCTATGACTTTCACTGAGGCATCTGAAAAGACACAGATTTCCCTGTATTGTGCTGCAGTGAGAGAAACAGTGCACATGGAATCTGGAACTGATCAAGAGCTTGTAGGGCAGGGCTTCCCATACTTTTAGCTATTGAGACCCTATTCTGGCACTTGAAAATTCACATGACCCTAGAGGATGACCAAATTGCCAGAAGTATGGTCTCCCTCCAACAATCACCTCACTCTCACTCCCCTTCATTCCTGCTGATCCCCTCTCTCTCAACCTCCATCCCATCCAGTTGGTCCCATCTTACATCATCCATCTCCTCTGACCTTCCTCTAAGCCTATCCTCTCTTCACCTCCAAGCCATTTTATAAACCCCAATTGAGCTTCTGTTATCTCTCTTCTCTCTCACATCCCAGCCTCAACTCCTCCTCTTCAAACTCTCACATCCCCCCAGTTGATCCCCTCTTACTCTCATCTCCTTGCTTACATCCCCCAGTTGATCTTCTGTCATTCCCATTCTCACCCTCTACAGCTAATCCCTCAAATCTGTCCTGCATCTGATCCCTGCCTTCAAATAGCCCTTCCTCCAAACATCTCCCTAGCCATGGTCAGCAGCAGCAACATTATCCTTTGGACCCCAGGCCAAAGTTGGATGACAACTGGTGAGAAGAAAGGGCAGAGCAATGACAGGGGCAACATTTTTTCTCTTGGATAAGGTCAGTGGTGGGTGAGGTAAGGAGCAGTGGCCACTTCACTGGCCCAAGTACACTCAGCCAAACCCTTGCCCTCATGGGTAGGCCAAAGCCTGACAATGATCTGCAAGTAGCAACGGCATTAGTGATGAAAGTCCACACAGAGCCTCGGTGCCAGTGCAAGCTCACAAGCCCTGCAGCAGCCTCGATCCCTCCTCATGCAGAGCTTATTTTCACCATAGAAACTCGTGCAAGGGCAGGGCCTGTAATTGTGTGCTGACTCATAGGCTCCACACTGACGTCCTCTACTAATGTTATTGCTGTTGCCAGAAGAGCATTGTCCTTTGAGGCATATGTGACACCAGCTGAATGTCTTGTGACCCTGGTGTCACATATGGGGTTGTGGGGAGATTTCCATGTCTCCCACTCCTCTTTCTTGCTTAGTGGCAGTAGGTTGTCCCATTCTCATGTCTCTGCTGAAAACTGTCTTAGCAAAGATTTCCCTTGTACAGTGAATAGGGCTACAAATCCAAGTGATTCATATACGTTGTTAACTGTCGATAGGATCCTACATCTAATATATAGCTTTTTCCTGAATTCTGAATGGTGATGGTGTCTTTCTTGAGATCCCAGTTGAGACCAAGGTTTTGCTGAATTGATGGTATGTCAACTTTTGGGTCTAAATTCTTTAGATCATTTGCATGGTCTTCCAAAGAGAATGTTTTCATTACCTTGGCACTGCTGGAAGCTATTTTGTGCAGTCTCAGATTAGCGACGGCTAACATCTATTATGTCCTTTTCAACAGGTCAATGGCCTCTTACTCTACAGGCATAATCTTGAGTCCATCATCTACATAAAAGTCCTTTTCCACAAACTCTCTGGCATCTGTACCATATGCCATTTCTCCTTCTTGTGCTGTTCTTCTGAATCCATAGGTAGCCATGGCCAATGATGTGCTGTTGACAAAGACATGCACGCTGATACAGTATTCAGTAATGTTACTGCTGTTGTTATTGCAACTTTACTATAGGAATTTTAAGTAATTTCTATTGTCTTCTTGGACCATACAACAGTAGAACATCTGTTGGATATCAGCGGTTACAGCAACAGGCTCTTTTCTGAATCTTTCCTATAAGATTGTTAAGCCTGGTCCAATAAGAAGCACATCATTCAGAGCAACTGTTTGAAACTGAGTGCTTGAATCAAATACATTCCTGATTTGACCAGGTTTCTGAGGATGGTATATGACAAAGGTAGGAAGATATCAGCATTCTTCCCCTTCCTTCAGCGGTGGAGCTGGCTCTGCATGACCATAGTCATATATATTTTCATGAAGGCCACAAAATTATCCTTTGTCTCTGGTTTTCCTTCCAGAGTCTGATGCAGGGAAGCAAGCCGGGACAAGGCCTGTTCTCTGTTATTAGGATGCCAAGGCCTGATCATTCAGAATGGAAGTAGCGCCACCCAGCTGTTTGACTCATCTCTGAAGAACTCCTCATTCATTACCTTCAGAAATACTTTGTCTTCCATGGAAAGAGCAGGTTTATTATCATTTCTTGTAGCCTGGAACACTGTCCTGCCAAGATCCTCATCACAGTTCTCGGTTGAGAAAGTGTTCGAGTAGGTTTGTGCAGCATGGCCTGCTTGTTCTCTGTAGACAGGTATTTCTTTAATGAAGAAATGATTAGGACAAGGTTTGCAAAAAGATGTACGTCCATTTTCTAGCACACTGATAGTAAAAGCATCAGCACCACGTGGCTTATGTACTCTATCAAAGCAAACATCATCTACTACAAATTTATCAAATAAATAAATAAATAATCTAACCGAGATTTACAAAGTTCCTCACAACATGCCTTTTGGCATCAGGCATGTTGTGAGGAACTTTGTAAATCCTTAGCATATCCCAAGTAGGAGCAGGATCTGCGCATTGTGGTCTAAAGATGGGATTCGATTGGCTATAGCTTTCAAGTGGAGCCGTTAACATGCAGCCTCTGGCATAGGTAATTCATTTCTGTTGCCTGGTATCTGGTTGTATTCAATAAAGTAGGGAGAGGTAGATCAATGCTGCCATCTAAAGCTTTTATCACATAACAAGTCAGCCTCCTCCCAGTGGACTCTACTGTTGCTGCGCGTGTTCTCAGTGTGTTAAACAAGGTGAAGAACTCAGACCTGGCCATCCTTCCTGATCTCTCAGCGTGTCCCTTAAGATGTACTTAAGTGAATTTGGAAATGACTTCTGGGAATGCTGTCAGTTGTTCATTTCCCTCCCCTCTGTCCTTTGGGACAGGGGTAGAAGCTTTGGGGGAGTTGAGATTTGCAGTATCTGGATGCAGGGCAGAGACGTTTGTCATTCTCACACTCTTGTGCACTTAATAGCTGCTTTACATTCTTTAAAAAAGTTGATTTGTGGAAGATCAGCATCTGAAGTAGGCTTCCTAATTCCCCGAGCATGTTCACCCTTTTTTTCTCAAGCCATGCCATTTCTTTGGAGGGAGAGGGTCCTTGTGTAAAGAACATTGTGTCTCTCTGGATCTTATACCTTCTTGTTTGTGGCAGTAGGAAAGGTGGAAACCATAGGTGAAACTTCTGTTTTGAGCACTGCAACAGGTTTTTTTTTTTGTTTCCATACTTTTTAGTTGGCTGTTCATCCCAGGGATGGCTTGGGCTGCTCACATCTGATGCATCAAGCATAAAACTTGGATCATTTCTCATCACCACTGAGTCCCGCATGAACCTGAAGGAAATCGCGAAAAGGGGAGAAGCAACATTATTGACCATTTTATATTTTGACCCTTGGTAAACCTATTTTTCCTGCAGGGTGTATGGCAGTTTTTTTTCATGCTTGGCTTTACTCTATATAAGATGTCTAGATAGCTGAGGCCTGGAAGATATTGGTCAGCTTTAGCTGCCTCGAGTTCCAGTAGTTCTCAGTCCTCTTGAACAGAGCACTCTCAATTGCTTCTGGGATACCCATTGTTCAAGTCTTTGCCACATTATATTCAGGCCCACTGAGGGATTATGTATGTGCATTGACCTTAATTGCTTTGCGTGTTCTGAAGATACATTTCACCAACAGGTTAATCTCCTCGCCTGGCGTAATGTTCAGTTCTGAGATGACAGCCTTGAATAGAGATTTCCATGCTTTATAATTTTCCAGGCGGCCATCAAAAGTGAGCCCTGTATTGACAAGCTCGCGATGAATTATGTATTTAGCAAGTTCTGACATGTCCAAGGCCTCAGCCTCTGTCTGATGAAATACTTGTGGGATACTCTGGGAAATTATGGATCTTTGTTCAGCCCCTGGCATGTAGGTCTGAATCCTAAGGTAGGGTGAGTTTGGTCAGGTGCACTCTGGCAGTGCGAAGGGTGTGTTTCAGGTACCCTCGGTGGAGGCAAGGCTGCAGCTATATCATGACCTCAGTTCATGTGGGGTAGTTGAGTTGGGCATGAGGTAGTGTGTGTCACCATGCAGACATACCTGGATCTGGAGCCAGAGGTAATGCATCCATGGTAGGGCATGAGTTGAGATGGTCTCTGTCAGGAGCAACATTTACTTCATGAGAAGACTGTGTTGGCTCAACATCAGTTACTTCCTTGTCGTATTGGGAGGGCAATCTGGAATTCCTAGTGGAATGGCTTAGTACATAGTCTCTGGTATACTGGGCTGGATCCTCTTAGGCAATTCAACTAATCCAGTTATCCCCACCATCCTGTCCTGCAGCCATTTCAAGGATTTCAGCCTGGGCTTTAGCTGCAGCTTCTTTCTTTTCTTGTTTTAACACTTCTAAGTTAGCCTCCAACTCGGCTTTCTTGTGTTCAGCCGCAGTGGCAGTAGTGGCAGCAGCAATCCCTTCCTGCTCTTCCAGATCAGCTTTCTTGAATGCTGCAGCAGTGGCCACAATCTGCTCCTGCTCTTCCACTCTAGTTTGTTGTAGTGATAAGGCTGCCTCTTTCCTGCTATAAGATACATGTATCTGTGCAGCTTCTGCTTTAGCATGTGCTCTGGTGGCAGCTGCATTTGTTGAAGATAGGCTTGAGAGCACTGATTTTGAGTATTTTGTGGTGCATCTAGAGGACCTCGAACACTGTGATGTAGTTTCTTTTGAACATTCCATTTGAAATTCTACTTCCGCTATAATCTCTCTGATCAAACTGCCATGCCTCTGATCAATGGATTGCTGAAGATCATCCTGCAAGCTATTGTCTGAATTGATCCATTTTAGGAAAGTGAGGTATGCTTGTGATAGGAGGTGGTAGCTTTTGTATGTGGACCTAAGCTGGCTCACAGCTTGTTTACTTGCTGTGCTTGTAATATTATACATGCTACTCTAAATCTTTTCCCAGGCTTTATCTAATTTAACATGATAATGATCTCTGACAGCTCCATAGTTTTCTCTGGCCTTCTGTATGAGAGTCACAGTCTACTTAGGCCTTCCACTTTCCTGAATTTGCTGAGGTGGGATTTCAACCTCTGGAGTTTCTGTAGGCAGGATAATGCTGACTGTAGGCACAGACTCTGCTATGATGCAGAGCTTAAGTGTCTGTAGCACTGGTAATAAGCTTCAAGGTACCATAATTATCTTGCAGCAGGGATGAAAACTGACAGAGTTCAGATGGCACTACTTAGAGTCTAGTGTGGATCAGCTGGAGACCAAGAAAAGTCACAGTGGTCAGAGAACAGCATGTTTGGAGCCTGTGCTCCACTCCTGGATCTGACTGTATGTCTGAAGCATGGCCATAAGGAGAGGCCTGGCTGTAGAGACATAAGCGCTGGAGTTAATATGCTGTGGGAGCCACTGGAGTGCTGCTTTTTTACTAACCTCTGGTTAAATCCCTCATTTTACTATTCTGTCACCATCATGTGTTCTCTATATGCAACTTAAACCGATATCTTTACTTGATCTTTACTTGTAGACAGAGGCTGCTTCTTCAACTCCAAACTTTATTAACAGATAAAACAATTAACAGAGACTTTCTGTACATAAACTGAAGATAACAGCAACCTATGTAGTCTGGCTCACAGAAATAAGGCTAGGTAAAATGAGAATAATTCTGTAGGTTTGGTCAGGTTAGCTGCTGAATCACATAGAATGACCAGAGCTGACTAAAAACATGAGACACTGAAATGAGATCATTCCTAGATCTTAAGGAAGATCATCAGGTTCTGAGGGAGACAGAGACTTTTTATCAAAGATTGCTGGAGCTGGAGACTTATGAAGAGAAGGGGATGGGAAAAACAGGTACTTAACCCTGTAGACCAAGTTATTGCCTGAGAGGATATGCCAAGGGGGGAATCTCAAAGTTTTATAGGGCAGTGATGGAGTGTCAGATGGCAAGGGATCCCCCGCTTAGTTTGGAAGTGCTGTGGAACAGGGATCTCCACATAAAAATGAATGTGATTCAATGGAAGGAAATATGGAAAAAGGCCCACAATATCTCCTTGTGCAGTAAGAGAATAGAACTAATGGTGAAACTTATTCACAGGGCATATAAGTTTCTGGTATATTATTCCAAATTCTCAGTGGGGGGCATTAATTTGTGTTGGAGAGGACGTGGGCAAGTGGGTACGTACCTACACATATGGTGGGCATGTCCCTTAGTGGAGAACGTCTGGAAACAGGTGGGACAAGAGATGAAGGCCATTTTGGGAGGAGACAGCTGGCGAATGCACCCTGAAGTGGGACAGACTGGAGCTTCACCTACACCAGCTGCCTCCCTGCAGGTTGAGCCCTTGGGTTCAGCGGCTGGCAGGACTTAGGTGGATCCCTTGAGTGGTAGAAAGAGCAAGAGTCTGAAGTCATGTGGGGGTCAGGACAGGCAGCAGATTGGAGAAGCCGGAGACAGGCCAAGGTCGAGGCAGGGGGAAGACAGGTGAATCAGGTCCAATGCAAGAGGTCATGTCCAGGAAGCAGGCTATCATGGTCAGGTACAATGCAAGAGGTCAAGACCAGAAAGTCAGGCTGAGGATGGACGAAGACACATGAGAGACACTGGACGAGACAGAGATGAAACTGTATTGGATGAGACAGGCTGCGTAAGATAAGGCTGGACGAGATAGGAATACCAGGAGACAGGAACAAGGAATGTGAGACACAGGAACAGAAGTACATAGGAGCAACACACGCTGCAGTATGCAGAGACCCATTGCTGAGGTGAGGACTGGAAGTGCACTCATTTTGAAATAGCTCGGCTGGGCTGAAGTCATCCGGGAGCGCTGTGTGGGAGTTACTTTATTTAGATTTACTTTATTTAGATTTATAGTCCGCTTTTTGTACTTTTTTCAGCTCTTCAAAGCGGATTACATTCAGGTACTGTAGGTATTTCCCTATCCCCAAAGGACTTACAATCTAAGGGCAGGATTCATTATTCCTCACAGGATGATGAATCCCATGAAAAATGGGGCGGGCCTGCGAAAGGCCACAGCCGTTCACACCACGGCGCTGCGATTTTGCCAGCCGCGGTGTGGCCGGCTGCAGCCTTTCGCAGCAAATAGCGACACCATAAAAGGTGTAGCTATTCACTGCGCTACTGCCAGCAATAACATTCCTCATATTATCACCAGCAACGGTGCCACCTCTTCCCCCTAATTTAAATCCTATCGCCTGTGAAAAGGCCCTTTTTGCATGCAATAAACCTTTAGTAAATAACCCTCTAAGTTTGTTCCTGAGGCAATGGAGGGTAAAGTGACTTGCCCAAGGTCACAAGGAGCGACAGCAGGACTCGAACGCTGGTTTCCTGGTTCGTAGCCCACTGCTCTAATCACTAGGCTGCTCCTCCACTCCATTTACTGCCATGGGGCCTTCATTAAGGGTGTGTGTGTGTGTGTGCGCGCACACCCAGGCCTACCACCGGGTGTGCAAACTGTGCAATTGCACAGGGCGGCACACCCGGTGAGCTGGCATCGGGAGCAGGGAGAGGCTAGTGGTGCCGCCGATCCCACCGGCGTCAGAAGAAGCAGGAGGCCACAGCAGAAGAGGAGGCCCATCCGGCAACTCCTCCTCATGTTCTGGCCCCGCGGTATTGAACACTCGCGGTGCTAGCACGTCCTGTATTCTCATCTCACGATGCATGAGTGCTTGATGCACTCTCTACCTAGCTTGTTTGAAGTTAGGTAGAGAATGCATTGCACAAATCAACTCCTCTTGTACTTTTCATTGATTCAAATGGCAAAAAATCTTCAGTGATGTCAGCAATGCTGCTTGTACCTCTGACTGTGTATGTAAACCTCCCCCACTTCCAAACCCCACACCGAGTTAAAAGTACTCCCTCTTACAGTGGTATAAATAGAAAGTTACATTTATTTCCTTGTTTTCTGTCTGCGGTTTTTGGATAGCAGATCTGGGTGAAATGGTGGGGCATTAGGGTGACGTGATGGAGGGTCAGGGTGAACTGGTGGAGGTGTCAGTGAATGGCTGATTTGAAGCAGCACATATGTATTGTCGGGAGTGAAGTATACACATTCTTTATAAAATACATGCTTTTATACTATAATTAGTATAGGTGTAAAATATGGGGCGGATTTAAAGAGCCCTGCTCGCGTAAATCCGCCCGGATTTACGCGAGCAGGGCCTTGCGCGCCGGCGCGCCTATTTTCCATAGACCTGCCGGTGCGTGCAGAGCCCCGGGACTCGCGTAAGTCCCGGGGTTTTTTGTCGGGGGAGGGGCCTATCGATGCAGCGTTTTGGGGGCGGGACGCGGCATTTCGGGGGCGGGCCTGGGGGCGTGGTTTCAGCCCGGGGCGGTCCGGGGGCGTGGCCGCGCCCTCCGGAACCGCACCCGGGTTGCGTCTTGGCGCACCAGCGGCCCGCTGGCACACGTAAATCCGTCGACAAAGGTAGGGGGGGGGTTTAGATAGGTGCGTCGGCTGCCCAAAATCGGCAGCCTTGCGTGCACCGATCCTGGATTTTAGCAGATACGCGCGGCTATGCGCGTATCTACTAAAATCCAGCATACTTTTGTTTGCGACTGGTGCGCCAACAAAAGTACGCGAACGCGAACGTCTGGGGGCGTGGTTTCGGCCCGCCCCGGGCCGAAACCCGGGCCGAAACCACGCCCCCCGGCCCGCCCCCGAAATGCCGCGTCCCGTCCCCAAAACGCCGCGCCGATCGGCCCCACCCACGACACGCCCCCTCAAAAAACCCCGGGACTTACGTGAGTCCCGGGGCTCTGCGTGCGCCGGCAGGCCTATGGAAAATAGGCGCGCCGGCGCACAAGGCCCTGCTCGCGTAAATCCAGGCGGATTTACGCGAGCAGGGCTCTTAAAATCCGCCCCTCTATGCGTAATGGAACTTAATCACATACGTTCAGAGCAGAAATACACATATTTTATATGGTGAAAAATCTTCAGAGGGATAGCTGTGTTGGTCTGGTGTAGCAACAATGGCATCTGATGAAGTAGACTCCTTGAAAGCTCATGCTTTAATAAATTGGTTTGTCTATAAGGTTCCACTCGACTTCTATCATTTTTGCTACAGTATTTTATAAACGGTGCATATCCTGCCACGCCATTCATAAAATACTAGCATAAGTCTCTGTGGACCTCTTACGTGACCATTTGGTGACTTATGTGGATTATTGAAAATTGGGCTCCCTGAGGATAATTTCAAAAGGATTTATGTGCCTAAACCCTAGTTTATGCATGTACATTGGCATTTGAAAATTATCTGAGGGGTTGAGGGGAATTGTAGGGAAAAGTATGTACATAACTGGATCACGCATCTATTTCTCCCTAGACTCGCGGTAAGTGTTCCAGGGGTCAGAGCTCGGACAGGGAAAGCTTTTACGCGTATACTTTTGATTTTCAGTTGTTGAATGTAAATGCACATGCAGAAAATTAAACCAACCTGCTTAGGATCAGGTATAACTTTCTGTGCAAATGCGTTTGCATGTACCAGCAGAACTTGGGAATTTTTGAAAGCAGGCCATTTTTAGCCATTATGTGGTCTGCTCATGATTACTCTCTCTAAAAAAAAAAAAAAAGTAGTTTGGATTTTGACTTAGGGATTGAACCTCAAATCACAGCAAATATACAGGCCGATGCAATATTAGTGCATCGATCGAGCTCTCCGGGCAGCCTGATGCAATTTGCAAATGGGCTGCCCTGGTAAAAAGGAGGTGCTGAGGGAAATTGTGCACCCCTAGCGCCTCCTCAGCAGCGAGCGCCCAGGACAGGTGGCTGACAGCCGGTTAGGAAAACGGATGCTCGTTAATTGAGCGTCCCTTTTCCTAACCTGACCGCCAGCACACTTTTTATTTTTTTTTGGACAGTTCTTATCAACACGAATTTGCATGTGATGAGTGCTATTAGTTACGCGCTCTATTGGCTGCATGTTTTGGACATGCTAACCACCGTTTTGCATCGGGGGGGGGGGGGGGTAAGGATGCACGTCCAAAATGCGCAACCAATCGTGTGTTGAGCTGTGCGCTGCAGCCAGCGCATGGTCTTGCATCGGCCTGTTAGTAAGAATCAAGAATCATACATTGCCACGGATTCTGCCAGGACCCTCACCCTCTCCCTAGATAAATTTCCAAGCTTGTCTAATTCTGTTTAAGGTTTTAGACCGTCAGATTTAATAAAATGTACATTTCCTTCCACTCTCACAGCCAACTGATGATCTCAGCTGCTGAGGGGATCTATTTCCCCGGACCTGTGAAGAAAGTATCCTCAGCACATGTGCAAAATACACTTAACCGTAATTACACAGAAACATCTGTGTGCATATAGAGGGTAATGTTCAAACAGCTCGCATAGAGAGAAAGTCTGCATGTACATTATTGTATACGTGGATTTTACTGAGGATTTTCAAAGCAGACTTAGGTGCATAGATTCATGCGCTTGTACTTCACACAAAGTTATACTTGCTCCAAAATAAAAAAATTATGGAATGATTTTTCAAATGTGTACCATGCGTAAAAACAGCATATATGCGTGCAAGTAGCATGTACGCGCATATATGCTATTTTATAAGTGTGTACATCTTACTGGGGGGAAAAGGCAGTCTGGGGCATTCCAGAGCAGGGTTCTGAAGTATGTGTAGCAGTTGCTATTTTGTAAGAGGGATATGCGTATACCCTACTGAACTTATTCATGCTCTTTTATGCCTCTTAATTGACTTGTGCAAGTGAAATTGAGCTTGTCTGTTGTTTGCACTTTTTGGATGGGAGGTCTGCATGAAATAGTGGGGCTCAGGATGAAGTGCTAGACTCGGTCTAAATGAACTAGAGAAAGATTGAGTGAACTGGCGGAGATATCATTGAACTGGGGATTCCAAGTATGCATGCAAGTAATCATTTTCAAAATGGTACATGGACAAACTTTATAAAATAGATTCCGCTGCGCTTAATTCTGGGTGTTTGAAGTGTCACAATTATTTCATGCGCAAAATATATGCACGCATGTTTATAAAATGGGAAGAGGAATTAAGGCCTGGAGTCACCATTCTATCACAGAATGGTGAATCCAGTGAAAACGGGGGGGGGGGGGGGGGCCTGCGAAAGTCGGCAGCCTTCGCACCACCACAGTGTTTTCGCTGCCGGCTTTCGCACCCAATAGCGCCACCGGCGATGATAACGTTACTAACCTTATCACCACCAGCGAAGACACTGCCGAGTCCGCCTCCTCGCTGCCCCGACTCCTCCCCTCGCTGTCCCGACTCCTCCCCTCGCCACCCTGATTCCGCCCCCAGCATGCTATCGCAAGCAAAAAGGCCCTTTTCGCGTGCGATAGAGGCTTATCGCATGCGATAAGCATTTGAAAATGACCCCCTAAGTGTTTTCTTGCATTGGAAAAATTCTCGCATACTGAAACATACGCATGTACTTTCAAAGCAGAAATATGTGTCATTTTATAAATTGCAGCTCTCGCCGCAGTTTATAAAATATGAGTAGTAATCTCCGGGCATCCACTTATGAGCGTAAATGATGTACCACGGATAGGTTTGAATGTTAGGTTCTCCTGTGTGTTACGTGCTGACTCTGTCCCAACTCTGGTCTCCCCCCCCCTCCCCCTCGAAAGGCCTCTGCTCAGTGTGCATACTAAGTTTTGGACGTACTTTTGCACACACTGGCCCCTTATTGATTTTCAAAAACAGATCTGTGTGTATAAAACTGGGGTTTATGTGTGTAAATCTTTCTGAAAATTACCCCGATATTGGACACATGGTAACAGGCACAAAAAGGGTTTCATTGAGTACAAGTCTGAAACTTGTGAGCAGAGCAATAGCACAAATTGTCAGGGCTTCGGATGATGAACATTGTACGGTTTCACCTCTAGAAAACATTGATACCTATCCTTGGATATTTGCTTTAAATCTTGATGTTAGGTATGATTTTATGCTTATGTTTTGTGATTATTGATTTTATGTGCATATATTTCTAGTTTAAATGTATTCATGATCTCATGTTTATGCAATCTTTGGATTTCATCATGATACAAGTATGAAAAAAAAAATCTCTTCAACTTGACTAACATAAAACTTGGCCAAGCTGAATTGGTGTCTTCCTGCTGGTTTCTTTGCAGAGAACATAACTCTTTGGTGGAAAGTTATTTCATCTATAGTTCAGGTTCTTCTTGCAGTTAGATAGCATTGGACTGCCTCTAACCCCCTGAGCCTCTCAAAGAGCTGCAGTAGGACCAAGATGCTCTCTGATAGGTTCAGTAGTTTATTGTGATGATTCAAGCGAGAGAAGAGTCCCCTTGGTGCGCACTTTGCTCCGGACTACACAGGAAATATATATATTTTTTTCAATTTTGAAAAAATGATTTTCCTCTGTTGAGGAGTATCTTGCACTCTACTTTTGTGGTGGGTGTGTGAGTGGGAGAAGGCTGTTTGAGTCGGTCTGTTCGAAGAGTCGCTCTAAGACAGTGCATAAGCAGAATGAACAACCCAGAGGAGCACAGATTAAGAGTCTGCTGTCCGCATTGTGGCAGTTCTTCGGACACAGAGGCCAGGGATGGAAAGTTCTCAATAGAGAGGTGCGCTGGGAGACACAAAGA
Source organism: Rhinatrema bivittatum (assembly GCF_901001135.1). Classification (NCBI taxonomy): domain Eukaryota; kingdom Metazoa; phylum Chordata; class Amphibia; order Gymnophiona; family Rhinatrematidae; genus Rhinatrema; species Rhinatrema bivittatum. The sequence goes on along the minus strand of NC_042617.1, from coordinate 39,205,732 downwards.
GAGGTGTGTCAATCCCCAACTGAAACGCTTTAGAAGAGACATTATAGAGGGAAGACAAATGTAAAAACACCCCACATAACCATTTTGGCCAAAAAAAAGGAGGGTCTCCCTCCTAAATATGGAAAGCTGGCAATCCTTGCATGCAAGGATTTTTTTTTTTTTGGTATAGAGTTTAGCTGCTGGCTTCTTGCCCAGGGTTTCAGATTTTGGTCCAAGTAATAAAACCATAGATAATAAAAACACCACTCTACGTGCAGTATTATTTATAGAGATGTTTTCAGTAGGATAAAGTAACAGATAATGAAGAGGAAAGGTAGTTGGCAATCTGAAGCAATTTGTAGAAAAGACAGAGCAATATATAATTTGTCTAATTTACTGTAATAACAGTGCGTTCCAAAATTGCATGCATTCAATATATTTTTTTCAAAAGCTGCTGACGTCTGTGGCATGTTGGCAATGGCTAACAGCAGTGAAAAGAAAAAAAAAACCCAAAAAACTTCCATAGCCGATAATCAAATAAAAAATAGTAATAATTTCTATTTAAATAAGTACAAGAAGTTCCATAACTCCCCTGATTAAGCACATTATCCTTCTTTGGAAAGTCAGTTTGATTTATGAAAAAAGTGATTTGAACATACTTTCCTCTGGCCATAGAGATTTCATAACTCCTGGTGGATGTCTGGGAAATCTCCACTCATTCTGATTCCAAACCAAATTAATGTCTTCCAGAATGACCCGAGGAATTAATGAGGTTTCTGCTGTCAGCTCTGACCATGGAGGGTCAAGTAAATCATTTGCTGGCCCTAAGTCCACTGTGTTGTTGCTGTCTCTCTGACTCCATGTAAAATGATAACAACGCTGCAAATGCCTTTGAAATACGGCATCACTGACACTCTCCGTCCATCTGCTGGGACATATTTCAGGCTCTGTTTCTCCGTCTGCTGTAAACTCTGCCTTTAATGGAGTCAGTAATTGCTGATAAATGGGGTATCAATGAAGTCAGTGGACTGTAGGTTTCCCCCATTCTTTTCTGCTGATGTGTGCTATTTAAATCCTAGCCTGCTTTTAAAGGACACCAAGAAGTTCTCGTTTTGCCACTGAGAAACGCGCTCCTTACGGATTCCATCGCATTGTTTTCTTAGTAAGGGAAGCAATGGCTTGTTGAAAGCTATAAGCAGCCCTGTGCTGCCAGTACTCAAGCTATAATTTCTCAGTGGCCATACCCTAGCCATCCAAAATATATTCTGCTGAGAATTTTTGGCAGGAATATGAAAGAACTTTATTTGAAGTGAATTGCAATTAGGACATGGTAACATAGGAGATGATGGTAGTTGGACCATGCAGTCTGCCCAGTTATTCCTGTCCGCACTGCAAGCCGTAGAGGTTTGACCGCATGCACTATGATCACTCTTCATCCAAGCTCGTTGGTTTCCTTCTTCATTGCTTCTCAGCCCCCCCCCTACCACCCAACCATGCACTGCTCTGTTGGATTCCTGCACCCCAACTGCATGATTTTTCACTTTTTGAAGCTGAATCTTAACTATCAAGCCCCATTCCTCAGGCTTTCGTAGGCCACCTCTCATTCTGTCTGCTCCCTCAGGGGTGTCATCTTCAAAAAGGCAAACTTTTCCTTCTAACCTGTCTGCAGTATCGTCCCAAAAGAGGTTAAATAGACTGGTCCTAGAACTGGTCCCTTCTTTCCCCCCAGTGAATTCCATGTACTGCCGTCTTCTGCCACTCCGCCGGTTTCTGATCTGGCCCACCTTCTTGGGAGTCCACCCCAGGGCTGCTCATTTTATTTATGAGCCTTTCATGTGGGGCATTATATAAAGTTTCCCTCAAATCTGAGTATTCCACATTCAGCTAATGCCTTTGATCTATTTCTCTAGTCATCCAATCAAAGAAATTGATCAGATTTGTTTGACATGATCGCCCTCTGGTAAAATGACATTGCCTTGAGTCCTACGGCCTGATACTAGACATTTTGCTACGTTCCTTAGTGTTTCTAAACTCCTCTCAGTTACCACTCCTGTTGAAGACGGACAACATCCGCCTTTCTCCAGTCGCTTATAAGCACTCCTGTCTCCAAAGATCTACTGAACAGATCCTTCGTGGACCTCCCAGTACCTCCCTAACCTCCCTTCGTATCCTAGGATGTATCCCATCCAGCCCCATAGCTTTCTCCATGTTTAACTCTGCCAGTTTCTCACACACTTTCTCTTCCACAAATAGTGTGGCATCTAATTCTCTACCATATGCGCCCCCGCCACCACTGAGCGGCCCCTGCTCAAATCACTTCTTCAGGGAATACAGAAGGATTTGTGTAGCATTTCTGCTTTTTCCTCATCACTGCCACAGTCTTCCTTTTCTCTTCTCAGTCTTATAATCCTTTCTTTGTCCTTCCTCCTTTCATTGATATACCTGTAAAAAGATTGTCACCTTACTTTACCGCCTCTGAGGTAAAGTAAGGTGACAATTTTGGCCCGCCAATGTGGGCCGAAATTGGGAAATACGTGCACAAGTTGGACTCGCACGCACCCACTAAATTTTAAAAGCCGCTCTGATGCACGCGTATCTTCTGCTGCATGCACAGCTCAAAAGTTTACAATAAGAGGTGGGGCATGGGCGTGGTCAGGGTGGGATATGGGCATTTTGGGGCGTGGTCAAGAGATGGGTGCATAAATTCTTACACGCCTGGGCACGTGCCCAGATCCCCTGCCACGTAAGTTTACTTCTGCTAGGGACGAGGTGTAAGTTTAAAAAATAAAACACTAGCCATACCTGAGGGGGTTTAAGGGTCTGGGGTAACTGGGGGGAGTGTAAGCTATTCAACCAGGGGGGTTTGGAGGTCCTAGCTGTTTAACTGGGTAAACTGGTGGATGAACTGGTAAATCTGGCAATGGCATGGATATGTGCCCCTTTTAAAATTCCCCGACTTTCACGCAGAATCACACGCCCAATTAAATTTGGAGGCACATGTACGCGTGGTGAGGGTATTTTATAACATGCACAAGCATACATGCACAAGTAATAAAATGGCCGCGTATCTCGGTGTGCCCACGCGCACGCACCAAAGTCCACTCATTTGCCGGTTTGAAAGTTACCGTCCCTGCTTTCTTTTCTTCCACCTTGTCTTGACTCAACTGGAACAACGTGGGCATGTTTAGCTGTATTCGGGGAGGGAAAGTTTCTGACAAGGCAATTTACATTACTTGGTAATAATATTTTAACTTAGATATTCACTGAAAAACAACACAATTTTTATTTTTATATTTTTCAATTAATCAAAAAATTTTTTTTAGGAGATGGGGATGGTTTCATATAATGTATTGTTGCCGTATATACATTATATGAAACCATCTCCATCTCCTAAAAATTTTTTTTTGATTAATTGAAAAATATAAAAATAAAAATTGTGTTGTTTTTCAGTGAATATCTAAGTTAAAATATTATTACCAAGTAGTGATTGTGGTATAGAAGTTCTATACTTGGTATACAATCTCTGTTGTGAAATAAGGCAATTTACATGGCAGGGAGGGGGGAGGAAGGAGGGGGAGCGATGATCATTGCTTAAGATGGCACCTTGTGGCCAGATTCAGTGGCCTCGATTTCAGGGTTTTTGGAAGGCAGTGCATGGCTCCTGGGCTCAGGACCTCCACTACAATGACCAGATTAGGGATGCAGGGGGCAGAGGGTTGGTGGGAGATATAAAATAGGGGGAAAATTCCCTGGGGAGTTGTGAAAGAAGGCTCATGGTGCTGGGATCCCAGCCCTGGTAACGTCTCAGCTGGATGCTCAAAGGAGCAAGAAGAAATATCCAGGTAAAAGACTAAAGCTTTCATAGTATTTAGACTGAGTGCCCACTGTTCTCTTTTGTACTGATTTGACTGAGGGGATCTACTTAATTTTTTCCTTTAGTTGCTAGGGATGAGCAGGGGGGAAATTTTTGTTTGTTTTGTTTTTTCATTTTGTTTTTGGGATTTGTTTGGTTTAATGTTTATTTCAGTTCAACTCATTTGTTAAACCAAAATAAAAACATTCAGAGATAGATATTCAAAATAAAACGGCTAGGTAAGTTAGCCAAATAAAACGTATCCGGCTAACTTATATGGGATGGTCAGCAGCACGGCTATGCGGCTGCATATCCTCCTCAAAATTGCCGTTTAGTGATCGACTTAACCGAACTTATCCGATTAACTTAACCAAACGCAGCCAGGTATTCAATGGCTGCCACTTAGTTGGCTAAGCCGCTATTTATCCAGCTAGGTGGCACTGAATAACGGGTCCTAAATAACATTCCCCCCTCTCAAAATAAAATAAAGGAACTTGGGACTATACTTATAGCGAATCTGGACTGAAACACTTGCTAGAAAAGGCTGACTTTCGGACTACCATTAGTCACTGCTGCAATGCAATATATTTGGGCCTACCTGCCTCCTCACTGAAGCCATTGAAGTTGTTGTTAAATCTCTGCAGCTCATTTGATATCAGGAGCACGTCATAATGACCACATTACACCTATTCTCATGGATCTTCATTGGTTGTCCATGCTGCAATATATTGAATATAAAGTTGCTACCATGGCTTTTAAACTTATTAATGCTGAGTCTTGTCCATGGGCTAATGCCCTTTTGAGAATTTAACAACCAACACGTTCGTTGAGATCTTCTCATTGTGGCTTATTAGATGTGCCTTCTGTCAAACATGCCCGTCTTTCAGAGACAAGAGAGTGTACTGTTTCGGTGGCTGCTCCTCTCTCGCTGAGGAGATTTGTCTATGGAAATGTGTTACTTCCTTCAAATCGCTGCTAAAAACATTTTTATACCAGCAGGCTTATTTATAATTAAAGAGATGTTATGACCTGCTATTTCACTCTATCTGTTTTGGTTATTCTAGTTTTACTAAATGATATTTTACATATTGTCTTATTTGATGTTTCATGATTTGTGTCGATTGCTTGCTTTTTGAATTGTGCATGCTGTCTGATGGAACGTGCTTAGGTTTTAAGCGATTAACAAATTTTAATAAAACTAAAGATACCTAGTACAGTTGATTCACTGGAGGTAAAGGGGAGAGGAAGAAGCATTAAGTACTACTCTGCTTTAGGTGGCTTCACTGCAAACTCTATGGTTTGCCATTTCCTTTCTGGAGCAGCCTTTTTTAATCCTGAGAACTGATAAGGTTTTAAGTTTATCTGGGGAGTTGAAAAAGCACGGCCAGCATCATGAGCATGCCTTGGGAAAACACAGGAATAGACTGGATTATATGAGGCAATAGATTTTGGATATGCAGAAATGAAATGCTGATTTTATTAAAGACAAGTAGGAAATGTATAGGGAAGTTGGAGGCCTTGGAAAATCAGGGAAGATGGTTAAATCTGTATCTCTTCAACTTCCCTAAATCTCCATTGATTACTCAGGAAATATGTTTAGGAGGTATTTCACAGAAATCCTGTCGTTTCCAACAGAGTGGATCCCTCCCATAACTAGGTTGTTCCAGCTGCCTGTAGCAAAGATTGTGCAGCAGGGGTGGGGAAGAGGCTGTGAGGACACACATCTCTCAGCGGATAGTTTAAATCTTTCAGGACATTTAGAAATCTTGGAAGAGAGCATAGAAGTTCGAGCTACCTTGATAATAATGTTCAACAGTAACTGCAGCTTTTTTTTTGTTGTTGTTATAAAGATGTTGCATTGGGATCCTGCTAGGTACTTGTAACCTGGATTGGCCACTGTCGGAGATCTTGAAGGACTTTTGGTCTGACCCAGTACGGCATGTCTTATGTTCATATGTAAGATGACTCAGAAGACACATGAATCATTTTTTATGTTTAATCAGCAGGTTATCTTTCTCAGGAGTCGTTTTTTTCCCTTCGATTTCCATGTAAATGTGTTATAGAATAAAAGCCAACTTGTACATATTTTATGAACAGAGCCAGTAAAAGGGATTTCTCAATCCAGGGAGCATAGTAAAAATTAATCCAGGGATTTCAGTAGTCCAGGAAGAGTCTGCAGACCACCAGGGGCATTACTAGGTACTTAAAAGATCTGGGGCAGAGGCCCAGAGATCTTTCCCAACAGGGGCAGCTGAGATATAGGTTTTCTACTTTCTTACCTGACCCCCTCAACCTTACCTCCCGACTCCTCCCCGCCCTTCTTATTCCCATTTTCTAGCCCAATGAACCCCCCCCCCCCCACTCAGTCTCCCAGTTTCCACTTTTCCCCAATCCTCACTCAAGGTTCCTGCTCTCCCCCATTCTGCTGTCCAAACCCTAAGCTCCTATTGTTCCTGTCCCCTATTCCCAAGTTCCCCCTCCCCCCTTTTTAACCTCTCCCGTGCTACCCCCCCCCCCCCCCCCGCTCAATCTGCCCTTGCCTCAATTCCCCACTACCTCCACCCAAAGCAGAGCTGGGCTATTTCCCCTTAGAGCTCAGCATACAAAATGCATATTCAAATTATGCTATCACCTCAGTATCGGCAACACGACATCCCTTCCGCTGCCAGACACCTCATGAAATAACGCATATAACCCTGCAAAAGAGACACGCAGAAGCCTAGCAAATTTACCCATGCCAAGATAGCACTAACTCCCAGGACTGAAACAGCAACAGCCCTCCCTATGAAAAGGCCAGCACTGCAAATATTACGCTGGGTCCTGGAACACCATCGCACTTTTTACTGGAAATAGAGAAGTCGGACCACTCCAGATCCCGTCCCAGAAACTACACGCAGCAGACTCCCTCTGCTTTGTCACCACGCAGAAGAGCCTTACCTAATACAGGAAAGGGGACCGCCACAGACCAGAAAGAGAAACATGCAGACTAAAGTGAAATGGAAACCCGGAGGACACCAGACCCTGCATGCAGCACATCACCAGAGAAAGAGAAACTTCTCCGATACTGAGCAAAACACAAAAAAACCACATTTCCAAAGTCTACATAATCCGAGCACAAATTAGAACATTTTTCCTAATTTTTCTGAGCTTTTTATTTTTTGTAATCAGGGTGGACCTGGTCTCTCTCTTTCACTTTCCTCTTGTTGGTCTCTGAAGTCCTTTTCATTTCCTGTTTCTTCTCTCTCCTCCTATCTTCTCTTCTTCCCCTCTATCTGTCTGTGACATTGATCTTCCTCTTTCCACCTGCTTTCTACATTTTTTTTCTTCCATGCTTCTCTATCCTCTCACAGCTAGATTTCATCGCTCCTCCTCCAGTTCCCCTCCTCCCTCTTTTCATCTCTTACCAACCACTCTCACCCCTACCCACTCCCCCTTCTCTCCGTCCTCAGCCTATTCCTTCTCTTTCACTCTCACGCCCTGGTCCCCATCTCCTCTGCGGGTACTCACCACCCCTTCATCTATCTACTTCTGCCTCTCATCCCCTCAACAGCTGCAGCTCCTTCCATCACACTCATCCCCTTTCTCCTACCCTAGCCAGCCTCCTATTCCTGTTTTCTCCTCCTCCCCAGCTCCCCCATTTCCATCATCTCTGACCCCCCTTCACAGACCTGTTCCTCTCAACATAAGAAATGCCAGGCTGGGTCAGGCCCATGGCAATGGTTCATCAAGCCCAGCATCCTGCCTCTGACATTGGGTCTTTTGGAAATATCAGGAAGATCACTTCAGATTTCCTGTCTCTCATTCCCTCCCTTTTCTATTGCCTCTCAAACTCTCCCAGCCCCTACAGGTTCTTTACACCATTTTCTCTAGCCCTCCCCACCTTTTTGAACCCTCTCACCCCCCTAGCCCATCTAACACACCCCTACTCATACCTCCCACCAAATCACTTATTCACTGCATCCCTGTGTATCTCATCCAATCCCCGAGTCCCTGCTCTCCCACACAATCCTCTCTCATCTCTCGCCTCATCCTTCCCTTCTTCCTCTCGCCTATCCCTCTCATCTCTGCTCTCTTCTACTACCAACCTCCCCCTCCATATCTAAACCCTCCCCCTCCCATCTCTCCCTTCCCTCCTACTGCTATCCTCCCATATCTCCCTTTCCTGCAACCTATGAACCTCACCTCCCACATCTTTCTCTTCCCTCTCCTCCTCATTTCTCTTCTTCCCTTCCCAAGCCTACCTCTTTCTCTCATTAACGCTTCCATTTTTGTACATCTATTCCTTCCTTCTTGCTTAGCCACCCCAGATTCTTGACTTTGTGTGTGTGTGTGTGTGTCAGGAGGAGGGTCAGCTCAGCAGCAGGTCGTAGAGGCGCTCCCTAGTGCCTGCTTCGCAGCGCAGACGCAGAGAAATCATTGCAGTGCAGGCCGCGGGGACTTTGAGCATGCTCAATGCCACTTGTCTCCGCGGCCCCCCCCCCCCCCTGCTGCCTGCACACTTCCTGTTTCAAAGCTAGAAGGGCAGATCAGTGGGAGGGCAACAGCACTGAGCGTGCTCAGAGTCCCCGCGGCCTGCACTGCAGCGATCGCTCCTTATCTGCGCTACTGATAGAGCTGCAAAGCCGGCAGAGCAGAGTTGCCTTTATTACTGCCTGCCGAACTCACCCCTCTCCCCCCCCCCTCCAACAAAGGCGTGACAAAAGGCATGATTGAGGGAGTAAGGGAAGGAGAGAATCTTTTCACCAGTGGAGTGTGCGTGAATCAGAGGATAAACTTCTTTATTACCGGGACAAAAAGATTTGGGGCACTGATCATCAAAGTCGGGCGCTAATGATGCCATTGCAGACCACATGGAGCTCCTATCCTGTTAAGATTTCAATATTGAAGTATAGTCTTCGAATGCATGTGCTTGAGTTTTTATTCCTTTTCTTTTTGCAGGGGAATATTTACACATCAGCTCCTAAATTTCCTATTTGGGTGTCCTCTTTTTTGTCAGGTCAAATGTAATCAAAACAGTGTAATATACTTTTTTTTTTTTTTATTTATGTTATATTTCTAATACTATGATGCTGGCTTGATCTGTTTTTCTTAATTCAAGTTTGTACTTGAATGGTTTATTTGAAAACTCAAATAAAAATTTAAAAAACCCTCATTTTCTCTAACATGTTCACTCTTGCTCACACACATGCTCAATTATACACAAATGCTCTCTCTCACCACACATTTTCTTTCTCACACACACGTGCTCTCTCACACACACACACATGCTTGATAACATACATGTAAGAGGTACTTCATTCACTTACCATTTATTTTCCCTTTCTCCATCTCTAGGGAGATTTGGGGCACTTTTTAGACGCGGCCTAAGATTTTTCCCTGCCCAGGATGCTGTAATTGGTCAGCTCAGCAGCGCAATAAACACATTGAGCATGGGTAATGCGTGGTTGGTCGTAGCTTTTGATTTTGGAGGGAGTGGTGTGGTGTTGGTGGTTTCCCCAAATTCAGGCCCCACAGCCTATTCGAAGGGGTCAGACTTTGCCCTACTTGCCAGTGCTTTCACAGACCTGGAAGAGGGACTGTCCTGTGTGAGGAGAAGAGAAGAGAGAGTTCTCGCCTTTTATAGAAAGTTGGGTTTGTTTCTGATCTGCTCCCAGCTCAGGAGGGCCTTTACCCTCTGCCTGAGGGGATTAGGATTGGGAGCTACTTTGCCTTGCGTCCACTTAAAGTGGGACTGTCATTTCCAAGATGGAGAACAGTTTCTTTATTCTTGGATAGGAGGAAGTCTTTTACCACTTCCGTCCCTACCTTGGAGAAGAGATTTTTTCAGGTCTTTCCTGTCACCAGGGAGGGACATTGACTCAGAGTTGGAGACAGAGAGAGAAAGAAATGAAGGCACTTGGAGTTTCATTCTATCTGTACCAAGACATTTTATTTTTGTAAGTTCCTGTTTCTATTTTTGAACACAGTTTTTATGAGTTCCAGTAAACGTTTAGTGAAAGCCCACTTCAAGCATTTTTCCTGCTCTTTCTAAACTGGAGGGCCAGCCTGCTGAGATCTAGTGGAGCGAGTACCCTTGTGAGAAAGATCGAGTGGGACTGGAGAGACTGGGTATCGATCCCCACCCATCCTACAGGCTTGCACGCCTTCCTGCCGGTGGAATCCCGGCACCCTAGTAGCTAACAATGTGGTGAATGGAGAGACGATTTCTGGCACAGTGGGATTGGCCCTGGGGACTGTGCGGCCCCCTTTATTCTGGCTGTAAACTGAAGAGGGGGGGCTAGTCACATACATGCTCAGTCACACACACACACTTACTCCTCTCTACCGCTGGAAGCACACGTGGCAGCAATAGCCCACTCCCTCCAGCGGCCAACAGGACTTCTCTTTCTTCGGGTCACAAGGGCCAACACTGCTCCTGTGCAGTGCTGCTCTGTATCCTCCACCTTTTAACTGATTGGGCCGACACTGCTCCGCCTTCTGCTCTGCCTCCTGCTCCTTCCGGCCCATGCAGTTTGATGCTGCAGCCTGCGTCTTCTCCTTCCAGCGGCGACAATGACACAGCCTCGTTCCTGCCTCTGCAGTCCAAAGCAACACCACTTCCTCTTCTGGGACCATGCAGGTGGGAAGAAGGAGATGTCATTGACATGCCAACCCCCCAAAACTATGGCGCTCTAGTCGGTTGCCTGGTCCTCTTAGTGCTTCCACCAGCCCTCCCTGCTCCGTAACAAATAATGGGGGGGAAAAAGGCAGCATGAACAACAAACAAAGAAAACCTTATTTTTGTCATTTGAAAATTCCTAAGCCTTGGAGGGAAGAAAGCATGATGATGTTTTAGTTTTAGAATTATTGCACCTGGAAATCTATCAGCGTTTGTTAGAACTTGGAGAAAAATGAGATTTACCTGGTAAAATTGTCAAGTCATTTTTTTCCTGCTGATGTCTCCCATTTTAATTTTTGTCGTAATAAACATTAATAAATTCCCAGGAAAAAATAACATATAAACAGAAAATGAAGCTCCCTGCGCATAACTAAAGATCTTTTCCCATCTATGCAATCTACTGTGCGTTTTCTCCTTTGGTAAAATGACAACTGTCCATTCCAGCAGACTTTGGGTGAAATGGCGTGGCATGAGGCTGAAAGGCACATCACTAAAACATCTTAGAAATGCAGGGAAAGAAGAACTTGTATTGATTTTCATAATTTTAATTGTACAGGTATCTGACGTCAGGCTGGCACTTTTAAATGACCTTTCCAACACAAGCATGGTATCATACACAACCCCGCCTCTCCCCAAAACCCAGCAGCCATTCATTCACATTATAACTTATAACCATCAACATCCAAGGATATATTACCAAAAAAAATATATAATGTTTCTGCTATAATAAAAATTGTTTCATTCCCTAAAGAATGCGGCACATGAGGAGTGCACATGAGGAGCTTTAATCAAATGTCAAAATTATCCTAGATTTATTTAATGTTCCTTTTCAGGAGAATATGTTGTTGGTTCAGATCATACTTCTTAAATTCATTAGATTTATTTAATTTTTTTGGCCACTATTTATACAGCAGTGGAGAACAGTGTGATCTGAAATATGCTTTGATGAAGTATACTGGAACGATCCCTTTCACCGCACAAAGAAGAAAAGGATAGAAAGAAACTGAAATGCTCTTTGCTTCAGTGCAAGTTATATTTCATGCCTGTCCAATAGGGATGCATTATATTTTGGGGTTTTCTGTTCTTGTTTTTTTGACCTTGCTGTAGGGGAGACAAAAACATTTTGAGAGAGCAGTAAGGAGGGGAGGAAGAACCAATAGAGAAAAACAGATGGAAATGAAACAGTTGAGAGACAAGAGAAGAGGGCAGAAGCATGCACGGGGGAGAGAGAGCGAGAGAGAGTGAAAGGGCCTTGCTCAATATTTTTCATAGGTACATAGAAATAAAGATCAACAAGCTGAATTTGAGACCTTTTCTTGGACTAAGCTGGTACATTTGTGGCTAGCTTTGGAAAACTATGAGGTCCATATTCAGACACAGTCCGGAGAGCAAAGTTAGCTGAAGAAACTTATCTGGCTAAATTTGGAGTCATATTCAATCGTGCAGCTATCTTAAAATTAGCTGGCTAATTGGCTAACTTTAGGACAGCTCTTCAGCACAACCAGACATAGGCCTGGATTCTCTAAGGTCGCAGACCTTAGAGAATCCAGCGGTAACGGGGGGGTGGGAGAACGAAGCGGGGGGCGGTCCTGCGATAGCCGGCAGCGATCGCACCTCCGCGGTGCGATCGCTGCCGGCTTTCGCGCCAAATAACTACACCATAAAAGGGTTGTACTTATTCAGCGCGAAACTGGCGGTGATAAGGAATCTTACCTTTCGCCGCCGGTGATGTGTCCGCAGCGTTGGCCCTGGTGCTGCCTCGACTCCTCCTCTTCTGGGGCCGACTCTGCCCCCAGCTAGCTAACTGAATATCGGAGTTTGTTGGTTAACATAGCTGCTAACTCAACTCCTCCCAGTTACGCCGCTGGAACGCCCCTAACTTAACCAACTAACCTATTTGCCGGCTAGAATTTAGCTGGATAAGGGCCATCTAAATACTTCTGAATATGGACCTCCCAGTTCCCTTCACTTTGTCTTATCTTTTCTTAGGACCACCGAAAGCATCGTAAAACATATTAAAATACAATTCATAATTATGATATACAACATACTAAAATACAGTTCTTAAATGCAGCTTAAACAGAGTGCATAATTCCAAACAATAATAAAACCTAATAATACCCAATTCTCACTTCCTTCTCTCACTAGGAAATGAGGCTGTTGAATTTACAAATTAAACTACAATACAATGCAAATTGAGCTAATCAGGAAGTTGCTCAAAGAAATAAGTTGCACTTTATTTCTACATTTCCAGATGGACTAATAATCACATTATTTGTTTGTTTATTTATTCTTATTCCTGTTGTTTTTTTAGTCTTTGGATCACCTTTACAAAATGCTCAAGCTGATGAATAAATCATTGTACAACAAATAAGATTAGATAAATAAAATAAAACAAACATAGGCACCACACACAGGCACAGAATGGATAAAAGCCAGTTTTGCTTTAAGGCCCAAAGAGAGAAGAGCCCTCTCCCTGCATAGATGAAAACACACGGGGGCAGGGGCTTCCATGTGGGGCAAGGGTCAGAAAGGTGTCCTGAAAAATTTGCAGACAATGAGAAACCTGAAAGGATTTTTGGAGCAGGTGGGGGCAAAAGATTTGGGGGAAGTGGTGCATGTGGAAGGATTTGGAAGCAGTGGGGACCCAAATGAATTAGGGGGCAGGAGGGGCTCTTGAACGAAGCATGGTTCTGGCACAAGCCAGTGCCATGGCAGTTTTGCTTTTACTTGTGTGCTCATTTTTGGAGCATTGTTAGATGTATAAACACATTTTCCACGTTAGACAGGAGCAAAAATAAAGCAAAGGGTTAAGCCAACAGAGCTCATGTCTGTACATGGCCAATTCTTGTCAGAACGATGGTCTTAGCTTGGACATAAAACACAAACAAATTCACCGGGGCATGCTACATAGGAGGAGGAAGATTGCAGAGGAAACAAGTGGAACTCTACCACTTGCCAAGAAGCAAATTATGGCAACAGAAATATTTCTTCTTTATCAGCCAAAATATACCTGATGGTGTGCTTTAGTGCCAAACTCAATTACCTCTTTCTTTATTTTAATATTTATTGACAGAGAATCAATAAAATCTGATAATAGTTACAGATAAGCAAGTTTAATAGAGGATAGTGCTTAGTCTAGCTGGGGTTCATTTACAGATTCAGTTGTTTGCATCCAGACGCTAAATTTTGCAGCCTACCAATTTGCGGCAGAGGTGGAAATTAATAATAGGTAGCTCTGTCGGGGCATTAGTTAGAGCAGAGCTTTCCAAACTTTTCAAGTTGGTGACACACTTTTTAGACAAACATAATTTCACGACACAGTAACTCAGTCTACTAGCAAACCAGAGGTTAAAGGTTAAACGAACAAAACGTATTTCGACAATTTATGTATGTTTCCTTAAATATATACATAAATTTTTGTGGATTACATAATGTTACACCCACACCGACCCCCAGGCAGCTCCCATTCATTCTCACACCGCTCCCTCCCCACCCCCAGGCATGCACACATTCATTTTCACACACACATACATCACACAAAGCTAGGCACCTATTCTCACACAGGCAGACCCCAGGAAGACACCTATTCCTTCTCATACACAGATACAGCCTCAGGCAGGTACCCATGCATTCACACACATACACCCCAGGCAGACTCCCCATTTCATACACATGCACACACCTAAAGGCAGACCCCCCTCTCTTTCTTTTGCCAGCAACCTCAGAGCCCTCTCTCATTCCTCTGTTGCCACTGTCACTGCTGCCGCATGGCTATTGGGGAGGTGCTGATTGCTGCTACTGGCACTGAAAGCCCATTCTGCTGCCTCCTCTCTGCAGGCCCCGCGGTATAAATATTTACGGGCTTCCACTTCCTCCATGCAATCTCGTACATTGTGAGATCGGCATAGAGAAAGTGCTACTCTTGCACATTCCCAAAGATAACATATGCCAATCACTAAAAAATATTTTTTTTTACCTTTGCTGTCTGATTTTAGTTTCTAATCGGTTGGTCACAGGCTTTTTTTCCACCTTCCCTTTCTTGTTTTTACAGGGCTCTTTTTTTTTCTATTTCTTTTCTCTCCATCTGTCTTCTTCCCTCAAACACACAATCAGGTTCTCATTCTCACAGCGGCCCTGCTACCGGGTTTCCTCCTCTTCTCGGGCCACCACGACGTGGGATATGTGGCGGCCCATTAACGCTTCCTGCCCATGTGGCTCCGGCAACTTTTTCTTCCGGGGCTGCACAGGCAGGAAGGAGGAGGAGGAGTGAACATGATCCTTTTCTTCGGGCCGTGGTGAGGTAAGCTCCACCACGGCCCCGCCAATCTTCCTGCTGTAGTTCTCTGCTTCCGCTGGCCCTGCTGCTATGTGGAACAGGCGACACACCTTTCCACTGCAGGCCACACACTAACATGTCGCGACACACAGTTTGGAAAGCTCTGAGTTAGAGGGAGCTTGGTCAAAGGCCAAATACCTCAGCCCTGCAGGTTAGAGATCACTGGGAATATTGTATTTTCCCTAATGATTCTAAAACGATAGGCAGCCCCTCAAAAATACAGCCCCATGTATGATCCTCAAACATTGAGCCACCCCGCCCCCAGGATTTTCAAAGTGAAATAAACCTTTTTCAATGAAATCTGTCTCTGCTTTTCAGCAGCAGTAAATTTGGAGACAAAAGAAGGCTTGTAGGTGCAAATTATTATTTTTTTTGTGAATGTGCTTATGTAGCCTGCCTGCTTCAGTGCAACCCGATTTTAATAACAACATCAAGGTGCACCAGTAAGACGTGCTATTTGATTGCAAATCTCGACCTCATGTAATTAGATCTTTATTCCAACACTGACAGTGTTAGATGTCAAGTTTACAAGAAGCCATGCATGCTGGTTTTGCACAGATTATGAAACAGTGCTTTCCTAGGTATTTTAAGATTTAAATCTAATAAGCTATTCTGGTTTATTTCCACTTTGAAGCTTTTGAGGAAGTTAAACATTTTACATGGACAGGTTACTAGTCTGTAGCAAAATCTCCAACATGGAGGACCTGTGGTTCACACTTTCTCCTGACTCTTAAGAAATGTTTGGCAAGGGCGTTCCTACCAGAAGCTTACGCTCTGCTGATATTGCTCTCAGGATCATCAACAGTTACAAGCCTTTGAACTAACATCAGGAGGCCCATATTGAGTAAGCTGGTGAACAGCAAAATTACTTGGGTAAAGTTCCCTGATAACCCTAGCTGAATATTCAGTGGGATAATTCTCTCTTAGAATGTACTTGGCTACGATTTCCCAGATAAAGTCATCCGGGTAATTTTGCCACTCACTGACTTACTCAATATTTGAGAAAAAAAAAAAAAAGGCTTTCAAGCTTAAATAAAAAGTAAATATTGGGGCTGAAGCAGCCTGATCCCTCCTCCTCCTGCTTAAAAACATGGCACACCTTCCTGTGGCTCTCCCCTCCAAAAGCTTTCCATTACCCATATGATGGAGGAGATCCGTCCCGAGGTGTAAAAGTGTTTATGCCGGGGAGATCTGCAGCCCCCAGCATCTCCTCTGGCACTCACCCTTGCACCATGTGCCCTTAGAAATATTGGGGCAGCTACCCCCATATCTTCTTCCCTCCTTCCAGTAATCAGTATCACGCATGGTGACGACATCCCCCTCCCAACTACCCAAAGTGAAAATCCTTGGCAAAACTCTCACCTTCCAGTCTCTTCTCCTACCACTCCCAAGAAGTCAACAGTTGAAAAGAAGCAAAAGCCTTGCTGGGTGGACACAAGATACATCCTCACAGCTAAGCATCTGGCGTTGCTCTGTCAGCAACACTATTAGTAGGGATGTGAATCGTTTTTTGACGATTTAAAATATCGTCCGATATATTTTAAATCGTCAAAAATCGTTAGAGCCGCGATACAATAACAATTCCCCTGATTTATCGTCAAAAAATCGTAAATTGGGGGAAGGGGGAGGGGAAGGGGGAGAGCGGGAAAACCAGCACACTAAAACAACCCTAAAACCCACCCCCAACCCTTTAAAATAAATCCCCCACCCTCCCGAACCCCCCCAAAATGCCTTAAATTACCTGGGGTCCAGAGGAAGGGTCCCGGTGTGATCTTTTACTCTCGGACCTCCGTGCGTTGTAGAAATGGCGCTGGCGCTACCTTTGACCTCCTGACCCCCACAAGACTTGCCAAAAGTCCAGCAGGGGTCCGGAACGACCTCTTGCAGTCGAATCGTGTTGCCGTACGGCCGGCGCCAAAGTCTTGTGGGGGTCAGGAGGCCCCCCCAAGCTGGCCAAAAGTCCCTGGGGGTCCAGTGGGGGTCCGGGAGCAATCTCCTACGCTCCTGCCATCGGGGGACAAAAAAACAAAATGGCGCCGGCGCTACCTTTGCCCTGATGACAGGTCAAAGGTAGCGCCGGCGCCATTTCTACAACGCACGGAGGTCCGAGAGTAAAAGATCACACCGGGACCCTTCCTCTGGACCCCAGGTAATTTAAGGCATTTTGGGGGGGTTCGGGAGGGTGGGGGATTTATTTTAAAGGGTCGGGGTGGGTTTTAGGGTTGTTTTAGTGTGCCGGTTTTCCCGCCCTTCCCCCCCCCCCACTGGACCCCAGGTAATTTAAGGCATTTTGGGGGGGTTCGGGAGGGTGGGGGATTTATTTTAAAGGGTCGGGGTGGGTTTTAGGGATGTTTTAGTGTGCCGGTTTTTGATTTACACGATTTACACGATTTACACGATATTTAAAAAACCCAAACTGCGACGATCCGATTCCCTCCCCCTCCCAGCCGAAATCGATCGTTAAGACGATCGATCACACGATTCACATCTCTAACTATTAGTCTACACTATCAGCACTGATGTTGGAATAAGCTAGGTTTTTAAGAGGGTTGTAACCCTTTGAATACTGACCTCCAAGAAGAGGATTCTGGGCGATAAGAAGAGTTTGATATCAAGTTACAGGAGAGTGCTTCAGGCACATGGAAGATCTGAATCAAGCAATCAGATTGGATGTTGTATTTATTTATTTAAAGTTTTTCTAGACCGACATTCGTTGGGAACATCACATCGGTTAACATGGAACAAGAAATATAGCGTATAGGCTTTACAATGAACTGTTTTCAAAATAACAATAACGTAAGGCAGGTTGATTAAATAACGGGAGTTGAACTATGTAAATAATATAAAAATATAAGTATGCATATAAAATATAAAATATACAATGAAGATTAGATATTTACATGATGATAAGAAGAGAGAAGACAGCTGACCAAGGAGATTGCGGTTGCAGTTGAATTAAATTATGCATTGTACGAGGGTAGGGGAAAGTGAAAAGGGGAAGGCTGGTGTGGGGCATCGAAATGAGATTGTGTGGCAAAGTAGACGTGTAGTGGCAAGGTAGACTTGTAGTGGTATTATTGCGGGGAGGGCACGTAAGTGAGTGTGGGCCAAGTAAATGCCTGTTTGAATAGCCAGGTTTTCAGTTTTTGTTTGAATTTTTGTGAACAGTGCTCTTGGCATAGGTCGGTGGGCATAGTATTCCAGATTGCAGGCCCTGCAATGGATAGGGCATGCTCTTTCGTGGTGGTGTGATGTGTAAGTTTAGGAGAGGGTGTGTGTAGTTTTGCCATATGGTGTGATCTAGTGGGTCTATTAGGGGTGCGGAAATGTAGGGAGTCATTAAGCCAATGCATATTTTGCTTATGTAAGGTTTTGTGTATGATGGAGAGGGTCTTATAGCGGATTCAAAATGAAATTGGGAGACAGTGTAGTTCTTTGAGAATTGGGGTGATATGTTTGTTTTTGCGAGTGTTAGTGAGAATACGGGCGGCAGCATTCTGCAGCATTTGGAGTGGGGAGATGGTGTTTTTGGGAAGGCCTAGAAGGAGGGCGTTGCAGTAGTCGATTTTTGAGAAAATAGTGGACTGGAGTAATGTGCGGAAGTCGTTGAAGAGGAGGAGGGGGTCTTAGTTTTTTTTAGAGTGTGAAGTTTGAAATAGCATTCTTTCATTGTGGAGTTAATAAAATTTTTTAGGTTAAGTTGATTGTTAATGATGACGCCTAGGTCTCGTACGTGTTGTGAAGTGGAGATTGTAGAAGGGAGGGTGTTAGGTTGGGAGAGTGTGAATGTGTTGTGTTGGAGTGAAATGATCATGATTTCTGTTTTGGATGTATTGAGTGCGAGGTTGAGGTTAGTGAGGAGATTGTTGATTGTAGACAGAGAGGTTTCCCAGGTTTTGAGGGATGTGGGTAAGGAATCAGTAATAGGGATGAGGATTTGTACGTCCGCATATATGAAGTGCATAAGACCAAGCTCAGAGAGGAGGTGGCAGAGTGGCAGTAGGTAGATGTTAAAAAGTGTAGAGGATAAGGAAGAGCCTTGTGGAATGCCTCATGATAGGTTAATTGCTTTGGATTCACTGTTACCTATTTTAACTTTAACTTTGTATTGTCTGTTATTTAGGTAGGATTCGAACCAGTGAAGTGGGATTCCTGAAATATCAATTTCAGTGAGCCAGTTGAGTAGGATGTTGTGGCTTATGGTGTCAAAGGCAGAGGATATATCTAGCAATGCAAGGGTGTAAGAGTGGCCTTTGTCCAATCCTTTGAGGAGGGAATCTGTGAGGGAGATCAGAAGGGTTTCCGTACTGAAGTACTTACGGATGCCAAATTGCGATGGGAAAAGAATATTATGTTTTTCTAGATAGTCAATTAGTTGTAGAGTTTATCTATAGAGATGGCAACCTGCCTGGTCCTCTGTTTATTGGTGAAATGAACCTACAGAATAAAACAACTCTTTTCAGCTCTGTGAACAAAACTAGAGCTCTCTTTTCTTTTGTGGATTCTTTTGGAAAGCCCACCTATGTGCATGAAGGAACATCATACGCAAGTTTATGCTAAATATTGTAGTATCCTCATCCTCCAAACGTTAGCTGTCTGGGTGCTATTTAGTACCTGCTAATACCTGGTATAATGTGAGCCTATTGTTTACCAATGGTTAGATGAATAGCACGGTCAAGCTAAACTGAGCATGCTCAGTTCTTTTTCATTTTTACTCCTCCTGCTGGCTTCCAAGGGGTATGCAAAGGCAGCCTGGTGCATGAAGATTGCTTGTCAGAGCAGAGAGCAGATCATGGTAGCCTACTACACTCCAGAAGTGTATGCTGTTCAAATTTCTTGTTGACCTTATATAAGAATTATCCAAAGATACTGTGGTACATAAACTTTCAAGACCTCACAGATCGCTTTTTCAGCAAAATGGCGCCGGCCGTACGGCAACACGATTCGAGTGCAGGAGGTCGTTCCCGGACCCCCGCTGGACTTTTGGCAAGTCTTGTGGGGGTCAGGAGGCCCCCCCAAGCTGGCCAAAAGTCCCTGGGGGTCCAGCGGGGGTCCGGGAGCGATCTCCTACGCTCGTGACGTCGGGGGATAGGAACCAAAATGGTGCCGGCGCCATTTTTCTATCAACGCACCCGTGGCCCGAGAGTGGAAGATCACAACGGGACCCCCCCACTGGACCCCAGGTAATTTAAGACATTTGGGGGGGGGGTTTCGGGAGGGTGGGGGATTTATTTTAAAGGGTCGGGGTGGGTTTTAGGGATGTTTTAGTGTGCCGGTTTTCCCGCCCTCCCCCTTCCCCTCCCCCTTCCCCCGATTTACGATTTTTGACGATAAATCGGGGGAATTCCTATTAAATATCGACTCTAACGATTTTTGACGATTTAAAATATATCGGACGATATTTTAAATCGTCAAAAAACGATTCACATCCCTAATGTATAGAGCAGGGACAGATTAAATGGAGCCCTGGACCCGGGGCATTACCATGGCCATGGGCTCCCCCCTACTCCTATTCCCTTTTATCTTACCCTTAATCTGACCCAATGTAGGCCCCCTTTTTAGTCTTGGGTCCCTAGGCGATTGCCCCCTCTGCTCCTCCCCACTTAAGCCATCATTGGTGCAGAGTTGTAAAGTTAAAGAATGATGGGGGAGGGGGAATTTGAGGAACAGAATAGGGATAGGGATGGACCTTACATACAGGATTTGCAGTCACTTTTCTCACCCCTCATTCCTCCTTTTGCTGGGCGTCTCTTCACAGCTTTGAAAGCAAACACCACTATAGTAAAACAATTTGTAATTTACAGCCTTGTAATTTTGGGGGCAAGATCATCCATAGTCCAGTTTGTATTGACCTGATGAACGTGGTGCAGCTCCCATACAGGCCGATACTGCAAGAATCGTGGGAGAGCGGGCGATCCGTGTTGAGCATCCGCTCTCCCAACGAGTGCCCAGCCACCTCTCCTGGGCACACGATCCTGTATTTAAATGAGGGGTCGCGCTAATAAGGAGGCGCTAGGGACAATAGCACATCCATGGCACCCCCTTATTAGTGGTAGAGGTGGCTGTCAACCGACCATCAATTTTACCGGCGTCGGTTTCCAAACCCACTGACTGCCACGGTTTAGGAAAACGGACGCTGGGAAAACTGAGCGTCCGTTTTTCTAACCTGCTGACCGGCGGGCAGATTTTTAAACATTTTTGGTTGGCTACGATATTAAGTCGGAGGGTGTGCAGAAAAGCAGTATTTTCTGCTTTTCTGTGCACCATACAGTATCGGCCTGAGAGTCTGGTCTCAAATGTGGGCACTCAGTCCAGTGGAAAGGCCTCACCTACAGCGTGTTTGTTTCTACCACACTGCTGCATTATTTGCTAAAAAGAATCCTGTTTTCTTTAGGACTCCTGCAACGACTACAACTTCTTTTTCTGTTTTTTGTTTTTTTTTTCCTCTCAGCTGCAATCTGCTTTTATTCCATTTTCTAGTCCTACAGACAGATTGCAATTGAATGGAACAGCACAGTCTCTGAATTGGTGGTGGGGAGGGGGAGGGTGGAGAAGAGGGGGCTGAGGAAATTATTACTACGTTAAGGGTTTTGAGGAAATGTGTTACAGCCTAACTGTAAGTTATATGATAAAGAGGTAGTGTTACTTTTTATGTAACCTTCCCCTCCCCCCCCCCCCTTTGCAAGGAAGCACAGTTTATGTGCAAAGCCCTGAGTAGCAATAATGCCAAGTGGAAGTACTCTCCTACCGAGTGTGACTTTAGGGAAGGCAGCGTCGGATCTGGCATGAGAAGAAAACTCTGCGAATCTGCATACAGCAAAATAAGGACTAGGCCTGACTCCAAGCAGTCGTTTACTTTCTAAGGGTTCCTGCCCTTGGTAACTATCCATATTACAGCATTATAAGTGGTCTCCTGTGGCTGAGCTTTCCTATCTGGATCAGGAAATTCCATGCTCTCCCGGTTGTGTAATAAGCAGCACACATTCTGAATGTCCACCCTGAAAAACACATTTTGCTGAGAATGGGCCCTGGATTTTTTTCTTTTCAGTTTTGCTTTATTCTAATCTTTTTATTAGCCAAGAAAACAAAGCCTAAACCGGGGCCATAGAATTCTCCCTTGCATCATTTACAAGATCATTAGCTTCTGATTATTAAACAAGAGGCTTATTCGGCTTTTTGGTGCATGCTTGAAGCGATGAGATATTTGTGAGAGTTGCACAAAGGAAACAAGAGGGGCGTGCGCTCATTTTGAAGAGGCATGAAGAATGCAATGAAGCACTCCATTTCACTTCACGGCATTTCAAAACAAAACACAAAGGAGAACCCAATAAACTTTGTTGGGTTTTTCTAGTGCTTTTTTTTTTTTTTTTTTTTTTAAATAGGAAAATAATAATGCTAATATTGAGATGCAGGGCTGTGCTTGGGCAGGGAGGGGAGGTGAGGTAGATTAGGGCAATCACCCTGGGCCCCAACCCCCAGGGTTACCTTGCCCTCTCTAACTGGCTGCAGAACCCCTGAAAAGGCAGCATTGCAAATATTACACTGGTCCCTAGAACCCCAAAACACCTCCTATAAGGAAAACAATCATCTGGACTGCGGTAGATCAGTGCCCAACATCTGGCCTCAGCCCAGGTCTAGGCCAAAGCTTGGGCCCAAGCCTGATGCTGGGACACAGTCTGGATGCTAGCTCCCACCCAGGCCCAGTTCTGACAACAGGGCCTGGTCTAGAGGCAGAGTCCTGATGCCCGGAGCCAGGCCCGATGGCGCCCAGTCTGGATGTTGGGTCCTGATGCCTGGGCCTCTGCATGGGCCCAGGCCCAGGCCTTGTACATGCTACCCTCTTCTTTCTTCTTTATAATGACGGCGTCTTCTGGGGATGTGCCAGAGTTAATTAACTTCGACGCCTTCCTCCTCAGTGGAGGGCCTAGGCTGAGGCATTGGGACCAGGCCTCGAAATGTCTGTGCTTGCGAAGGGAAAGGAATAAGGAAATTTTCCCATTTTAGGGGGTCAGCCTCCCATTGACTTGTCTATCCAGCCTTTATGCTTGCTTTAGACTCTTTTAAGCCAAGTTTTTGAGAATTCTCTGTGAGAACCAGTCCCCCTTGTTGCAGTGGACTGGGGGCATCCCTGTGTTCAAGGTTGGATTTGGGGTAAGGAAGAACTGCAGTGCGCTATCTCTCCTTCAGAGGATAGACCTGACAGTGACCTGATGCAGAGGAGTTATATTTTTGAAGTAACTGTCTTTGTGCATTATCTCCTCTATTCAAGGCAAGGAAGTTTTATTCCATCCTTCCTGCCTTGTTCTTAATTTTTCCCCTATTTGAGTTCAAAGACTATTTTTTTTTCCACTTGGAGCTGATGGTCCTTGGTACCCGGGAGTCAGTAACTAAACCATTTGGGGAGAGTGGAGCCTTTCATTCTGAAAGAAACAGAAGTGTGGAGGAACTCAACTGGAGAAACAGATCCCAGCTAATGGCAATAAAGGAAAGAAACCAAAGGATACCAAATAAAGGTAACATGAACTTTGTTGCTGCTTTATGAATTATTATATAAGGGGAAGAGTAAGGTGCCCACCAGGCGCTGCCTAAGGAGTTAACGGGATTCCAGAGGATTTAGGAAGAGTATAAAATCTGGGACTAAGTTCCGATAACTTTTTGGGACTGCTATGCTAACCACCTTCAGTGGGAAGAGCTATCGAGGCAATTGGGATTTTGAAGGAGGATTGAACTAAATTCAATCCGATAAACTTGGAGAATTTGGAGTAATTGAGAAGAAAAGGAAATTAAGTGTTAAAGAAATGCTTCCAGTAAAAGTACAGGCTTTGCTAAAGAAGTGGTCACAAGTTTATGAAATCTTTCTGTTGTTTTAATATTTATTGCCTTTAACCAAGAAATGAATTGAAGCAGTAAATACTATTCAGTCATCTAATCAGCTATTAGGAAAGACGTTGGAAACTAGGGGTGTGCATTCGTTTGCAACATATTGGCAATCTGCAACGTATAGGGCCATATTCGTTGTATTCATGGGTTAGCGAAACGTATTGCGATTCCCACAAATACAACATTAAGAAAGGTGGAAAGAAGGCAAAACGATTACCGGCATGGTTAAAAGGGGAGGTGAAAGAAGCTATTTTAGCCAAAAAATCTTCATTCAAAATTGGAAGAAGGATCCAACAGAAGAAAATAGGATAAAGCATAAACATTGGCAAGTTAAATGTAAGACATTGATAAGAGAGGCTAAGAGAGAATTTGAAAAGAAGTTGGCCGTAGAGGCAAAAACTCACAGTAAAAACTTTTTTAAATATATCCGAAGCAGAAAGCCTGTGAGGGAGTCAGTTGGACCGTTAGATGATCGAGGGGTTAAAGGGGCACTTAGAGAAGATAAGGCCATCGCGGAAAGATTAAATGATTTCTTTGCTTCGGTGTTTACTGAAGAGGATGTTGGGGAGGTACCCGTAATGGAGAAGGTTTTCATGGGTAATGATTCAGATGGACTGAAACAAATCACGGTGAACCTAGAAGATGTGGTAGGCCTGATTGACAAACTGAAGAGTAGTAAATCACCTGGACCGGATGGTATACACCCCAGAGTTCTGAAGGAACTAAAAAATGAAATTTCAGACCTATTAGTAAAAATTTGTAACTTATCATTAAAATCATCCATTGTACCTGAAGACTGGAGGATAGCAAATGTAACCCCAATATTAAAAAAGGGCTCCAGGGGCGATCCGGGAAACTACAGACTGGTTAGCCTGACTTCAGTGCCAGAAAAAATAGTGGAAAGTGTTCTAAACATCAAAATCACAGAACATATAGAAAGACATGGTTTAATGGAACAAAGTCAGCATGGCTTTACCCAGGGCAAGTCTTGCCTCACAAATCTGCTTCACTTTTTTGAAGGAGTTAATAAACATGTGGATAAAGGTGAACCGGTAGATATAGTATACTTGGATTTTCAGAAGGCGTTTGACAAAGTTCCTCATGAGAGGCTTCTAGGAAAAGTAAAAAGTCATGGGATAGGTGGCGATGTCCTTTCATGGATTGCAAACTGGCTAAAAGACAGGAAACAGAGAGTAGGATTAAATGGGCAATTTTCTCAGTGGAAGGGAGTGGACAGTGGAATGCCTCAGGGATCTGTATTGGGACCCTTACTGTTCAATATATTTATAAATGATCTGGAAAGAAATACGACGAGTGAGATAATCAAATTTGCAGATGACACAAAATTGTTCAGAGTAGTTAAATCACAAGCAGATTGTGATAAATTGCAGGAAGACCTTGTGAGACTGGAAAATTGGGCATCCAAATGGCAGATGAAATTTAATGTGGATAAGTGCAAGGTGATGCATATAGGGAAAAATAACCCATGCTATAATTACACAATGTTGGGTTCCATATTAGGTGCTACAACCCAAGAAAGAGATCTAGGTGTCATAGTGGATAACACATTGAAATCGTCGGTGCAGTGTGCTGCAGCAGTCAAAAAAGCAAACAGAATGTTGGGAATTATTAGAAAAGGAATGATGAATAAAACGGAAAATGTCATAATGCCTCTATATCGCTCCATGGTGAGACCGCACCTTGAATACTGTGTACAATTCTGGTCGCCGCATCTCAAAAAAGATATAATTGCGATGGAGAAGGTACAGAGAAGGGCTACCAAAATGATAAGGGGAATGGAACAACTCCCCTATGAGGAAAGACTAAAGAGGTTAGGACTTTTCAGCTTGGAGAAGAGACGACTGAGGGGGGATATGATAGAGGTGTTTAAAATCATGAGAGGTCTAGAACGGGTAGATGTGAATCGGTTATTTACTCTTTCGGATAGTAGAAAGACTAGGGGGCACTCCATGAAGTTAGCATGGGGCACATTTAAAACTAATCGGAGAAAGTTCTTTTTTACTCAACGCACAACTAAACTCTGGAATTTGTTGCCAGAGAATGTGGTTAGTGCAGTTATTATAGTTGTGTTTAAAAAAGGATTGGATAAGTTCTTGGAGGAGAAGTCCATTACCTGCTATTAAGTTCACTTAGAGAATAGCCACTGCCATTAGCAATGGTTACATGGAATAGACTTAGTTTTTGGGTACTTGCCAGGTTCTTATGGCCTGGATTGGCCACTGTTGGAAACAGGATGCTGGGCTTGATGGACCCTTGGTCTGACCCAGTATGGCATTTTCTTATGTTCTTATGTTCTTCACTGAATTATTCGGCCGTCTAAAGGAGCGAATTTAAACAAAATCCCCACCCTCCTGACCCCCCCAAGACTTGCCAAAACTCCCTGGTGGTCCAGCGGGGGTCCAGGAGCCATCTACTGCACTCACTGCACTCACTTTTGGCAAGTCTTGGGGGACCCTCCTGACCCCCACAAGACTTGCCAAAAGTCCCTGGTGGTCCAGTGGGGGTCCGGGAGCGATCTCCTGCACTCGGGCCGTCGGCTGCCAGTATTCAAAAATGGCGCCGATAGCCTTTGCCCTTACTATATCACAGGGGCCAACCAATGGCACCAGTAGCCCCTGTGACATAGTAAGGGCAAAGGCTATCGGCGCCATTTTGAATACTGGCAGCCGACGGCCTGAGTGCAGGAGATGGTTCCAGGACCCCCCTGGACCACCAGAGACTTTTGGCAAGTCTTGCAGGGGACTCCTGACTTCCATTCTTATTCGTTTCATTCTTATTTGTTTACATGTAGTAACTTATCTATGCAATTTTACACCTGCAAATTATCTTGTGCAATTGATATTAGACGGGTCTGTTGTCAATTACTGGTTGAGTGGAAGTCTGGGTGAACTTGGGGGAGCTGAGGTTGAAGAACTAGGAGTGTTCAGATGACCTGGAGAAGGACTGGGTGACCTCCTGGAGGAATCGGAAAACTGATAATTTCAGTTATGTGCAAAGATTTTAGAATATACTAACTTACATGCGTAAATCAGGGTTTTACATGTTAATATTTATGCTACACAATTACTAGTTTTGGGCTAGAGTGGCGAAACACAGTTCGTGTCGGGGAACCTACCTGTATTACCCTTGTATAATTAAGTACATAAGAAAATGCCATACTGGGTCAGACCAAGGGTCCATCAAGTCCAGCATCCTGTTTCCAACAGTGGCCAATCCCGGCTATAAGTACCTGGCAAGTACCCAAAAACTAAGTCTATTCCATGCTACTGATGCTATGTCACTTGGCACCACTACATTGACTTTCATCTTTGGAAGTTTAAGGATCAGTACACATCATTGCACTACACTTTGATATAAAATGGGTAGGACAAGTGCAATACATTGAATACACTCTTTCAATGCATTGCAGGTATTTGCATGTAAGCATATATATGCGCATATATTGGGGGGGGGGGGGGGGGGTGGAGGTGGACACACATGTAGTTTATAATCTGCACATACCTGATATGCCCAGGTTATAAAATATTATAGTAATTCTCCATGTGGCTATTTAGGCGCCTCTATGGGGCTGTGTGGAGTTGTTTTAAAGTTATCCTCAAAGTGGTAGATTTTAAATGCATTGTATGTGGGCCATGTGCATTTTAAGAATACAGAAAGGGTGCTTGCACATTTGCCTAGAAAAAGGGGCAGATCATGGGTGGTTCCAAGACTGAAACATGTAATGACAAATGTTACACAGGCAATGCATGTATGTTGCCTGCATAACTTTGCTACTGCTCCTTATGAGGCACAGGAGGAGAGAGAGAGAGAGAGAATCTGACACTCTCTATATATGTACCACTCTAGAGGGGCACTTTGAATCGGGGTGGGTTTTCGGGAGGTGGGTTGGGGTTAGGGTGGGTGTTGTTACAGACACGTTCAGAGGTATTCATAGTAAAATTGACATCAGTAAAGAATTATAGCCCTTATAAGTGATGGAAAGAAGTAGATTTGTACACTGCAGCTAGCACTGCAGTGTACAAATCAACTCCTCTTGTTAGACTTTTCATCACTGATAAGGACTATATGTTGGGAGGTGGATCCTTGGACCAAGACTAAGTTGACACTACCTGCAGAAGAAGGCCCTCCTGCAGGACCTCGTCATCGGCATGCAGTACTGGATGATGCACAGACCCAACTGGACTAATTCCAGCCCTCGTTCCCCGCAGGTTGAGGCTTTGGGTACCGGGGCCGGCTGGACTTAGGCACAGGTCTCCGGGCGACGAATCCGAAGATGATGATAGGCGAGGCAAAGTCCAGAAGATGGGCCGAAGGTCAGGGCAGGCAGCAAGCAGACGAGTTCAAAAGGAGACCAGAGATCAGGGCAGGCAGCAGACAAGCAGAAGTCAGGAGAATGTACCGAGGTCAAGCCAATGAGTTAATCCAAGGAGCAGGAACATGGGGCCAGGAGCAGGAACGCGGGGCCAGGAGCAGGAACAGGAACACGAAACCAGAAGGAGAAAAATGGGAAGCAACTCGTTACTCGTGAGAGCTTGACCTGTTGCTAAGGCAAGGGTTAACAGCAGGGACTGTCCTTAAGTAGTCCCAGGGTTGATGTCATCATCCGGGGCCACAGGGAGTTTTCCCATCGTGGCCCCTTTAAATCAGGGAGTAAGCCACGTGCGTGCACAGTGGGGCGGCTGTGCATCGGCGTCAGCTCCCGCCGCGCCAGGAGGAAGCGGTGGCGGTGGCTTCCCAACGCCATGAAGAAGATCGGGACACGGCCGGCTCAGCAGGGAGTGAGAGAGGCTGGTCACATGTGGCCAGCCATCGCAACACTATAATTCTTTACTGATGTCAATGTTACTATGAATACCCCTAAATGTGTCTGTAACAACACCCACCCTAACCCCAACCCACCTCCCGAAAACTCACCCCAATTCAGAAGTGCCTCTCTAGAGTGGTACATATATAGAGAGTGTCAGAGTGACTCTATATAGAGTCTCTCTCTCTCTCTCACTCTTTCTCCCTACCTCCCTCTCCCCCTCAATGCAAGATATGTGTGTGTAAAGGCTGCAGAAGTACATGGGTAGTTTATAAAATGAGGTTTATTCTTTAAAATTAATCCATAAGGTTCTTGATGTAAGAGAAATCCATTATAAAATGACCGTGGGAAGAATTTGCACATAAAATGGTGACAGAAAAGTCGATTTGAAAAGGCCTGCGCGCAAATACCGAGGGTTACGTGCATGGCCGGGCCCTGCACGTGCCGAGCACATTTTAGAAAGGACCCGGCCGCGTGCGTAACTCCCCTTACGTGCAGAAGTGCCGGCCTGGAGAACGGGGCGGGTTGGAGGGCGGGCCGGGCAGCGTCATCAGACACTGTCCCGGGGAAGCAGTTTACTTCTGCTCCAGAGGAGCAGTAAGTATGGAAAGAAAGAAATTGGGGATAGCTAGGGTAGGTTTAGGGCTCGGGGAGGAGGGGGAAGAGGGAGGAAGGATAGGGTTAGGGAAGCTCCCTCCCAGTCCGCTCCTTAATTGCCCCCCCCCTCCCCAAGCGCGTGACTGGTCACCCGCCCGCACATGCGTGCGTTGTACAATAGCCGCATCCATGTGCGCGGGCAGGGAACCTATATGTCGGGGTACGTTGGTAGTAATGGATGGGGGTCTGTGTGGAGTAGCTGCAGTGCTTCATTAAGCCTGCCTAGTAGTGCTACAGAAATGATAAATAGTGGAAGAAGAGGTAGTAGTATGGTGATTTGTGCTTTTTTTTTGGGCAGCAGTGCTGTTGATTGTTAATTAGCCCTGTCTCCGCTTATTATCATTACATTCTGAAGACGCTTTTAAAATGAAGCCCAGAATGATGTCATGTGCAGGCTTTGAAGAGAAGCAGCCCCTAGAATCTGGCCTGGTATCTTCTACAGAGCATCTTGATGGCTAATTACTGTCATGTTATGAGAACTTGAAAAAAAAAGGCGCCAGAGTTCCAAATAAAACATAAAATGACTTTGATACAATAAATAATACTATCGCTGTTTGAAAATGTTGTGACCTGTCTGTTCTAGTTTCTGAGAAAGATATTAACCAGGACGGCTGCTTTTTTTTTTTTTTTTTTCTGTATTCTATTATTACAGATAAGGACGAAGGAAAATCACTGAAATAGAATCTCTTATAGAGCTGAACCTTTACATTAAAATAGGCATGATCTTTAACAGAGCTCCCCCAAAAGTACTGTTTTATAGACGTTTTATCCTCTTTCTTAGAGAGCATTTATAATTCAACTGTTATGGTTACTGAAGTGAAATTCAGTGGTCTGGCACCCTAGTCTCTCAGGACCCATATGGTTTGGGCTTTGTTTATTTTAACAGATACGTAGGCTCAGGCACACACATGCTTAGACATGGCCTACCTGGGACAGATCTCTGGTTCTTTCAGGTCGCATTTCTTTTGGCAGAGGCCTATCCTGTTCCCTAGGTCATTTCTCCTCCCCCCCCCCCCCCCCTGCTGATCTCGTAAACTGAAAGTCGGCTCTTCCAGGGATTCTGGCTTAGCCTGAGAACGTAACGTCCTTGCACTCGAAAAACCTGTGCCTTGTGCTCAGCCACAAGAAATGAACCAGAAAGGTGGTGTAAAAGTTGTAGACATGCCCAGAATTGAAAGAGTCTGTCAGGCCAAGATAAATCCAAAAAAAAAAGGCTTACAGAGTCCAGTGTATGTAAAAAGAAAATGATTTTTCCATCCAAGACTTGTCCTAAAGTAATTTGTGCTATTTGCGTTCTTTTCGTCCCATTTGAGACGGTTTCCAGTTTCCATTATAGAGTCCATCAGCATGTACAGGAAGGCAACCAGGATATTTTTTTTCCCCTACTATTTATGAATTTCCCCTTTTTTTTTCACAACAGGCAGTTGATTATCCAGACATAAAATGTACCCTCCTGAATTAACTATACATAGAGTTTAAAGGGGCAGTTTTTAAATTGTTCGCACTGGGACAAAAGTGAGTACCTTTTACCCCGGGGATTTAGCACCAAATTTCAAAGAGAAAGTAAGAGGCTGAAATTCAAAAGATCTCTGTGCCTAACTTAAGGCATTAGGGCAAAGGTTTCCCAAACTGTCCTGGGAACCCCCAGCCGGTCAGGTTTTTAAGATATCCACAATGAATATGCATGAGATAAAATTTGCATGCTACTGAGGCATGCGTTAGGTGCTTAGATCTTTCTAAATAAAAATTCTCCTGCGCTGAATCCCTAAACGTAGGACCCCAAAAAAACAAGCATAGCCAGGGGTGGGGTCAGGTCAGGGAAATAAATTAGGCGTTCAGAGCTGATTTCCAGCACGAGGTTTGTAAATTGAGATGGCTAAAAGGCAGATGTAATTTAGGGACCTCGTTTTTTTAGGCTCCTTATTTTTCAGCTGAACTTAGGCCCTTAACTTCTGATCTCAGCCTGGTTGGTTTTAATCATTTTCTTAATAAATGGTTAAACTCCCAAAGTCTCTTTTTTCCTGTATGTTTGTATTGACTAGATTGTAAACTCACATTTGTGTATTTGTACTGTGCTGCATAGATGATAAGGAGTAGCAGCAGTAGCAGTAATAGCAGTAATGATAGTAATACTAGCAGTAGAAATAGTAGTAATGATATTAATACTAGCAGTAGAAACAGCAGTAGTAGTAGCAGCTGTAGTAACAGTAGTAGCAGCAGTAATAACAGTAGTAGTAGAAATGTAGAAAAGAGGATTTATATTCAGACAACAACCAATAAGGACTGAATTGCACAAGCTGGGTAAACAAGCGTGGGAGTAGCTTGCTTATTACGGTGGTTACTACCCCTAAACAATTAGCAAGATACTTCACTTAGATGCAGCACCAGCACAGCTATCTATATTGATGGCGGGGGTGGAAGGGAAATAGAACCAAAAAGTTACTTATAAGGGCCAAGAGTAACAGCTAAGTATGAATAAAATAAGTGCGAAAGCTTGCTGGGCAGACTGGATGGGCCATTTGGTCTTCTTCTGCCGTCATTTCTATGTTTCTATGTTAGAAATAACAGTAGTAATAGTAGTAGTAGCAGCAGTAAGTTATATGCTGAAAGTAGGTGCTCAGCTTCTCATGAATATTGGCATCTAAGTGCATACTTTCATTTTGAAACTTGCCATGGGAACAAAATATCTGTGGCCAATTTGTACCTGTTTTTTGCTTGTCTAGATTTTCTTTAGAAAATAAATTATATTAAACATTAAACTTAAACATTTGGAGGTTGATGCTTACTAAGTGCCATTTGTCCAGCAAAGGCCTAGAGCTATCAAGCCACAATTTTTTTTCGCAGGAAGTGGGTCCCACTATTGAAGGGGGGGGGGGGGGGTAATCAGCGCTACAGTGGGAACCCTCCCCCGAAAAATGATTGAGGCTGTGTGGTGCAGCCAAAAGAATGCGGTGAGTGGCCCTTTAGGGGAGATGGCGGGCCCCCAACTTTAAGGGACTGCCATTGCCTTTAAGGGCCGGCTGCTTAAGAACTTGGCCACTGAAAAAAAAAAAGTTGAGTGGAGGTCAGGGCTGACCCCCAGCTCAACCTGTGGCTGGCACTTGAGGCAGCCCCGACTCCTCCATGTAAAGAAAATGTGTAAAAATTCCAATGCAGCTGGAGCACACCCAAGCAGCCTGCTCGGACACGTGTCTCGGGCAAGGTCTGGGAATCGGACCTAGGGAAATGAATAGCAGCTCTAAATTTAAGCATCTAAACTTTAGGCCCCTAAATTTGTGTGTATTTTCAGCTGAGAACTTAGGTTTCTACGTTCAGCTAAATATAGCACCTAACTTATGATGCTAAATTTAGGAGCTCAGCTTTCTTTGAATATCAGCCTCATAAAACGTAAGGACCTAAGCTTAGGTCCGCAATTCGTTTCCTTAGATTTAGGCTCCTACGTTTGATGCTTAGTTGCTGAAAATCTGTGTTAAGCACCTAACTGATTTTCCCCATCCTAACTCTACCCTTACAGCCACCCATTTTTTAGGCTCTAAATTTAGATACTCGGCCCTAGTAAATTTCAAAAGGGCAAATTTAGGGCCCTAACTCCCAAAATTAGGCACTCATGCCCTACATCCATTGAAAATCAGCCTTAAGGTTACAAAAGGGATGGATAGACTAGATGGACCTTATAGTCCTTATCTGCCATCATCATCTATTTTTTTTCTATGGACTGGAAGCAAAAACTCCGCTCCCCCCAAAACATCAGTATCAACTTAATTGTGCACACTGTGGATTGGGACTAATAATAGAAATGGTTTTCTTTGTACATATCTTAGGGTTTTCATATCCAAATTATTGACTAGTTTCATTGGGGCTTTCTAAGCAATCGTTTTCATAATTAACCATATATTGGGTATTGTTTATTTTATTTCATTATATTATTTTGGACATATAGAGGTCAATTTTCAAAGGGATTAGGATCCTAACTTTTGGAGTTAGGCTCCTAAATTGGTCCTTTTGAAAACTGACTAGGTCCAACTGCTTAAATTTAGGCTTAAGTTTTACTAGGAACCTTCATTTAGGATCTTAAAAAGTGGGTAGCTATGGTGATAGAGTTAGGATGGTGTTCACTAAAGAAGACCCTGGAGAAGGACCGTCACTAGTTTGCAAGACTGTGGATAGGGGTGGAGTAGATGAAACTCCATTTACAGAAGAGAATGTATGGGAAGAGCTAGTAAAACTGAAAGTGGACAAAGCCATGGGTCTGATGAGGTTCATCCCAGGATTCTGAGGGAGCTCAGAGATGCGCTGGCGGGTCCATTGCTTGACCTGCTCAATAGATCCCTGGAAATGGGAGTGGTGTTGAATGATTGGAGAAGAGCAGTGGTGGACCTGTTTCACAAGAGTGGGAACAGAGATGAGGCTGAAAACTACAGGCCGGTTAGCCTCACCTCGGGGGTGGGAAAATTACTGGAGACTCTGCTGAAGGGAATAATAGAGAACTATCTACAGTCAGGAGGATTGCTGGACCTGAGACAGCATGGTCACCAGGGGAAGGTCCTGTCAGTCAAATCTGATTGATTTTTTTGATTGGATGATTAAAGAATTGGATCAGGCAAGAGCGCTTGATGTGATCTACTTGGATTTCAGCAAAGCTTCTGATATGGTCCTGCATAGGTAGCTTGTGAATAAAATGAAAAGCTTGGGAGTAAGCACCAAGGTGGTGGCATGGATTGCAAACTGATTGAAGGATAGAAGACAGCATGTAATGGTAAACAGAAACTTACTCTGAAGAGAGAACGGTGTTAAGTGGAGTGCCACAAGGACTGGTGTGTTAGGAACGGTGCTGTTCAATATCATTGTGAGCGACATTGTGGAAAGGATAGAAGGTAAAGTTTGCTTATTTGCAGATGATATTAAGATCTGCAACAGAGTGGACATGCCAGAAGGAGTATAGAGAATGAGATGTGATTTATGGATGTCTGAACAGTGGTTGAAGATATGGCAGCTGGGATTCAATGCCAAGAAGTGCAGAGTCATGCATCTTGGGTGTGATAATCTAAAAGAGCTGTATGTGATGGGGGTGAAGGGCTGTTGTGCATGGAGCAAGAGAGGGACCGTAGGGTGATAGTGTCTAGCGATCTGAAGATGGCAAAGCAATGTGATAAAGCCATAGCTAAAGCCAGAAGAATGCTGGGCTGCATAGAGAGAGTAATAACCAGTAAGAAAAAGGAGGTGATAATCCCCTTGTACAGGTCCATGGTGAGGCCTCACCTGGGGTATTGTGTTCAGTTCTAGAGACTGTATCTCAAAAGGGACAGAGACAAGATGAAAGTGGCCAAGGAGAAGGGCGACAATACTGGTGAGGGGTCTCCATCAAATAACTTATGAGGAGAGGTTGAAGTACCTAAATATGTATACCCTGGAGGAGAGGAGGTGCAGGGGAGATATGAATCAGACCTTCAGATACCTGAAAGGTTTTAATGATGCACAATCGATAAACCTCTGTTGGAAAGAAATCAGTAGAACTAGGGGTCACGTAATGAAACTCCCAGGAGGATGACTCAGAACCAACATCAGGAAATATTTGTTCACGGAGAGGGTGGTGGATGCCTGGAATTCCCTTCTGGAGGAGGTGGTGAAGACACAGCTCTACAAGGCATCGATGCCGGGCATTCCTGCCTCCTCATCCTACTAGACATCTCTGCTGCCTTCGATACCGTAAACCATGACATACTAATTACACGACTAACGGAGATTGGGCTAAGAGAAAACACCCTCAAATGGTTTCAATCCTACCTATCCAACAGATCCTACAAAGTTTGCCTCAACAACTGTGAATCAGAACAATTCCCACTCCCTCATGGAGTACCTCAAGGATCATCCCTCTCCTCCACCCTGTTCAATATATATATGCTCCCCCTCTGTAAACTCCTCTCCAGCCTGGACCTCTCATTTTACATCTACGCAGATGACGTCCAGATTCTTTTCCCCATGAAAGAAAACATACCAGACACCATCTCATTTTGGGATTCCCTCTCCATCCAAATAAAGAACCTCCTCACTCAGCTATCGCTCACCCTCAACCACAAAAAAACAGAAATCTTACACATTTCAAACAAACCCTCAACAAAAAACCATCCAAGACATCACCGCCAGTCAACCTAACTCCATCTTCACCAATGAAATCAGAGATCTTGGTATCACCCCTCGACTCCGAACTCACATGAAAAAACACATCAACCTAACAATCAAAGAGGGCTATTACAAACTCCAAGTCCTCAAAAAGCTCAAACCACTTCTATTCCACCATGATTACCGCACAGTACTACAGTCCCTCATTCTCTCCAAGCTGGACTACTGTACTACTCCCTCCTCCTCGGACTACCTGCCTCCACCACAAAACCTCTCCAGCTGCTGCAAAACGCAGCAGCCAGATCTTTCTCAAATACCAATTGCTCATCACAGGTCACCCTCATTCTAAAAGAACTCCACTGGCTCCCCATAACGCACAGGTCACAATACAAAATCCTCACCCTTCTTCACAAAACCATCAACAATGAAAAAAGCAACTGGTCTAAAGACCTTCCCCAACCCCACTATTGTCAGAGAAACCTGCGGTCCCAAAACACAGGCCTGCTTGCCATCCCCCACACAAAACTAGCCCGCCTTACCTCCACCAGACAATGTACTTTCTCAGTAGCTGGCCCCACCCTCTGGAACAAGCTTCCCTCCCAACTCAGACTGGAACCTTCCACCCAATCGTTCAAAAAACAATTGAAGACATGGCTATTCCACAAAGCCTACCAACGCACAGGCTAATCCCCCCTCACCCTACCCCCCTTCTCTGCTTTCTCTGCTATACTCCCTCCCCCCCCCCCCCCCCCCCCCCCCCATGTCCCCTTGTACCATCATTAAGACTCCTTAATCGCAAGTTAAATATCGGTTACACACCACACTGTGGGGTAGATTTTATAAATCTACGCCCACGCATACTTTTGTTCGTGCACCAGGTGCAAACAAAAGTTTGGGGGTTTTATAAAATCCGGGGTCAGCGCGCACAAGGGGGTGCACATTTGTGCAACTTGCGAGCGCTGAGCCTTGCGCGCGCTGCCCGTTCCCTCCGAGGCCTCAGAGGGAACTTTCCTTCCACCCCTCGCACCTTCCCCTCCCTTCCCCTACCTAACCCCCCCCCCC
The DNA here is from genome assembly GCF_901001135.1 of Rhinatrema bivittatum. NCBI lineage: Eukaryota > Metazoa > Chordata > Amphibia > Gymnophiona > Rhinatrematidae > Rhinatrema > Rhinatrema bivittatum. The sequence goes on along the minus strand of NC_042617.1, from coordinate 39,169,359 downwards.
CCAAGCCCTATCTAAACCCCCCTACCTGTGTTACACTGCAGGCGTAACTCGTGCGCGCCAGCGGGCTCCTGGCGCGTGATTCCCCGGCCCAGGACCCGTTTTGGAGACCTCAGGCATGCCCCCAAAATGCCCCCGGGCCGGCACCACGCCCCTCAACACGCCCCCAGAACACCCCAAATGTCGAGTCGGCCCCGACACGCTCCCCGACATGCCCCCAACACGCCCCCCTAGCGAAGCCCCGGGACTTACGTGCGTCCCGGGGCTTGCATGCGCCACCGAGCCTATGCAAAATAGGCTCGGCGTGCTCAGGAGGCTTTTAAAAGGGTTATGCGTGTAACCCTTTTAAAATCTACCCCATAGTATACTATAACTGTCTCATGCTACATTGTATATATTTTATCATAGTATCTTTTAAGAAGCCCCCTAGCCCAGTTCTACTTCTGACTTTTGCAACATCCTATACTTAATTTATAATGTTATTTTTGTTCTATGTTGACCTACTAAGGTTTAATGTTACAATGTGTAAATAGTAAGACACCCCTGTCATACTATTACACCTGTTTTAATGTGAACCGATGTGATGTACTCTAATGAATGTCGGTATATAAAAGCAAATAAATAAATAAAATAAATAAATAAAAAACACCTCCCCTCAGATCGTAAATTTCTTTTAGTTTCATGCCATTCCAGGGAAACCTTCAATGAAGGTGAGCCAAAACCACTCAAAACTTTAAAAGCCAAAACTAAGGCCTGGATTCATCATTCATCGCTGAATGATGAATCCAGTGAAAACGGGGAACGGGCCTGCGAAAGTCCTCAGCCTTTGCACCACCGCGGTGTGCCGGCTGACGGCTTTCGCACCGAATAGCGCCCCCATGAAAGGGGGTGCTATTCGGTGTGCTACTGCCGATGATAACATTGGTAACATTATCGCCAGAAGTGAAGACACCGCCAATTCTGCCCCCTCCCTGCCCCGACTCCTCCCCTCCCCCTAATTTGCATGCTATTGAACACGAAAAGGGCCTTTTCACGTGTGATGGGGGTGAAGGGCTGTTGTGCACGGAGCAAGAGAGGGACCATGCACTACAGCCCTTGATAAATGACCCCATAAGTTCTTAAATTTCATCTGCCTACTATAGGAAGCCAATGAAGTTGTAATAACAGGGGTTTAGCAGATGCTCTTTTCCCAAGACCATACGTGCAGCTGTATGGTCTTGTATTTTCAACCAGGGATAATTTATATATCTATTTTTCCTGTAAGCCCATATAGATTACATTACAGTAATCCAACTGTGAAAGAATCAATGCATAAGTCACAGCTTTTAATGCTGATAGCTCCAGATAAGGTCTCAACTACTTTATCAATTTCAATTTGAAATAGGTTTTACATGCTACCTGTGCAATTAGCTTTTCCAAAATGAATTGAGCATCAAGCACTATCCCAAGAGGTTTCATCAAATTAGGTAAAATGGGAACGTCATCCATTCCTACCTTTAATAACTCACTTTTCCCAAATTAATAACCAACTTGTTATTGTAAAACCAATGAATTACTGCTTGTAAACACAAATCCAATCTAGAAACAACTTCCTTGGGATTTTTTCCTAAATGTGCCATACTCTGCACATCGTCCACATAAATAAAAGGGATAAAATCAAATGATCGAATCAACCTACCTGAGCGAATTAGAAATAAATTGAAAAGAATAGGTGACAGGGCCAAGCCCTGTGGAACCCCTGATTTTACCTCACATGAATGGGACATTGAGTCTTGAAAAATCACAGGACCGAGAACAGTCAACCATTTTAATACTTGGCCACCAAAGCCAAGAAGCTCACATCGATGTAATAAAATAGAGTGATGTACTAGATCAAAAACACTGGAAAGATCAATCAAAACTAATAAAGTCGATTCTCCTCTATCCAAATGTGAGAGAAGCTTCCCCCAGACAAAGAAATCATCAGTCTCTGTACTGCATCATTTTCTAAAACCCTCATGGGCCACATCCAACACATCCTTATTTGACAAGCAATCAAAAAGCTGATTAAATAAATACCAATTTCTCCAACAATTTTGCCACAAAAGGTAAATTAGACACCAGTCTATAATTCTTACATTCTCTAGGATCCAGATTCTTCTTCTTGAATAAGGGGATGACTACTGCCTTCTTCAAAAGATACGGTACTTCACTAGAATTTAGAGAGGCATTAATAAAAATCAGTAACTCCCTTTAAAACTTTGTCTGATAGACCTTTAAAAATCCTAGCTGGGCAAGGGTCTAACAAACAGTTAGATGGTTTCATCTTACTTAACTACAATTTCAGCTCAAAAAGGGAAATTTCATCAAAAGGATCCATACCCTCTCCCACAAAAATATATTCAAAACAATCTATCAAAGACAAATCAATTTCCTTCAGGGATGTTCTATCTAAATTCCCATCCATCCCCACTTCCTCAAGATTTTCTCCCAACAATCCTTCCTGGAGTGAAATCACCTTGTTTTGAAAAAAAAAAAGCTGACAAGCTGTTCACTATCGGGAAGATCATCAAAAATCAAGTGATCGTTTTTACTGTTCCTAAGAAGAGTCTTAACAATGTCACAGTTGTAATACCAGAAAAATATTGTTTTTTTCACCAGAACTATTTCTTTAAAATAGTCTGTTTGCCATAAACCTCGATCTTTCCACTTGCCAGGTTTTTTCCATTGCCTATCCAAGCGGTGGCAGCTTATCTTTAAAACAGCTAACTCCTCACAATACCAAGGAGACCTACCTCTCTTATCACACAGATTCTTAGAAATGTCAGCAGCTGCTTTTTAACAACTGATACTATCTTTCAATCAGGGACTGGACTCCCTGAGATGTAATATTTTCAAAGTCAAAATCCTGAGCATTCTCCAAAGATTCCCTAAGTTGAGTATCATCCATCCTCTCCCATTTAAAGCTACCATACCTTTCTTATCCTTATAAAAAAAAACAAAAAACCCTCTTCGTAGCAAAAACTAAAAGATAGCCAATGATCTGACCAAGTCAGTTTTTTCTGATGTCATAAATCTCAAATTACCATTTTCACATGCAACCTGAAAACCAAAAATAAGATCTAATGTATGACCCTTCACGTGTGTTGGCTCTTGAACAGTTTGATTCAGATCAGAAATCTCCAATGCAGATAAAAATTGTTATTTTTAAAAACCTAAAGACTTATCCAAACGAAGGTTAAGATCTCCCAGTGCTATAAAATAATGGTATTTAACCGCCCTTGTCAATGAAACTTCTAATACTTCTTCATAAAAAAATCAGTAAAAGATCAGGAAGGCCATACCAGAAAGAAAAAGCAATAGGAGTAGAGAATTCTAATTTCACCAGTAAACACTCACATCCTTTTGCAGGATCTCAGACCGATCTTCTAATTGGTAAAGATTTCCTGTATATATATAATCACTAGCAGGCCTCCACGTTTCCCACTCTACTAGGACAAATTTGAGAAATGGCTATGCCCTGGTTTTTACTAACCCAAGTGTCTGTAACAAAAGCCAAATCTAAATTTCTCTCATAAATTAAATCATGAATTTCCAGCAAATTGTTATTAATGGGTCTAGCATTCACTAAAATACCCTTCAATTCCTCACCTTTCATACCATTACTACCTTTAAATTCATACTAGTATCTACTAACCTTGGACATTTAATATTTTCTCCAAACATAACCTCTGTAATGCTTTCATTACTCAGATATCCATTTTTTCCCCTTCCTAATAGTACTGAAATATTTTGACCAACCATACTCAGGACTCCCAAAGAGGATCCCCAAGAGGCAATCGTCTTAGACTCGACTCGGCAGGTAAAGGTTCCAGACGATGACGTGGCCTCAGGGTGGGCGGGGCTTGCTACATGCGTCAGTTTGAGGGGGATGGGGCTAGAGAGGCTGAGCATTCCAGGGCTCTTTCTCAGCACGCTGATGGTAGTAGAGGCGACTTTCCCAAAGCACGGCCCCAGGTACCAGCCAGAATGTATACAATTAGGGAGGGTACAAAAGGGATGGTAGAAGGGCTAGACCACCTCAGCAGATGGCAGGTGACCTCCAGAGAGAGAGAAGGTGAAATGACAAGTCTCAGCAACCTAGGAGGAAAATTCATGGGGATCTGAGGGGCGGAGTCTTTAATGAGATAGGTATGAGGAGACTCTAAAACCCATACGCGGTGAGAGAAGCTTAAGAAGGAGGCAGTTCAGTCGGAGGAGGGGACAGGGCAATTTGGGGAGAAACTTGGAAGATAAGGCTGAATCCTGTTTTGGAGCTGTGTTAATCTGAATGGAATTCAGAGCTCTTAGTTATCCTGCTGCAGCCAGACAGGAGCTGCTGTACAGAGTTCTATAACAAGAGTATAGATCATGCTGCATCCATGAAAAAAATACCATCAAGTGCCAAAAGGCAAATCCTTTGGTTTTCTCAGTAACTTGTTCCTTTGAAGCGGGATCTTACAAAACATGACTGAAGGTGGAGGAAGTCCAGATGTGCTGATGACATGAAAGCTTATCGTTTGGTTTTAATGCAAATATCGAAATGCTATAAATCTTGCTGTGATCTCGATGGCTTCCAACGTTGCTCTGACAGCAACATTGGAAACATAAGCTACCACAATCCCAGAGAAGAAAAGGGTTTCTAAACATACTGAATGAGTGGGAGGGTTAAGGTTGGACTGTGGGTGTGGGAGTGGGAAAAGTAGGGAGGCAGAGGGAGGCAGAGGGAGGGGCATTCATTTAAGATTTCGCCTAATTTGGAAGGAGGTTGGCAGAAGGTGAAGCTGATGTCGAACGAACGCTTCTATGTTTCTTTTTAAAAAGTTACTTGGACTGGTTTGAAGGGGTGGGCTCAACTCAGCAGGGCACATTTTTCACTCATTGGATAGGGGCTAGTAATTGGGCTGATAGGCCCGCATGACACTTTTTCTTTTTTTAAACGACTGTTGCCACTTAGCCAGCTATACTCTTTTGAATATATTTGGTTAAGTGTAATGTTATCTGGGAACATGTTCCTGGGTTACACTAGCTTTAGACCTGTTCCTGGAGCTGGCTAGAATTAGCTAAAAAACCTTTTTGGCTAACTCCTTATATCAGTGTTAGCCAGATAATTTTTACGGCTATCTCATCCCTGTCCCAGAATGCCTATTAGTTATTCAGCTAATTTTTAACCAGATAATGACGTATAGGGCATAAAGTTAGCTGCATAAGTACTGGTGATATTGAAAACTTGACATTTAGCCAGATAACTTGTCAATTATCCAGCTAAATGACTTTAAATACTGGCCTCTGAATGTGCAATGTCAGAGAAAATCGTAGTGTGCAGTCTTCTATGACACTCCCCAGTGGGAGGTGTCTTCAGGAATGTGGAGTTTACAAATCTCATGAATCCTTGATACTGTTGATGAGCCCTCAGGCCTTCCAGGAGGTAGAGAAATTTTCTTGGGCTCCAAGGAGGATCTTGAGATTGAGAGGACCAAAAGAGGTGATGAATAGTGAATAGTCCTTGCAATTCACTGACGATTTGCCTTAAGGTTTGCAGAACGGATTTCTGGTTGGAGTCAAAGTAAGGATTGCCAGACTGAGAGATCTACTTTCAAAGTGGCTATTTAGAAGTCAGCAGAAGCTCATCTGTTCAGGAGAGTGTTTCAGTTCACCTACTGTTCTACAGAGATCTGCACACCAGAAAGCAGGTACCAAACAGAGAGAATCCAGGGAGGATCCCATCTGCAAAGAATATTGATTTATTTATTATGATTCATTAACTGCCCTGTAAAGAGATTCATCCAAGGCAGAGATAAGTAGGGTAAATTAGAAAATGGCAAATGAAACCGTTACCATAACAATATTATATTTATTTATTTTATTTATTTATTTAAGGTTTTTTTATACCGGCATTCAAGAACTCGTTCTCATCATGTCGGTTTACAGAAAACAGGGGTGCAAAAAATAGAACCAAAAAACATAAATGAACGTGATGAAGAAATGCAGTTACAAATAACAAGGGTAAATGAACTGGGGTTGTAAGAAAATAAAGAGAGATAGAGGAGATTAATTATATACAAGTGTACATTATAAATATGGAGTCCACTATATACAGCTTCTAAGCAGAGAGATTATTGATGGTGCGTGTTAGGTGGAGTTCGGGAAGGCTTGCCTGAAAAGCCAAGTTTTAAGTCTTTTCCTAAAGGTTAGGAGGCACGGTTCATTTCTGAGATCTGGGGGGATGGAGTTCCATAGCGGAGGGCCTGCTGTGGAGAGGGCTCGGTCTCTCAAGGTGCTGTGATTAGTAGTTTTTGTGGGTGGAACAAGGAGGCATCCTCTGTAGGCTTCCCTGGTCGGTCTTGTGGATTTGTGTAAACGGGGAGGAATTTGTAGGTCGATTATGGTATGTTGGTGAATGATTTTGTATAGCAAGGTGATGGATTTGTAAATGACTCTGAAATGAATTGGTAACCAGTGGAGGTCTTGTAGGACTGGGGAGATGTGGTCTCTTTTCCTGGTGTTTGTTAGTAGACGGGCTGTGCAGAGAGACCGTATAAGTTGCATTCGGTATTCGTCGGAGGGCAGATATGTTGCATTCGGCAAGGGGGGCCCCCTATATGTTCATGCGTTCATTTTTATTCGTTTCCCGGAGCAATGGACGGCCGGCGCCATCTTGTGTTCCTACCATGTGACAGGGGCTGACCAATGGCACCGGTAGCCCCAGTGACATAGTAAGGGCAAAGGCTATCGGCGCCATTTTGATTAACGGCAGCCGACGGCCCGAGTGCAGGAGATTGCTACCGGACCCCAGCTGGACCACCAGGGAGTTTTGGTAAGTCTTGGGGGGTCAGGAGGGAGGGGGGTTTGTTTAAATTCGCTCCTTTAGATGGCCGAATAATTCGGTGAAGATTTGTTGTATTCGTGGGGAATCACGATACGTTTCACTTCCCCATGAATACAACGAATATGGCCCTATACATTGCAGATTAATGAATGTACATTCATTCAATAATATCCATTTAAAGATAAGCAAGAAACAATTTCCTTCATTCTTGAGTGGATTTTTGACTACATCCGGATAAATTCAGATACGTTTCCCATAAAGGAAGCATGGGCTTTACGAAAGTAAATTTCAAAATCATATTTACATCTTGCTCAAAGACAAAAGACAAAAGAAACCAAAAGAGTCCGTCTTTCTTCAACCTCTTTGATGGAGCTCTTTAAAATAGCAGACACATCCAATGGTGAGTTCGAACTTAAAGGGCGGCTATTCTCTACTCTTCTACGAAAGGTGGAAAATAGAGTTTAGCAATAGGTGGACATTCACAGGGATAGCAAAATGGAATAATCAAAGTAGCTTAGTAATAAATGATGGCAGATGACTAAAATGGTCCATCCAGGCTGCCCAGGGTGTTTAGGATTGCTAATGCTCCTCCATGTAGGTTGCCTCCATGTAGGAATGTTACACCAGAAGTTACTAAAAAAGATAACCAACCAGGTAAAATAATTCTAATACACTAAAATATGGGAAATTATCAGAAAAATTGTGCTCTACATCAAATAATCCACAGGCTCTTGCCTGCCAGAGCAGTGTCATACAAGAGCTCCCAGTTCACGCCATATACAAAACTAGCCAAAAAACTTTTATTGGTCACTTTTCTTAAATTTCTTACCCTTAAACACATTTCTAAAACTTTTTTCTGATACTTATCTTTTATCAAAAAATTTTTTTTTCTTTTTTCAATTTCTAAACTAGGCGTTTGAATTTGCGTTTTCTGTTTTCCCAAATTGCCAGGGATTTCAGTCAAAGAAAACCTTGAAGAAATACTTCACTGAGGAAACTTGTCCACCTATTGCTAAACTCTGTTTTCCGCCTTCCGTAGAAGAGTAGAGAATGGCCACCCTTTAAGTTCGAACTCACCATTGGATGTGTCTGCTATTTTAGAGAGCTCCGTCGAAGAGATTGAAGAAAGACGGACTCTTTTGGCTTCTTTTGTCTTTGAGCAAGATTTAAATATGATTTTGAAATTTACTTTCGTAAAGCCCATGCTATCTTTATGGGAAACGTATCTGGGTTTATCCGGATGTAGTCAAAAATCCACTCAAGGACGAAGGAAATTGTTTCTTGCTATGCGCCAGGAAGCATTGTCACTGGGAGTAACATTTTTCCTTAGATATCCGTATAAATATTTTATTACTTATGTTGGTAACAGATACAATTTTCTTTTTTCTGAACAATTATGATTTTTCCTAGATCAGAAGAGGTCTCTAACCTCAGTGCCCTTAGCTGGTATTTAATAATATTATAACCTCGACCTTGTAGCAAGTTAAGCTTTGTTTCTTTTATAGATTTCCTCTTAGTATGCTCCTATGATGCTTGTATCTCCTCCTCCTGTTATGGTGGACTAAGGCAATGTATTTTTTTCCTTTTTTTTTTCTGCTTTGCATTATTCTTTTTATTATCCCTACTGTAGAAATATTTTTCTTTGCCTTAAATTTGCCTTTTCTTTGTCATCTATAGCATTGTAATGATAATTTTACAAATAAAGAAAAAAAAAGGGGGCTGGATTGTAGGTGCTCCCCGGGTGGGCTTTCTAATTTAGCCATTTAGCATGATATTCAGTGCCAGCTCAAATAGCAGGTAGGTTCAGCCAGTATTCAGCTGCATAATTAGATGGTAACTTTTAAACAGGCACGCGTTCGTCGGTCTACACCCAGGGACGCGGCCATTTTATAACATGCGCGTGTATATGAGTGCGTGTTATAAAACAGCCTGCCCAGGCGCATGTGTGCAGAATTTTAAGTGGATGCGTACCTATGTGAGCAAATGCCGCTTGTACCGTGTAAGTGGGGGGGATTTTAATAGACACATGCACAGACGCCATTACCAGTTTTACGAGTTCGTTCCCATTTCGCCAAGGTAAGGAATAGGACCTCCAAACCCCCTGGTTTAATAGCCTCCCTTCTCCCCTGTTAGCCCCGACCCTTAAAACCCCGCCGATTTCTCTATTTGTCCTTAATTTGTCCTTATTTTGTCCTTAATTTGTCCTTAATTTGTCCTTAATTAAGACTTAAAACCTGGCTCTTTCACCAAGCCTTCGCCGATCCACCAGACATTCACTAATTGTCCTTCACTCTTACCCGGTCTGGCATGGATACTCACGAAGGGACTCTGACTCTTCCAGGTTAAAGCACCATTAAGCTTTTAACCGTACGCTCCATGTTATCACTGTTCATTTATTTCCTGCCTTATCTTCTTTCCAGCTTGTTGCAAGCTTCCAAGTTCTCTTTCCCTGTTGATTGTAACTTTGACTTATTCCTACCTATTGTTTATCTTTCGTTCATTTGAATTGTCACTCCAGTTATACCCTTGTTAAATGTAAACCGATCCGATATGGTTATTCACTATGAAGGTCGGTATAAAAAAACTGTTAAATAAATAAATAATAAATAATTTATAACTTGCATGTCATCCTCTGCAGAAGTAAAGTTATGCGGCAGGGGACACCCAATGAGTGTTTGTGTGTGTGTAAGTATTTACGCGCTAATTTCAATGTGAAATCCAGGAACGGCCGTGCCCCGCCCAGACCAAGTTCCCGCCCCGCCCCTTTTATTAAAATTTTTCATTTGTGCGCATATGGGCGGATTTTAAAAGCTCTGCTCGCATAAATCCGCCCGGATTTACGCGAGCAGGGCCTTGCGCGCCTATTTTCCATAGGCCTGCCGGCGCACGCAGAGCCCCGGGACTCGCATAAGTCCCGGGGTTTTTTGTCGGGGGCGTGTCGGGGGCAGGGCCGATCGACGCGGCGTTTTGGGGGCGGGACGTGGCGTTTCGGGGGCGGGCCCGGGGGCGTGGTTTCGGCCCGGGGGCGTGGCCACGCCCTCGGGAACCGCCCCCGGGTTGCGTCTCGGCGCGCCAGCGGCCCGCTGGTGCACGTGGATTTACGTCTCCCTCCGGGAGGCATAAATCCGTGGACAAAGGTAGGGGGGGGGGGTTTAGATAGGGCCAGGGGGGTGGGTTAGGTAGAGGAAGGGAGGGGAAGGTGAGGGGAGGGCGAAAGAGAGTTCCCTCCGAGGCCGCTCCGATTTCGGATCGGCCTTGGAGGGAACGGAGGCAGCCTTGCGTACTTTTGTTTGCGACTGGTGCGCCAACAAAAGTACGCGAACGCGCATTTTTTAAAAATCTACCCCATAGCGCGCACATTCGCACAAACTCGGGCAGCTCTTAAAATCTTCTCGCCGTGTGCCAGTCCAACTTGTGCGCGCATCTCCTGGTTTTGGCATGTGCCAGGCTTTTAAAATTAACCTTTTCTTTGGGTAAGTGCGGCCGAATATCCATTCAAAGATAAGCAAGCAAATGTATTCAGCTATCTTACTCACTCTGCAGGTTTTTGAAAGACAACCCATTGGTATAGAACATTTTTTTAATTTTTGTATTTGTGCTGGAGACACTCATACAGTTTTACTGATGGCTACCAGAATTTTTGCAAATTAGTTTTATTTTCCATGATCAAGAAGAGGAATTATTGGCAGAAGTGGAGCGCTTATGAGGGTCTGTCTCACACTGCAGTGTGAGCAAATTTGTACAGCAGCAAACTGGAGAAAATAAAGGTAAATAATATTTCATTCAGCCTAAGAAAAAATGACCAACAGGGAGTATCTCCAGATATTCTCTCATTTACACAGCTCTAAAGTTATAAAAAAATGAACTGATAATTTGTCAAATACAATGCAGTTATTGTGGATGAACTGGAAAACACATGTCTATTAAGTTTTTCCAGAGGTATTACTAATTGGCATCATAATAACTCATAAAAATATGATAGGTTAGTTCAGGAAAAAGTTTAATGCACCCTGGATCTCATAACAATGGACCGAGGCCTAAGTATTGCAATAAATTATTGGGTTAGTTGTCCCAGTGCGTGCTCAGGATCAGCAGCTGTCTTCTGGAATGTATGAAATAACTGAGTACAAATCCCTCTGAGTACATCTTTATGACATATAAGGGAGAGAGCAGGCCTAGCACTCATCAGTAAGAAGAAGAGTTAGATAAGTATCATCAACTCTGTTTAAGCAGGGGATATCGTAAAATGTGGGATTTTCTTGACTTCTGTCTAACAAACAATCAACAGCAAAATAATATGCGGCAATGAATTAAACTGGACACTAGCACTACAAATGAAGCATAAACAGTTTAGTAAGTGCACACACCAATAGTGCACAAGATTTAAATCAAATGAAGCGTAAACACGTAGTTATATAAATCTTGTGCACTATTGGTGTGTGCACTTATTAAACTGTTTATGCTTCATTTATAGTGCTAGTGTCCAGTTTAATTCATTGCCGCACATTAGTTTGCTGTGATTTACCTAAATGTGTGTGCCCTTAACTCCGCCCTTCTTGCATGCTTGCGTAACAAACAGTCAACCCATCATCCTTTTATAATTTTTCGCAGTATTACTTGGCACCAAAATAGACAATAAGGAATGGATTTTCAAGGTGCTGCTAGGTCCCCATGACGGGTGAGTGGGCATCACTCCCGCACTTTGGACATCAGGAGGATCCCCATGAAGGGGTAAGTCAGGTCTGGGGAACTAATCTGGCCCCAGAAATCTATCCAGGGGGCAGGCAGTCAATGGAGTAGCTTGTGGAGGCCCTGGCTGGACTAGGCTAAGCCCAGGTCTGGGCCCCGAGTCTTCATTTGTGAGGTGAAGGAGGGTCAGGAGGGGATTGGAGAGAGGGCCATGGAGGCCCTGACTGTCTTTCTTCAGGGAAGAAGGGTTTGGGGAGGCCTGTTTTAGTTTTTTTTTGTATTGGGGGGGGGGGGGGGGGGTTTGGAGGGGAGTTAATGGGGTTTTTTTTTCAGTTTGGTAAACAAATCAAATTGACAAACACAATTAAATAAACCAAAAAAATGAAATCCCCCTGAAATGAAAAAAATGAACCAAGTGGTGCAAATTGGAGACAAATTCAGTTAAGAGTCAAATGAGGTTGTATAACATACAGATTCCAAAGATGATACATCATTTTTGTGATCCAACAACACAAAAGAAACATATGTGTGTATATATACTGTATGTAAACGCCACTAGGCTTCACCTTAGGTTTAGAATGTAGACATTTGCAGCAAAGGAAGTCTCCAGCTGGAATAAAGTTTTCTGAGCAATAGTAAAGGGTGGGCATTTCCTCTAAGGTTATAGACGTGACTCCATGAGTCAATGGGTGAGTCATCATCCGGGCAGCTGGAGAGAGACAGCAAATGGCTGTTTCTCTAGAGCTCAAGGAGAGAAGAGGGCAGATTTGTCATGAGAGATGTGTTTTCTTTCTTACATTGGTTGGAGTGAGTTCCAGAAGGATCTTAGCAAGCTATGCTCAGGAAGGTAATTTTCCAGGTTCCAAAGGGAAAAGAAAACTCATCTGGGAGACTGAATGCAACCAACTAGGTATTCTGATACCAATTTTTTTGTGGGACAATACGATTTCAAGTTCCAAGTGGGGTTCTAAGGGAGAGGAAACCCATAGACGGTAACTTTAAAGCAAGCGAGCAAGCACACATATGCAGGAGTTTTAAATCGCGCACGCAAATTCATGCATATGATTTCAATACACCAAGGTTGTGTCGGTGTGCTCCTAATTTTAAGTGGTTACTCGAACAAATGTAATTCACATCTTTTCCTTAGAAATTTGTTGGCTTTAACACATGCAGGAAAGCGGATTTTAAAACATGCTTGTGTGAAGGACATTCCCAGTTTTACCAATTAGCCCATCAGTTTGCCCAATCTATCTATTCAGGCCCCTCTGGTTCGTCAGCCTGCATTCCTCCCTTGTTTACCCAGACATTTCACCCAGTGGTTTTAGGCCTGAAACAAGTTTTCTGTAGACTTACACCTCATTAAGAGCAGAAGTAAATATGTGCGCCTAACAGCCCACCCTGCGCTGTGGCCACCAGATTTGAAATACGGATTTATGCGCATAAATGTTGGCCCCATTCTGGAATGCCCCTGGTATGCCCTAACTCTGCCCATATTTCCTGCACCTTGGGTTGCTTGCGTACGCTCATATTTGTGCATAATTTGGCCATTTTAAAATACGAGTCGCTCATGCTCACCCCAGATACCCACGTACATGTGCCTTTTAACGTATTATGGCGCCGGCCGTATGACCAAATTGCCGTATTGCAAAATGGCACTGGCCGTATGGCTGTATGGCCGGCGCCATTTTGCAATACGGAAAATACGATTCGAGTGCAGGAGGTCGCTTCCGGACCCCCGCTGGACTTTTGGCAAGTCTTGTAGGGGTCAGGAGGCCCCCCAAGCTGGCCAAAAGTCCCTGGGGGTCCAGCGGGGGTCCGGGAGCGATCTCCTGCGCTCGTGACGTCGGGGGACAGGAGCTAAAATGGCGCCGGCGCTACCTTTGCCCTGTCAAATGACAGGGCAAAGGTAGCGCCGGCGCCATTTCTATTAACGCACCCGTGGCCCGAGAGTGGAAGATCACAGAGGGACCCCCCCACTGGACCCCAGCTAATTTAAGACATTTGGGGGGGGGGGGTTCAGGAGGGTGGAGGATTTATTTTAAAGGGTCGGGGTGGGTTTTAGGGATGTTTTTAGTGTGCCGGTTTTCCTGCCCTCCCCCGATTTACGATTTACACGATTTTAAAAAAAACAAAACCGCGAAGATCCGATTCCCTCCCCCTCCCAGCCAAAATCGATCCTTAAGACGATCGATCACACGATTCACATCCCTAGAATTCAGCACCACAGATGTTTTCCTTCTTTGATTAAAGTGTTTATCCTCTATCTGTGCAGGAATCTTTTAAACAAGTAAGGGATCCATCCACCTTCCTGAATTCGATAAAGTCGTGGTCCCAGTGGGCAGGGTGAGCCTAAGATGGTTGGGAAAACCCCGTCCAAAGATGACCAAAATCCTGTCTATGCACAGAGAGTAAATCCTCACTCTCCCCAGGGGCTGAAGACACCGGATGGGTGTCCTCAAAGATATGGATAATCCCTTCAGGATCTTTACTCTTGTTCTTTTCCTGTGGGGATCCCAATGGGGTGGGGTCCCGATGCCCAAACAGCAGCTTAGGCTGTTTTTCTGCTCCAGGCAGGAAGGAGGGCAAAAATCAGCCTGCTGGGCAATTATCCAAAAGTCCTTCTTGTCCCCCCCAAAATACTAATACTTGCAGCAGGTCACCCCCTCAGTGGGCAGGTCTTCACTATCCCTAGGTGTCCCAAACACAGAGTTCCCATTCCCTGAGTCCAAAAAAGGTCTAGGTGTCCAGCAAAGCTCCTACCACGTAAAGGTCCAAAATTCCAAAATATTCCCAGGACAGCCTCTCTGCACCTCGGGAAAAGAGTACAGCAATGGAGCCCTCGATCCCAGACAGGATGGAACCCAGGTCCCCAATTAGGCCAAAAACACAACTGAGGCAAAAATCTCCAACCTTCCTCGAGAACTGCAAATTATACTGCGCCCCTGAGCGCTCTGTGGAAAGCTGCTATACAATCTCACAGAGGGGAATGTCCGTCCCAGCCCCCTCAATGGGAGGGGCTGTACTGCATGGATCCTCCCCTAAGTATCTATTTCACTAATTGCACATCCCAGGGCTTAATGATAACCGAAAATGGCTCCCGGTTACATATTGGACCTACAGTGCCTGAATGTAATCCGCTTTGACGTGCCAAAAAGCAGAATATAAATCAAATAAATATAAATATATATAAATATATAAACATACATTGGGAATGGGTTTACCTTTAGAAAACTGTGACCCAAGCCAAAACTAAACTTAAATTACCACAGACAAAATTTTAACAGCAGTGTTAATTTTATTCAGCAGAAAAAAAGCATTCTGTTCCATTAATTCATTAATAATAGGGAAGATAGAGCTCATCAAATTTTCTAGTGCAGTAAGGTGGGAAAAGAAGAAGCAAAGGGGGTTCCTATTTTCCATAATTCCATACAAGCATTTTGTCATGGTTCTGCCTGCTATGCAGCCTCCCAATCAGCAGAGGTCATCACTGAGCTTCGCTTACAGCTGCTGTAGTACCTCTTCGCTGATCACATGATGTGGCAGTTCCAACCCTACTTAACCTAGCCTGTCCATTCCCTCCTTGCCTCTTCATCGAGTCACCTTGATTCCTTCATCTGGCCATCCTGGTCTTGTTTCCCTGCCTTGCCTTTTGGCCTACCTTGGCCTCTTGCCTTGCTCTGTGACCTTCTAGGCTGTTCTGCCTTGCACTGTGACCTTCCAGGTCTTCCTGCCTTGCTCTTTGGCCTTCCAGGCCTCTCTGCCTTACTCTGCACCCTTCCAGGTCTGTCTGCCTTGCTCTGCACCCTTCCAAGCCTATTTGCCTTACTCTGTGGTCTTCCAGACCTTTATGCCATATTATCTGCCTTTCCAGGCCTTTCCGCCTTGTTCTGAAGAGGTCTACTTGCCGTGCTCAGTGGCTCTAGGACCTTCTTGTCCTGTCTTATGGCTTTCAGGCCTTCCAAGCCTTATGCTCTGGTTGGGCCTTCTTGTTTATTGTTACCTGTCCTTGTCCACTCCTTGTCTAGTCTTGTCTTATCCTTGTCCTCTCCAGTTCAGTTGAGGCCAGTCCAGCCTGCCTTGCTTCTGCTTCCAATCTGGTATCCAGTCCCTGCATATCTCCAGCCTTAACCTGGTCTCTGACTCCAGCTGGTGCCTCCAGTCCTGCCTATATCCAGCTCCTGTCTGCCAGCTTGTGTCTCCACTTCTTGTTTTGTCATCATGATGTTCTCCAGAAGGAAAGTCCTACCAGACCTCAGATCCAGTGGGCTCCACGCAAGGGGGAAGGGGCTAGTTAGGCAGAAGACCATCTCTAGTCCTGCCCTGCAGTCCTGTGTCACTTCTGTAGGGGTGATCCCAGACAACCAAACTGTAACACATTTCCTATCTTATGCAATGAGAGTTCCATATTCAGAAGCATTTAGCCAGATAACTGAGAGGTTATCTGGCTAAATGAATATTTGGGCATTTTGTGACTAAATTCTAGCTATATAAGTTAGGGGTATTCAGGGGACATAACTGGGAGCAGTTGAGTTAACCAGATAACTTATTCAGCTAACTCTGATCAGTCCATAAAGCTACCCTAAAATTATCCAGATAAATGTATCCAGCTAACTTTAAGACAGCTGGATATAGTCAGCAGTGAGACTGTGCCACTGAATATATGGCTAAGTTAGCCAGATAAGTTTATCCCGTTAACTAGCTAAGCCACCCAACAGCTGAATATGAATCACATAATTTCTATGTCCAAAGAGTTCAGAACTCCCATTCTGGTTCCTGCACCACCCAAAATCATATCCCACCTCTGTTAGAAGAACTTCACTTGTTCCCAACTGGACACAGAGTGCAGTTTATGATTCTTTCTGGTCTTTAAAGCTATCCATACGGTTGAATCTACTTATTTAGCCAATTTTCTCTGTGCATATACTCCAAGTAGAGTTTTACAGTCTTCTCAATTGGATCTAATGAGAGTAACTTCACCTGTTCAGATAAGGCTGGAACATACAAGATGGACTTGTTTTGCTTACCAGATACCCACTCTCTGGGACTCATTGCCTTTCTTTAATTGGTAGGAATCCATTTAAAATTTAAGGAGCCTGACTTTTTCAACAGGCTTTTAATTAGCGGATGAATCATAAACTAATTCCAGAGTTAAACTCTGGAATTAGTTTATGATTCATGCTTTTAGTTGAGCCTACTTTTTTGATAGTTTTTATACAATATTTGAAAGATATTTGTAGCATTTATAGGCATTTTCAAATATGACTCAGAATATTGTAACAGAAACGAATCCCCTTAGTTTAGAGGTGACTCAAATTAAATCCTGACCTGCCCAGATTATTAACAATCCATCTTTGCTACATATATTAGAAAATCTAACCAAAAGACCATTTTGGAAAATAAAATCAATAGGGACCAATAGGTTTCTGCTTCACAATTTGGATCATGTGCATGGAAACATAGGACAACTATATCAATTCCACATGGAACAATTAAAACCATGAATTGTAGAGTATTGACTTTTTTTTATTTCCATGACTGTCTATAACATCATCTAGTCCGACCTCTGTGCTATTCTTGCTTAAGAAAATCTATAGAATAACTACTTATAAAAGGAGAGGATGTATGTCCCATTGTGGTGCTACATGGTGCATATACTATTTCATCTAAAAAGAAGAAACGGAAACAGAAATAGTTGCATTTGTTTTAACTCTGCTTCCATTAAATTTTATTCTTGAAATTTCTACTAGTATCACTTTATAGAAATGATGATCCTATTCTGGAATCTGCACACAATATGTAGCATAAATATATTTGATGTAGTAGCAGATTGTCCATGCACTTGCTGCTTGATGTTGTTGGAGAAAAAATACAGGGAAAGATGGCCCTTTGTTTTGACCTGGTTTGGCCATTTGAATGGTCTCTGCAACTTACTCTATAGGTCACATTGACAGACTTCAGTAAAAGGTGGTAAGCAGAACGAAATGTAAGTAATTTCTGTTCTTGAGTCCGGGTCCTGGTGTTTACTCCAAGTCTGGATGTCCGTGAGTCCAGATCCCGATGTCTGTTCCAAGTATGGATGTCCGTGAGTCCAGATCCAGATGTCTATTCCAAGTCCAGATGTCCGAGAGTCCAGTCCAGATGTCATTTCCAAGATTCTGTTCCAAGTCCTGCAATCCATCCCAAGTCCTGCAGTCCGTTCCAAGTTCTGCAATCAGCTTCAAGATGTCCCATGTTCCAAGATGTTCCTAGTTCCTAGATGTTCCTAGTTCCAAGATGTCTGTGAGTCCTTGTCCTGAGATATTCCTTGTCACCTTCTTGATGTTGTCCCAGTACTAATGCTCCAGGTCCGGTGGGATCCGTGTCTCCGGAGATTCCCTGCTTTTACTCTGAGTTTCCTAGCTCCAAGGTTTATCTGTTTCCTAGTTCCGACTCCAGAGGATCCGAGGGGTTTCCACTAACCTGCACTATGAGACTTCCTGAGTCTGTCCCGATCTCCTCATGGTCCGCAACCAGCCATCCGGCTGTGTAGGGCGCGAAGGGGACAGTGTGGTCCGCAACCAGCCCCACATGCTGTGTAGGACACCTGAGGGTCTTGCTCATCCCTGCCTGTGTCTTTGTTCTTCATCTGAGTCTTCAGTGTGGTCCGCGAACAGCCCCACGTGCTGTGTAGAGTGCCTGAGGGACTCGCCTTCCTCGTCCTAGTACCCATCTTCCAAGTCTACATCTCCCAAGTCTACATCCTAGTCCTCTTGACTCCATGTTCTTCTCCCGAGTTTTCAGTGTGGTCCACGACCAGCCCTTGTGCTGTCTAGAGCGCCTGAGGGACTTGCCTTCCTTGCACAGTCCACGTTCCAAGTCTACGTTCCAAGTCTACATTCCAAGTCTACGTTCCAAGTTCCATGTCTACTTTCCAAGTCTTCATCTCTACATTCCACATTCCAAGTTCCAAGCTCCACGTCGTCCTCTTTGAGAGTCTCAAGTTCCAAGTTCCTTTCTGACTCTTTGTGCTCTAGCTTTCCTTGAACTCTCCAATGTTCCAAGTTCCTAGTCCTAGCCAGAGACCTATGTTGTAGCCCTGTGTTCCTAGCTCCGTCCAGCAATGCTCCTGTGCTGCCCATCCTGCACACACACCTCACCATGGGTGCGACTCATGTCTCTACCTGAGCCGTCCTATGGCCCAAGGGCTCCGCTCTCCTATGAGCTAATTGACGAGCACCGAGCCCGCACCATCGGCCCCTGAAGGCTGCGCTCGCAACACAACCAACGTTATCATTAGGCCATAGTCAATGTGGCAATGGTAATCACTGTGCACAGGCCATCACAGGCACCTAATGGACTTGACTGAATACAGGACAAGTGGTAAATTTACACGGAACTATGAACTGTCTGTCATCCTATATTGCATATTTTATACAGTGCCCGTGTAAAAAAATATATGTAGGAAGCACAATAGATAGTATTAAGATAAATCTTACATAAAAACGGTCTGAACACTAAAAAAATTCAGGCACCTATGGTGCCTTAGTTGATATGGTGCCTTATGGTGATCTTAGATGGGGAATTGTGGAACAAGTTTTGGAAACTCCGAGAGATGGTGCTCATGATGCACATCTGAATCTAAGAGGACAATCTTGGATTTTTACTTTTGGTACTATAATCCCTCAAGGGTTAAATTTAGAGGTGGGATGGTACTCAGTGATTTAATTTGATGAACAAAATTATGGGTATCCCATATAATGTCCAGTATAAAAGCAACCCTTAGCCATGATGCTGGGCTTCCGATTGGCGCCAAGAATGCGTAATAGGAGAAGAGGCATCTGAAAACGCTAAGTATTGTTTCCCTGGTTTGACTGTTCAAAGACAAGGATTTTATTTTTTACATATACTACTTTTAGGTTTGGTGCAAGTGTCTTTATATAAATAGAATTCAGATAGGTAATAAAGTTGAGCACTTCTGACAATATTTACATTTATTCTGAGCATTTCATTAAGCATATGCAACACAAAAACTATACCATGTGAAGAAGTTAAATGATGTCCCCCTGATGCAGACATCTGAAACACGGTCCCGTGCTGGTGAGTGGATTATGGCAAAAAGTTGTTTTTACTAGCTGATGAAAAATCTAAAAACCTGGACACTGACCTATGATTAATTGTAAGGCAATGAAGGTAATATGATACCGGGAGTGCCTAGTATGAGGCCACATTAGAAAGTCACTATTAATGTCAGAAGGAATTAAGTGCACTGATAAACTGAATTTTCCTTTCAGTCTTTGCACTAATTATTGTACCATTAAATGTTTCCAGTCGTAAGCAAATACAGCTCCAGGAAACACGCTCTAGAGCCTTTTCTGTGATTGGCCCTTGCTTATGGAATGCATTGGCAATTAAGCTAAGGCTTTTCATAGATATTAAGATCTTCCATAAAGGCTTGAAAACTTTACTTTTCTGAGCAGCCTTTATTGAATGTTATGTTCCTTTCCATAGTGACTGTTCATCTAGCTTTCTATAATCATTTATATAGTCAGTGTACTTAATGTTACATTTTATTTTGCACTGAGTGTTTTTATCTGTTCTTATATGTGATTGTTCTCTGCTTATATGATTGATTCACTATAAGTGTGTTATAAGTTTTTAAAATGAACAAATAAATAACAGAAGATTGATCAGAGCCATAGCTAGCCTATGGCCAACGTTGCCGTGGCCAAAGGTGCTACTGCGCTAGGGGCACCATGATGGCGCGTCATCTGCAGGCTCAGAAAAGACATGGTGGAAGCACTATGAGGAAGGACTCAGCTGTTGGAGCAGTGTGCGCCCCGTGGCTGAAGAAAAACAATTTGGTGGTGCTGCATTGGGCCGCATGATCAGAAGAGCTGGGAGCAGAACACTGTCAGTCCTGTAGCCTGGCCCTGAAAATAAAAGAGCAAGAGGCAGTGAAGCGTTGGGGCCTTGGGTCAGAAAAGCAAGAGGCACCTTCGGCCCCAAGGTGCAAGAAAAAAAGGAGCAACAGGCGGTGATGCATCGCACCATGAGGCCAGAAAAGCAGAAGGCAGAGCACCGCCGACACCATGACCCAAAGATAAAGAAACAAGAGGCAGTTCAGGGTCAGGTCGCAGGGCCAAAAGAAAAGCAGGAGGCAAAGTAGCATTGGGCCACAACCTGAAAAAAAAAGAGCAAGTATTGGACCGTGAGGTCAAAAGAGCAGAAGGCAGAGCACCATCAGGTCGAAGGGCCAGAAGCAGCAATCAGAAGCAGCAACAATTGGGTCCCACCATCGAAGAAAAAGGAGAAGGAGAAGGTGGAGCAGCATGGACGTAGCCAGTCTGAAAAAAGAGTTGTCCTTGGGCTAGGAGAAGGCTGCTGCAGCTAGTATCTTCCAGAGGGAGAGAAGAATGAGTGAGTGAGCAAGTGAGTATTTGTCAGAGTGTCTGTGTGTATGTGAGAGAATATTTGTGTGTCAGCGTGTGAGAGTGAGCATGTGTGTATGTCAGCATGTATGAGAGAGAGAGAGTGAGCGACTGTTTGTGTATATTACCATATATGAGAGAAAGTGAGTGAGTGTGTGAGAGAGTGAGCGAGCATGTGTGTGTGAGAGCAGAGATAAACAGTGAGAGCGCAGGTGAGAGAGTGTGGAGAGTATGTGCATGAGAGAGGAGAAAGTTTATGCATGCACCTCCTATCTACAACAATCCCAGAGTGACCAGATTTCAAATTCCTGGGTATGGAGAGTGGGGGATATTTTTATCCTTATTAGTTTCAATTATTGGGTGTTATGTATCTGATTTTTAAATATTTTATTGGTGTTTGGGAGATTTTTGACTTACTGGATATTCTAGTTAGCTGTTTTAAAAAAAATTATTCTTTTTATTAGTATGGTTTTACTATTATGATTTTTTTTATATTTCTTGATTTTATTTGAGGTTTTCCTAGAAGTGGTCAAGTTTCTGTTTTTCCATTGTTGCACTGCGCATACTGTGTTTGACTTGTTGCAGTTTCCAGTTCAGTTTTTGTCTGCAACTTTCTATTTGCTTTATGGCCTCTCTAGTCTGCAATTGGGTTCTGCATATGTGACTGAGGTGAGGTGTTCTGTAAGGGCCCGATTTTCAAAAGCATAAACTGAGTTTTACATATGTAGATGCACTTTATTCATATAAGTGGGCTTTTGAAAATTGCTTCAATTGTATGTTACATTTACATGTTTAAATCCTTTTAAAATTACTTCCAAAGAGTGTAGTTTTCTCCGTAAGGATCTATAGCAACTTGACTTGTTCTATTTTCCTAATACGAGGCATGTTGGTGTTTTAGCGCCTGGTGTAATATTTGCAGTGTTGCTTTTTCATAGATAGGCTTGTTACTGTTTGAGTGCTGGCAGTTAAGTCATTTCGGTATGGGAGGTTCACTATATTGTAATTTTAATCACATTACAACACTGGGGGATGGGGTTGAGTGGTGACTGGGGGAATTGGGTGAGTGAGAGCTGAGATTGTAAGTGGAAAAAGTGGGAACATTTTGGGGAGATTGGTGTGACCAGCAACTGGGGCATTGATGGATGGAGAGTGGGGGATTTGGTGGGGAGTGCAGCACATTGAGGGGGAGAGAGGGGCTAGAGACACACATGAACTTATCACAACTGGCCAGTTCTCTCTATGTGAAAGTGCAGGAGAACGGAGACGTCAGTAGTATGACGTGGGTAGCCAGCTCAGTTAGTTACCTCGGCTGCCACATGTGTCTGCCAGAGCTCCTCCACTGCTGCTTCTCCTAATACTCAGTTCTCAGTGCAAACTGCCTCTGTCTGACTGGGCCTGGGGATAAGACAGAGGCTGGAAGATGTCAAAGGGAGAAGCTTAAGAGGGGAAAGATGAGGTGCTGTATGTACTATGTATGTCGAACAAAGCAGAGCCCAGCTATCCATGCCATTCATATTGCCCATTAATTACCATACTCCAGGGTTCACAGTGTTGCTAGGAAGACGAGGCAAGCATGATCCTATATGTTCCTAGATAGGAGCTCCGACATGTTTAAAAGCCACTGCAAAGTGCTGAGCGTAGAGCCCAGATGCTGGTCTGGATCTGACCATCAGGCAGTGGTGACTTTTTCGTTGCACACCTGATCAGGTCTGAAAGGCACACCAGTTTGCCACAGCACACTGGTTGGGAAACACTGGTCTGGAGGATGGGAGACTGGGAAATGAGATAATGAGTGAGGATGTGTGACACAGGGAGCTGGTAATGTGAATGGGGGATATGATAACGCAGCTCGGGGGGGGGGGGATTAGCAGTGGGGTATGAGATGGGGACTGAAGGGTGGAGAAAGAGCAAGACATGGTGTGAAGGATCTGTGAGAGGCGGTGGAAAGGGATGGGGTAAGAAAGGGTGGAAGTGGGCTAGGAGAAGAGAGGAGGAATGGGAAACTGGATAGTAGATAAGAGACAGAATAAAGGGAATGGAGCCAGGGGAGAGGGTGAATAACGAAAGAAGTGTGAGCTTGTGAGGGGTTGAGAGGCAAAAGAAAGTAGATGAGGGCTGGGGAGTGGGTAAAAGATAGGGAGAAACAGGAGACTAGGGAAGGACTGAGAAGAGAGGGGGAATGGGAGAACTGAGGAGGGGAGAGAAAGGGGAGGATGGGTTGGGAAAGAGGTGAGTTGGGAGACAGAGAGCTGGTGGGTAGGCAAGAGATGAAATTAGGTGGATTGAGGATTGGGAGGCACAATGGAGGTAAGAGAGGTAGAGATGCCTCTACAGTAGGATGGGGAGAGGTGAGAAAAGGGATGAGACAAAAGATGTGGAAACCTGGCAAGGAGGGAAAGATAAAGGAAGTGGGGATGGGAGTGCTTGAAAGGGGATAGTTGGTACAATTGAGAGTGGATGGTTGGCGAGAGAGAATCAGCTTCGGGATGGTGGGAGGTGAGAAAGCCAGGAAGCAGGCAGCAGTGGGGGACTAAAGACAAGGGAGCCAGATAGTTGGAGATCAGTGAAGAACTAAGAGGGTAGTTTTGGATAACTGAGAAAGGAAGAGCTGGGGGGAGAGGAGGGGTAAAATCTAGCTATGAGTGAATAGAAATATAAAGATTGAGATGAAAGGGAAAGATTTATGTTGGAGATAGACGTAGGAAAGGAAGAGAAGAAACAGAAAATAGAAAGGAGACACTGGAAAAGGAGTTTGGAGAAAGTGGAGTAAAGGAAGGAACCAAAGGCTGATAGAAAGACTAGAACCAATGACAGAAAAATAAAATGCTCAAACAGCAAAGGTAGAAACATTTTTTTTTTTACTTTAGTGATTGAAATACATCTGTTTTGAGAAAGTGCATCTCTGCTATCTTTGTATTTTGCAAACTACAGGATGAGGGTGCACTTTTTCACTTGGCCATAGGCACCACATTGCACATTGCCTGGCTACGGCTCTGAAGTTGATAGAATCGGCATTATATATGTCGCTGTGTGATTTTATCTTCAAAATGATCTGCAAAGGCATCACACATTTAAACAGCATGTGCAATGATGAGTAAGCTTCCTCAAAAGGTATCCTACTATCTGAAAAAATTCTTTGTAAATTTTTTTTTCAGCGGATATCCGCTAAGGGGCGGATTTTAAAAGGCCCGCGCGCGCCGGAGCGCCTATTTTGCATAGGCCGCCGGCGAGCGTAAAGCCCCTGGACGCGCGTAAGTCCCGGGGCTTTCGAAAAGGGGCAGGAGGGGGCGTGTCCGGGGGCGTTCCTGAAACGACACGGCGTTTCAGGGGCAGGCCCGAGGGCGGGGTCGAGGCCTCCGGACCAGCCCCCGGGACCGGAGGACGGAGCGAGGCTGCCGGCCGACGCGTGCAAAGTTACGCCTGCTGAAAGCAGGCGTAACTTTGCCGACAAAGGTAGGGGGGGGTTAGGTAGGGGAAGGGAGGAGAAGGTGGGGGGAGGGCGAAGGAAAGTTCCCTCCGAGGCCGCTCCGAAATCGGAGCAGCCTCGGAGGGAACAGGCAGCGCGCGCTGGGCTCGGCGCGTGCAGGTTGCACAAATGTGCACCCCCTTGCGCGCGCCGACCCCGGATTTTATAAGATACGCGCGGCTACGTGCGTATCTTATAAAATCCAGTGTACTTTTGTTCGCACCTGGTGCGCGAACAAAAGTACGCGATCGCGCAAGTATTTAAAATCTACCCTAAAGTATAATAAACTTTCTTTGCAATCATAACTTTATTGTTATAAATAAAAATAAGGGCTCTGCACAACATTCTGTTGTCCTTCAAAAGAATTTCCTCCATTTATGATTTGTGCAGCGACGTTCTCTTTTCAGCTGATGCAGATTATCTGAAAGTGATATTGCAAAAGAACTATTCGGAAAGGTTTGCCTTTTTGCAGTTGATACTAAAATCTGCAACAGGGAAGACACTCATGAAGGTGTGGGAAGCATGAGCAAGGAATCTAGCAAAAGCTTGAGGAATAGTTTAGAGTCTGGCAGCTAAGATTTAATGCTAAAAATGCAAAGTCCTGCATTTGGGCTGCAAAACCCCAAGGGAGCAGTACAGTCTGTGGGGTGGGATCTGAGAGTGATCGTAACTGATAATCCAAAGCGGCCAATCAGGTGTATAAGGCATCAGAAAAGGCCAGAAAGATGTTTGGGTACCTAAGGTCAGGTCAGCAGAATAAAGGGAGGTGATATTGCTCCTGTATAGGTTCCTGGTAAGATCTCATTTGGAATATTGTGCACAGTTTTGGAGACCACACCTGAACAAGGATATAAACAGTATGGAGTCGGTCTAGAAGGTAGCTATTGAAACTGTCAGCGATCTTCTATGCAAAGCATACGGGGATAGACTTAAAGATCTAAACATGTGTGTCCTAGAGGAAACGTGATAGAGAAAATGTGGTAGACATCTAAATACTTCAGAGGTATCAATGCACAGAAGGTGGGTGTCTTTCAAAGGAAAGGAGATTCTGGGATGATAGGCTATGAGATGAGGGATAAAGGGGGTAGAATGAGGAGTACTCTAAGGAAAGCGAGGTGGCACAGCCTCCCAGTGGAGACAAGGATAGTATCTGAATTCAAGAAGCAGAAGGATCTCTGAGGGAGTGGTAGGGACTATGGAGCTGAGCAGACTTTACAGGTTGTTTTGGTCTTTTTCTGCAGTTTCTATATTGGACATAAGAGATTTCCATGGAGCAAGGATATCGATAGCGCTATTTATTTCAGAATTCCATATATCAATTGGAGCACCAGTTGAAAGTTCAATGATGTGGGTTATAACTTCTCAGAAAGGAGTCTCGATCCTTCTCCAAGGTCGGATTCTCTTTAAAGATGGTCAATTATCATTAAGTTTTCACCTCCCATCAAATTTAAAGTTAATCATAAAATGTTTTGGGTTTTTTCCCAGTACAAAATGCTTATCTGGTCCCCTTCAGCATTGAGTAAATAGTTTGGTATGAAAAACGTGGCCAGCAACATGTGAGGGCTTTCTAATGGATTTTAGAGTTAATTTCTTATCTTTCCAAACTCATGCATAAGGCAAATTACAATCAGATAAGTAGGTAATCCCCTGCCTCAGAGGACTTAAAGTCTAACTGGGGCATTCATCAAGCCGTGTTAGGACTCTAATGTGCGTTCTATTGTGTATATAGTGCGATATATGCGATAGTTTGCATGTCCCCGCCCAGATATCCCAAGTCTTTACTAAGTAGTTTGATACAAATATTTTATCCCGGCTGACAGAGAAGGTGCTCAGCCGCGATAAAATAACAGCACCTCCCTGGTAAGTGTTAGATGTGCGGTGGGAGGCCTGGGACCCTAACGTGAGTCCTGAGGTTCCCACCATATATTTAATGTAGCAGGGAAAAAAAAAAACACATGGCCAAATGAGGAAGTTGAGCGGGAATCAGTGCTGACTCCTGTTTCAACCTGGGGCCACCGGTTGAGGTGGCCCCCAACTCCCCCCAAATAGAAAAAAAAAGTTTTGAGTATGCATTTGGCGGTGGTGTCCCCTTGAAAGCACAAGGCCCACTCCTGCTAACCCACAGCCCCCAACACATCAAGAACCTCTTCCCCCCACCCCTGGGACCCCTGATAGCTCAAAGCCCCTTCCCCCATCCCCTGGGCCCCCTGACACATCAAGACCCCCTCCGTCTAACCAGGGCCCCCTGCTAGCTTAAAGCCCCCCTCCACCACCCTTTAGCCCGAGACATCAAGACCATCATCATGGGACCCCTGATAGCTCAACAGTACCTGAATGTAATCCACTTTGAAGTGCTGAAAAAAGTGCAAAAAGCGGAATATAAATCTAAATTAAAATAAACAAAATCCCCCTCGCCTGCCTCCCTGCCCTCCCCTGATAGCACAATAAATCCCTCCCCTTCCACCTCCCCCCAGCTCACTGACACATCAAGACCCCCTCCCCCCAGTCCTCCTGATAGCACAATAACCCGCCCCCCCCCAGATAGCTCAAGAACCCCATTCCCCCCCACCCCTGGCCCCCTCCAGATCCCTCCTTACCTTGTCCAGGATCCTGCGGCGGGGTCAGGTGCACCCTGGCTCCGTACCGGTCGGCGCCATTTTCCAAAATGGTGCAGGCCTGACCTTGCCTCACCATGTGACTGAGGTAAGCTCTGGGGATCAGGATGGTGGCACATTGCCAAGAATTTGGACATGAGTTCGAAGAATTACTTTTCCGTGTACTCGAGGTGCTTACAGGAATCGCTATTTTTCCTGCCACCTTCTTCAAGTTGAACTGCATTGGATGTATCGTTTAAAGAGATTGGCTCCTAATGTTTAAATACTGAACTGGACCTTTTGGTTTTTGCCTGAATTACCTTGTTTTTTTCTATTTTTGCTGTTTTCTCTGATTTGTCTGATTACACATATGTGGTTCATCTCTGAAAATCTTTGCTATGTACATTTTTAAACTATCTGGTTTCTTTTTGAAGGATTCTAAGAAAATGTTTCTGTTTTGACAGTCCTGGGGATTGGATAATATCACTTCCAGGTATGGATCTTTAAAAAGTTCCTCCTTTGAATGTTTGGAGATCAGATGATACACCAGAGAACCTTTATGCAGAGCCATCAAAGTTTTAAGGTAAGCCCCCCTGATAGAGTTTTTCAAAACGCCAGCTGTTGTCAGGGAGTTGGGTTAACTTTATGTTACCTTGGTCAACATGCGCTCTTTTTTGGGGATGCACTCAGTTCATATGTTAAATATTGTTTTATATGCAATTGAAAAATTATTGAAAAATAGACAATATTTGGCACCCTTTGTGGGCCACAATGGTGAATGATCGAGAGATCCGGCACAATTCTCTTCCTGTACAGAAGTTTTGCAAGTTCTTCCGGCTTGCCGACGCTCATATGACACACTAAAGTGTGGTGGTTATAGGTTCGCTCTGCAAGAATTGTATCGCCGTGCCTTTCTATTGGTGGCATATTATTTCTAAGGACAGTTTGCTTGGCTTTTTTGTTTTTCGTTTTTTGACTCCACCGATTTAGTTATGTGTCAGCTCCCAAAGTGCATCTTAACCTCAGATTCACCCCGATTCACTTTACAAGTGAATAGGAAAATTATGTAACAGGGAATAATGAGCAACAAAAGCAAGGGAAATCTGTTCAAGCTATAATCTAGGCTAAATCCCTCCCCCGCCTTAATAGCTTCATCCAACCTCATGATTCTGTAGCCTCATGGTGACTGACTGAGTTTGCTAGATTTCTGAGACAAAAACAACTGAAGCATAACTGAGAAAGAGGTCAAAATACTGTTCCTGGACATCATATCAGTCTTTTATAATTTTTGTGAGATTTATGTCTGTCTAGCAGGGTTCAACATTGTTCACGATTTTGGATTTGGAATTATACTGTTAACACTGTAGATTGGTTAGAATCCCATCCCTTTAATATAATTAATTGATTAATTAATTAATTGTACTTGTATTCTGCGCAATTCAGCTTCCGACTGATCATTGCAGATTACAAGATCACATTCATAGTAACATAGTAATGGCAGCAGAAAAAGACCAAAATGGTCCATCTAGTCTGCCCAGAAAGATTCCCAAGGTAGAAACTGCCGCTCCGTGCAGGTTACCCCCATGTTTCTCTTAAGGGTACTAACTGACATTCCGTGCAGATTACCCCCATCTTTCTCTTAGGGGTAGTAACTGCTGCTCCGTGCAGGTTACCCCCTTGTTTCTCTTAAGAGTAGTAACTGCCGCTCCGTGCAGGTTACCCTCATGTTTCTCTTAAGGGTACAAACTGCTGCTCCGTGCAGGTTACCCCCATGTTTCTCTTAAGGGTAGTAATTGCCGCTCCATGCCGGTTAAGCTGTTTTATTTATTCCCATCCTCTAGCCTTTTAGGGATCCATAATGTTTATCCCATGCCCCTTTGAAATCCTTCACAGTTTTAGTCTTCACCTCTTCCTCCGGAAGGGCATTCCAGGCATCTACCACCCTTTCAGTGTAGAAATATTTCCTGACATTGGTTCTAAGTCTTCCTCCCTGGAGTTTCAAATCGTGACCCCTAGTTCTACTAAATTGTTTCCAATGGAAAAGGTTTGTTGACGACCATGGATCATTAAAACTTTTCAAGTATCTGAAGATCTGTATCATGTCACCCCTGCTCCTCCTCTCCTCCAGGGTGTACATATTCAGGTTCTTCAACATTCATAAACATCTCACATAACATGAATATATCAGTCATAAAACAATGCACAAAATATCATTTAATTCACATAGACCTGCTTTTAAAAAAAGAGATTTAAGATGTCGGTTTCCTTAAGATGCATTCTTAAAGAAACAGACAAATTATTCCACAGGACTGGGCCTATTTGGGAAAAGGATTCAGTCTGGTTTGTGTAATTTACTGTCTTAAAAGGAAATGCTGTGCTGTAAATTGAAAAAGAGCTGATTATCCGTCCAGTGACGGTACCTTTCGAGGAGAACAATACGTTTTAGATTTTAACAGATTATTAACAGGCTTACCATGAAAAGGATCTCTGCTGCTGCTGCCTCTGCTGCGAGTTTGTGTTGGCCCTCGCTAATGTGGCAAATGGAAATAGCGATAGCACCGATTGCCGTGCTTCTGGAACAAAATGGATGCTCCCAGCAACAATAAACAGCCCTCTCTATAAAATACATTACCTTATACTGTTCAGAGCTCTCATAAATGATCCTTCATGGAAAGGAATCTTATTGGCTCCTCCAGCTTATATGATGCCACTTTTGACCTGATAGTCAATAAGTACTCATCAAATCCAGAGCATATGAAGTGATTTGTCCCTCTCTTGCTGACACAGCACTCCATTTTGAGACTGGAAAGAAGACTGAGGTGAATCCAGGCCAGCTGAAAAAACACCAGTCGGGTTTTCAGGATATCCCTAATGATATGCATAAAATCGATTTGCATGCAACCGAGGCAATGTGCATGCAATTCTCTCTCATGCATATTCATTGCAGATATCTTGAAAACCTGACTGGTTTGTGGCCCTCAAGGACTGGAGTAGTGCTCCTCTGCTTTACACAGACCTTACCCATTTACCTTTAACGGTTTCATGCCCTCTTAGACTATTTCTTCAAGCTATCTTCCTTTATGGTTCTTACTGATTATTGATGTTGTCCAGTATTTAGCTCTTGATGTATTATACCACCTCTAAGGGTAAGGGAAGCAGAAGTACAGCACCCAACACCAGCACTGTGCTCTTCCATAAT
This sequence comes from Rhinatrema bivittatum, assembly GCF_901001135.1. Lineage (NCBI taxonomy): Eukaryota > Metazoa > Chordata > Amphibia > Gymnophiona > Rhinatrematidae > Rhinatrema > Rhinatrema bivittatum. The sequence continues at coordinate 39,139,160 of NC_042617.1, read as the reverse complement.
TAGTGCTTCTCAGGTAATGGAGACAATATTTGCAAAAACTGATTAGGAATTGTGTCCTGGATTCCCTGCATCCCAGGATATTGAACAGCTAATGGCTGAAGAGAATTTGGGACAGCTAGTCAATAGCATCTTAGCCTCCAGGGAAGAGGTGGAGGAGGCAGATGATACTGACAAGGCTGAGATTATACCACAGCAAAGGGGAAGACCAACTCCACACCTGAACTGCCAGCCCCTTCCACAAATAATACTGTACAGAAATTACATCAGCCTCCTCCGGGAACTTCCTCTAGCTTTTTCCCTTTCCCTGCCTAGTGCTTGTTACCAATTTGGTTGGTGCCCTTTGCGCCTCGTTTGGAGACTTGGGGTGGTCTTGTCATTTGGGGTGACTGCTTTGTGCCTCTCGTGGTGCTTTGGGGTCTTCATGCTGCTCTTGCTGTAGCTCTGACCCTCTGTCAGCGCCTTGGGGCTCTTCCTGCCACTTTTGGTGCTTCATTCCTCCTTCATAGTGCCTTGAACTGTTCGTACCATTTCGCCCCTCTCCTATTGCCTTGGGGGATTCGTGCCACTGTTATTGGTACCCTTTGCCCCTCTCTTGGAGCCTTGAGGCATTCTGGCCGCTCCTGCCTTTACTGGTACTGTTTTGCCCCTTTATGGTGCCTTGGGCAATTCATACCACGTTTGATGCCATGTTGACACAATATTGGTTCACTGGAATGCTCTTCACCATTCTCATGATGTCTTCCCACAAGTTTCGTTAGAACAGATTACAAAACCCCAATTTAGGAGCCCATCATAGATTGCATTGCTTCTCCCATTGACTTCAAAGGGAAACAAATGAACCAATACAATGAACACAATTTATTTTTCCATTTGACAAACAACCAAAGGAATGATTGTGACCTTCAAAATGAATAAATGAACTGACATGAAATTCTTGCCTCTGTACATCCCTAAAAAGTATCCCCTAAATGTACCAAATGCTGTTGTTGTTTTTTTTTCTTTTTTTTGGGGGGGGGGGGGGGATACTTGGTTCTTCCCTTCCCCAGTCTCAGTGTCCCAGAAGCCTCCTTTGCAAACTCGAGCTGCCTGTATAAGTCACTGTAAAAGAACAGGACTTTATAGCTTCAGACAATCACATCTAGCAGCCCTACAGTGCAAACATTAGACTTTAACACAACACACAATCTCACATCTACTCTGAGGTGGTTTATGTCTTGCTCCTTGTGCAGTCTCCTTATACCTTTATGTCTAGTACAAAGGTGCATCTGGGACATTGTTGATTTGCTCCTTCTGGGACATCTATGGCTCTTCCCAACATTGCTGCCTCAGCCTTTCATTTTCTCATGGGACTGTATTATTCCCCAGTCCACATAAGTTTGAGAGCCAATGGGAGGACAGAATAAGATTTGGCCAATCAGAAAGCGGGAGAGGACAAAGATTTGAAATCCGCCCAGATTTTTGAGAGCAGTGGAAGATAGGGCTGAAGTATAATCTGTGACTCTGCCCAATTTAGGCCTGCTGTCTCATACAGGGATCCCATAGTCAGTATCCCCAACTAAGGGGCCGATGCAATAAAGTGCACCTAGCCTAGTGCACAGGTTTGTGCGCGGTTGGATGTGTGTTTTGGATGTGTTAGTCTAGAAACCCGATGCAATAAGGGGATTAGAACATCCAAAACGTGCGTCCAAACAACTGCTTAGCTGATAGCGCTCATCACATGTAAATGAGGCTATTAGCTGGTGTTAAGTCATTCCGCGAGTCAAGAGCTCATGGCAATAGCCGATTTACAAGAAGATAAACCTACCAACCCCACAACGTGGAGGGATGAATAGACTAACAGAGTCCGCACCCATACAAAGTTAGAGAAAAGGTGCTGAAGCAGGCAAACACAAAGGTTTTTGACGTTGTTTCAGCAGCCAGCCATTCAGCCTTCTTCTGCTTACGTTTCTGTGCTCTTGGATGGTTACAGGAAATCCGCTATTCATCTAAGCACATTCCAGCAGTGACATCTCGCACTTACCAGCTCTGGGGCAATTGGCTGCAGTGCGCACAATTGAACCGGGAAAAGAAGGAGGAAGTGCCCAGCTCAGGGTACACAGCCACATCTCCTGGGCACCCGATGCATTTGAGCGCTTTAGGCTGGCACTGCAGGTTAAGTGAAAAATCATTTGAAGGACCATGTAAGATGCTTCACTAAACCTGCAGTGGGAATAAATTTCGTTTTTTGCAACTTGAATGCTCTTGTGGACGTTGAGATTTTTTGACCACCCTTTCACTTTTGTGGAAACTCCGAGGTTGGGATTGGTCTCTTACCATTTGTCTATGCTTAGTCTTTAAGTTGCCATTTACCTCTTGTCATTTTCACCGAGGGAGAATCCATCGTTATAAAGTCCAGACCTCTGGATGGGCTACATATGCAAGGAATTATGAACATTTATTTTTGTTAAAACAAAATTTTATTCATCTTTAGCTAGACCCTTCCTATAAACCTTTAGGACAAATTGTTTTCTTTTATGTGAGCAACACACCTTTACCCTACTGCGATAAAGTCCTCTGCCTCTACTGCCATTTTTGTTGCCTTCTGCTGCCTGATCTATGCACTTGAATTAAACATCAGTCAGTTCCTTGGCAATTTTACATCTCTGTTCTGGCATTTCCAGTCCTCTACTTACCAGGACCCCTTTAGCTGTGGGCTTTCTGGGACTGCACTTTCAGCCATACAAAGTCCTGAGCCAATAAACCTCTATGGCTGCTTCCAGCTCCCCTATGAGTGGTTGCCTTTCAGGGGTTAAACATCACTCGGTTTGCAATACGCCCAGGTTCCGACACATAAGCAGATTCTACCTCGCCAGGTCTTCACCTTCTGCTTCTGTCACTTCTTCTTTTCCCAAACACGTCTTTGTCGCTCTTTTTACATCATCGAGAAAGTGGCGTGGTAACCATCCAAACCTTTCACCAAAGCAGGCAACATTGAATACACTATACAGTACCTAATTCACATGGTTTATACATTCCAGAGAACAGGACAGTTTGTTCTCACCCTCTATTCTGCAAGCATAGCCTGAGTACCTTCTTTAAATAGCCAAGAGGGAGGGGAAATCTTTCTAACTGGTTTTCAGTCTTGTGCATGAACTCTTTCAAACCTTAGGCAAATAGAGAATGAAAAAAATGTAGGATAAGGCAAGAACTACACAAGGGACACTATAGTTCTTCCCCAGGGGAAACCATAATATATGGGGGCATGATAATGCCACATTAACACTTAATTGAAGTACTGATTCACCAGTTGCTCTTAGTTGACTGCTTCTTATTCTCTGATGGTTCATCTTCTGCAGTTTGGTCGTTATCAATGCAACTGATATCTCACAATTACAGTGAATTAAAGAGTATGCACCGTGAAACCTTGCAGATCTTGGTTGGTGACAATGTTAAGAATCCAATTGTGCAGTCCATTCGATGGAACCTCAGGTTCAGAAAGCTGAATGTTCTCTTTATAATAACACAATGACTTGATGAGATGCATTTTAATGCTCTTGTACTGATTTTCAAGGCTAAAGGATGAGTGTGATCAGCCAAGGGAGCAAAGGGGCAGCCATTGCCACCTAACAAGACAGACAGAAAGAAGTAGAGTGCCAAGGAAGCAGTCACCCAGCAGAGAGGCATATAAAAGAAGATTTTGGCACCAGTACTTACCTAAGAAAAGTCTTTCTTTGTTTTCCTGACTAGTTATGCAGTCATTCAGAGCTCTTTGCCTTGATCACAGTAGGACCCCAGGAAACTTGACCACCATGTTTGTAACAAACATTCTATAGTCACAAAGCACTTGCATATCTCAAATGAAACCTGCTCCATGTCTGAAGGATCCTCATATTGAGATGAAGGCCTTTTTGCCTTGTAAAGAAAGAAAAATATATATTACATTCAGTGACTCCCAGCAGGACTCCTTGAAATGCTTCACTCATCTCCACCAAGGACAGACCCATCCCATGGTCAGCTCACAGCCTCCTTCCCTGAATGCCATCTAGCACGGCCCAAGATGCCACCAGCCGCCTCCTCTTAGGTGCACATTATATAGGCTCCACTGAGGGAAATACTGAGTAGCGTCCTCCAATGACATCAGGCCAACCGACCTGTTTAAGCAAGGGCCTCACAGCTTTATCTCGCCTTAGCAATGGGTGTTCTGCCTTGGCAGTGCATGTTGAATTCAAGTTCCTGATTCCTGTGTCCTGTGTTCCTGATGCCTCATCCAGCCTTACTTCATCCCCTCTTGCCTCTTCAACCTTTCCTTGCTCAGCTTTTCCTTGTCCAGCCTTGCCTCATCCAACTTTGCCTCGTCCAGCCTTGCTTCATCCAACTTTGCCTCGTTCAGTCTTGCCTCATCCAACCTTGTCTCTCTAGCCTTATCTCATCTAGTCTTTCTTGTCCAGCCTTGCCTTGTATTGCCTGTCTCATCCAGTGTGTGTGTCTGTGTGTCTTCGTCCATCCTTGGCCTGACTTCCAGATTCTAAGTTCTTGCCTGTACCTGAACATGCCTGCCTCCTGGACTTGTCCTCCTGCCTGGACCTAACCACCCTTGTTTGTAACCTGCCCCAAACTTGGCCTGTCTCCGACTCCATTAGTCTGCTGCCTGCCCTGACCCCAGTGTGCCACTGGACTCTTGCTCTAGTCACTGCCCTAAGCATCTGCCTAAACCCTATGTCTACCAGAACCCAAGAGCTCAATTTGCAGGGGAGGCGCTTAGTATAGGTGAAACTCCAGACTGTTCCACTACAGGGCGTGTTTGTCAGCTGTCGGCATAGGCCTCAAGTTTGCCTACGCGGCTGCGTCAACTACACCACAGCATAAAGGGTTCACGCCCATGCCACCCATCACAATCTAATTGCCAATGATGTATTCTAGCTAAGTGATTTTTAATATTAAGTTCACCTCTTGACACAGACCCTGTGTGAGTTGGATTGAACTGATTTTTTATTAATTTGATTTTTTATGTTGTCTAGTATGTCTACATACGATAAAAAGATTTTCTTAGCTCTTGGAAGTTTTCATGGGGAGGACGATTTTCAAAGTCATTTACCTGGGAAATTGACCTGCCTGAAATTTGCCTTCCTCTGCCCAGCTAAAAATATGTGAGGACTCCCATAACGTGTCATTTCAGCTGAATTAAGAAGATACATTCCTTGGGGCGTGTTTAGATTGGGGAAGGAACTCAGCATGTGTACGTGATTTTGAAAAGTACGCAAGAATGCGTGCTATTTTATCTCAGCTGCCCAGACAAATATCAGGTACAACGTGATACAGAGCTTTCAGCAAGCATACTTAATGCAAGCTCATTTTTCAAGGAGAAACTACACAGACAGCTTGTCTTTGAAGATTAGCTGCAAGTATGTGCTGCAAAAGTACTGGTATACTATGCAGGCTGCTTGAAAACTGCCCCCACAGTGAGTACAGCTGGGCCACATTTGTTCAATATGACTCACCACATATCGCTTTCCTATTATCTCCTTGCTCATATTTATTGATTTGACAATTTGTGAACTCTACAGTCAATGTGATACAAACTCCAAAATGGTGACCATATAGAATCACGTGACTTGCTGCGGCCAATCACTATTCATCACACTTTTAAATGTTCTTCAAATATACTTTAAAAAAAAATTTTGAAAATGCAATTGAAATTCTTTTTTTGGAAAATTCTTTTTATTCATTTCACAGCCTAATGAGATTCCAGTTCTCACCAGGACTGATCTTGCTACTAGAAATTTTTGCATCGGTGGAAAAGAAAAAAATGAATGGAATATCAGCTTCATGCTGTGTATACTGCTGCGGGTTCCTCATTTTCTGTTTAAAATACATAAGAGCAGGCAACACAGTCAGCGTGACTTCACAAGCTTTCTAAAAATGTTGCAAGAGTTCTTTCCTATTGTGATCCTGCTCACAGAGCCCATACTGCGAGCAGGCCCCCACTCACTGCTATTGCCCGACACCACCGCTGCTGTCGCTCCCTGTGGCCCGGCTGCCATCACCGTCCTGCGCGGCAGGGGAGGCTGCTGCCGCTCCGACGCCGTCTCTGGTGCGTCCTGGAGGCTGTCGCCGCCGCAGCCTCTTCCCGGTGCAGCCTGGAGGCTGATGCTCCATCTTCGCGGCAGGCAGAGCCGCTGCCGCCGAGTCTCCCTGCGGCAAGGAGCTGCTGCTAGCCTGCTCTCCCTTGTGGCAGGAAGTCACTGATGTTGGGCCTTTGTTTTGCCGCCTGGTGCCACCCCTGCCTGCTTCTGTCTTCTTCGTGGCAGGGAGGCCGCTGTCCATGATGCTGCTCTTCCCAGGGCCCTCCTCGAGGCGCCGGCGCGCGCCTCTTCTTTGTATTTAAAGGGCCAGCGGCGGGAAAAGCCCACGGCCACACTGGAAGTCCTCTTCAGTCCACTTCCTGCTTCAGCCCTATAAAAGGGCTCAGTTCCTGTTCCTCAGGGCCTTCAGATTAGATGTCATGGTTGTCCATGTTCTTCCTTGCCGGTCCAGGTCTTCTGTGGTCTTCATGTGTCCAAGATGGTTCTTTGTTCCGTGTCTTCATGTTCCTGGTCTCGTTCCTCATCAGAGCTCCTTCGTTGTCTATTCCTGATATTCCAGATGTCCTTCATTGCCTAGTCCTGATGTTCCAGATATCCTAGTTCCAGATGTTCCATCGTTCTGAAGTCCTGATGATCCTGTGTTCCGAGTCTTCCAAGTTCCGAGTCTTCCAAGTTCCGAGTCTTCCAAGTTCTGAGTCTTCCAAGTTCCGAGTCTGCTAGCTGTTCGAGTCCTCCAGATGGCCACCTTGAGGGTAAATCCATATGGATCCAGTTCCTGTTTCCGGTCATTGGAGCCTCATTTGGTTGGATCACCTTGTGGTGCTTGTCTCGATCCTGGGTGATCCACAACCAGCCTTCCTAGGTTGTGTAGGACGCGCAAGCAGACAGGGTGATCCGTGACCAGCCCACAGCAGGCTGTGTAGGGCGCCCCGAGGGTCAGTGCCCACCTGTACCTGCCAAGTTCCAAGTCCTCGTCTGAGTCCTTCCAAATTCCAAGTCTTCATCTTGTTCCTGCTCTCAGCCTCCATCTGACCTCATGCACTCATCGTTACCAAGTGGCGGGTCCAAAAGGGCTTTTGAGTGGCCAGAGGGCTACTCCTGAGACCAGCATTGTGTTGCTGGGTCTCACTGGTGCGTGTAAGTCCAGCGGAGGGCTGATCCTGCTTGGCTCCTGTTCCGAGTTCCTTGTCTCAGTTTCAGTGCTGCTTGTTCCTGCTCTGCCCATGCTTGCATGCTCTCACCTCCCACGGTGTGTCTTGGGGCTCCTCCTTGAGTCATGCCATGGTTCAGGGGCTCATGCTCTCCCATGAGCTAGTGACCGCACCTGCATCAGGATCCGAAGCCCTCAGTCACAACAGGATCTGAAGGCCTCGAGGCCATGGTCGCAACATTTCCCGAATAATGGGGGAGACCGTTTTTAGTCACTGTTTGGCCAGCAGTGTTAGCCAGATACGTTGATCCAGCTTACTTTAGTGAGATAATCCATGGTGCAGCTGTACCATTGAGTATACCTGACTATCTTAAAATTTATGTCGCTAATTTTAGGACTGCTCTATGGCACAACCAGAGTTATCATGATAAGTTATCCAGCTAACTGAATATTGGAGTTAGCTGGATAACATATCTGGCTAAATTAACTCTACCCTGGAATGCCCCCAGAACACCCCTAAAACATCTGGCTAAATATTTGCTGGATAAAGGAGCTGAACTGTCCATGTGGGGAGGGTTGAGGCCACAACTCAGATTGTGCGTCCCCACCGTCCCTCAGCTCCCATCTCAAGTCTCCAGGGAGAGAGAAAGGTTGATGCTAGAGGGATAACTGGCCAATGGCTTTCTGTGCTTTGGGATAGGAGGAGCTGGGGCAGGGCTGGGACTGCAAATTTTAGGTTGCTGCTGACCCACACCATCCAGTCTCTTTTCTCAGTATGTTGGCCAGCAGAATATCATCCCTTTGGATGGGTTAATGTGGGATGTGGTGGGACCAGTTAATGCCACTTATGCTTCAAGCGGAAAGGTCACTGGCTTCCCCCTGGCCATTATCCTCCATTTAGGAGGAAACAACTGTTGCGTCCTTTGGGTCAGACAGCTTCACCCCTTACGCCTCACCTTTTTCTCGGCTCCTCCTGCTCACCTTGCGAAAATGGCTACCGCTGTGCAATAAAAGATCTGAATTTGTGTTTGTGCATCCTGAGTCTAGCCCAATAATGTGGCTCCCCATGGGGCTCCTCCCCATGGGCGTGGTCACAGTACCCAAGAATCCACCCAAACACCGCTAACCATAAAAACAACATTATGTGAATGCACAGCATGGAGCCTCAATAGAGAATTCAGTGAGACTACGTCTCAATCGCTGGGTTATTCCCAGGAGCTCATATTATCTGGTCCTTGATGATCCCATGAGGGTGTGGCATGATGAGAAATCATACCATCCTTTTGAGAGAACCCTCAAAAGGTTGAACAGATGGATGCAAAAATTCATGTTTTCCATTGGAGGTTATAGTATAACACATGACCTCATCATGGATAGCTGTCTTGCAGGCCGATACAGTACAGTGCGCTCCGATGGAGTGCACTGTTAGCCTGCACTTGGACGTGCGTTTTCCCTTACCCCTTATTCAGTAAGGGGAGGAAAACGCGCGTCCAACCCGCGGCACCTAATAGCGCCATCAACATGCAAATGCATGTTGATGGCCCTATTAGGTATGCGCGCGGGATACAGAAAGTAAAATGTGCACCCAAAGGTCGGCTTTTCTGTGCACCCTCCGAGTTAATCATGGTGATATTAAGTTGGAGGTCCCAAAGAGTAAAAAAAGTTAAAAAAAAAAAAATTTGAATTCGGCCCGTGGCTGTCGGGCCAAAAACCGGACGCTCAATTTTGCCGGCGTCCGGTTTCCGAGCCCGTGGCTGTCAGCGGGCTCGAGAACCAACGCCGGCAAAATTGAGCGTCGGCTGTCAAATCCGCTGACAGCTGCCCTTCCTGTCAAAAGGAGGCGCTAGGGACGCGCTAGTGTCCCTAGCGCCTCCTTTTGCCCGGATCTACCGCCGGACCTAATTTAAATACTGCATTGCGCGCACCGGCGAGTGGCCGTTGCGCGCGTCGGGAGAGCGGGCGTTCGCCTGCTCTCCCGTGGACTTTACTGTATTGGCCTGTTGGATTGTAGCCTGATGGGATTAATCTGTCTGCTGTTGGCTTAAATATATTCAATAGCAACATATAGGATGCAATAGAAAATTTAAGTTCCGTTATGGCCTTAGCAAGAGTAGTGGGGAGTCCTTGGCGGGTGAGTTGTCGCTGTTGGGGGCAGTGGCAGGGATAGCCATGCCTGAGACACATCTAGTAATATGCAAAGACTGTACGGGCAGGGGCAAGCAAGAAATTGGCAAAAAAACAAGAAAGGGAAGGTGGGAAAAAAAGCCTGTGACCAACTGATTAGAAAACTAAGATCAGACAGCAAAGGTAAAAAAAAAAAAAGAAAAAGAAATTGTTAGTGATTGGCATATGTTATCTTTGGGAATGTGCAAGAGTAGCACTTTCACTATGCCGATCTCGCAGTGTATGAGATCGGCATGGAGGATGTGGAAGCCCACAAATGTTTAATACCGCGGGTCCTACACAGAGGAGGCAGTAGAACGGGCTTCAGTGCCAGTAGCATCAATTGGTACCTCCCCAATAACCATGTGACAGCAGTGACAGTGGTAGCAGAGGAATGAGAGAGGCTCTGAGGTTGCTGGCAAAAGAAAGAGAGGGGGGTCTGCCTTTAGTGTGTGCAAGTGTATGAATGGGAATCAGCCGGGGGGTGTGGGGGGGGGGGTGAATGCATGGGTGCCTGCCTAAGGATGTGTCTGTGTATGAGAATGAATGGGTGCCTCGCTGTGTGTGGTGTATGTGTGTGGTGTATGTGTGTGTGAGAATGAAGACAATGAATTGGTGCCTGTCTGGGAGTCTGTGTGTGTGTGTGAGAATGAATGTGTGCATGCGTGGGGGGTGGGGAGGGAGCAGTGTGAGAATGAATGGGAGCCTGCCTGAGGATCAGTGTGTGTATGTTTGTGTGAGAATGAATGGGAGCCTGCCTGGGTGTGTGTGTTTGTGTGTTTGTGAGGGAGCCAGTGAGAGCGAGAGCATGTGTGTGTGTATGAGAGAATCCAGGGGAGTAAGAGCTTGTATGGAGGGGTGGGGGGAGAGAGGGTCTTAGAGCCTGTGTCAGTGTCTGTGAGATAGAGAGAGGTTATGGTGATAATAAGAGCATGTATGTGTGTGTATGTGTCAGTGTATGTATGAGAGAGAATGGACATATGAGTATGTGTGAGAGAGAGGATAAAGTTTGTGCTCTCTGGTAGCCTCCTAATCCTCGACAATCTCAGGGTGACTGGAAATCAAGAGTTCCCAGGTATGGACAGCAGGGGCTTTTTAAAATCTTTATTAGTTTTAATTATTGGGTGTTATTTATTTATTTTATTTTATTATTTAAAAGTGTTTCTATACCTCTTTTACAAACAAAGTTTAGTCAAAATGGTTTACATGAATGTAAAAAACATAAAAATAAAATAACTAAAAAATTACATAAATCACATAATAATATAATAAAAGGTTAATAAATTATAAATAATTTGGTTAAATCAAAAACAAATCGAAATCGAAATCAAGAGCCATCTTGTAGCCGCTGAATATATATGGAAGAAGGGAAAAATTGAGAGAAAGGGATATATGTGCTGTTTTGAAATATTTTATTGGTGATTGAGAAATTTTTTAAAAATGTATATGATTTTATTTAATAGAAATTATTCTATTTATCAGTAGTTTTAAAATATTCTTTTATTAATATGGTTTTACTATTATAATTGATGCTTTATGTTTCTTGATTTTGTTTTATGAGGAATGGTGTGTTTTTCCATTGTTACACACAGAATCTGGTTTCTTGGGGGTTTCCATGTCAGTTTTTGTCTAATTTGTGCTCCTTTATTTTGTATTCTGTATTTGGTGAAGGTCTGTCTCTGCTCTGTGCGTGTGACCATGATGAGAGATTCTGCTAATGTGTAGAGTCTATGTAGGGATCTATAGCAATTGGATTTGTTTCATTTCCTCAGGGACCCAGTATAATATTTACCCATGCTTTTTCACAGGTAGGATTATTGTTGTTTGAGTCCTTGGTGTTAGTACTGTTATATTAAGATAGGTTTGCTGTATAGATTTTGAATGGGTTTTTTTTTGCAGGGTTTTGTGTTAGTTCACAATGTGTCTGGCAGTGGAAGGTGTTTGTGTTGCTGTTACTGTGAGGTGACACCAGAATTTGAAAATATCTTTTTGTATGATGAGCTGTAAGGGAAACATCCAAGCTCCATTGTTGGGGGAATTTCTGTGGATGCACAGTGTGTTACAGAACTAGAGGTGCAGGGTTTATATTGAGGGAAACATCCAGGCTCCATTGTTGGGGGAATTTCTATGGATGCACAGTGTGTTACAGAACTGGAGGTGCAGGATTTATATTGACATTCTGTCCCTTCCTGTCTACATTCCAGACTTCACTCTCATAGCCATGTAGAATTAGTTGAATGAAGCTATCAAATAATTTTAATAGTAGTTTTTACTAGAAATGTGAAACAAGCCAGCTTTTAAAATTAAACAGACGACCCTTTGGACTTTCTTATTAAGACATTTTCAATAGCCAGTTTTAAAGCAGGGGGCCATGCTATGGAGGTGGATGTGATGAGGAAATGCCATTTTGGCTCCCCCCCAAAATTCTTCTGTCTAGAGACGCCACTGATTTTCTGTGGCTGAAAGCATTAGTACAAGAAGGATTGGATGGGGGGTGGGCACTGGAGAGACACACAAATACATTGGCCCCCGGGCGCCGGAGACCCTTGGTGTGCCACTGTTTGTGAGTTATCTGGATAAAATTCAGTCGAATAAATGCCCAAAATATCCAAAGGTTGGCATTTATCTGGATAACTCACAAATTATCCTGCTAAATGCCTTTGAATATGAACCTCTGAAAGCACAAGTCAGAAAAATAAAACAAGGAAAGTCATTACCTTTTTTATTTTTAATAACATTTTCAGTAGCATTCAATATACTCCCAGCAAGGCCCCTTTTGCTTCAATTTAATATGATCTCAAGACATGATTGAGATGGAAACTTTAAGTAAGATTAATGCAATTTATTATCCAACAGGATATCCCTACAAACCACACAGTTTGGCTGAATTTTCAATTCTCAATCTAATATTTCAGATGACATTTCCAGACGGGGGTCCTATTTCTTTATTAGCTTAGTAAGGGAAGGATATGGAGTTTGTAAAACTGGAGAAGTTAAGCTTGTTGGAGCGCTGGACTAATTGTTGCAATTATTAGGTTATTCTGCACAGTGCACTGACTTTTCTTCAGCAATCAAACCAGAAAGTGAAATGCCAACAAAAACTGCAGGCGCATTTTCCAGTTAATTTATTTAATGACTTTTTCGATAGAGTTCAAAGAGGCAAATTTATGACTGTTCAGAGAGGGTAGAGCAATTTAGGTTCATTTCTTCCGAATAAGTGTAGTCTGGGTTGAAATGACTCAGAAAATGCCTGGATTATCATTTTTGTTGGCAAGCTTGCCCTGTATACCGGTAAACCTTCCAAACAAACGCCATCAACTCCAGCATCACATTTAGTCAGAGGCTGAATAGAAAGGAAATAATGCGGACTCTTTTTGCCTAATGTACACTACAGCTTAATGGTTTCATAAAAGGTCCCATTCTATAAAGTAACCACCTCATTTATTGTTGATGGAAAACAAAAATTATGTTTAGCTTTACAATTTTTTATACAGCTGTGTTTTGGCTGCATAGCTTTGTGCACATGAAAAAAAACCCCAAACCTTGAATCTATCCAATTGGCCAAATTAAATTTCCCTTATCTGTGTTGAGTTGTTCTGTGCTGCTGATGTGCAGTATCATATAAGTGCAAATACAGACATAAAAAAGTAGTTCCACATGTGTCATGTGTGTGTGTGTGTGCATAGTGACACTGTAAATTTATCATTACAGTTTGTGATGGAAGTGCTGGGCTGCTATGTCATTAACATGACCCATGTCACTGTCCTCTGGAAGAATAATTGCTTTTATTTAATTTGCTCTACTGCAATGTCACAAAGAGTGCTGTATATTTAAGGTTACATTGCTAATTAACATATATTACTATTGCATGCATTTGCATTTTCTTGTCCTCATAGTTATTCATGATTGTATAGGACATATATGTGCTCTTATTTACAAAAAAAGTATAAGTCATAATCTCCTCACCTGGGTGAGAACATACTCAAGTCTTGACTCTCAGCTAAGACATCCATTGCATATTATTTGCTACAACTCCTCAAATTCTGTGATAACGAATCCTCTTAATAACAAATGAATGTGTTGTCTCACAATCCATTTGTCTTGCAGAGTAATAACTGTGAGAAGTTCTTTTTGCCTTTACTCCACTCAAGCCAAATTTCGTTAAATTGATTACAAGTTCTTTTCAAAGACCTATCGGGAACAAAGCTCATAAATTTGGATTCCAGAGGCTCTGGCTAACCCAGCTCATAAATGAATTCTTAAACGCTGACTGTGCCAGGGCTGTAAAACCACATGGCAGAAACCCATTCGTTTCAAAATGAGATGAACTGCTCTATTTAGCTGTCATTTGAAATTGTACATAAATGCCAGATTTCCGTGAACACAGATTTCCTTGAATTTCCAGGGGCTTTGATTTAACTGGTAGACAAGGGACATCATACTAATATAGATTTTTATGGGGAGTGCGGTTTAGAACTGGAAACACTGTTTTGAATTTTACTTGCTTGCTAAAGAGCACAAGTCTCTCTTTTTCTTCCAGTTAGCAGCAAGATTTTAAGAATTCCGCATAATTTCAAGCAGAATAAATTTGAAGAGAAGTCCACCACATTTTCTAGTATTTGGTTTCATCCAAATGTTTTTTCTTTTTTTTTTTTAAGGAAAACAGAACCTTTCTTTCTTAGGAGGATTTTAAAATCCAAAGGACTAAAAGGGTAAAATGATCTTGGTTCTTTAAATATAATGTCATAGTACCTTCTACCATATGATGTTCTTCCATAATTTTTGCTACTTCTAAGTGGAGATATCTAAACTTCCCCAAAATAAATATGTTGAACAAATAGCCGAATCTGGAAACATATCAAAATTTCATCAAATTGTTCATCATCAATGAAAACTTGATAAGGATGTAGAAACCTGGTTTGGAAGAGGATTTTATTGGATTGTTAGATCTGTCTTTGGATTCCCTTAATACTGGAAGCGGATGTTTTGATCCGCTTATGAACTTCCTTCCAGTTTCACCAAGAAGATTCTCTGGTAGGGAGGGGAAGGAAGTGGAGCAAGGTGAGGAAAGGAGCAGAAGGAGAAAATCCAAAAGCTTCAGATTTAAACTGGGCCAAAATGCACTTAACAAGCTGGAGCCTGAATGTAAATTGTTCACACATCTCTATTTATTATAGAATAGATCCTCGGGCATCTGTAAAGGGTTTCTTATAATTTTATGTGTAGTTCCCTTTCCTGGTGCAATGGCTATCTGGATGGAAGGCACACTCAGTACCAGGGCTTAGTCCTGCCTCAGGGATCAGCGCTCATTTTTTTTTTTGCTGCCCCCCCCCCATCCCCCTATTCTGTTTTCCAATGCTATAAAGGATACATACATTATCTACTCCCAGGGGAACTCTGCACAAAAAAATAAAAAATGAGAACTATTTATCAAAACACAATATAATAACTGCAGTTGAGTAATAATTAACTTTCTTTGTATTGCATTTTAAATTACTACTCAAAGATGCAAAATTCCCCCAGGAGTTGTATAAAGTATTTCAGTCTGGGCCCCTCCATCCAAGGCTTGAAACACCCCACAGCTCTCCCCCTCTCCAGTTTTCCTTCTTGTCAGGTTTGATTCCCCCCCCCCCGCTTGCTCATCCTTCACCCTCAACTCCCAGCTTTCTCTTCCTCCCCATCCCACTGATCCCCCCCCCCAGCTTTCTCTTCTTCCCCATCCCCTTCCAGACTCAATGCCTAGTTTGCTATCTTCCCCCCTCCAAATTTCCAGCCTCAACCTTTCCAATTCACTTCAATTCCCCTGCCCAGGCTCAACTCCTCCAGTTCACTCTTGCCCCCTCCACAAGTACAGCTCCCCTCCATCCTTCTCCAGGCTTGATCCTCCAGTTTGCTCCCTGTCCCAGACTTGACCCACTCCTAGTTTGCCCTCTCTTCCATCCCCACTGAGCCTTGACCCTTTCCCCCCTCTTTTGTTCAGATCCCCACAGGAAAAAATACGGAAACAGCTGCCTTCAAGCCTATAAGGCTGAGCTACCTTCTCTATTCTTTGGATCTGGCTCAAAGTCACTGCTGCTTCTGCTGCTTTCCTCCTGCTCAGGCTGACACTGTTTCCCCTCTCTTCTTCTGCCCAAGGATGCAGCCCTCCTCCTCTGGTCCCACGTTCTGCCTCTCTTCTTCTGCCTAAACCTTCTGCTGCTGCCGCTACCGCCTTTTCTTTTCTTTTGGCCCCTGGATCCCACATCACCAGCAGAAGGGAGCCAAATAATCTCCAACACAAATTTCAAGCTTTGCCTAAATATAAGCACGCCCTTAGACCAGAGGCATTGCTAGGCACGAGCGCTTAAGCCCTCCCCTTCTCTCCTCCTCCCCTCCCAACTCAACCACAATTGGTAGCTTCCCTGTCACCCCCCCCCCCACACACACACACACACAATCCTGTAAAACACTTAAATATTAAATGATCTTTGTTCTACGTTCCCATGCAGCTATCATCAGGGAGTCATCCTATATGACTTGTGATAGGGAAACTACCCTGTTAGTTCGATCCCAGTGTGTGTGGGGGGGGGGGAGGGGGTCCAGTGGCTCTCTCCACACTCACTTCTTACCAAACTCCATCCATGCAGAGAGAGAACACCATTGCTCATAAGGCAGGAGATCCCGCTACAAATATGTTGCACCTTCGTAGCAAGGTTCTGTGCATGCATATCAGTGGCGTCTCTAGACACGCATCAAATAGATTTCTATGCAACAAATAAACCTCGGCCATTTTAAAACCCTCTAGTAAAACTACTATTTAAATGATTGGATAGCATCAATTAATAAAAACTTTCTATATGGGAGTGAAGTGAGGGATCTGTACAGAATAGGGCGCAGTCTCAATATAAACCCTGCACCTCAAGTTCTACAATAACCTGCATTCACAGAAACTCCCCCAACATAGGGCGCAGAGCTGAACAAGGACATTTCCCCTTACCCAGTTACCATAAAAAAAATAATATTCAAATTTTGGTGTCACCTCAGTAACACCAACACAAACTCCGTCCACTACCAGGAATATTGTGTGATACTTCAAAGACCTACAACAAATCTGCCATACCATAACATACTAAATGTGAGATTCAAACAGTAACAACCCTATCTATGAAAAGGCAACACTGCAAATATTACACCAAGCCCTAAAATACCAATACACCTCCTATTAGAAACTCTTGTTAGCGCACACTAACCCAAAAATCAGGGGCCCACAAAAAAAAAACAAAACCCGAACCATGGGAAAAACGAAGTTTCCCGCGGGGGCCCCAAAACAAAGCCCGAAACAGAAAAAGAAACCAATGCACATCTATAAAAGAGACCATAAAATATAAATAGAAATGTGCAGACAAAAACTGAACTGGAAACCATAATGTCAGAGTCTGTATGCAGTACAACAATGAAAAACAGAAACATAACCATTTCTCATAAAACAGTACAATTGAGAAATATAAAACATCAACCATACTAATAAAAAGAATAAATATTTCAAAACAGATGACATCCAACAATTAAAAACCCATTAACATTTTTTAAAATTTACCAAACACCACTGAAATATTTCAAAACAGCAGATATGAAATAAAACCAAATAATTAAACTCATAGGGATAAGAAACATTCTCTGCTCTTCATACATGTGATCTTTTGATTTCCAGTCATCCTAAGATTGCTGTGGATTAGTGGGGGAAGAAGAGGGTGCAGAAACATTATCCTCTGTCTCTTTCATACATGCACTCATTCGTTCTCTCTTACATACATGAACACACATGCTCACTAACAGACACAAGTGCACTCACATTGACTGGATCTCTCCCTCAAACACACGCTCACAGGCTCTCACACATACGCACAAGCTTTCACACACACTCATACACATCCACAGGCTCTCATGCCGTCTCTCACATAAAGCTCTCTGATAGGCTGTGTCTCTCTCCGGGCCTCTTCTTCAGCCATGGCCAGATGGGATGTGCAAGGCCCCGCTGGGCCACTTGTTGTTCTCCGTGGGTGGGAGGGAAGGCGCTGGTAGCCCTGCTGGGCCTCTTGTATTCACCATGATTGGGAGGGCAGATGCCAGGAGCCTTGCTGGTCTCTTGACGTTTGGCCGTGGCAAGAAGGGAGGCGCTGAGGCCCCACTGGACCTTCTGTTTTTCACCATAGGTGGGAGGGGAGAAGCCGACGGCCTCACCGGGCCTCTCTTTTTCAGCCATTAGCATGAAGGGATTCCCCAGCAGCCACAGAAGCAGAGACTCTTGTATTTGGGGGAAGGGACATGCCCCCCTCTTGTGCCCCCAAACCCCACTCAGGCTTCCAGGTCCCTGAGATGAATTCTGCCTGCCAATGCAGTGATGCTGCTATTGATGCTCTCAGCCTCTCTACAGGCTGTGCGACAGTGGCAGTGCGGAACCAGGAACCAAATGAATGAGAGATCTGTGGCCCCTCTGCTTCGTATTCCATAGAAGATGTTGCCTTTAGGGATTGCGGCTGGGTGGCCCTATCCTCATCCCCTTATATTTTCCACCACCGTCTGCAGGCTTTGCACCCGCTGACCCAGATTCCATGTTTGTCACCCCTGCTGCTGATAGGACCAGGCTGGACTTTATTTCTGCAACCTGGCATGGACTGTTTGAAAGTGGGAGACGATTAACCTCTAGATCCCAAGGCATTTAGATGTTGAGACACCAAAGAGACTCTTGACACAGCTATGATGTTCCAAAATTAAAATCTTTACTGAAAAATATTGCAGGTTGACAACAGCGACAATTTATAGTCTTTGGCATGAGTAGGGATGTGGCAAAAAAAGTTTTGTTTTTTTTCTTCATTTTTGTTTTTTTTTCCTCTGGGTATGGTTTTGTTTAATGTTTATTTCATTTCTGTCCTTTGCAGAAACAAAATAAACATGAACCCCTCCCCAAAACAGAAAAATAAAAATGAAACAGGTCCTTCCCAGGCACCCTGCACCCCATCTCAGGCACCTCTAAAATTCCAAGGCCAGGAACCTCCCCATCCCCCACTTACCTGATCTGTCGGGTCCACTGGAATTTGCTCTCGTCATTGAGGAATAGGTTAAACATCAGGGCAAAGCATGAGGCCTGGTCTTGGTGACAAGGTCTATGCCTAACCCCAATGCTGGGGCCCAGTCTAAGGACTGGTCCCAGTGCCTAGGCCTAGATCAGACCTCTAATTCTTCTCTTTTCATCTTGTCTTTAAAGAAATGAAGTGTCTGTTTTAAGGACTTGCTGCAATGACGTCGCTGTAGTGTGTCCTTAAAGCGGATGCGTCATTTTTTGAAGACAAGAAGAAAAGAGAAGATGTCGGAGGCCTGGTGTAGGCCTCAGTGCCAGGACTGGGCCTCAGGCCAGACACCGGTGCCAGGCCTAGGCCTTAGCACTGGGTCTGGAACTCAGGCCCTGGTGTTGGGCTTAGGCCTTGGGTTTCTACCTTTCATTTTTTCAAAATGAAAGTAAAATCAACAAAATCTTGTTGGGTTTTTCTTTTGTTCCATTTTGAAAATGACAGGAAACAAAATAAGAAATGTGGTTGACATTTCCTCTTTTGTTTCAAACAAATGTACATCATTAGACATGAGAAATCCAAGAACAGGAACTGAAATTTCAGGGGGTAGTGATCTTTGCTGGGGTACCCTCCTAGGTTCCTCTCACTACTTTGTATGGTACTTAAAGACTCCCTTGGACTGATGCTAGAATCCATGTTTCCCAAGAATCCATGTTGTGCCTGAAGGCTTGAATTTCTCCTGCACACCTTTCTCCTTCTCTCTTCCTGGATTCTTTTGGACTTATGGATCACTGGAGAGTACCAAATGGGTTTCCCCTTCATCTTTCTCCTCCCACACTGATGGCTACCTCTGGCCAGGCACCTGGCCCACGTTTCTCACTGTCCCGGTGTAGATCTTAGATCACCTTGGAGCAAGGTCTCCTTTTTCTCCTAGAAAGGCAGATCCCAGGGTGAGAGGTTTACACGCTCAGAATGGAGATGTTCTCCACTTTACTGGAGTATCTACTTAATGCACAGTATGAGAAACACCACCACAGGGAGCTGCCTGTGGGGCTCTCTATACTCACTACGGCCCATGGAGTAACTAGGACAAACCATGCAGGTTTCCCCCCTTTCTCAAACTCCACTCTGTAGCAGAGAGATGAGAGACTGGACCTCACTCCCCTTCTTCTTCCTTCCCTCAAAGAGGCTCGATTCCTCATCATCTCCTTACTCCTAACCTTCTGAATGCACCACTGAAGTCATTTCTAGAGGCACTTTGAGTGCTAGAGCAAATGGTTTAATGCAAGACACTACTCTTCCACCTCTCAATAAGAACAGATACCTAATGAAGGGTTAGGCATTCTGTAGTGTTGCACAATGTACTATGACAGGTTTCCTTAACAAAAATGTTTGAAAACCAATGTCTTACAGCATTGGGTCTCATGGCTCTGACATAGCTCCTTCTCTCTTGGCACCAGTGGGACAGTGTTGGTTAGGTTGAACCCTCTAGAGAATCTGGTGGTGCCAACCTACTTGGTGAAAAGAAAGGTCATGAACTCAGGGAGAGAGGAAGAAAAGGCTTTATACTTCCTTCTGGTATAGCATTGTGGACCGGGGCCACTTCCTGTGCGATTAGAAGCTCAGACGTGCTGATGCTGTTATTTGTGCAAATCTGCCCAGGAACTCCGTAGCTTTGGCCAGGGCATGTCTTCTTCTCCATCTTGGAGTTAGTTGTAGGGTTACCAGGATAACTGCCACACATTAGACCGGTCCTGCTTTTGCACTACTGCATGTAGGCTCTGAATTTTAATCCCCCTTAGAAAAGAAGTTATGGGAATTGTGAAGGTCACCTGATAACCTTCGTCATTCCACTTGTATGTAGACAAGCAGGTACTGCATAATTCCAACTGGTAATATGAATGGATGGTCTAGTTTGGATAAGATTCAGCTGCTGCCTCTTTTAAAAAACAGACTTCTGAAAGCGTTCTGCTCAGGTTTATTTTTAGTATCAGTTAGCCAACTTACTTTTAAAAAGTAGCAGACCTGCTTCACCAGAAAAATAGTAGTTGCCAAACTGAATGCGCCCTGTTTTACAAATTAAAAGAAAGACAGAACTATCCAAGTGCATTTACAATCAATCATCCTACCAAATAGCCTGCTAGAAAGAGAATTCCTCGCTGTTTGTGCAAAAGGGTTTACTGACTGGTAAAATGCACCTTGACAATTTTTCAAATACCTCCCCCGATCCAGGGGGAACGACGAAGGATGATTCTAAAAATTCATTTTGCTGACCTATAGGAGACAATATTCAGTAAGCCGGCGAGGTTCAAGGTATCAAATCGATTGCCTATGTGATCCAGGGTCTCCAGCTGACCAGTGAGAGCTAGAAGTTTAATGTCCTCTAAGACCAAAGCCTTAGGTGCTGCTTTCATGCCAGCAGCAGTAGGGGTCCTTGCAAGGGGATTTTTCTTACCAGCCCTCTCGTGTCCAAGAGTATTGCCTCTGTGATGCATCTGACCCTGTAGTCAGCTACAGGGCTGGTGCAAGACAAATAACATTCATTTTTAAAAAATTCTTACCTAAAAAAGAGGCCTCAATATAATAATGCTAACACAGTTTTATCAATTATTATTACTTTTTGCTAACTAGAAAAGACATATGGCATAATCTTACAATGCAGTGGGCTGGGAGTTGTAGCAGCAATTTGTAGCAATGAGAGGACAGGTAGCAAGGATTTGGCGTTTTAATTCTATAGTGCTGTCTTAGTGCTGTCATGACTTTATTATGAATGTTGGTTTGTAAACCACTTTTATAGTCTTGGTCAGTTTATGCGGTATATTACATTTTATAAGTAAATAAATATATTTTTATTTTCAATTCCATTGGGCCCAAAAGTGGCACGCACCTAGTTCAGACTTCTTTCAGTTCCACGGTGGTGAGACATTTCTTATCTCTAGTCCTCTCTGTAAGGGGATTCCTGACCTTGACACCATAGAAAAGCAATAGTAAACCTCAACCAACAATATGTGGCTAGCTTTGTAGAGATCTGAGAGCATGAGTGGGAAACAGTTTTGAGTGTTTGCTGCAATCTAATAGGAGTTTTTATTAAAACTGAATAAACTTTGGTTTGGTGGCAGATATTTCCAGTTCAGTCGGAACCAGGGCTGGGATTCTGGTGCCTTGAGCCTTCACCCTATTTTAATAGATCCTGCTTCCCACTGTTCCTAGTCTGGTCATTACAGAAAGAGTCTTGATGACAGGATCCATGAACCTGGATGCCTTCTAGAAATCCACATCATGAGCTCCAGATCTGACCACCATGTATCACCCTTAACGATGGGCAATCTGCTTCCTTCCCCTCAGGGGCTATGTACGCTACCTCTGCAGCATCCCCAACCAGCTTGACAGATTGTGCCCCAGCCACCTGTTGCAACCGTCGCTGCCCGACATCTCCACTACGCCCACCTTACCTCTTTGGCGACTCCCTCTTTGCCTGTTGGAAGTTTGGCTGCCGCGGCGTTATCGTGCCATTCTCCGGCGTCCCCGGACCGGCTAGACGCTGCACTCCACCATGTTTTCCAGCAGCCTAAAGGTGTGCGCTCGGCGCGGCCCCCAACTCAAGTACTAACAGTGGCGCGAAACCTCAGGGGTGTCCCCTGAGGTGACGTCATCTCCACCGGATATTTAAGGTCTCAGAAATCGCTAACATATCGAGTTAGCATGGAGTTGGAGTTGGAGTGGATTACAAGAGAAAGGTTTCCTTACACTCCTAGCTACTCTGCTTCCTCGGACTTACCAGGGGTACCCGCACCTCGGGGGCCTCGTTTCTCTTTGCTTTTCAGATCGTAGTCTCGAACCGGTACTTGCTCCTCGAGGGCCCACTTACCCAAACTTGCTACTGAATACCACTTCTGCCAGGAAGTCATCACTGCCTACAACACCAGTGAGTTACCATCTCTCTCTCAGAGCATTCCCTGGAACCAGGTGCTTGCTCCTTGAGGGCCTACTTCTTTCCAGCTCCTGGGCTGCTTCTAAGAGACTATTGTGTGAGTGTTACCATCAAGGTTCTGTTCCTGAACTCTGCATACCCTCCTACTCACTATATTCAGTTTCTCTACAGCTCAGTTATCCAGGATCACTGTTCCAGTATCCGAGGGGCTCCAGCCCAGCCGGGCATTCCAGCTCACTACTGCCACCTCTGGTGGTTCAATATACTGTCTAATAAAAGAACTAGTGTGTGTCTGTCTCCATACTCTGAGCCTGACCGGTGGTCCCTCTCGGGATCTTCCCCCGGGGGTGTGGTCATCTGCCACCGGCCCAAGGATCCACCCACAACTACCTCCAACACCAACACAACCCGAGATGTGAAAGACCCAATTTGGGGATCAAACCAGGGTCTTTCAGCATGACAGCGTACAAAACTGCCACCGAGCATCTGGCTAGCCCAGCTTCACTATATTCTATATTAAAACAGCTTTGGAGCAGATATTCAAAAAAAGCTGAGCTCCTAAATAGGTCCCTAAACCCTAGATTCATTAAAATGCTATAATAATGCATGGATAATGCCTGTGGTAAGAAAATGGGGCATGTATTGCATGTATTGCAGATAGGTAATGAGAGAGATTTAGGGTTTAGGGGTCAGTTTTACGTGCAGAGTGAGATGTATAAACACACAGCACAGTACACCTCAGTGAAGATTTGACATCATTTGGAGTGAGGAAAGTCTCACAAAGATGACATTTCTACTATGTTCTCTTTCCCTAGCTTGATGGACTCTATAACAGGGTACTATCAAGCTAGGTCGAGAGAACATAGTAGAAATCTCAACTTTCTGAGACTTTCCTCACTCCAAATGTTGTCAAATCTTCACCGAGGTGTACTGTGCTGTTTGGATGTCTCACTCTGCATGTAAAATGGGTCCCTAAACCCTAAACCACCACCAACACTAAACCACCACCTCACCTTGAGCTATTAGCTGGCCCTCCTCTAGTGATATAAATAGTTGAATACTGTGAAGGCCTCCCCAGTAGTGCTCTCTCTCTCTCTTCCCCCCTCCCCCCCAAAAAAAAACGCTGAAATGCAATTTGAAATTCTTATTGCAAATTGTGTTACAGGCGCTTCGGGCATATCGCACAGCTTAATGCCAGGAAAAAAGGTGTAGCTATTTCCGGCATTAAAAACGTGCCATAGCATGCGCTTTGCTATTGCATAGCGCAGTATTGCCCCACATTTTAATTAATCAAACCCCTTCAAAAAATTTTCATTTGCGCCATGCAGTAATATGATTTTTGCATGCATTATGGCATTAACGCATGCGTTACAATATCGTGTTATAACGCCATAATGCATTTTGATAAATGACCCTAGAAGTGTTTTTCTTTTGAGCTTATCCTGAATCCTGATTACTGGCAGTACCAGCTTAAAAACCAGATGACTGTTAGTGATCCTGGATGCATAATATTGTCTATCTAAAATCGAAACATAAAAAAAGTTGGGTTTGATAAGAAATGTGAATTTTTTTCTCAGAGGAGAAGTAAATTAGTGTTATAATGACCAAAAAAAATAAATAAATAACTGTGGAATGTCCTTCCTTACAAATGAATTTTGCACCAATTAACTTTTACATTCTCTATATGACAATGATACTGGAGATTGAAAATCTGTGTAGACAGCTGGCAAAGATTTTTGTTACATAACAAAATTTAGTTCTTGAGCATTGTGGTTGCAATTGATCCATCCTGTTTTCTCCAAAATCTGTCTTTAGCCTGGTTTTTCTAATGAGCTTCATATTTTCGAGAATTGCCCAGAACAGATGTCTGGTAATTGGATGGAGTAAAAATGACAATGAATGAATGAATGAATGAATGAATGAATGAATAAATAAATAAATAAGAGGCAAAGAATAATATTCTTTGCATGTTACTCAAAGCACAACATGAACTTCACAGGGATGGTATAGTGCTGGGATACAATAGGGATGCTCAGTATCCTCTGTTGTACAGTTTTGATCCTGACATTGTGCTTTTTGGCTCATCAAGACCAGGTGAGGCACATCACATTATAATAATGGTACTCATGGCTAATGTAAATATTTGTGGCTGCATTGAGATGTCAGTACCAGCTGCAGGCGGGGCTTGAACTGAGGGAAGTTTGAGGAGGAAGATCAGTGGTTTGGTCATTAGGTCAGCCTGGCAACCTAGGGAAGCTTGTAAGCCCTAGGTCGGACCAGGGACAGATCCTGAAACCATGCCCCCAGGGTCATTAATAGGGGTGGGCAAGCTGGACTCCTGCCCCGGGTACCAAAGAATAGAGGTGAGAGGGAGTCAGTACTCGGTAAATATTTCCTTTGAAAATTTGCCTAAAGCATGTGAATTCAAAACATCTTTGCAGTTGGCAATAATGCAGGCTGTTTGAAAAAAAAAATTGCCCCCGAAATATCAGATGCATGCAGATGAAATAAAAAAAATAAATAAATACTGAGGGGAGGGGAATCTAACGTTATTACTCATTTTCACACCCTGCGTCAAACTTGTGTTAATTCAACCATCTTTCTTTATGAAATATAGAACTAAGAAACTTAAATTTTCATTAATTAATTAAATGATTGATTAAGAGATAAGAACCATATAATAACATCTGCTAGCTTCTAGAATGGAAGTATTTTTTGCATATATTTTTTCCTCAGGAAAAAACACCACTGGAAGAAGAGTGCTTGCACCTGAGCCGAAAGCCTTAAAATGAGGAGAGCAAACATTTTGTATTCCTGATGTAAATGACACACTCGGAGCTGGAAATAAAATTAAGTTTCCTGCAATGAAGAAGCAGTTGTAGGTCAACCGTTTCGCTGCTCAGACAGAACTGTGGTGTAGCAATGAAATCAGGTCCCTAAAGAGTAAAACACATCTCTTTCTCATACTTCGCATGCCTCATAATATTATCCCGTTAGGACCCCTGGGAAATAAAGCATTTTCAAAAAATGCCTGCCCCTTTTTTCCTTTAGCCCTTCCAATTCGTGTACCGGGAGATATGTGAGTGGCTGCCGGCCTCCGAAAATCTGCGTGGCGCGTGTGCGGCCCAGCCACCTGCGTATCTCTCCGATTCGGTGAACGTAGGGGCTTTGGAAATTCAGCCTGAAGTGCGCGGTGTCCATTTTTTATTGTGAAATATTGTCTTGGGAGAAATGCAGAAACTAACAAAGAGTTCACATTGCAACTACTGGTAATGTTTCCTTATAAAGAAAAATCAAGTTCTGTTTTTTTTTGGAGGAAACATTCACACACTTTGCCATGTGACCTAGTTGGTTGCCAAGGCAACCGACCTTGTTTAGTGCATTGTGCAATAGCGTCACTCTCCGAAGCTAGTCAGAAAGTGATAACAAGTTAGTCTATTAAAAAAGGAATTACATGCAAATCTGATGGCGTTTTATTCCTGTATCTTCAAAAAAGACTAGCATAGCCTACATATTCTTTTGCTTCATAGTTTCCTTTCAGAAAAATGTTTTTTGTACCTGCAAATCATGAGGCCCATTGTGCGTTGGAGACACTTTTGTCCTAGTGAATCCACCTTCCCTGTTGGCTTACTGCCATTCAGCTCTGTTAATGACTGCCATCTTGGAAATAAGCTGATTTGAAGTTAACCTTTGTGAGCTCACTGTTTATCCCCACTTGCTTTTTTTTGTTTGTTTTTTTTACTGAAATCACCATGTCTATTTTTACCTCCAGTGATCCTCAAAACTCACAGCACAGTCTCTGGAAGAAAGAAAACAAAAACAAAAACTTTTCACATAAGAGCTGCTCATGCATGAGGCCAAGGTTAATGGCACTGCTGCTGCTGCAACAGCCTAGGAGATCTCTCAGCTCATCCTCACCATGAAGCTGAAGCCATCGTAAGAAAAACACAACCTCCCTAATATTGTTGTCTCTCATTTCCATGGACTTCAATGACCTCTAGGGCTGGTGCTAGCTTGTTTTGCTGCCCTGTGCGAACAATTACTGTGCTTTCCTTCCTTTTACAGGGTCTCTTCTTTTCTGTTTCTTCTCTGTCCACCTGTCTTCTTCCCTCAAACACACACTCAGGTTCTCATTCTCACATGCTGCTCTCTTTCACACACACTCTCAGGCTCTCATTCTCACACGGTGTCTCTCACACATACTCAGGCTCTCATTCTCACACACTCTCTCATACATAAGTACACACTGTCTCTCTATTTAACATGCTTTTCATTCTCTCTCTCTCTCTCTCTCACACACACACACACACACACACAGGCTCAGGCTCTCACACTCATGCTGTCACACACACACACACATAGCTCTCACTCTCAAATGCTTTCTCTCATACATAAATACACAGTCTCTCTCTTTCACATGCTAACTCATACACACACACACACACACACACACACACACAAAGAGGCTCTCACAGGCTGCCTCTCCGAACATACAGGCTCTCACTCCCACACACAGCCTCTAACTCACTCTCACACTCTCAATCTCTCAATTCGCTCTCATACATACACACACACACACACACACACACACACTCTACAGGGCCTCAGTCTCTCTCTCTCTTTCCTTTGGGCCCCCTCTTCGCGGGTCACCATGGGATGGGCTCCGCAGCAGCCCTGATTTTTTTGAAATGGGATCTGCAGCGGCCCTGCTACAGGGCTTCCTCTTTTCGGGCTGCCATGAGGTGGGATCCTCGGCAATGCTGCTACAAACTCTGCTCTGTTCTTCATGCAGCCGATGCTCCTACTCCTTTCTGCCCCCGCGTCTCTGGAATCGTTTTTCTTCCGGGGCTGCGCAGACAGGAAGGAGGAGGAACATTTGGAGATGACATTTTCTTTGGGCTGTGGTGGGATGAGCTCCACCACGACCCTGCCGATCTTAATGTATCAGGCTTCCCTGCTCAGCCCCCAGTGGGATAAGGTCCACCGGCAGCCGCATGGGCCTCCCTGTTGGCCATAAGCTCCCCCTTATAGCCCTGTGCCCAGGGACATTGGCCCCCCCCCTGCCCCCAGTACACCACTTCCTCTGCTTCTTTTGCCGCCGGTGGACCCAATCCCACCAGCAGCACCACAGGCCTGCACTTCTGCCGCTGGTGGGACTGGGTATACTGGCAGCAGCACGGGCTTCTCCCTGCTCCCAATGCTACCCCCACCGGGTGTGCCGCCCTGTGCAACTGCACGGTTTGCACAGCCGGTGCCACTGGGCCTGGTTGGCCTTATCCTCTTAACTGTAACCGCTCTGCCCCAAAGGGCTCTTTAGGGTGTTATCTAGGGTCTGGTGTGAATCGGCTTCATTTTTTTTTCAGAACTGGTTATTTCAGTCCTGGCCTTACTCCACTACAGGAATACATTAGTAGTCTTGTATTTTTCTTAGGAAAATCAGAACTGCAAGCCATGCCTGCAGTGGAGTAAAATGAGGAATGGATCAACCTGTCCTGCAAAATCTAAAAATACCAAATAATAGAGAACCTTTAGAGTAGAGGAAATTGTAAGAAAGAGTAAAAAATCCACTCATATATATGCTAATCAAACACGAATAGTTTACATATAGGCTAGACCAGTGATGGCGAACTCCAGTACTCAAGTGCCACAACAGGTCAGGTTTTCAGGATATCCACAATGAAAATGCACGAGATAGATTTGCATACACTGGAGGCAGTGCATGCAAATCTTTCATGCATATTCATTGTGGATATCCTGAAAATCTGGCCTGTTTGTGGCACTCGAGGACTGGAGTTCGCCATCACTGGGCTAGACCATCATATCTTCTCAGGACGCTAGCCCCACACAATGGGGCGGATTTTCAGAGCCCTGCTCGCCTAAATCCGCCCAATCCGGGCGATTTAGGCGAGCAGGACCCTGCGCGCCGGTGAGCCTATTTTACATAGGCCTACCGGCGCGCGCAGAGCCCCGGGACTCGCGTTAAGTCCTGGGGTTTTCTGAGGGGGGCGTGTCGGGGGGGCGGACCCGAACCGCGCGGCGTTTTCGGGGCCGTGTCGGGAGAGCGTTCCGGGGGGCGGGCCCGGGGGCGTGGCTACGGCCCGGGGAGGCCCGGGGATGTGGCCGCGCCCTCCGGACCCGCCCCCAGGTCGCGCGCGGGGATTTACGTCTCCCTCCGGGAGGCGAAAATCCCCCGACAAAGGTAAGGGGGGGTTTAGACAGGGCCGGGCGGATGGGTTAGGTAGGGGAAGGGAGGGGAAGGTGAGGGGAGGGCAAAAGAAAGTTCCCTCCGAGGCCGCTCCGATTTCGGAGCGGCCTCGGAGGGAACGGAGGTAGGCTGCGCGGCTCGGCGCGCGCAGGCTATACGTAATTGATAGCCTTGCGCGCGCCGATCCAGGATTTTAGCGCGCGTATCTACTAAAATCCCGCGTACTTTTGTTGGCGCCTGGGAGCACCAACAAAAGTACGCCAACGCGCCTTGTTTTAAAATCTACCCCTATATGAAGAGTGTGTGTCAATATGTAATCAAGGTCTGCCAACAGTATGTGGTTTTTTCATATGCAAATAAAAACTTTACCTTGTTTAATGCACCAATCAGCTTCTTCAGAGGTAGTTTAAATCACTCATATATAATCGGCACTGAAGAAAATCAAACAACCAGACACTATATGAGGTTGTTTTGAAAGGCAGCATCTCAAACTAAATAAGGCTTGTGCAAAATGGTCCGTTGGTCCCTGTGGTAAAGCTTGTTATGTGTCAAAATGTTTTTATTCTTGGGGAAAAAAGGTATGGTATATATATCATATAATATATATATATATCTATATATATATATATGGAATATGATAAGGTAATAGATTTTCCTAGAGGTATATACAGGTTGTTTATTCCCTGCTGGTCACTGGAAAGCTGTTTTGGAACACAGCTTAAAAATGGGTGGAATACACAGTGGAAGTCTAAATAATAGCTAAGATCAATAGTTAATAAGTAGTATAAGAGAATTTGAAAAGAACTTTGAAGACAGCAAGAGCAGAGGCAAAAACATACAACAGTACTAACAGAGGTGCAAACAGCAAGAGCACTGGAATTAACCCAAAGACATTGATTAGAGAGCAAGACAGCAAGAACAGTTGCATCAACACACTTTGTTTTTCATAAGAACATTACAATGCTATGCTGGGACAGACCAAGGTCCATCAAGCCCAGTAACTTGTCTCCAGCTGTGGCCAATCCAGGTCACGAGTACATAGTAGATCCCATCAGATAGATCTATTTTGGTCACTATCACCTCTGCTAGTAATTGATGCCAGACATCTGGTAATGCATCCCAAACCTGTCCTGGGGAGCCCACATCCAGTCAAGATTTCACGAGGTAAATTTGCATATCATGGAGACTCCGTATATGCAAATTTATCTCATGCATATTCATTGCGGAAATCCTGAAAATCTGACCACCTGTGGGTTCCCAGGGCAGGTTTGGGAAGCCCTATGCTAATATATAAGTCCAGTGACTTTTTAAACTCTCTATTTCTCATGCCTCCCCTTGCTCTTCCTTACATGTCTTTCTTTCTGTAAAATTTCATTAAGAGTTATACTATGTGGATTTGCATTGAGATTGAGAACCCAAGGTGACAGTCTGCTAGGTCAGAAAATATTATAATCTGTATAACAGTCAGGACTAGAAGAGCCAAGTTCCATTAGTTCTTCAAAATGGCAATACTGTGTCTCATGTGACCACTAAACCACTCTTCAGGCTGCACAGTATTGCAAGATATGTTTGAATTTTGGGGCGAGGAGGTTTCAAGTCACAAGCATATCTTGCACTCTGTTACAGATGTGAGAACAAATTCAGGTCAAACTTGAACATGATGGATTTCAGACTCTTTCAAAGTCGTTGGGAGGCGCCCAGTTTGGACTTTGTCAGAGAATTTTCTGAACAGGTACTAGAATTAGATGAGCTGGCTCTGGAGTTATCTGACCAGGAATGCCTGAACTTAAGTTATCCCTTAGAAACCAACCCACTGTACCCTGAGGCTAATCTTGAGGAGAGGTTAATGTCAGGATTGGCATCCTTGCCTGAATATTTCCTCCATGTGCGAGACCATTCATCATAGCATTATGCTCTTGTCTATCTTCCTTGGCAGATTATGTGGAACTTTCAAACCTGGCTTTAGATCACTCAGCATCCTGCATAGCAAAGGGCTCTAGCTTGGACTGTCATTATAGAGCCTAGGCCTTAGAGTAAATCCAGAAACAGGAGCTGCTTATCCTAGGCCCAGGAGCCTGTTAGTAAACCCATGTAGAAATCAGACATTGTCTGGTGAGATACAGATGCTGTTATAGAGATTATAGACCAATCCTGGTTTTATGACACCTCTTCCTGATGAATTATGGTACCAGTCAAGCTAATTTCAAATGGAAGAAGAAAACCTGCAAGTACCACAATGCATGTGGATGGCAATTCAAAAAGAAGAAATAGCCTAAAGTCTTTCTCCAGAAATTGGGACACTTGGCGGCCCCTTTAACTATGTACATATCAAAACTATGTGGTGCTCTTCTTTTGTGTAAAGCCTGCTAGCTTTCACCATAGGTTAAAATGAGGAAAATTCAAGCAAAGGGAGGTTATCCGGAATATACAGTCATTTTTGATAGATTTTCCTGGTACATCCCAAAAATGGTGAGTCACTGTCTAAAATTTATATAGTTGTCTACGTGACGCACCAGAGGGTGCTTTCGACTGGAAAGCTGGAGACAGGCAGCATGTGGCTGTGATCTCTAGGGCTCTAGGACAGGAGAGAGCCTCTTTTCTCTCCATATGAGAGGCCATGTATGGACTGGAGGGAGTTCCAGGGGGAGATCAGCAAACAGTGCTCAAGAGAGCTACTCTCCCAAGTTCGAAGGAGACTCATCTGGGAGGCTGACTGCAACAAACCAGGTATTATGATATGAACTGCTTCTGAGAATTAGAGGATTTCTTGTTCTTTTAATTATATCTTTATTGATTTTATCATTCACATAAAATGAAATGAGATAACAAGAATAACCCATATTTGAATCATTACAATATTGTGGAAATACATCCAAACAGAATAATCAATTTTATTAAACCAGCCCATATTATTAAGTAAAGGGGAAAAATAATAATAGATAACAAGTTTGTTTGATCTGATCATCCTACTTATTATTGGTAAAAGCTACAGAAACTCTCAGGGTCCTACCACTTAGGATCATGAAAAATAATGTATCGTCTTGGTAAGTAACCAAGCATTTGCATGGCAATTTGAGGAAAAAACGAGCTCCAATACCCAGTACACTTTGCTTGAGGAATAGAAAATGTTTTCTACGGGCTTCAGTGACCTGCAAACATCTGGGAAGACATGGATTTTTTGACCACAAAGGGAAAAATCTTTACATTGGAAATATTTATAAAAAAACAGATCCTTATCTTGTTTTAAAGAAAAAGACACTTACAAAGTACCTTTGGTTGGAATGTTGTCAATAGAGTTTTCCCAAAACATCCAACTCTCCATCCTTAGCTATAAGCATTTTCTTCTTAGGGAGATAATACAACTTGTATGTAACAGGGATCTTATCCTCATCAAAGGAAAGAAACTCACACATATATTTCTTAAATCATTCCTGCAGTGAAAGTAACCTGGAGATGGGAAAGTTTAAAAAAATGCAAGTTACAAGATCTCAAATCATTTTCCATCTTTTCAAGCTGATCATGAACAAAAAGGTTGTCCTTAGTGAAAGATGTGCAAGAAGCCTGAATTGCAGATAACTGTGTTTTACTTTCCATCCCAGACTGTTCCACTGCAGGCATCCTACTATCTTGCTCCTCCATTTTAGATCTCACGTCAGTTGAAAAGACATGTGACTGGGATACAGATAAAGGAAAGGTTTTCTTGATTTTAGCAACCAATCTCCAGACATCCCATAGAGTAATATTAGCAGGTTCCTCTATCCCTTCAACTGCTCTACTCATAGGGGGGCTTACTGAAGGGAGAGGCACTCATGCAGAGCTAATCTTTGGAGCCTCCAAACTTGAAGAGGTTAACTTCAAAGGGATCTCCATAGTTAAAGTCTGGTGATGTACGGGGCTGCTGCTGATTCAGAAATGTTACCAACAGAATCATGTCATCAATAAAAGATGCAGCAGCAGGCTGCAGGGGGAGGCTGATTATGTCTGGGACGTAATGATATTCCTGGCAGTGAGCTACCGCCATTACAGTCCCTAATGGACGACGCACCACATTGTTGACATGGCTGTCTGTGGGCCCCACGAATGGCTGCATGACAGGGAGCAGGAGAAGATTCCAGGGTTTTGTTTTTTCTTTTCCGCCCCGTTTTTGGCGCCTAGGTGGCGTGCCTCTTTGGGGGCGCGGCTTCAGCTGTGTTGCCAACAGCTGTGTGTGCTGCAGGGCCCTGGGCTAAAAAGATGGATTGGGCAAAGAAAGATGACGTCAACAAGGCCCAACTGGGGGGAGGGGACCAATCAGTCTCTTTTGTCTGACGCCACACCGATGGAAGTTCTAAAGCTGGCAAACTCCACTCCTTCCTTGGTCCTTCTTAAGGTCTCTCTGCTCCTCCCCAGCTGCACTCCGCAGGATTTGGGAGTAGAAGGATGAAGTCGACAAGGCCTGACAGGGGGGAGGCCACCAATCTGTCTCTCTTTGTCTGATGCCACACCGATGGAAGTTCTATAGCCGGCAAACTCCACTCCTTCCTTGGTCCTTCTTAAGGTCTCTCTGCTCCTCCCCAGCTGCACTCTGCAGGGCCCTTGGCTAAATAGATGGATTTGGGAGTGGAAGGATGAAGTCAACAAGGCCTGACTGGGGGGAGGCCACCAATCTGTCTCTCTTTGTCTGATGCCACACCTGATGGAAGTTCTCTAGCCGGCAAACTCCACTCCACTCCACTTCCTTGGTCCTTCTTAAGGTCTCTCTGTTCCTTCCCAGCTGCGTGCCGCTAATAGATGGATTTGGGCGCAGAAGGATGATGTCAACAAGGCCCGACTGGTGGATGGGGACCAATCTGTCTCTCTTTGTCCATTGCCACACCTGATGGAAGTTCTATGGCCAGTAAACTCCACTCCTTCCTGTGTCCTCCTTAAGGTCTCTCTGCTCCTCTCCCAGAAGATGATTTCTAAATGGGGTCCTAAGGGAGAGGTTGGCCATAGGGAGCAAAGAAAGTTCTAATTCCTGCACGTTTTTCTTAAGCAGCCTGTGAAATTGATTTCTTGTGATTTTACTCTCCTGACTGTTTCGGGCTGTTTCTATATTGGTTTTTGTGAAGAACTGTTTTGACTGCATTTTTTCTACTGTTGTAATGCTTTACTTGATTTTTACTACAGTATGGGGATTATTTTGTTTTGGAACTACACCTAGTTGTGGACATTCTGTTTTCTTGAGAGACTGGTGATTCCCTTGGGCCTACCAGCTTTGCCATCCCCCATGGAGGAATCCTGATCCGGAGCTGCATCCAGATTGTCATCAACCTCTGCAGCATCTGAAGGTGGCCCTTTGCCTATTTCTGGAAAGTCCCCTGCAAAAAGGGGGCTGCATGTAATTATAGGGTAGAATCCTTGGAGATAGCCAAGTACACATGCAGCCCTTCATGCCTCAAGTAGGGTGTTGGGGGTAGTGGTGGGGAAAGGGTGCAGTATATTGTATTCAATTCACATATTTGCCTGTGACCAACAAAAACAAGATTTCAACAAGGAACAAGGGATGTAATCTCAGAATATATACACAGTAGTTTTTTTCAATATGCAATTAAATCATGAATGTCAAATAACTGCTGTAAGAAGTCTCAACTAAAGCTTTCCCTCAAAACAGCATCTATAATGGGGATAGCATCTCAGCAAAACTATAGTAAATAGGAAGCAAAGCAGGCATAGGGACTACATTGCTTTCTGGAGTTTGATTCAATCAAATCATTTTGGGCTACAGTTTGTGAAAATAATCTAAGAGGTAGCTAAATCTGTCCTCCCAGCTACATGTAGGAGTATACTGATAAGACAACTTGATTCAAACTTAAAGCCACAAGCGTACTCTTTGTCTGCATAAGTAATTCAAATGTAATCTGAAATTGTTCGGATATATCTGAACTTTGCAGCCAAAGAGTTAATGATTTATTGAGGGAAAAGTGTGTTTTACTAACCTGGATGTTTCATTGGCCTTCCAAAAACTCATCTTAAAGGCCTTGCAATGTTACAAATTTTGGTTGCTCGACTACTGTTAGCAGCTGGCCAAAGGGAGCCTGTTTTTTACATGCTGCATAGTTTGCACTGGCTACCAGTGGAGCAATGGATTGAATTTTAGTCCTAGTTTTAAAATCATTTGTCTATCTGAAGAGTATATTCCTAGTTGCTCCTTACCCTCTTCTAATAATGACGTTTTCATTATTCCCACTGTAAAGTTAGCTCGGTTGCAGGGAACAAGAAGATGCACATTATCAGTGATTGGACCGACTCTTTGGAACAGTCTATTTCTGATCTGGAGTTGTTTCAAAAAAAGTTAAAATCATTTTTATTCCAAAAAGCATTTGCTGAGCTTACTTAATGAATGTCGTATTCTTGGCATTTTGGCGATTGCCTTTTACATTTTTCTCATTTTTAGATTTGTAGTTTGTTTTGTTTGTCAGGGGGATGTTGATTTTTTCTCATTGTTTTATGTATGATTTTGTAATCTGCTTAACACAACTTTGCTGCGATAGGCAGAATAAAAATGTGCTAAATAAATACATAAAACAATGAGGTGCAAGACATATTTCAGTTGCACAGGTTGATGTTTCAGTATATGGGGAAATAGAGAAAAGTGATATATTTTGGAGCTTGGGAGGGGAAAATAGCATAGCACTGTGTTCGTAGATATCTGGAATGGCTTTTTAAACACACTTATAGGAAGCATTAGAAAAGCAATTCTTAAATGAATGGGTAAGTGGACTGAAATCACGCTTGATATTAAATGAGTAGTTTGAGTTTGGAAGATACGTAGCATGGAACTTAGTAACCCCTGCAAGGAAGCTGCTGAGCAAATGCCTATTTCCGTTTGCTGCCTACGGAGGATAATTTTCAAAGCCATTTACCTTGGTAAAATGTTTATTTGAAAACTGCCCTCCTCTGGTTAAAAGTGCATGTGAGCGTGCACAGCCCCTGTACTTTTGGTCGGGTTAAAAAAAGAGGCATTTCCAGGGACAGGTTTGGATTGGGAGCAGCGTGCACAATCGATATTTCCTGATGTAAGTGCTTAGCGGCCTGCAAAGAAAAAACAGGTGCAAAATCACACCGGCACTCTTTGTGTTTGCTAATTTTCAAAGGGAAATGACATGCTTGCTTTCCCTTTAAAAATTGACTGCAGTGTATGTGGGCTAAAAGAACCTGCATGCATTGGAAATAAGGCGGGCTTTTCAAAATTGCCTCCATTTAGTCTTCTTTTTTTTATTACTTCTTTGTTTTTGTTTTTGTCTTTTTTTTTTTAAATCTCCTTCTTTTAGGTTACCGAGTCTAGGCATGTGTCTGATCCCAGTTTGTAAATGGCTGTTTACCACATTTGTATGATTCTTGCACAAGCTTTGCTATACTTAATAAAAAGATGCTTTTTTTTTTTAATTGGGCACTCCATTTCAATAATCAAATCAAATAATTTATTCCATTAATATTAAATTCAGCATTTCACTCAATAACTTGAGCCGTATCTCGGATATGGTGAGAATCCATGTGATCGCAGGTGATAAAAAGCAGGTAAATCAATTCTGGTTTTCAGTCCCATGTCAGAGAATTATGAGAGTTTTATAATGCCATAAACTTTGAAGAGTCAAACAGGAGCATTGCCCTTTTGATATGTGTGTGTGTTTGGATAGAGGGAGAAGAACTGATGAGGAAGGGGGGGTCTTAAGACTACACAGGCCTCTTTTGCTATGCTTGTTCCATATCACATGACATTTCATGCATAAGTAAATAGCACCAAGCTGAGGATTTCTGAGATCCTTTACATTAGAAGCATATTTCATTCCATTTGAAAGTGAATTCCAGGATAAGGATTATAAAAGTAAGCTAATAAGAGATTTGGTAGAGATGTGCATTTGTTTGAATCTGAATTGGAAAACATGACAAATGAGTTGATTATTCGTTTGGTTCATTACAACTGAGCCGAAATAACAAGGCCCTGAAAAACAAATCTTTTTCAATTCATTCTGTTCAATGCCATTAAAATCTATAGGGGAAGCAAAGCAACACATTCTTTTTTTTTTTTTTACTTCAAGCCATATAGAAAGAGCTGGTTGGGGATGGGAGAAGGAAAGAGCAGGACCAATCATGCTGAAACACTTTTTTACCCAGCATAACCTGTGGCATATCATGAATTCATCATTTGTTAGATGAAATTGAAACTATAAGCAATCACTATTTTTTTCAGTCATTCCTCTGTTAGATCTCGGAGAGGGAAGGCAGAGGTTCTGAAGCTCCTTCCTTCAAAATTCAGAATTAAAGAAAAGCTTATACAAACTATTTAGATTTAGAAGAGAAAGCAAGGTGTGCTGTTGCACTCTCTCATTGGGGCGGATTTTCAGAGCCCTGCTCGCCTAAATCCGCCCAAAACCGGGCAGATTTAGGCGAGCAGGGCCCTGCGCGCCGGTGAGCCTATTTTACATAGGCCTACCGGCGCGCGCAGAGCCCCGGGACTCGCGTAAGTCCCGGGGTTTTCGGAGGGGGGCGTGTCGGGGGCGGGACCGAGCGCAGTGGCGTTTTCGGGGCGTGTCGGGAGCGTTCCGGGGGCGGGCTTGGGGGCGTGGCTATGGCCCAGGGCGGTCCGGGGGCGTGGCCGCGCCCTCCGGACCCGCCCCCAGCTCGCGTCCCGGCGCGCTAGCGGCCCGCTGGCGCGCGGGGATTTACTTCTCCCTCCGGGAGGCGTAAATCCCCCGACAAAGGTAAGGATGGGGTTTAGACAGGGCCGGGCGGGTGGGTTAGATAGAGGAAGGGAGGGGAAGGTGAGGGGAGGGCGTTAGAGGATTCCCTCCGAGGCCGCTCCGATTTCGGAGCGGCCTTAGAGGGAACGGGGGTAGGCTGCGCGGCTCGGCGCGCGCCGGCTATACAGAATTGATAGCCTTGCGCGCGCCGATCCCGGATTTTAGCGGATACGCGTGGCTACGCGCATATCTACTAAAATCCAGCGTACTTTTGTTTGCGCCTGGAGCGCCAACAAAAGTACGCCTATTCGCGGTATTTGAAAATCTACCCCTATGTCTTAGCTGTGATTTGGAGTTGTCAGAGGGTTGCAGTGTATTATCGGGGTAGATTAACACTACAGCAGACAGCTTGATTCAGTGTCTGCAGGAAAGATATTGACAGAAAGATTGATTCTCTCTTGCACTGCATTTAGTAATGATCACAGGGGGAAGACTGCTTTTTCTATGTAAAAGAGACAGTAACAGTATACCAATTATTGTGCATGTGACTCCTGTAGTAAGGAATTTATTTATTTCTTCCATGTTATACCACTCCATCTAACCTGTGCTTAGGGCAATATAGCGCAAAATAAAACAATAGTATTTTAAATCAAACTTTAAAAAACCACTATAAAATACAGTATAAAACACAGAGGGTAATTTTTATTAGTGTGCATAGCTCAACACTTATATACATAAGTAGGTGAACCTAAAGTTATGCCTGTATTTTATAAACTGTGCACTAGGTGCTACACAGAAGCCCTCAGATTATGCAAAGGGCAGGTATTTTCTAAAGTTGGCAGATGCATGCATGTATCTCGCTTATTTATTTCTATTTATTTAGGCATTTTATATACCATTGTTCCAAATGAAGATCACAACGGTTTACAATAACATCATTCATATTCTTGGTCAATAATCACATACTATGTGTTAACATTCACATTCTAGGTTAATTCTGCAATACAAACTTGTTCTGGTTCATATTCATACATATTTTAGGACATCACGATCGTAAGGAGTTAATATAGTTCATATTCGTCCATTTTTGGTCAGCCCAATGGTAAATACAGGTTCTAGTTCTACTAACAATACATTTTACATCGTTCGTTAATTATTGCACTCTCCACTAACATTACTTCTGGTACTGACATTAAAATTATCTGCATCTTGGTATTTTATGAAAATACTTACTTGTGTAAATGCTTCCAATACCATTTCACCAAGAGCTCTATGATCCAAACCCTCTATCAGTTATTCCAGACCCCCCCCCCCAAAAAAAAAACAACTGCAGACAGAAGTCAGATTTAATATCCGAGACAATTAACAGGTGTAAAAGCATGCACACTTTTGACATTTTTGCTCTTTGTACAGTATGGGGTAGATTTTAAAAGGAGCGCTTGCGCATCCATGTCCATGTGCTGGGAACCGCACACGCATGTTATAAAATCAGATGGCCGCATGCACATGCGCGCTGGGCTTTAAAATCCACGTGCTCATGTGCAGGTGGCATGCGCGGGGGGGGGGGGGGGGGGGGCGAAATTTTGCTAACTACAAGCAGCAATGCAATCAATGGATATCTTGTGAGTTATCCATCAAAATGGCTTTTGAATATCTACCCCTTGATGTCTAAGGATTTGGATGACGTTGATTTCCCAGAAGAATAAGCATCTAAGATAAGTACAAAGGGGTAGATTTTTATAAATGTACGCGCGGGCGTACTTTTGTTCGTGCACCAGGCGCGAACAAAATTACGCTGGATTTTATAAGATACGTGCGTAGCTGAGCGTATCTTATAAAATCCAGGGTCGGCGCACGCAAGGGGGTGCACATTTGGGCTCGGCGCGCGCTGCCTGTTCCCTCCGAGGCCGCTCTGAATCGGAGCAGCCTCGGAGGGAACTTTCCTTCTGCCTCCCCTCACCTTCCCCTCCCTTCTCCTACCTAACCCCCCCCCCCCCCCCCGGCCCTATCTAAACCCCCCCTACCTTTGTTGGCAGATTTACGCCTGCGGAAAGCAGGCGTAAATCTGCGCGTGCCAGCGGGCTGCTGGCGCGCCATCACCCGACCCGGGGGCTGGTCCGGAGGCCTCGACCACGCCCCCGGACCGGCGCCACGCCCCCAGGATGCCCCCGAAACGCTGCATCACTCACGGCACGCCCCCCCTGACACGCCCCCGACACGCCCCTCCATGCAAGCCCCGGGACTTACGCGTGTCCCGGGGCTTGCGCGCACCGCCGAGCCTATGCAAAATAGGCTCGGCGCGCGCAGGGGGTTTTGGGGTAGGCTTTTGGGGGGTACGTGCGTACCCCTTTGAAAAGCTACCCAAAGTGCAAAGTACAAAGTTTCATTGTGTCATATCATGTTAAAGGGATTGTTTTCAGTTTTTTATGCAAAACAAAAATATGCTTTCAAAAATAGTACAAACTCGCAGACGTTTAATGGCCGATGATTATTTTATCCAACACATATAAGGGATTTAAAATGAATGTATTTGTGCAAACCCTGTGCTAATATGAAAGGTCATTGAAAGGTGGTTTTTTCATGTGAGTTCAAGTGTTGCTTCCTAAATATTGTAAGAAGTGAGACCTTGGATAAATTGTTTGTTGCAACTGTAATATTGCTCCCCGCTTCGAAGGCAGGGGGGAAAGGGGATTTGGATTCAGACGACAACCAAGTGGGCCCTGACTTCTATGGTCTGGGGTACTGATAAGCAGACATAAAAGAAAACACACTGGACTGCTTCTACGGCGAAGTCCATAAGCAAAGCACGTCAAGCTGCACTGTCTGAATTTTCAAGAAAGCTCATCACCCAGTAAAAAATGTTGCTAGCTGCAATTTTTATGGGCTATAAGATTTGGGGATAACTGCATGGAGTGGCAGTTACTACCCTTAAGAGAAACATGGGAGTAACCTGCACAGAGTGGCAGTTACTATTTTAAGCTTGCTAGGCAGACCGGATGGGCCATTTGGTTCTTTTCAGCCATCATTACTATGTTACTAATATGTTATATTAATCTAGTTTCCTAAGGCAGAGTGTTCCAAAGAGTGAGCTCTGTTGCAGAGAAAGCTCTTTTTTGGGTTTCAACTAGGCTAATCCCTGATAATGGAAGAGTTTG
Source organism: Rhinatrema bivittatum (assembly GCF_901001135.1). Taxonomy (NCBI): domain Eukaryota; kingdom Metazoa; phylum Chordata; class Amphibia; order Gymnophiona; family Rhinatrematidae; genus Rhinatrema; species Rhinatrema bivittatum. The sequence goes on along the minus strand of NC_042617.1, from coordinate 39,098,745 downwards.
AAGGAGGTGATCCTGGTTTGAATAAAGTGGCCTATCTCGGACATAAGAGATATTTTAAATAGCTTTGACCAAGTAAGAATTTTTAAGGTCATGCTACAGTTATAGGAAGCCAGTAGAGGCTCTTCAGCTTTGGAGTGACTTTGTCTTTTAATTTTAGCTCCAGCAGAATACATGCTTCATTATTTTGGACTAGATGAAACCGATTTAGTTGTTTTTTCTTATCAGACCTGCTAAAAAGTGAACTACAGAAGTTTAAGCGAATAGTCACCAATTTATGAAAAACATCAGCTAGATTATTCCTAGTCAAGAAAGACTGCATAAACCTAAAATGGAAGAAAGAAGCTTTGTTAACTGTGTAAAGATGGGAGTGCATGTTAAAATGAGTATCTAATGTCGCTGCAAGGATTTTAGTCTCCTTATGTAAAGATTATGGGTGAGACTAAACTATGTCTGAAGGCACAAATTTAAAAGATGGTCTAGTGATCAACAGAGCTTCCATTTTTGAAAGGTTTTGCAGCAGCGAGTTAATTTCTGAGACATCAACCTGACTGAGCTAGCTGCGTCTCACAGGCAACACCCAGATCACAACATATCTGTAAATCTAAATCATCCGCAAAAATCTGGTAATTCATACCTCTCGTTTTGATCATTTCTTCCAATGCCTGTAGGAGATAAAATGGTAAAAAGTAATGGGGACAAGATGGATCCCTGTGGGACTCTACACCTAAGTTTCCAGGGATCCAAAAGAGCTGAACCTATCATTACAAATGCTTTAAATAAATGAATGACTCCTCACAGTCTTATTTAAGTTTAAGATGTTAAAGTCAATTGATTCATTAATCTGATGTTTCTCCCATGCCGTTGGCATAGGGCAAGCTTTATACTTTCCTCCCAATGTTGGTGCAGTATTAAAATGAAATCCATTTTTAGATGTTTGTTTAAATACACAAAGGAATCACATATAACAACGTGAATATAGCAGGACGGGTTCACCCTCATAAGTGAGTGACTATACATATACACCCGAATGGTGTTTCAAATCTCTTATGCACTTATCTTATATGTGCTAGCACTCTTATTATAATCATAGGGTGTCCCAATTTTTTCTTTTTTTATAATTTTTTTGTGTGAAAGTCCTTTTTGTTCTGAATCACGTTAACATATGCCGTTCTTGTAAACACAAAGAAAAATACAAAATTTTTGAAAAAGGTAGATTACCCCTTTTTTTCTTTCTAATATCACTTAACCACGGAAAAGTACACTTATCTTTTCCAGGAAATGGTTTAGAGCAAGTGGCTTGTCAGCCTTGCTCGACCAAACGCCTGACACCACTGGTGTTTCGAGAAACTCTTCTTCAGGGGCCTTGAAGTCTGGAAGAAATGACAAAAGCGTGTTAAGCACTCACGCCACCAATCCTTACCAAAAATATTGTCAATAACTTACGAATTAGAAATGGGAGAACCAACTCCTGTGTTATACGGCATAGAGTGGGATCCACCATTTTAAAACTGACGTATTTGAGGCTACGTACTGCCTCAAAAACCGGCCAATCGGAATTGAACCTCAGCAAACAAAAAATCTGATTGGAAGACTAGAGCAGCCCTTTAAATCAGTGACGTCCACTCGATGGCTTCATTCATACCACGGGGGAATTCGGTGCCAAGTTTAAAAATCCATCTTTGCTCCTTATAATTGAGCAAAGATTTGGTATCTCCCCCTCTGGTATTTTCCGGGACCATATCCAGAATGGTCCACCGAAGATCTATAAACTCGTGGCTGGCTGCCAGGCAGTGTTTTACAATTGGTGCTTCCACATTGCCTGTATTGAGTCTGCTTCTATGTTCCCTTAAATGTATTCTGATCGATCTTGACGTGCGGCCAATGTATAGTAAGGGACAAGGACATTGTATCAGGTACACTACGTGATGCGAATCACAATCGGTGAAAAATTTCTTCGTGTGTTCAAATTCAGTGATTGGATCCTTCCAAATCCCACCCGTTATCGCATTCTGACACATGTCGCAATGGCCGCAAGTCCCATGATGACCAGTAATATGTGTATAAACGGGAATCGGAAGGGCTGCTCTTACTAAATGATTTCTGATGTTCTGTCCTCTTTGGAACGAAATTAGAGGTGGCTCCATCAGCTTTGCAAGAGGAAATTCTCACAATGTTAACGGAAACTAAGACATCGTTTCTCACGAAGAAGGAGCAACAATTTTTGACTGTCCTCCTTCCTCAAATTCCATTATTATATGGGGTTCCCAAAGTACACAAAGCATTAATCAAACCACCGTTAAGACCTATTGTTTCTAGTAATGGTTCCTTACTGGAACCTTTAGCTATATTCTTGGACAAGTTCCTTCAACCATTTGTTAAAACTACACGGTCATTTGTTCAGGACACTACACATGTTCTGAGAATCCTTTCTGAAATGGAATTACCTTTGGGTCAAACACAATTGGTCTCTATGGATGTCATTTCATTATACACAAATGTATCTCACATTGTAGCACTAGAAGTGGTGCAAGAAACTATATCCTCTTTGGTTCATCGAATTCCAACATCATTTTTGTTAAAGCTAACCGAGCTAATATTGAAGCGCAATTATTTTTCTTTAATGGGAAATTTTTCCTCCAAACCCATGGTATCGCAATGGGGTCCTCAGTTGCCCCCATCATCGCTAATCTTGTGATGAACAGACTCGAGACACAGATAATTTATAAATCTCCTTTTTTTCAGAATGCATGTCTTTGGATTCGGTATATTGATGACCTTTTTTTCATTTGGACATCAGATCCATCCGATTTGCAGCGATTTTTGCTGTGGTTAAATACTATAGACAGTGATCTGAAATTCACATCGACAGTGGATAATCAACAACTATCTTTCTTAGACATCATGATTATTGAAAATGGAAATCAGATTTGCACCACTCTTTACTGGAAGGACATCGATAGGAACAACTTTTTGAAATATCAGAATTTTCATCCAAAAGCATTTAAAAGTGGCCTCCCAGTGGGCCAATTTTTCCATCTACGATGTATCTGTTCATCATTGAAAGATTTTAAACACCAGGCATACGATCTGGCCAAGCGTTTTTTTGAGAGAGGTTATCCTGTACAAGCTATACGAGCAGCCTACAAAAGGGCGCTATATTCTCCAAGAGAAGCACTTCTATTGTATCAACAATGTAAAATTGAACCTCGAGATGTATATGTATTACAATTTACCAATCGTGCATCAGACATAGTTAAAAGCATACATAAACACTGGAATGTATTACATGGGACTTGCGGCCATTGCGACATGTGTCAGAATGCAATAACGGGTGGGATTTGGAAGGATCCAATCACTGAATTTGAACACACGAAGAAATTTTTCACCGATTGTGATTCGCATCACGTAGTGTACCTGATACAATGTCCTTGTCCCTTACTATACATTGGCTGCACGTCAAGATCGATCAGAATACATTTAAGGGAGCATAGAAGCAGACACAATACAGGCAATGTGGAAGCACCAATTGTAAAACACTGCCTGGCAGCCAGCCACGAGTTTATAGATCTTCAGTGGACCATTCTGGATATGGTCCCGGAAAATACCAGATGGGGAGATACCAAATCTTTGCTCAATTATAAGGAGCAAAGATGGATTTTTAAACTTGGCACCGAATTCCCCCGTGGTATGAATGAAGCCATCGAGTGGACATCACTGATTTAAAGGGCTGCTCTAGTCTTCCAATCAGATTTTTTGTTTGCTGAGGTTCAATTCTGATTGGCCGGTTTTTGAGGCAGTACATAGCCTCAAATACGTCAGTTTTAAAATGGCGGATCCCACTCTATGCCGTATAACACAGGAGTTGGTTCTCCCATTTCTAATTCATAAGTTATTGACAATATTTTTGGTAAGGATTGGTGGCGTGAGTGCTTAACACGCTTTTGTCATTTCTTCCAGACTTCAAGGCCCCCGAAGAAGAGTTTCTCGAAACACCAGCGGTGTCGGGCATTTGGTCGAGCAAGGCTGACGAGCCACTTGCTCTAAACCATTTCCTGGAAAAGATAAGTGTACTTTTCCGTGGTTAAGTGATATTAGAAAGAAAAAAAGGGGTAATCTACCTTTTTCAAAAATTTCGTAATTTTCTTTGTGTTTACAAGAATGGCATATGTTAACGTGATTCTGAACAAAAAGGATTTTCAAACAAAAAAATTATAAAAAAAGAAAAAATTGGGACACCCTATGATTATAATAAGAGTGCTAGCACATATAAGTGCATAAGAGATTTGAAACACCATTCGAGTGTATATGTATAGTCACTCACTTATGAGGGTGAACCCAGCCTGCTATATTCACGTTGTTATATGTGATTCCTTTTTGATATATTGTTTGTAATTTTATCACATATCCCACCAGTTTTTTCAATTTTGGGTGTTTAAATACACAGTCATTTATCTCCTGCCTCTCCTTGTAGTTTTCTCCTCTGAACTCCATAGTTTCCTCACAGTACCTGAATGGCACCAAGTTACTCTCCTCTTCTCCCTTATTACTATCAGAACGATATGATTGTTTCTCCTCTTCTCCAAATTTCCAGTAGACATTTATGGGCCCTATTGGAGGTCCATCCCAACTCCTTTCTCCCCTTTTCCCTTCTTCTCCTCTGGAAGGCTGTAAGTCATCCCTCCTCTGGATACTGACGATCTGCAAGTTCCTTCTCAGGGAAGCAACCTCTCCCTTTGATGTTAGATCAGCAAAGGAAATTAATTTCACTGAGTCACTAGTTAATGTGTACTCATAACTCAAAGAAATCAGCATCAAAAATACAAAAAGGATAGGGATGGACCAATTTCCCCACACCCAGGACCTCCAGCACTGCCTCATTCAGAGCAGCGCGTGAGGTGCGGGGAGTGATGAAGTGAGTCCCTTGCTCCCAGCAGGAAAAGTTAAGGCATTGGGAGGATGGGGAGGGTCAGGTGGACTGGGGGGACAGCACTACATATCAGCACTGCAGGGGGGTGGGGAGGGAGAAGGGCGGCAGCCCCATCTTAATAGTTTGCGAAAACCGGGCCTAGAGACCGGGTCTATAAACCCGGGGACTTCTGCTGGTTTATCACAGGTTTGGCAGAGCAGGAAGCATGGCCTGACAGGGCTATGTATGACATTTTTTTTTTTTGGGGGGGGGGGGGGGGGGGAGATCAGGTGGCAGACCCTTTTCTTTTAAGGGTTTGACTGCATGTTATCTTTTAAAGATATCCAGTTAACTAGCACATTATCCAGCCACACAAACATAGCCAGTTAGGTTTTTTAGTTATCCGGCTACATGTAGCCAGGCAACTTTAGACTAGTATATTCAGTGGGACTTTTATACCACTGAATATATGGGACAAGTTATCTGGCTAACTTTAGTTGGATAACTTGTCTACTACCCTCCTTACTGAACATGACCCCCCTATCATGTCCATAATACTCCAGCGCATGTCATCACTTAAGTGACATCATTGACCATGCGTGAAACACATGGACATTATTTATTTATTTGCTTGATTTATATTTCACTTTTCAGGCACATCAACATGGATTACATTCAGATACTGTAGTTACAGTATATCCCTGTCCCCAGAGGGCTCACAGTCTAAGTTTATACCTGAGGCAGTGGAGGGTAAAGCGACTTACCCAAGGTCACAAGGTGCAGCAGTGGGATTTGAACCCTGGCTTCCCTGGTTCACAGCCTACTGCTCTAACCACCAGTCCTGCTCTAGAGGGATCAGCTTGTGGTGAAATAAATCACCATTCTGTTCATTCTTGTCCTCTCTCCTGAGCCTGCCAATTTAGATGACTAATCAGTGCCAAGAACGTTGGTGATTTGTTTTGATTTGAGAACTCACAATGTTGTTGTCCTCAATCAAGTAAAAAAAATCACACTATCATGGTTAACAAGGAAGCCACTGTCAGAAAATCATTGACTCGGCAGCAGACTATCCTGAATACACTGTTCCTCACATGCAGTGCTGACCAAGTGCAACTCCCTCCAGATAATACTAGGACATTTGTGCCACATTTGACACCTACTCCTGTTACAGTGCTTGAGAGTGTATTGAGGGCTCTGTTCTTGAATGGTTGAAATCATTGCTGACCAACCATTCACAGTCTGTTTCATGGGCCAACAAAACATCCACACCTAGGGATCTCACTTGTGGAGTACCCCAGGGTTCAGTGTTTCCCCCAGTCCTCTTCAACATCTACATTCTAATTCTAATTTTGGATTGTGGATTGATTTAAATTTCCCCTGTGGGCTGCCGGAACATTTCTGTTTCTTTTTCCCTTGGCTGGTAAGCCTCTACGTATTACCTGTTGATTGGCTCCCGGACTGCAGGAGGAGGGCTCATCCCTGCATAAAAAGATCTGCTGTAGCGGCGTTGAGCTGCCACTGGAACATTTCCGTTTCTTTTTCCCTTGGCTGGTAAGCCTCTATGTATTACCTGTTGATTGGCTCCCGGACTGTAGGAGGAGGGCTCATCCCTGCATAAAAAGATCTGCTGTAGCGGCGCGATGCTGCCGTCGGCACGTCACCTAAGCCGCGCGCCCCTTCAGAGCGCGCGGCTTTGGCCGGCTTAGGCCGGAGAAGGCGGGAGAAGGTCAGGATTCTTTCTGATTGGAAGTTTTGAACATCGTAGAGGTATTTACCTTCCAGTTTTCTTCAAATAATTAATCCGGCGGCCATAGAAATATACATCTTAGATACTTAAGGATATTGTCGATTTTGGTGCTTCCTTTGTGGTACTTGTATGATGCCACACACCAAAAGAAAAGCAAGGGTCAAAGAATTAACCTCAACTCCACTTCCTGGTGTTCATCAGACAAGCATAGAGGAGAGTTTCAAAAGGTCCTCAACCTCGGGGATGGCTGCAGGGGGTTTTAATATGGAGCTAGAATTGACCCCCAAGCTCATCGAAACATCGTTAAGCCCCGGGGCTCCCGTAAGACCTGTATCTCCGCAAAGCAGGATTATGGTTTTAACATCTACAACATCTTCAGATCCCGTTATCCAGAGGAGCTCAGAGGAAACAGCTGAGCTTCCGGTGGGCCTGGTGGAAATAGGCCCCAGGGTAACGGAAGAGATGAAGGGTAGCATACCTGATTTGGAGGACACTATGGGGGAAGGGGAAGGTGAAATTCAGGTTTTAACTGCGAGAGAATTTTCTTTAAAAGAAATTGGTGAAATGATTGTAGAAATGCATAAATCAATAAATAACATGTCATATAAAATTCAACAAGCATTACAAATGAACCATAAAGTGGAACAGAAGGTGGGAAAAATAGAAGAAGAATTGAAAGTTGTTAAAGAGAAGGTAGATAAAAATAGTGAGGTTCAAACTAATTTAATAAAATCTGAGAAAATATGCCTTGATAGAATAGAGAGTATTGAAAATCAAATGAGAAGTACGAATTTAAGATTCCTTAATTTCCCGAAGATAAATCTTATTTCCCCATTAGATCTATTTCGCAGCTATCTAAAAAATGTATTAAAATATACAGATTCCTCTATTCCTGCTGTATCGAGGATATACTATCTTCCTGTTTATAATGACGAAGGATTAAATATTCCAAAAGGAGAAATGGAATCAGAGATTAGTCTAACAGATATATTAGAAAAATCCTTTGAGGTAAATATCTCACTGAGAGCGACACTAATAGTTCAATTTGTATTTTTGACAGAGAGAGATGCAATTCTGAGATCCTTTTTTAGGAACCAGGACAAAAAGTTTTATGGGCAATGTATAAAAATATTTCCGGACATAGCCCGAGTAACACAACTTCATAGAAAAAGATTCTTAGGGATGAGAGCAGAGGCTTTACAGAAGGGGGCTAAGTTTATTTTAAGATATCCCTGCCGTTGTATAATTATTCACCAAGATTCTCGTTATATTTTTAATTATCCAGAGCAGTTAAGGGAGTACCTGAACTCACACCCCTAAAAATGCCCTATAGGTAGGGAAGTTAGTTAGTATAATTGAGGGCTAGACAAATATTATTCTGAAGTTTATTTCCTGATTAGCTGCTCCACTAATATAGATGTGTATTTCTAATTTCCTTGCATAATGATTGTTGAAGATAGTTCAATTTTGGTTATCTTAGATGAAGATAAATGTGTATTTCATATGGATAATTTACATTTATATGATGGATCTTAACAGCATGTAATGTTGAAATTCAATAAAAAATAAATTTCCCCTGTGAAAGAGTGTACAGGAGAAAACCCCTGAATACCTTAAAGAACTGGTTTCAAACTTCTGGCCTGGTCCACCTTAAGCCAGATTCTGCAGGGAACCCTGATCCTGGGAAAGGAGTATAACTAGCCAGGCTCAGGAAGGGAACAGGAGGCCCAGGGGAGAGAAGGAAGTCTAGAGAAAGAGAATACAGCTGAACTGTAAGTTTTAAGACTTGTTTTGTTGAACTCCGAAGAACAGTAGTGCTGTTTTGTGCTAAAAACTGTGAGATGGAAGTGGCTATAGCCTGAGGTAAGAACAAGCATCAAGGTACCCAATCAGGTCCTTTTGGAGCAGTTCCTGGATAATCTGAACTGACCCATGCAGAATTCGGTGTGTCAACACCCAGGGCTCAGCCTGGAGAAAGCCTTGGAAGTAGCAGATGCCTTTCATCAGGCTCAGCTGATGCTGGAAGTAGTGTAGAGACTGGGGAGACAACTCGCACAGGCTCCATATCGTGGCAGTGAGAGCATAGGACCCAAACAGTCCTCAGAGCTGGACAACTCTGCCTCCATACTTAAAGCACAGCCATCGGGCTACTCTGCTTGTTTCAACTGTGGGAAGCAAGGACATTTGGACAGAAACTGCCGATAACAAGGAAGTGAGACAATGGACGTCAACCTGGTAACTCAGATAACACCAAAGGCTAATACATTCACTGACAAGCAGGGATGATCATACTGATGAGAGTTGCCTATGGCTGGAGTATGTAGAATGGGAGCACAAGTTAGCAAAGCAGCGCAAAAGAGAATGCAGTCACCACAGGAAGGGTATGGCTAACCCTTTGTAGGGACTGTTGAAGTCAAAGCAGAACTAATACAACAGGCATGCTCCCATTGTGGAGTAAGAGAACATTTTAGGAGGGTCTGTCTGAATGGGAGAATGAAGAGTGGGAGTAAGAATGGGTGAATAGTTTTGAGAAAATGCAATGTTGTAATTTGGTGGATGGTCCACATGTGGGACTTTCGAATTTTGTGATCCCAGTTGAACTGGATAACTGTCATAAGTGAGCCTTGATAGATTCAGGGTGCAGCAAGACACTCAAAACATAGTGACAGTATTGACGGCAGAAAAAGACCAGATAGTCCATCCAGTCTGCCCAGCAAGTTTCTTATAGTAGCAACTACTGCTACATGCAGGTTACCCCATGTTTCTTTTGAGTACTCCATGCAAGTTACACCCAAGTCTTAGTTAAGGGTAGCAATATTTACAATCTAAACCAATCAACTGTCAAACTGATTACAAAATTGGTTTTCCAGCGTGAGCAGCCTTTATGATAATTTAGACAATACTGCTTGAACATGTTTTGCTTTTTAGACTTGGCCTACAAACATCAAGCTAATTGGTTAAGGGTAATAATCCACATGTCTTCTGTTAGGGTGCAGGTTTACTCCCCATGCACACTTTTCTTCATTTCCAATCTCTAGTCTTTAGGGATCCATAATGTTTATCCCATGCCCTTTTGAATTTTTTTTGTCCTCACCACCTCTTCAAGAAGTGCATTCCAGGAATCCACCACCCTCTCCATGAAGAAGTATTTCCTGATGTTGGTTCTACGTCTTCCCATCTGGAGTTTCATTTCATGACCCCTAGTTCTAGTTTCCTTTTCAACAGAAAATGTTGAAGATCGTGCATCAGTAAAAGCTTTCAGGTATCTGAAGTTCTGTATCATATCTGCCCTGCACCTCCTCTCATCCAGGGTATACATATTTAGGTCCTTCAACCTCTCCTCATAGGTCTTCTGATACAGACCTCACACCATTTTGGTTGCCCTTTTCTGGACCAGCAATGGCTCAACTCCAGGGTCTTCTTTAGTGAACACTGAACTGAAGTATTTGTTTAATATTTCTGCTATTTCCTCATCTTTCTCCATACATTGCTCCTTGTCAGCTTTCAATTTTCACTATACCACCTCAAGCCTTCCCCCTTTCTTTGTTATATCTGAAAAATGTTTTGTCACCTCGCATTACCTCTTTGGCCATCCTTTCTTCCACCTGACCTTTTGCTTTCCTGATTTTTTTCTTCATCTCCTTCACTTTCACTAGTTTCCCTGTCTTCCTCTTTTTGGGATCCTTTGTACTTCTTGAATGCTGTTCTTTTTGCCTTTATTTTTTCAGCCACTTCCTTTGAGAACCATATTGGTTTCTTTTCCCTCAGTCTTTTCTTTACTTTTCTAACATAGAGATTTGTTGCCTTTGTAATAGCTCCTTTTAATTTGGCACACTGTTGTTCCACCTCACCCATTTTCTCCCAGTTTTCCAGTTCTTCCTCCAGGTCCATTCCCATTTTAACAAACTCTGTATTTTTGAAATTCTCTGTCCTCTCTTAACAAGATATAGCCCAGGATGGCCATATCCCAATCATGCGATTCAATGAATCAAGTTTCCATAACAGCAACAATGTCAAGTCTGCCAGAATACGAGCATTTGTGTTTATAACTTTTCAACTTTATTGCCATGGTTTACTGCTCTTTGTAGTCACCTTTTTTGCTTTTTTTGAGGTGATTGATTTTGTTATTTTCACCTCTCACTTCCTGTAAAGACTGGGGGTGACATGCCAATTTCACTGGCCACCTCCCTTGCTCTCTAGTTTAAATGCCTAAAGTATGATTTGAATTTCTTGCTTAACATCCCCTTTCCTGCCACAGACAAATGTATGCTATCTTTTCCATATAACTGTTTATTGTTCCATACATGGTCCCAACCTCCAATGTATCCAAAACCATTTTCTTTGCACCATGTTTTGAACAAAGAATTGAAATTATCTAATATTAGGATGGAGTTAGCTCAAAGGTTGTAGATTATCTATGAGGAGAAGGTGACGCTTGTAAATAAGGGGATCAGCAGCAATATCCCACCTGCCAGGTGGTATTGACAACTATGATGGGACAAGTCACAGTAGAGGAGAGAGTGCTCCCCAAGTTTCCCTACCCAGTGGTGTTGGGGCATTTAAATACCCTTTGAACCTGGCTTACTGGGGTTAGGGATAGGGAAACCCAAGAAGATTGGCTAGCACCAGCATAGGGAAGGAAAATGGTTTTGCCAACGGTTTCAAGAGTATATCCCTAGTAAGGACAAGTACTCAATTTGACATGTTTGAGCTGAGGGGGAGGATTTCTGAAGGAGTATACAAGAGAAAACCCAGATCACCTTAAAGGACTGGATCCAGAGATCTGGCCCAGTCCACCTTAAACTTGATTAAGCAGAGAATTCTGGTCCTGGGCAGAGGCCTCTGGGAAAGGAGTATAACAAGCCAGGGCCCAGGAGGGGAGAGAAGAAAGTCTAGAGAAAGAGAAAACAGCTGAACTGTAAGTTGCAATATTGCACATATTTTGTTGAATTGCGAAGAATAGCAGTGCTGTTTTGTTTGTTTTGGTCCCAAATAAAGACGTTTAAGAGAGGTTTGCCAGAATACTGCCTAAAGTCTGTTCTCTGTCTACCCCAAGACCGCTCACAGTGCCAGAGCTGCACTTGTGCTGATTCTGGGGGCCCATGCCTGATGCCAATATTTTAATCAATGAAAATATTTTAGAAGAAAAATGTGAAATGGCACATTTAGTGTGATTAATCATTGGTCTCTCCACTTGTTTTGTTTCAACCACACATGTGAGAGAGTACACTCCTTGTTTGGTTCTAACTTCTTCTCCATTAAGATAAACCTCCCTCTGCTGGGTCTCCTTGAATTTCCATGCGAGTGGCAGGGGAACTGAATGCACAGCTGTACTGAACCAGTGCCCATACTTTTCGTACCCAACGCCTTGCGGTGCTGCTGCCAGTTGCTACCTTGCTGCTGCTGCCTAGCTTGCTTGTGCTGCCCTGCCTCTTTTTTGGTTGCATGGGGTGCTTTGGCCACAAAAACAAACCAATTAAAAAAAGAAAAGAAAAAACATATTCTCCTTTGCCCCTCTCTGGATATCTGTTGCTGCTGTTGTCTGGCCTGCTCCTCCCACCCCGCCTCTCTCGGTTCAGCGCCTCGCTGTGCTTGTTGTGCCACTGTGCTCGCTGGCTCTTGCTGCCGCCGTTCTTCCTGCCTTACCCCTTGCTCAGTGTCTTGGAATCTTCTTGCCACTCTTCCTGCTGCACTTTGACCAATGATTAGTCCCCTTTGGTATTTTGGGGTTTTCATGCTGCTGTTGCTGGTTCCCTTTGTTCATGTTTTGGTATCGTTGGAGGTTATTTTGCCACTATTATTGGTGCCCTTTCTCCCTTTCTTTGTGCCTTGGGGTGTCCATATGCCCCTTTTGACCCTTTTTGTGGTACCTTGAGGTCTTCATGTGCTGCTTTACCCATCTGATGGTGCCTTGGGGTATTAATGCCATTAGTGTCAGCGCTCTTTGCCCCTCTTTGGGTGCCTTGGGTTATTGAGGACACCGTTCCACTTTGCCTCTCTGTGCCTTGGGCTGTTCATGACACTATAGGTGCCATTTTTCTCCACGCTTAGGGGCTGATAAGCCATGTGTAAAAACTGGGCACCTGTTTTTTTAATGTGTGCCCAGTCAGGTCTCCTGGGTACCCGATGCAGTATGGTCATGAGGTGCCATGCTAAAAAGGACATGCTAGGGATGAAGTGTGCATCCCTTCAGCATCCTTGGCATCAGGCGCCCAGGAGACGTGGCTGTATGCACAGCCACGGTTTAGGGAAACGGACGCTGGTAAATTGAGCATCCTTTTTGCCTACACTGGCTGCCATCAAGTCTTTTTTTTTTTTCCATGTTGCTGATTTCTGCGGTTCCTCCTACTTAGTATCGTGACAATACTAAAAGTAGGAGGAAGTGGAACCACAGAAAGCAGAATGTTTTGTTTTGTAGTGAGCCCCTGACACGCTGCAAGACCACAGGGCTGGCATTAAATTTGATGTGTTAAAAAGTGCGCGTTGGGCGTTTTTGGCATCAGGGTAATAGCTAATAGCCTCATCTACATGGCATTTATGTGTGATGAGCGCTATTAGCTAGGCGTGAGTTTGGACGCGTGTTTTGGACGCGCTAATCCCCCTATTGCATCAGGTGTTAGCCTAGTGCGTCCAAAATGCGTGTCCAATCGCTGGTTAAACTGTGCGCTAGGCTGAGTGCATGATATTGCATCAGCCCCAGTCTGTCTCAGAGTGATGTTCCCTCTGCTGCTGATGCCTGCTTGCAAGTTTCATTAACCTTGGATAGAAAACCCCAATGCTAGAGTCCAAAATAGGATGCACTGCTTTCTCCATTGACTTTAATGGAAACAAATTAGACATAACATAATAAACAAATGACCTTGCCAACCAAAACCAATGAATTAAAATGGCAAACAAACCTATCAAAATACTGTATGTGCACATCCTTATAATTTGAATACTGAATGCTGAGGCAAATATTCTAAATGAAGAGACAGACGCTAGTGCAAATATTCTTTGTGAGGGTTGGTTTTTTTTTTTTTATTAACTAAAGCATCCAGCTGATGTAGTCATGTTATTTTCAAAAAGTCTGAAACAAATATTTTAAGACTTCCCCTCCTTTAAGCTAACTATATGTATAAATCAGAATTATGTGTCCAGCGGGGAATAGGGAAGTCAAGCTATTTCCAAATGTAAAAAAAAAAAAAAAAAAGACAGTGATTCATTTCAACAAAACTGATAATTGAATATACAGAGTTAAAAAAAAAAAGAGGCTAATTCTAGCCTCAAATTTTTGCATGGTTAATAGTCAAATCGATGCCTTCCCGTAGGGATAATGCAAAGGAAGATTTAAAACAAAACAAAAACAAAAAAAGCCCCAAGACAAAATTCGGCAACAGAGTGAAAAAACTTCCTTTGTGACCCGAAATACCCTGTTATCCTCTGGAATCTTCCAGCCATCTGGTATGGGGGTTTTCAGATTTGCCTTGCTCCAGCTCAATTGATTTTAATGGCACCACCTGCTGATTATCGCAAAACTCTGCATCAGCCCTAGCTAGACTTTTCAAAATATCTACCTATCCCTGTTTGACTCCACCGTTTTCCTTTTCATAAATTCCTATCGCTCAGTCTCCTTTCTCTTTTGTCATAATATTGAGGGCTCTCGTTTTTTGGTGGATTTTATTTGCCAAACCTCTAATCTGGCAGAGGCCAGCACTGGCTTCCAGTTGCTGCCATGGCTTTTGGGATCAGATCGCTGCCCAGTTAAAAATCTTATTTATGTATCTTTTCATTCTTACAAAAAAAAAAAAAAAGGACATGAGCTATTTATCACAATCGCACTCCCCTTAAAATCAAAAATTTACGTTTTCTGAGCCCATTCCGCAGTCCTTCGCCTGGTATTCATGTCGCACATGCTCCCACTTTGGCCGAGAAGCTTTCAGTACCTTAAGATACTAATATCTCCTTAGGAATTAAATAAAACTCAGCAGAATGATCCAACTGAAGTCCTGCCTGCACCTCAAATTCATGGTCATCTTCCGCCAGAAAAGACTGGGAATGGTATGGACTGCGTGTGTTTAAAGCCCACTGTGGAAGGCAGAAGCCAGGGGCCCTCACAGAAGATTTGGTTTCATTGTTTGGCCTCTAAAAGCAGAAAGTGCGGACTGGAGTTTTGTGAAAAACAGGGGACACGGAAATGGATGCGACACACACAGAGAGAGATTACAAGCCAGATTAACGAACCCCTGAAAAGCCTGTAGATTTGTCAGATTTGTCTGGCAAACTATGAACAAAAGAAAGGAGAAGCGAATGCCTTGGAGCTTCAGCACAGTTACCTGATTTGAGGGATCTGCAGCGGGCAGATTCAGCGTGGATTCTGACGAATCGGTGACTTTGCGGAAAATTCGCAATGGATCTGCTGACAATCTCCCCGGCGACACCGGGGGAAAGCGGAACATTTCATACAATTCGATCCAGGTTAGAGTTTGCCTGCTTCAAGTTAGGCCTCAGATTTTCTTCATGATTCTAATCACATGTCATCACCTGATTACCCTATCATATCCTCATCATTTCTTGCCCTAATTAACCCAATCCCAAGGCAACTGGATAGTGCAGAAATGGCAGATGTAGCAATTGCAGTTGTAGCTCTTTCTCTTCAAGGCTCCGTTCAAGGACAACAGGGGACACAGACATTTTCTTTCAGCACTTTTGCTTCACTGCTCAGACCCTCTGGTGGGGGAACTGCATTAAAAAATGACAGTTCTCTCCATTCTTAAGGGTTGTTTACAATGGGCCGTACTTTATTATTCTGGGGTAGCGGTATGTTTGCATCAATAGTGAAATAGGGGTGCTTGCAACAAGGCCACCATAGCCTTCCCTCCCCAACTTAATTCAATCTCAAAGACGAAAAATTACTAGATCTGTTGTCCTGCTTCAATGAATTAGGAAGCAGGCTGTCTCAAATGGAGGATCATCAGGTTATTATTAAAAAAAAGACAGTTGCTCCTTCATGCCAGCAGAACCGCCATGGCTTTCCTGCTCCCCGAGTGATTTCTGCTAGCAGGGCCTTCCTCTTGCCACCACTGAAACACTCTATGGGTTATGATCACTATTCCCTTCCTGCAACAAAATGAACATAGGCTCATCAGGAATGCACTTACCTATGTGAATCTTCATGACAGGTCTTAAATTGGGATGATTTATTGTGGGTGGAGGTCAAGTCCTCCAAAGATTGAATTTAGAAGGTTTTGCTTCACTGGTCATGTCATAATCATGTATTTCTTTCACACTCTTCCATCACAGAGCTCAGAGAGTGTTACAGCGAGACATAGCAATTACAAGGTCCAAAAAGAATAGGCTGGGTAGTAGACAAGTTATCTGGCTAAAGTTAGTTCTGGGGAGGGGGGGGATCCAGGGGATCCAGGGTGTGTGTGTGTGTACTGCCTAGATCGTAAATCTTGGAAGAGTGGAGGGAAGATATACAATTTCTTTAAATTGATAATAGGGTTGGCGGGAATGCTTTACAGGATTTGAGGAGCGCCAAATGCAAGGCTGAGAGGGCCTCAGCTATAATTTGGAGAAGGGATCTACAGAAAGGTAGGCATAACTTTTGGGATAAAGGTACGGGGTATTTTTTTTTTCAGGCTGGGATGGGACAGTTAGGGGAAGGGAGGGGAATTTAGAAGGGAGGGGACGGTGGGGGGGGGGGTGCGAAGGAAAGTTCCCTTCGAGGCCACTCCAAAAATGGAGAAAGCCATTGGGGCTCCCCTAGGGCTCAGCGCGCGCAAGGTGCACAAGTGTGCACCCCCTTGCGTGTGCCAACCCTGGATTTTATAACATGTGCGGATTTTATAGCATGCGTGCACAAATTGTTGCGACCATCGCTGCCCGACGTCTCCACTCTGCCTACCTAACCGCACTGGCGACTCCCTCCGGGGTTGATGGAAGGCTGGCTGCCGCGGCGTCTTTTGGCTGTCCTCGTCCGGCGTCCCCGGACCGGCCCGACACTGCAATTCGCCATGTTGACTTGATGCCTAGGGGCACGCGCACGGCGCAGCCCCACCTCAAGTACCAGAAGTGGCGCGAACCTCAGGGGCATCCCCCTGAGATGACATCATCTGCTTCAAATATTTAAAGATCTCTGAATTGCTAATAACTCGAGTTAGCAAGGATAAGGATAACGGATTAGAATTTGTTCTATCTACGCTAATCTGCCTCATCGGACTAACCAGGGGTACCCGCTCCTCGGGGGCCTTGGTCTCTCTTACTTTGTAGGTTGCAGTCTGGAACTGGTACTTGCTCCTCGAGGGCCCTCGTTCCCGGACTTCTTCGGAATTCACGCTGCCTACTACATCTGTGAGTTACCATCGCACTCTCAGAGCTTTCCCTGGAACCAGGAACTCACTCCTCGAGGGCCTACTTCATTCCAGCTCCTGGGCTTCTATGAGACATTGTGTGAGTGTTACCATCAGGTTCGGTACATGAACTCTGCATACCCTCCCAACTCACTATATTTCAGTTTCTCTACAGCTCAGCCTCCAGGGATCGCTGTTCCAGTATCTGAGGGACTACAGCCCAGCCGGGCATTCCAGGTCACTACTGCCACCTTTGGTGGTTCAGTATACTGTCTAATAAAAGAACTAGTGTGTGTCTGTCTCCTAACTCTGAGCCTGACCGGTGGTCCCTCTCGGGATCTTCCCCTGGGGGCGTGGTCATCTGCCACCGGCCCAAGGATCCACCCACAACTCTCCTAAATAAAAACAGAAATGTAGGCCACACGCATAGGGGCGGATTTTAAAAGCCCTGCTCGCGTAAATCCGCCCGGATTTACGTGAGCAGGGCCTTGCGCACCGGTGCGCCTATGTTCCATAGGCCTACCGGCGCGCGCAGAGCCCCGGGACTCGCGTAAGTCCCGGGGTTTTTCGAGGGGGGCGTGTCGGGGGGCGTGTCGGATCGGCGCAGTGTTTCGGGGCGGGCCCGGGGGCGTGGTTTCGGCCCGGGGCGGTCCGGGGGCGTGGCTGCGCCCTCCGGAACCGCCCCCAGGTCCCGTCTCGGCGTGCTAGTGGCCCGCTGGCGCGCGGGGATTTACTTCTCCCTCCGGGAGGTGTAAATCCCCCGACAAAGGTAGGGGGGGGTCCTAGATAGGGCCGGGGGGGGGTGGGTTAGATAGAGGAAGGGAGGGGAAGGTGAGGGGAGGGTGAAAGCGAGTTCCCTCCAAGGCCGCTCCGATTTCGGAGCAGCCTTGGAGGGAACGGCGGCAGGCTGCGCGGCTCGGCGCGCGCCGGCTACACGAAATCGGCAGCCTTGCGCGTGCCGACCCAGGATTTGCGCGGCTACGCGCATATCTACTAAAATCCAGCGTACTGATGCGCCAACAAAAGTACGTGAAGGCGCACTTTTTTAAAATCTACCCCATAGGTTTTAAAATCTGCCCCTATCTGTCTAAATGTCTTAAAATATTGACCTCCCTATTTCTGGTAGAGATGTGCAGAGGCAAAACTTTTGCTTTGTTTATTCGTTTTGTAGGTTACCAGATGAAAATAAATATTTGTTCATTTGTTATATTCATTCATTTGTTTTCCATTAAAGTCACTGGGGGAAGCAATGCAACCTATTTTGGGCTCCAAGATTGGGGTTTTCTGATCATTTGTAATGAAACTTGTGGTTAGACATCATAAGAAGAGAGACGAGCATTTCAAGGCACCAGGGACACCAAAAGTGGCGCAAATAGCCCAGTGGATCCAGCAGTGACAGGAGTTATCCAAGGCAAAGACAGGGGCAAAGCAGCAGCAAGAGTTGTAAGAGCACAGCATATCTCCCAAAGACAAACAAAGAGCACCAGCAGCAGTGACATGAATATCCCAAGGCAGTATGAGAGGGCAAAGTGGCACCAAGAATGGCATGAAAAGCCCAAGGCACCATGAAGGGGGAATAAAGCATCAAAGGTGGCAGGAAAAAACCCAAATAACCATTAGAGAGTTAAAATAACTCAAAGAGCATTATGAAGACAGCAAAGTACCATGAAAGGTGCAAAGTAGCCATCCATGCTTGCAGGAACAACCCAAGGGGCAAAGGACACCATCAACAGTGGCATGAAAACCCAATTCACTAAAAGAGGTGCAAAGCAGTACCAATATCTATCCTATCCTTAAAAAACCCAACCTAGACCAATTTCAGGCCCATCTCAAATATGCCTTTTCTGTCCAAGGTACTAGAAAGACTAGTAAATGTGCGCCTCACCAATTATCTTGACCAACATAAAATTCTCTCCCCCTCACAATTCGGTTTTCGTAAACATTTAAGCACGGAAACCCTGCTCCTTTCTCTGACACCCTTCTCAAAAGGATCGACAATGGCAAATCCTATCTCCTAGCTATGCTTGACATTTCTGCAGCATTCGGCACAGTCAATCATAACATTCTAACAAACCTTCTTGTTAATATTGGGATCACTGGAACTGCCCTCGCTTGGCTACAATCTTATCTGCAAAACCGACACTATACCGTGTCCCTTGGCAACCACGAGTCAGACCCTATCAACCTAGACCGAGGCGTTCCCCAAGGCTCTTCGCTATCTTCTACATTGTTTAATATATACATGCTCCCTCTAGCCAACCTCCTCACAAATTTGGGATTTGACCACTTCATCTACGCAGATGATGTTCAAATTCTCATCCCCGTCACTGACTCACTTCAGAAAGCTCTCCAAACCTGGGACTCATGTTTGTCTTCCATCAATCAACTCCTAACTGACATGCACCTTGCTCTAAACCCCCAAAAAGCAGAGCTAATCATCATCTCCACTTCCCACTCCTCCCCTAACATTCCTCCTTCTACACCCCCTATTATCTTCTCATCTCACACTCGTAACCTCGGAACCATCATCGATAATCACCTTTCTCTAAAACCGTTCATAAACTCAATTCTCAAGGACTGCTATTTTAAACTGCACACAATTAAAAAACTTAGACCCCTACTACATGGCTCCGACTTCCGAACGGTACTCCAGGCTATTATTTTCTCCAAATTAGACTACTGCAACGCTCTGTTACTTGGCCTCCCCTCTTCGATTATCAAACCGCATCAACTCCTGCAGAATGCCTCCACCCGCATCCTTACAAACTCCAAAAAGAGGGACCACATCACACCCATTCTGAAAGAGTTACATTGGCTACCAATCATTTCAAGAATACAATACAAAGTTCTCTCCCTCATTCACAAATCCATTGTAAATGAAAACACGCACTGGCTCAATCCCCCCGCTCCGTCCTCACGTCTCAACGAGACCCATTCGGACTATCCTTCAAGGAACGTTGCACCTACCCTCCCTGAAATTCATCAAACTTACCTCTACTACTAAAAGAGCGTTAACTCTGGCCGGCCCTACCCTCTGGAATTCTATGCCACATGAACTCCGCACTGAAACCTTTACACCCAAGTTTAAAAATAAATTAAAAACCTGGCTGTTTCAGCAAGCCTTCACCTAAATTCCTCAACGCCTCGGCTATTTTCAGTTGACTTACCTCTGTTCACCCTCAGCTTCCCAAGTGCCCCTTCCCAACTTGTTTCAGTCGCTCTCCCATTAGTGTTTCTTCCTTTCTCCAGATCTTATACCTTTACCCTTTAATCACCTGTCAAATGAACTCTCTCCCCCTTGAACCTCTTGCCAATTACTCGCAATGTAAATATGCCATTCGTACCTATATAAGCTGTATATATATTTATTATCTTCCAGGTTTAATTGCTGAACCAAAGTTAGCATTTGATGTTTTATTTTTTATCTTGTTGATCTCTTTTTATTCTGTTAATCACTAGTTATTATGTTAATCACTGTTCTATGTTTTATGTAAAGGATACGCCCTTTTTGTGGCTTTCCATATTGTTTCATGTAAACCGGTACGATGTGTAAACGGCTATCGGTATATAAAAATGTTAAATAAATAAATAAAAATAAAGAATGGTATAAACTGACCAAGGCACATGAAAGGGGAACAAAGCATCAAAAATGGCTGGAAAACCCCCAAGGCATTGATAGTGAGTCAAAGCAGAAGAAAGAGTGGCTTGAAGACCCGAAAGAGGTGTAGAGTCCAGGGTATGGAAGTAAGTTAGAGTGACAGCAAGATCCCCAAGTTATAGCATAAGGGGTGGCAGCATTATCTCCACGGGATGGTTTGCATAAAGGTGAATTTTAAAAGCCTGTCATATGCCGAAATTAGGGGACGCTCGAAGAAGTCGGACTTGTGGGCGCTAACCGTATTTTAAAAAGTGCCCACATACATGCGTACATGCCAAGGCGCGCACATCTCAAAAGTTTCCAAAAAAGGGAGGGGCCTAGGGATGGCCTGGATGGGGCGTTTCAGGGCCTGGCCAAGAGATGTGTGCGTAAATACTTACGCGCCCCGGCGCGCGCCAAGGCCCCCTGCCGTGTAACTTTACTTCTACTATGGATGACGTGTCAGTTATAAAAGGATCGAGCCATCTCTGAGGGGTTTAAAGGGTCTGGGGTAACTGGAGGGAGTGTACGTTATCAAACCGGGGGTGGGGGGGGGGGGGGAGGTTGGAGGATCTAGTTGTTAAGTGGGTGAACTGGTAAACTGGGAATGGTGTGGGCACACACCCCTTTTAAAATCCTCCGATTTACATGGTATAAGCGGGATTTGAGCACCCACTTAAAATTTGGCGCCCGTGTGCGTGCGGCCAGGCTAGTTTATATTATGCGCGCCTATACACGCGCAAGTTATAAAATAGCCACATCACTGGGCGCCGGCCGACACACACACGCAAATGTGCGCCCATGTGCTGCTTTGAAAGTTGCTGTCTTGATGTTTATTTTGTTTTAGTTCATTTGCCAAACCGAAATAAAAATTAAATTAAGAAAAAAAAGCAAAAATGTAATGAAACCAAGTCCTTCCCGACTTCCCTTCCCCCACTATCTTAAGTGAGTCGGTTCCTCTGCAGGTAAGGTGAGGCCTCTCTGGGCCCCTCCGCTGCCATCCCCCGGGACCCATTTACCCCTTCCATGGAGGCTCAGTATCAAAAGGAGCAGGAGTCACCTTCAGTCACTCCTACCCCGCTGGGTCCCGATCCGCAATGATGCCGGCTGTCTCTGGGACTGGCACTCATGTCTTATGGCCAAAAACCCACGGTCGTAAAACAAAATGGTGCCGGCTTCAGGGCCGGCCAGTGCCATTGGGCTTCAGGAGCCCGCAGGGCAGGAGCGACTGTGGATCACTCCTGCCCCTTTCTACACTGTAGACCCCATGTAAGGAATAATTGGAGGTCGGAGAGACCCTGTAATTTGTTTACTGGGCGGGGACAGGGAGAGTGGATATCCCAGCTATTTTTGGATACAGATGACTTTCAGTTTGTTCCATTTGTAACAAACCAAAACTTGATTTCTTTGTAAAAAAAAAAAAGAAATGTGTTCCAGACAAATGCACAGCCCTACTAGATGTACCCCACTGTCCAGGAAGATATTGAAAGTGTGTGTTGGGGGGGGGGAGGGGGTTACATATGAATATTCTGGTAGTGGTGGTCTGGTTGCTGCATTTTTTTTAGCTTTTGGAAAAGTAAATTAAAGAACCCATACCTATAGTGTCTGATATTCAAAAGCTACTTAGCTGCATATGTAGGACATTTGCGGCTAAGTGGTAGCCACTGAAAATCCAGTTACAGCTGGATGAGTCACTTATCCTGCTAAGAAGATACTTAGTCTGACATCTCAGGGACAGGGAATGCGTGGATTAAAGCAGTGCTATTTATTGGACTTATCCAGTTAAGTTAACTGGATAAGTCCAATATCCAGCTAAGTAGCAGCAAATACAGTAATACAGCTATGCTGCTGAATATCCCACGTAAGTTAGCCAGATAAGTCTTATCCAGCTAACCTACATAGATATTCTACTTTGAACATCTACCTCATAGACTATACTTATAGAAACATAGAAATATAGAAATGACGGCATAAAAGGACCAATGGTCCATCCAGTCTGCCCAGCAAGCTTCCCATGGTAGTATCTGCCGCGCCATGCAGGTTACCCCCATGTATCATTCATTTTTGTTTGACGTGATTTGCTTATGGACTTAGTCGTAGAAGCAGTCCTGTGTATTTTTTCCTTAATGTCTGAGCATCAGTACCCCAGACTGTAAAATCGTCATAGCTTGTGTTCATTGTCTCTGAATCCAAATTTCTCTTTCCTTTCACCTCCATAGAAACAGAGGGGTAGATTTTAAAAGATGTACGAGCGTAAATCTTGGGCCTACGCGCGCCGGGCCAATTTTCAAAGGCCCGGCCACGCATGTAAGTCCCGGGGCCTCAGGAAAGGGGCGGGGAAGGGGCAGGGCAGTCCGGGGGCATGGCGTGGCTAGAGGTGCCCGGCACAGTGGCCATTTGTCGCTGTGCCAGGAAATTTCGTGCCGGCAGGGTGCTGGTGCGCGTAACTTGCTGCTGCCCCGAGGCAGGAGCAAACGGCAAGACAAAGATTTGGGGGGAGTTAGGATAGGGCTAGGGAGTGGGAAGGTTAGGGGAAGGGGTAGGAAGATTAGTATAGGGGGTAGGGAAGTTCCTCCCAGGCTGTTCCTAAATTGAAGCGGATTGGGAGGGAACTGTGCAAGGCTGCGGGCGTCGGCGCGCGGAAGTTACACAAATGTGCACCCCCTTGCGTGCGCCAACCCCTGATTTTGTAACATGCACACGCTGGCGCGCGCATGTTATAAAATCGCATGTCCATGTGTGCATGCCAGGTAGTGCGTGCACATGGACGCATGCACGCAAGTTTTGAAAATCTACCCCAGAGAGCGATGTTGCAGTTGCAGTTGCACCAAAAGAATCAAGGCTGATTGGTTAAGGGTAGAACTCGCATGCCTTCTGTTAAGAGTAGTAAACGCTACTCTGTGCAGGTTACTCCCATGTTCATCAGTTCTGAAGACCATAAAAGTCAGGGCCCTTGTTGGTCGCTGTTTGAATCCTATTCCCCTTTTCCCCCTGCTGTTGAAGCAGAGAGCAATGTTGGAGTTGCATGAAAAGTATCAAGGCTTATTGGTTAAGGGTAGTAACCGCCGTATCAGCAAGTTAACCTCATGCACACTTTCTTTGTTTCCTTTAGGACTTGGCCATAGAAGCAGTCCAGTTCTTTTTCCCTTATGTCCGCATAACACTATCCCAGACCATGGAAGCTGGGGCCCTCGGTTGTCATCTGAATACAATTCCTCTTATCCCCCTGCCATCTAAGCAGGCAGCAATGTTGCAATTGCATTAAAAGCATCAAAGCATATTGGTTAAGGGTGGAAATCTTCATGCCTTTTGTTAAGGATAGTAATTGCTGTACCAGCATGTTATCCCCCTGTACGCTTATCTCATTTCTGTCCTCTAGCCTTTAGAGATTCACAGTGTTTGTCCCATGCCCCTTTGAATTCTTTGGCTGTTTTCTTCTTCATCACCTTCTCCGGAAGGGTATTCCAGGCCTTCACCACTCTCTTCATGAAGAAATATTTTCCAACTTTGTTTCTGAGTCGGGCCCCCTGGAGTTTCATTTTGTGACCCCTAATTCTATTGTTTTCTTTCCAACAGAAAAGGTTCGAAGTCCTTACATCATTGAAACCTTTTAGGTATCTGAAGGTCTGTATCATATCTCCCCTGCATGTCCTCTCTTCCGGGGTATATGTATTCAGATCCTTCAGCCATTCCTCATAGGTCTTCCGATACAGATCCCACTCCATTTTCGTCACCCTTCTTTGGACCACCTTCATCTTGCCTCTATCCTTTTTGAGATACGAACTTCAGAACTGAACACAATAATCCTGGTGAGGCCTTACCAAGGACCTGTACAAGATCATCATCACCTCATTTTTCTTACTGGTTATTCCTCTCTCTATGCAGCCAGGCAATTCTTCTGGCTTTAGCTATTGCCTTGTCACATTGCTTCGCCTTGTTCGAATCCCCAGACACTATCACCCCAAAGTCCCTCTCCTGGTCCATGCACATCAGTTTTTCATCCTCCATCACAAACAGCTCTTTTGGATTGCCGCATCCCAGATACATAACTCTGCACTTTTTGGCATTGAATCCCAGCTGCCAAATCTTTGACCACTCTTCCAGCTTTATTAAATCATTTTCATTCTCTCTACCCCTTCAGGATTGTGTCTACTTTGTTGCAGATCTTAGTATCATCCACAAATAGACATAGTTAAGTTTACTGTCTAATCCTTCTGTAATATCACTGACAAAGATATTGAACATAACCAGTCCCAACACCAATCCCTGAGGCATTCCGCTTAACATGTCTCTCTCTTCATAGTAGGTTTCATTTACCATTACATGCTATCTCCTATTGGTCAACCAGTTTGCTGGAGTAATTATTGATCTGAACTTGGGAAGGGATCAATGTAGCCAAATATGGAGAAGTAAGTCATTAATAGAAATTGTAATAATGCTTATAAAGGTTTTATTATCATTTGTCAGAACCCAAGTCACTGTAGCCATCTCTCTGTCGTGACATTGAAACTTTTGTTCCATCCCCAATTCAGTAAATACCTTCAATATACTGTAAACCTGTTCTGTAGAGAGGAGTGAGTGGTGCTGTTTGTGATAAGTGAATCCCAGCTGGGTTACAAAGAAAGATACAAGACAGTATTAAGACCAGTACTGTTATAGGAAACAGAATATTGTAGTTTGTGAAACAATAAAGAACAAGCAATATGTATTACAGAGATGAGGATATTACCCTGAATGCCTAGGATAACTCAGAGGGATAAGTTGAGAAGTAAAAAAATTAACAAAAAGATTCAAGGTGGTGGAAATTGCAGAGAAGATTGAAAGAAAGAAGACTGATGTGATTTGGACATGTAGAAATAGAAGTTCAAAGTCGCGTTGGTAGGAAGCTACCTGAAAATACAGATGGAGTGGAAAAAGTTTGGAGGAAGACCTAAGAGGACATGGAGCAATATTGTTCACCACATTATTAAGGGCTGCCCTGCAAGTAAGAGAACTGTGCTGGACCGGATAGCATCGCAAAGGGTGGCTTGGACAGCTGATCCCCACACGAATGGGAAACGTGCATAGTGAAGATATACACATTCCGTTCAAGAGAAAATTTGCTCCTGACTGACATACGCAGTGTTAACGACCCTTAGTTTCAATGACTTCAGCTATTTAGGAAGTGGTGACAATGTGCAATTTGCAAAAGAGGGAAGTCTACAAGCTGCTAGGGCAATTATGCAGTTACTTGAAGCACATATAAGATATACAAATCACTGTGGTTTTTTTGTTTGGTTTCACATTTTCATCAGGCTGAGGAAATTAGCTGAACTTTTGCAACTTAACATGCATCCTGATCCAAGTGCAGAAGACCTCCACTAACAGGCTGGGCTCTGGAAAGCTGCACTTTGACTTTACATAGGTAGTTTGCAATTGTTTAATGCACCCTTCTTGTTAGGCAGTTAAGCCACACCTCCAAATTATTTGATGCTCAATATGAAAGAAGGAAGCAGCAATACCAGTGTTTGTCATAAGACACTGCTGAAGTGACAGAAAGTTGTTGTGGGGGAGAAGTTGTTTTAATAGCAGCATTTTAAATAATTATTGCAAAATTGCAACAAAGCTGAATGTCCTGGGGGGAAGTGGTAGTGGTTGAGGAGGGGGCAGGATGGGGCTTAGAGGGAGAAGGAAGTTTAAATCAAGTAAGAAAAATAGCTGAAGGAATTGATGACTTTAAACTATATCCACCTTTATCTCTATAATCTAGAAAACGATAGAACATAAATGTAATGTATTTGCAAGTATGGCTTTTAATCCTGATTAGAAATAATTATTACAGAAGACAAGTGGAGAGAAGCTCAGTTTAGCTTGTCAGATTTCAGATCCCTCTAGCAGAACGTTTGCACATTTCTAGGGAAGTTCTCAGCTCACAGAAGGAATGAGTTATGAATCTTTGCAGCTTAACATGCATGTAGTCCACTTACTGTAATAAATGGACTAGAATTTAAGGATATCAGAATGTGAATGCTGCCTTACCAGTGGCACTCTGTGGAGCCTTCGGCAATTAATCTTTCCCTCTGCTTTAATTTAAGCCACACCAATGATTTTTCTAGTCCCCTTTTATGCCACAGAGGTCTAAAACACTAGTTTCATCTGAAGCTTCAGTTATAAAAACAACAAAAATACCCAATCACTGTCTGACATCCAAAACATGGATCTTTTCTCATAAAATTGGTGGGTGGGTGTTATAATTTTGATGTCCAGAAACACAAGGACCACTTCCAAATTGAAATGCATCGGGGAAAAGTTTCTCCCTTGACTTTATAAACTGGTAGATTTTATTTTGATTTCTAGAGTTTGACACATGATCATGTAGAGACTTCAGTTTGGAGGGAGGATGTGAGTAACTGCAAACAGCTGTCTCTTTCTATGTGACGCACTGCATACTGTACACCGCATACGTTCTTACACTGATCAGTAATGCTGGTAATATCTTCTTAATTGAGGGAATCATATCAGAAATTACATCTTTTTTTCTGGATATCACACAATGTTTTTTTTTAGATGTCTTTTAAAGTAAAGGAGAGCACCTGCAGGCAATAAACTGGATTATTTTAGGGTACCTTCCAAATCAGAAAATTGTTATATTATAATTTAACACAAAAAGGATATGAAATTGTAGATTGCTTTCTAATTCAGAGTGTCTTGCAGTGCACCAACAGAAAAGGTCTACTAGGAAGTTGGCAAGTTATAATTGTAATTTTATGTGCAATGTATTTTTTTTAATCATTTATATGTAATGTATTGTTTTAAATCATTTTATTATTTCTGTGATCTTGTATTATGAATTAATTTGTCTAGCATGACTTTGTCACTATAAGCGAAACATAAATATTTTCAAATAAATACATAAATAAACAAGTTGATCCCGGGCTCTTTATAAGGGGATATATTTCTTTGAAGTGGCAGTATAAGAAAACCATTAAACATAATTCAGCTGGAAGAAAAAACAAATCATTATTATCCTCTTTTTTTGTTCAGATTTGTTTTTCATTCTTGATGCGATGTTAGTGTTTGATGTTTCTGCAAAGACCTCTTAGTCACTCCCATTGTGAATCTAAGCAGTTCCAGGAAGGGGCAGGGCTGGATTCATCATAGTTTTGTTCCAGTTAGGCCCCAGTGCAGAGTGTGCACTAGTTTGGCAACTGCTTTAGCCATTAAAATGCAAGAAGATTTTCATTGATAAATCAGGAGGAAGTTTTTTCAGTGGAAGAAAACTTTCAGTCAAGAAAGTTTGTGATATGCATACATGATCCTTAATTGTGAAGAAGTAAAAGTAAAACCAAAGAAGTAGAGTTAGCGTATTACAAGAAGGGATAATGGGCAAAACTAAATTGACTTAGCTGTCCTTATCTGCAATCACACTCTTTGTTTCCGTAATTCTAGTGTTGTTCCAGATGCTGCTGTTCTGATCCTCACCAGAACCTCATGCAGGAATAACACTGATACATGTAAAGTATGACTGCAGCATAACCAGTCGATAGATGACTTCATGGAATGAGTTTTTAAAAGCAGGAAGTTTAGCAATAATGGGGAAAATTGTCCAAAGCCGGCATATTCAAAGCGCATTTAGCACTAGATAGCCATATAAATAGGCAGCTATCTGAATATCCAGTTATATTCAAGTGACTGCTAAATAGCCAGAAAAGTCACTTTTCTGGCTATTTGGTTAACCGGGAAGTTAGTGGGCGAGCAGTGGGCAGATCAGGGTGGCACTGTTTTATCTCGTTAACTTAACCAGATAAGTAGCGATATTTGCTTTTAGCTGGTTAAGTTAACCGGATAAGTTAGATCTGCCATAGAACTGAATAAACCTGGCTATCTGTAATGCTGGAGCCTTGGGACCCCTGTTAGGGTCCCTGGGCTCTAATGCTACATTTAATGAATCCACAGGAGGGGTTGTTATTTTATCGCGGCTGACTACTTAATTGGTTGGCTACCATAAAATATGAACATAAAATTGCCTAGTAATGGGCCGCTTTGCATTCATTTGCATTATTCATGCATGCAAATTGCATGCAAAAGGAGCTCATTATAATAAGAGAGGCAACCTGGGCTAGGCCATGCAAAATATCGATTATAGTGCTCAATATCACCCCGGGCCTGGTTGCACAATTTACACTGTTTTACGTGCATTACGGCCATAACGCAGCTTGATAAACCTCCCAATTAGATTGATTTAGGGTCCTAAATTTAGGAACCTAAAAAATGGGCGAATACAGGGGCAGAGGATAGGGCAGGGAAACAAATTTAGGCGATTAGCACTGATTTTCAGAACTAGGCACCTAATTTAGGATCCTATATCAAGGCACATGAATAACAGACCTAAATTTATGGGGCTAGACTTTTAGGTCCCTAAATATATGTGAATTTTCAGCTGAAAACTTAGGGCCCTAAGTTTCTGTGAATATAGCATCTAACTTAGGGGGTCATTTTCCAAAGGTATTGCATGTGAAAAGGGGCGGGTTCTGGGCGGCATCCGCACTGGAAGGGGAGGAGTCGAGGCAGACGCTGTGAAGACATTGCTGACGGCGAAAAGGTAAGGAGCCTTATCGCCGTCAGTAATGCGGCCAATAGCACCCCCTTTCACGGAGGCACTATTGGTTTGCGAAAGCCGGCAGCGCGGGCCATCCATTGCTCCTACTATGTGACAGGGGCCGACCAATGGCACCGATAGCCCCTGTCACATGGTAAGGGCAAAGGGCCATTGGCGCCATTTTGATTAGTGGCAGCCGACGGCCCGAAAGGGGGAGATCGCTCCCGGGACCCCACTGAACCATCAGGGACTTTCCGCAAGTCTTGGGAGGGAATCAGGCAAGTCTTGGGGGGGGGGGGGGGTTGCAATTAATTAAATTTGAAGTGCTGGGGTGGGTTTAGGGTTGTTTTTTTTTTAATGTGCCATTTCTCCCCCCCAAAATACGATAAGTAAACCACACGAAATTTCGTGGGTTTTCTTATTGTTTCGTCGCCCTCCCAAACCGCGACAAAATAGGAAATATCGTCTCTATTTCCTATTTCATCGCAAACGAATGCACATCCCTAATTCAGACTGCCCATTGACATCTCCTGTTGGGCTTTATAGTCCCTTTCTCTCCCTCAGAGAAACTCTGTGCTTGTCCTCAAGATCTTTTGAATTCCGATATCTCATAGGGAGCTAAGTCCATGCATCTGGCAGCCTTTCAGTAAAGAAATATTTTTTTTTAGATTACTCCCGAGTCTATCCCCTTTCACCTGCCTCCTGTGCATTTATTCCTTTGAGGTATTTAAATGTCTGCATCATATCTCTCCTTTCCTCCAGGGTATACATGTTTAGATCTTTTTCTGTCTCCATTTGCTTTGTGATAAAGACTGTTTACCATTTTAGTAGCTACCCTCCGGATCAACTCTTAGTTTATATGTTGTAGAAGGTGCGGTCACCAGAATTGAATACAGTGCTGTAAATGAGCTCTCACAAGACACGTATACACAGGCAATATCACCTTCCTTTTCCAGCTGGCTGTTCTTCTTCCTGTGCACTCAGGCATCCTTCTGGCTTTTGCCATCGCCTTTTCTACCTGTTTGATTGTCTTAACATCATCAGATATGATCTCCCCTCATCAGATACAGCTCTGGAGTGTTTTGTCCCCTACTTTTCCTGGGATTGTGCGACTAGATGGTTCCTAAAAGTGTGTAAGTTAACCATTAAAGACAAGTGTTGATAGGATTACTACATTTGACCAGATGGCTGATGGTATATTAAAAGACTGCATTGCAGGTTGAATAATGGGATGTTGGTTTTAGGATGTTAATGAATAATGTACTTCTTCAGGAGGTCTGGAGAAAGGACTCCTTGGGGAGTGCTATTAGAACTAAATGTTCAAAGTTTGGTGGGAGGAGCTCACCAAGAGCATGGGATACCCGGGTGCCTTTCCTCAAGGAGAGGGATCTGCAGGGGCTTTGCCCTTCAAGGGGAAGAGACTGAGGCTAAAGAGGTGTTTCACCCTAGCAGGGCAACAACCAGGGGACCCGACCTGAGTCCTGAAGGAGGAGGTGTGATATTGGGCCCCACACTCGGTGGAAGACTTTTTTTTTTAGGGGTGAGAGTTTTGGTCACCAGGGAAATTCCTCGCTATTGCCAAGGAGGAGAAGTCTGAAAGCGATATTGAAAGAATAAAAGAGGTTTTTTTTCTGGATGCTGAGGAGAGTTTTGTGGTGTCTAATGAGTGAGTACAATACGCTGATGTGAGCAACATTCTCTACTGGAGGAAAGAGTTCATGTAAATGAAGTGATGTGAACCTGCAGAGGATTGTAGTAGAGAGTTGAGGGGTACTTTGGGGTATTTCTCCTAACACCAGGGAGGAAGGGTATAGTTGATAGGAGAATCACTTTGTTAATGTGCACGGATTGTTGCTGATACTGCAGCCTGGCTGGGAACACCTTTGAGATATCTCTGTTTATTAATAATTTGTGTTCACTCTGACTGGTGGGAATCCCAGAAATAAAAGAAGATTATCTCTTTAAAGATACCTTCTGGTGTGAGACTCTACGTTATTTCAAGGTGGGGGGCTGGCTCAAAGAGCTGCTTTCAAAGTGAAAGGCGAGGGGCAGCTGTCAGAAGAGGGTCACAGAGGGAAACGAAGCGCAGTGTAGCGCTTTCCTTTCCCAGTTGGGCGAGACACCACCCCTGCGCCTCTGGGCCTGGTCCACTATACCACCTGCTTGACTTGTTTATCCTTTATTTAACCTTACCGAGAGACTGGCACTCAGCTTCTAAACAGGCATTGGAGACCTCCCGCATTTTATGTGCCCTGTCCAAGGGGGTTACGTCACTTTCTTCCCTTGTGCCCCGCCTTGAGTTTTTAAGGAAAGGGGGGGGGGGGGGGGATATAGGGTATATAAAGTTTATTGATTCTACTTCCTGAGAAACAGTGCCTCCATACCAAGAACAGAAAATAAGCGACTTTCTTCACAAGCTCCCCTCCTCCCCAAGAAACCTCGCGTTTAAAACCAAAGTTGAAACTAAACTCGTTGCAGAATGTGTTGCAGCGCCCTTGCTTTGTGCCACGATGGCCTCTAGTGGCTCACTTGCAGGAGACAGAGACAGCTCAATCACTTCCTCATGGCTGCAGGCTGCTGGCTCCAGCTGGCTTTAACATTACTGCTTAAGGCCCAGAATGACAGAGGCCTTGGCCTTAGGCTGAGCTCTTGAGGCCCAGCTTGTCCATGCAGCTCCTCTTTTTAGTCTATTGATTTATGGTCCCTGCTGATCACTTATTGATCCATTTCCCTTCTCAGCTGGCTCAAAGGAACCCCAGAAACCATCCTCCGGTAATATATTTGGTTTATGATTTCCTCAACGGCAAAGGAAGAAAAACAACGTTAAGCTGTGCACCTGCCACATTTAACATGCAGGGGATTTCAACTGGGGTGGGATAGGAAGAGAAGTCTGCAGTCGTTCTGATCCCATACGGCTCTGACATTGGCCTAGCAGAATACCTGAAGAGTTTGATTAGTTTTCCAATAAACATATACATTCTGATTAACAGTTTGCTTGGTAACAATCTGAATGGATTTTATTTAGTCTAGTTGAAAGTTGTCAGGACAATGTTTCGTGAGTAGTTTAACATCTCCCCCTGCCTGAAAATCTGATTCGGAATGTTAAGAATTATGAGTTCGGTTCAGCTATGTCACCTCGGTGTTTCGGCTCCTACACGCGGCTCATGCCATTTGTTCATCATGTGCCGAGTTAGTGAGCAATGCATGTCCCTGACTGCTGCCCCTTGAGCTCACAGCCCAACAGAGCAAGTGCAGGGATAAAAACTCACAAATGCCGTGTTTACAAAAGAGGCCGATTTTCAAAAGGTTTAGGCTGCTAACGTTTGGAGTAAGTCTCTTAAGGTGGCCCATCCTGAAAAATTGCCTAAATTTAGGCTCCTAAATGGTTGGTGGCTCCCGGGCGTGGAGTTAGTGGGTGGCAAAAAAAAAAAAAAAGGCAGAGGTCAATATTCAAAAGCTATTTAGATAATTCACAAGTTATCCGCCTAAATGGCAAGTTTTGCCATATTCAGCCATTTATCTCGATAAGGCATTATCCGGTTATAGTTTAGTCGGATAGAAAAGAGGCTTTTTGGGTGTGTTTCTGGGAGGGGTTTAGTTATCCGGCCAGCTTTTCTGATTTTGAACTATATCCGGCTAAGCTATCCTGCCCCTGTGTGGCCAGATAACAAGATATCTTATCTTCAAAGATATCTGGTTAAGTAGCACCTGTCAAAATATTTTTAAGAAAATCATTTGCAGGCCAGTAGCCCGACTCTCACCCCCCCCTTCCCAGTATGTTCAAATTGGCCCCAACAGGTCGAGCAGTGCCCCCCCCCAAAGAGGCGGGGGGGGGGGAATGGTCGCTAATTGCCCTTCCCTCCACCTTCCTCATATTGTTTACATTTTGTAATGCCACACTGCTGTCCTTCTTCCCTCTCCACCCTCTACCCTCCCGCAACCACTTTAGCAAAACCTCCTGCCCCTCCACCCCAAATGAGCATTAAAAACCCTGGTTGGGAGCGAGGTAACCTCTTACCTGCTCCCAGCGCTGTTCTGAATGACAAGCACTGGGCGCGTTAAGATACTCACAGCTTGTGCTTCCAGTGCAGCTCTGTGTCAAAGCATAAAAACAGCATATATGCATGCATGTAGCATGTGTGCATGTATATACTATTTATATATATGGATGCGAGTGTTTCCTGTTTGACGTGTACATTTCACTTGGAGAATCAAAGGGCGGTGTAAGGGCGTTCTAGAATGGGGTTCAGAAGTAGGCATGGTATTTGCTATTTTGTAAGAAAATGCATACATTACCATACTTGCTGGTACACCTTTACACCTGCTGTTTGACTCGCACAAGTGAAATCGGATTTGTCTGCAATTTGTGGGTTGAGAGGTCTAGGTGAACTAGTTCAGGGTGAAGTGGTAAAGGCTTTGGGCCAGATCTTAAAAAATCCGCGCGGATGTAGATTTGTTCGCACAACCCGGCGCGAACAAATCTATGCCCGATTTTATAACATGTGCACGCAGCCGCGCGCATGTTATAAAATCCGGGGTCGGCGCACGCAAGGGGGTGCACATTTGTGCACCTTGCGCGCGACGAGCCCAAGGGGAGCCCCGATGGCTTTCCCCGTTCCCTCCAAGGCCGCTCTGAAATCGGAGCAGCCTTGGAGGGAACATTTTTTGCGATCCCCCCACTTTCCCCTCCCTTCCCCTATCTAGCCCACCCCCAGCCCTACATAAATCCCCCACTCCCCACCTTGTTTCGGCGAGTTACACCTGCCTGAGGGTTTGACTTAATATCTTCCGACTTAATATCGCCACGATATTAAGTCGGAAGATGCACAGAAGAGCCGCTAATTTCTGAAAGTAAAATGTGCGGCTTGGCTGCACATTTTACTTTCTGAATCGCGCGGGAATACCTAATAGGGCCCTCAACATGCATTTGCATGTTGAAGGCGCTATTAGTTTCGGCCGGTTGGACGCGTGTTTTCGGCCCCTTACTGAATAAGGGGTAAGGGAAAATGCGCGTCCAATGGCGGGTTAAAAGTGCGCTCCGTCAGAGTACACTGTACTGTATCGGCCCGTAAGTAAGCTGGATAAATAGTTCTTCTCTGGATCACCCCCGTTATATTCCTCAATTAGCCAGCTATTTACCCAGATAGAGAGTTAACTGGCTTGGTATTAGCCCCTGGCAGTACCCAAATATTGAAAGAGCGCCACTTAGACAGTTTGGCTTCTAAATTTAGGGTCCTAAAAAGTGGGTGGCTACAGGAGTAGAGTTAGGGCAAGGAAACAAGGTTAGGAGCTTAACACTGATTTTCAGAATTGCACATCTATCTTAGGAGCCTAAAACTAGGCAAATG
The DNA here is from genome assembly GCF_901001135.1 of Rhinatrema bivittatum. Taxonomy (NCBI): domain Eukaryota; kingdom Metazoa; phylum Chordata; class Amphibia; order Gymnophiona; family Rhinatrematidae; genus Rhinatrema; species Rhinatrema bivittatum. The sequence goes on along the minus strand of NC_042617.1, from coordinate 39,064,195 downwards.
AATCGCAGGCCTGAATGCAGGAACCTAAGCTTTAGGGTCCTAAATTTATGTGTTGTGTTTGGCCGGCTGTGGGTCCATCCTGCGACTGGCTGCCCTTACCTCCGGACCAAGGGGGGACCATTGACGTGCCAGCTGGCGGAGACGCAGCTGAGCGCCATGCAAGCCTGATGCGGTGCACGAGGGACGCCGCTCAGCTGCTCAGCTGAATGACCGTCCCTAGGTGCATGTGGATCAGCCCTTTTTAAAAGGCCCACGGCAGAAAAAGCCCTGCGGCGCCGCTGTAAGGCATCACAGGCCTGCTACTATTTAAGGCCTGCTCTGCCCTGCCTCAGATGCCTCTGCAGTAGATCCCACTCCTTAGAGTAGCTATTTGCCACGTTCTTCCTGGTTCCTGTTCCTGTTTCTGTGTCTGGTGGTCCCTCATCTGTGTTCGTTCTTTTTGCTGTTCTGCCTAGCCTTCCACCATCCGGATTGACTCCTCGGCTTGACCTCAGCTTGAACCTCAGCTTCGTCTTCATTTGGATTCCTGGCTTGACTTCGGATTTCCTTTGACTTCGTTGGATTGCTGCCCGCTCTGACCTCGGTTTGTTCTCATCTCTGCTATCTGCTGCCTGCCCCAACCTCTGCCTGGACTGACCTTGTTTTCTTCTTGCTGGCCTATTACTTCTGCGATGGATCCATCATTGCACAGAGGCCCATGCCTAAGTCCAGCCAGCTCCGGCACCCAAGGGCTCAACCTTAGGGGAACCAGTTCTGGTATTGGTAAAGCTCTTGTTGGGCCTCTGCTTCAGCCAGTTCCGCCTGCTGATGGTGAAGACCTGCAGGGCTCCTCTCTGCAGGTAGCGCCGTCACCTCGGTCCAAGGGTTCATGCCTGCAACATTAGGTGAATTTTCAGCTGAAAACTTTGACTCCTAAGTTGGGCAGAAAATAGGCTTCTAACGGGTCAATTTTCAAAGCATTAATCATGCAAAAACAACCACATATGTGCATATGTGGGCCTTGCACGAGCAACGTGCATTTTAAGAAAGCACCAGGTACACTCATACATACTCATGCGCAAGTCAAGAAGAAGTGGATAGAAAAGGGGGGAGTGCATAGGAGTTCTGGGGCAGGGCCAATGTTTACACACGTAACTTTACTTCTGGTCCTGAAGAGGAGCAAGTCTGGAGATCTCGAATTTTAGGACGTTTAGCACAGCGTGCAGTTTCTGAGTTAAGTGGGGAGCTTGCAGGATGAAGAACCAGAAGGGACTTGAAGACCTCGATATGAATTGGGCAAACTAGTGGACTACTTTGAAAAACTGTTTTTTTTCCCTCACGCAAGCTTGTTTTAAAATCCGCCTGCATACGCGCGTATAAGCCACTGAACAGAAATACTGCGAGTGAAGGCCCACAGGTTGACGAGGTACTTTTCAAGGGTACCAGTGCAGCTCTGGTGTGCTGCTGAGGGAAGCTGACTGGAAGCAGGTGCATCAGGAAAATAAAAAAAAAACGGGTGAACCTGGCCCTCACATTCAGAGAGAAGCCATGGCAGCCCAGAAGTGGATAACGATCTTGCCGGCTCTGAGGGAACAGAAAGAAAAGGCTGTGACAGCACTAAAAGAAGACGAGGAGCAGGAAAGGGGAGACACAGCGATCACAACCCACCGCCTGAATGAACCTGAGCTGAGCTGGACCCTTGAGAGATCGGCTCCTGCTGAGAGAGGAAGACTGCTTCAGGCAGCGGCCTGCTGTCAGGCACCAAAGCAGACTTATGGAGAGGGGGTCACTTGAGGCTGGAAGCAGAGAAGGCCTGAAGGCAGACATGTACGCATATTTTGTAAGCAGAGTGAAACTCGGCCCAATCGCCTAGGCCACACACCCGGTCGAAGCACAGAAAGCAACCTCCCCACCACAAGAGGCCGCGATACCCTGAAAATCCAGGAAACAAGAAAAGAGAGCAGCAACAGGATTTGAAGCTGAATTGGCTGACAGGCGGTGCCCGTCAGTGAAACGTGCCGGATTGCCGATCTAAATGGGCCATTTTAGCAGGAAGCACAGCAGTGATTAAGAAAAGGAACGGGAGAATTAAGCTGACCGGCAGCGGTCAGCAGTGATAAAGAAGGCTGCCGTTGCCGGGTGCTCTCCTCCTGGAACAAGAGCCACCGAATGTAAAAAAAAAAAAAAGAAGAAGAAGCCTACCAGTCCTTGCTGCTGGCACTGACAACCACTGCCTTTGGGCCCCTTGTATTTTTTCTTTAATTTCTTTATTGCCAATTAAAGATAGGAAGTGAGGAAGCTTCGTTGCAAATAAAAAGTTCAGGCTAGGACGGGAAACATCATCAATGATGTCACCAACCATCTGCAATTCTCGGGAAGGGGGGGGGGGGTTGGTAATTTTAACAAAAATAAAGGAAAATAAACAGAATTAAAGAAAATAAAAAATAGTGAATAGGTAAGAGGACCTTGAAGAACTGGGCAAAGCCATCTCTCTATAAGAAGGCGAGCCAGGCTAGTCCGGGCGCGCCGCTGGTAACTCAGGCGCGAGCCCGGGAGGCAGCTAGAGTAGGTTAGAAAAGGGAGGGGGGGAGGGGAGAAGTTGGAGAGAGAGAGATGGGAACCAATGAAGGGGCAGCAAATTCGAATGCTGCCTCATCATTGGTTTAGAGATAGGAAGAAAAAGAAGGGAGAAGCAAGGGACAAGGCAGTTGGGAATCAGGCAGCGAGATAGCAGGAGTTCTTGCTACTAGCTTACCTGTTTCTCAACTGCGGGTGTTGCAGATCAGGCGTTGGTCGTATTCGTGCAGTAGCAGGTCCGGGTAGCTGGCGCGGTATGAGGCGGTCGAAGGGACAGCAGACGGCGCGGTCACGAGGAAGGACGGCGCGTGCGGCAGATGCGGCGGCCGGGGCGCAGCGAGGTCGTGCTAGGGACCCGGTGAGTGTGGCTGCGGCTCAGGGCCGGGCTCCTGGGGACGGGGGCGTCGAATCGGCAGTCGGTACGGCCCAGCTTGGGCCGACCGCGGTTTTTCCCCCTCTCGCTGTGCAGGCGCCGGTCGTCCTCGGGGCAGATTCGGGCGAAAGCGGCCCGGAGCCCGAAAGCCCGCCTCGCCCCGTCAGCCCGGGTTCGCACTTTGGTATCGCGATTGCGCATGCCCAGCCGACCCAGCCCGCGGGTGACCTGCGGGAGGCTCCAGCTTCCGAGCGAGTTCGGCGGCCTAGCCACGTGGCTCCTGGGGCAGCGAGCCCGGCCGCTTTGTTTCGTTCGCCGCCGGCGGCGCCCATGGCGGCGTTTTCTGGGGATCCCCCTCTCGTCCTCTCTGCGGTACCGGATAGCTCCCCCACACCTCCCTGGCCGGGGAGGGTGGGCCTGACCCCCCTCTGTGGCTCCACTGCATGGAGGCAAGGCCGGTGATGCTCGGCCCCGACCGCGTTCCGGTACAGGGGGCCGTCGCGGAAGTGTGGGAAGGCGGGGTTTGGTGGGGTCCTCGCCGGCGGCCCTCCCACGGCGACAAGGTGCCTCCTCGGGGGGCCGACGGCCCCGCTTGGTCCCCGGCGCGCCCCCAGGGTCCTCGGCTGCCTGGCCAGGGCAGGTTATAGTATCCAGGGGCCTAGCGGGGGCGGGGCTCCGGGCAGCTCGGGATCGGGGAGGCGGCTCTCTGTCCCTGGCGCGTGGCAGGAGGCTCCGGTGTTCCCGGAGCGGAACGCTCTGGGTGGCTATGCGGGGGCGGAGGGGCGGGGCGGACCGTTCGTGGGCGCTGCCCCTGTGGCCGGTGTGCCCCGGGGGCTTTGTGCGGGGGGCGACCGGGGGTCCAGCGGGAGTAGAGGTTTTTCCCTTGGATGGTCGGAGGATGATCTCCCAGGCCCGTCCAGCCGGGAGGCCTGGAGGACCCCCGCGGGCCTGGCTTCGGGAGCAGTGCGGGACGGGACGTCGGAAGGCGGAGGCGGGCGGCCGGCCCCGGTGGACGTGGAGGTCCCGAATGTGGCGGCGGATGCTGCGGTCGGAGCGCCGGTGGTCGCAGGTAAGGAAGAGTTGGGGAAGAGGGGTGGGGCTGATGCGGGTAGGCGACGGAGGTCCAGGGGGGAGTCCAGGTCGAGCTCCTCCTCCTCGGGGTCTAGCTCCAGTGGGTCGCGGCCGAGTAGGTTGGCGGTGTTGGGGGAGGGTCCGAAATGTGAAACGGGGCCCGCGGCTGCGGCGTCTTTGTCTGAATTGTGGGAAGAGGTGCCGACGCGCTTGGTCAAGCGGATTCGAAAGCGGAAGTTTGTGGATATCTTTAAGTTGCTGGAGGGACGCCGGGGTGGGAAGCGATTGTCCAAGAAGGCAAAAAAGCGCAGCCGGAGGAGCGGCTCTAGGCCGCGTGTCGCGAAGAACATTGTCAATTGGATGCGTGGGTTTTTGCGTTTGGCTAGCGTAGTTAGTCACTTTGATCCGGCCCAGTATGGGGCGTTGTTGTCTTATGCCGATAGCATCTTGGGGGCCTTCCGGGATTACGAGGGTTGGGCTTGGCTCAACTACGATGAAAAATTCCGGGACAAGATGGTAGGGAATAAGCTCATGTCCTGGGGTTCTCAGGACATCCATCTGTGGCTGACACAGATGACTAATAAGAGCGCCGCTTCGGTTAGGAAAGGTACCGTGGGGGGGGGGGACCACGGGAGGCTGGGGGTCCAGGACCGGCGAGTAGTGTCAAGGGGCAGTCCTTTCGGGCCGGTGGGGTTCGGAGTGGTGAATTGGGCTCAAAAGGGGGGGCAGGGGGGGCAGGGGGGGCAGATGTCTGCTGGCGGTATAACAAGCTCACGTGCTTGTTTCCGGAGTGCAAGTTTAGGCACGCTTGTGCCACCTGCGGGGGAGCCCATTCGGCGGTCAAGTGTACGCAGGGGGCAGGGGGCGGGGCTGGTAGGGGAACCAAGTAGGTCCCTCTTGGCGTGGAAGGCGGACTCCCCCATCCGGGTGCGGGAATTAGAGGTGGGCCTGCGTGAGTATCCTGATGGGGATGCTGCCTCCGTGTTGCGGGAGGGGTTCCGGGAGGGGTTTCGGATTCCGTACACAGGCACAGGGAGTGGGGGGAGGGCGAGGAATTCCAGGTCCGTTTCACGATTGGCGGGTGTGGCTCGGGCGAAATTGAGGGAGGAATTGGCGTTGGGCAGAATTGTGGGGCCTTTTTCGGAGAAGCCGTATGAGCGGATGCATTTATCTCCTCTGGCGGTTATTCCTAAAAAGGCAGCGGGTAAGTTTCGATTGATCCTCAATTTGTCACATCCAAAAGGGGGGTCGGTCAACGATTTTATCCCGAGGGCAGTGTGCGGAGTGAGGTATGCTTCCTTTGACGATGCGGTGGCGCTCGTGCGCCGGGCGGGGCCGGGAGCATTGTTGGCCAAGGCGGACATCGAGTCGGCCTTTCGCTTGCTCCCGATCCACCCTTCTTGTTTTCCCCTTTTGGGTTTCTACTTTGAGGGCGGGTACTACATCGATCGCTGCTTGCCCATGGGATGCGCGGTTTCGTGCGCCTTTTTCGAGGCATTCAGCACGTTTATTCACTGGGCTACGAAAGGCGTCAATGGGTGCACGGATTCTCTGCATTACTTGGACGATTTTTTATTTGTTGGTCCGGGTGGGTCTGATGCTTGTCTAAGGCAGTTGCGGGGCTTTCTGTGTACGGCGGAGCGTTTCGGGGTGCCGATTGCACTCGACAAGACGGAAGGCCCGGTCACCAGATTGACTTTTCTGGGCATTGAAATAGACTCAGTTGCCATGGTCTGTCGATTGCCGGCAGACAAAGTCGTTCGGTTGCGGGAGTTGGTAGGCATGGCGCGGGGTGCGGTCAAACTCACCCTTCGCCAGATGCAATCGTTGATTGGGTCCCTGACTTTTGCATGTCGCGTAATCCCCATGGGGCGGGCGTTTATTCGTCGGTTATCGGCGCGAACGGTGGGGATTAGGTCGGGTCACCACTTCATTAGAGTGTCACGGCCGGTGAGAGACGAACTGGAGATCTGGGAGGATTTCTTGCGGTCATTCAATGGGATTCGTGTGATGCTGGAACCGGAGGTGTCCACTGCGGAACTGGACCTGTATTCGGATGCGGTGGGGGCGTCGGGCCTGGGGCTTTACTTCAGGGGTCGGTGGTGTGCGCAGCCTTGGCCGGACGATTGGGTGGCGAGCGGCATGGTTCGGAATATAACTTTCCTGGAGCTCTTCCCCATTGTAGTGGCGCTGACTGTTTGGGGGGAGGACCTGGCGAATAAGCAAGTGGTTTGGTGGTGTGATAACTTGGGGGTGGTTCAGGTGGTGAACAGACAGTCGGCCAGGTGCAGCAGGGTCTCAGCCCTTTTGCGGGTCATGGTTCTGTTATGTCTGCGACTGAATGTGAACTTGAGGGCGCGGCATGTCCCTGGGTCCTTGAACCTCATCGCTGATGCTCTCTCTCGTTTTAAGTGGGACACCTTTCGGGAGGCGGCACCGCTTGCGGAGCAACAAGGAGAGCGGGTCCCCGACCACTTGTGGAACTTGGGCAGGATGAGAGCTGGGACTTGATCAGGCGCTCTGTAGCCCCAGCGACGTGGAGGTCGTATGTGGCGGGGAATGCGTCTGTTACTCGATTTTTGTTCTCAGCCGGGTGGGCAGGGGGGGGGGGGGGGTCGGGGAGGCGGATCTGGTTAGATTCATCTTGTGGGCGAAGGGAGCAGGGTTTTCCCTTGCATCCGTTCGGAGCCAGTTGGCGGGCTTTGCCTTTTTTCGTAAGCTCGCGGGCGGGGAGTACCCGCTGCGTAGTTTTTTGGTCCGAAAATTGCTAGACGGGTGGAGCAGGTCGGGGGGACTTCGGGTGGATGGGCGTTTGCCGATTCGTTATGGGGATTTGATAGCCTTGGCCAGGGGCTTGCGGGGTGTATGCGGGTCGGCGCACGAGTTGTCATTGTTTCGCTTAGCGTTTTCCTGGGCGTTCTTTGGCGCGCTCCGCATTGGGGAGCTAGTAGCACGGTCTCGGGAGGGTAGGGGGCTGCAGGAGGGGTTATTGGTGGGTGATGTGCGGGTGTATATGGATCGGGTGACCGTTCGGATTCGGCGCTCGAAAACGGATCAGAGGGGAAAAGGGGCGTGGATTTCGTTGGTACGAGCGGAGTCCGCTTGGGTTTGCCCGGTGCGTCTGGCGCTGGCGTATGTGGCGGTGCGACCGCAGGTTGGGGGCGGGTTTTTGGTGCATGCTGATGGTTCCCCGCTCACGAGATACCAATTCGGGGCGGTGTTACGGAAAGCGGGGGAGGCCTTGGGGTGGGAGGTGCACCGTTACACGTCGCATTCTTTTCGGATTGGTGCGGCTACCTCGGCGGTGGAACTGGGATGGTCGGAGGCGCGGATTAAGGCTCTGGGGCGATGGAAGTCGGAGGCTTTCCGGGCCTATGTACGGAGGTAGTGGAGTAGGAGGGTTCGGGGGTGTTCTTCGCTGGCTGTGTTAACGACTGGTTTGTCTTGCAGATCGGGTTGGGGTGGCGTCAAAGAGGAATTGTGCCTGGATCGTGGGTCATTCCTTTATTCATCGCGCTTGTCGGCGAGCGAGGAAGCGGCCTTACGGCGAAAATCTGAATCTGGAGCGAGAAGATGTTCGTGTACGATGGATCGGAAAAGGGGGGATGAAGTGGGGGGAATTGTGTGATGTGGTACAAGGCAATGTTGACCGATTTGGTGCACCCACTTGGCTCATCATTCATTTGGGAGGCAATGATATCGGCAGCCTAACGTGTCGAGAGCTTCTTAAGCTGATGAGGAAGGATATGGCCTCCCTTATGATTCGTTTGCCCTACACAACAATTGGTTGGTCCGATATGATCATTCGCCCCCAGCACCAGCGGGAGCCCCTATGGCGTAAATGTGTGAAAAAACTGAATCGTCAAATTGGCAAGTGGTTGGTGCGGGAGGGGGGTTTTTGGATTCGGCATCGGTGGTCTTGGGAGTTGTTGGGGGGGTATTTCCTGGGGGATGGGGTTCACCTTTCAGATGTGGGGACGGATCTGTTCAATAATGCCTTGGAGGATGGGATTAGGCAGCAGCTTTTGGAAGGGGGGCCGCAGTGGGGGGACAAAGACTAGCTGTTAGTCTTTGTTTGTGGCGGAAAACCCGAGCCGGAAGTTGTATTGTATATTGTAAACTGTAATTGATGGATCGGAGGGGGGGGAGGAATGCCCGTGTAGCTTGGGGCCGCTGCACGGGAAGGCCTAAAGAGCAAGAGGGGGGCCGATGCTCAGGCCGCAAGCTTACCCTCGCTGATGACGCGGCGGGGTAAGTGGGGAGAAAAGGGGGGGGCAGAAGCTAGCTTATCACCGGGCCGAGGTGTAAGCGAAGTGGGGGATACGTTGGAGGAGGAAAGGGGGGGGGGGGGGGTTATTTTGGTTTGTTGTTAAGAGTTGGCTCGGGTTAAGTTAATAAACTGCGGCCTTTTGTTTATCACCAAACTGTTATGAAGTGGTGTTATTTATGACTTTTGTTTATCACCAAAACTGTTGTGAAGTTGCATTATTTATGAGGAGGAGGGGGAAGGGTAGCAGCCGTACGAAGGTCTCGAGTCCCTGGGTTAAAGAAGGCGAGCCAGGCTAGTCCGGGCGCGCCGCTGGTAACTCAGGCGCGAGCCCGGGAGGCAGCTAGAGTAGGTTAGAAAAGGGGGGGGGGGGGGGGGAGAAGTTGGAGAGAGAGAGATGGGAACCAATGAAGGGGCAGCAAATTCGAATGCTGCCTCATCATTGGTTTAGAGATAGGAAGAAAAAGAAGGGAGAAGCAAGGGACAAGGCAGTTGGGAATCAGGCAGCGAGATAGCAGGAGTTCTTGCTACCCGCCCTCCCTCCCTGTAGGATGTAATGTGTGTTATGGGGTTTGTGCATGTCGCAGTGGTGGCGGAAAACCCGAGCCGGAAGTTGTATTGTATATTGTAAACTGTAATTGATGGATCGGAGGGGGGGGAGGAATGCCCGTGTAGCTTGGGGCCGCTGCACGGGAAGGCCTAAAGAGCAAGAGGGGGGCCGATGCTCAGGCCGCAAGCTTACCCTCGCTGATGACGCGGCGGGGTAAGTGGGGAAAAGGGGGGGCAGAAGCTAGCTTATCACCGGGCCGAGGTGTAAGCGAAGTGGGGGATACGTTGGAGGAGGAAAGGGGGGGGGGGGTTATTTTGGTTTGTTCTTAAGAGTTGGCTCGGGTTAAGTTAATAAACTGCGGCCTTTTGTTTATCACCAAACTGTTGTGAAGTGGTGTTATTTATGACTTTTGTTTATCACCAAAACTGTTGTGAAGTTGCATTATTTATGAGGAGGAGGGGGAAGGGTAGCAGCCGTACGAAGGTCTCGAGTCCCTGGGTTAAAGAAGGCGAGCCAGGCTAGTCCGGGCGCGCCGCTGGTAACTCAGGCGCGAGCCCGGGAGGCAGCTAGAGTAGGTTAGAAAAGGGGGGGGGGGAGGGGAGAAGTGGAGAGAGAGAGATGGGAACCAATGAAGGGGCAGCAAATTCGAATGCTGCCTCATCATTGGTTTAGAGATAGGAAGAAAAGAAGGGAGAAGCAAGGGACAAGGCAGTTGGGAATCAGGCAGCGAGATAGCAGGAGTTCTTGCTACCCGCCCTCCCTCCCTGTAGGATGTAATGTGTGTTATGGGGTTTGTGCATGTCGCAGTGGTGGCGGAAAACCCGAGCCGGAAGTTGTATTGTATATTGTAAACTGTAATTGATGGATCAGAGGGGGGGAGGAATGCCCGTGTAGCTTGGGGCCGCTGCACGGGAAGGCCTAAAGAGCAAGAGGGGGGCCGATGCTCAGGCCGCAAGCTTACCCTCGCTGATGACGCGGCGGGGTAAGTGGGGAAAAGGGGGGGCAGAAGCTAGCTTATCACCGGGCCGAGGTGTAAGCGAAGTGGGGGATACGTTGGAGGAGGAAAGGGGGGGGGGGGGGGGGGGTTATTTTGGTTTGTTCTTAAGAGTTGGCTCGGGTTAAGTTAATAAACTGCGGCCTTTTGTTTTATCACCAAACTGTTGTGAAGTGGTGTTATTTATGACTTTTGTTTATCACCAAAACTGTTGTGAAGTTGCATTATTTATGAGGAGGAGGGGGAAGGGTAGCAGCCGTACGAAGGTCTCGAGTCCCTGGGTTACTCCGAGACAATTTTATATGCCTCAGGAGAAGAACTGCAATTTAAAAAAAAATATAAAATTTTAAAAGATAAGAGAATCCTGGTCAGCGTCAGTAGAAAGAGATATAAAATGCCTTATCCAGCCAAATCAAAGTTTCAGAACCAACAGGATTTACAGAAAAAAATAAAAAATGTATTTCTAGGACCTCTGAGGCTTCAACAGGATTCAGGCTAGCTTAAGAAAAATATTTTTGCTAAAAAAGAAACATTTTGTAGAGTTAAAGGGAGAGGAAAATGATTAAATTAAATGACAGTGGTATGAACCGTACACCCCCACAACAAATAGAACAAGCCAGTACCTCACCAGTAGCTGGGTACCACCTTGACAACCAGGTAAGGGAGCAAAGGCGTGTCTGGGGTAACCTGGCAACGGATTCCCTAGTTACGAGTGATGGGATCAGCGCAAGTACAGCAAAACACAAAAACCCAATTCAGAACTGGAAAGAGCTTAAGTGTCATCAGTGATATAAAAAATTCAGTAACATCAATAGCAATTAAAATAAATTGAAAAGGGAACACAGGAACATCATTAAGAGCAATATTTAAGCAGCCCCAGGCATTATTTACATAAATGACATCAGCAGAAGCAGGGATAACTCAGACATAGGAATCAAGAGACAGAAGACAAGAGCTGGCTTTTGATGGGTTGGGAGGTACACTGCTGCTCTCCGCATTTCAAGGCCTAGAACGTTCAGGAAAGCTGAAACTTTAAAAGAACAGCTTTAGTATGATTGGGGAGTGAATGAAATGAATGAATGTATTGATTTCTAGTTTAATTTAACTAAAAGATTACTGTAATTTTTCAAGATAAAGAATGAGTTGCATCGCGTTTTAGGGCAACTCTAGATGATAATATTAAACAGAATGTAATATTCATAACTATTATCTAAAATTAATTAACTTGATAAAGAAAGTTATAGAAAGAAATAGAAAGTGTGTGGTGTGAGTAATAGGGAAGAACAATTATCATTTATTTTAACAGCTAGAATGTTCCCAGGCACAATCAGTCTTCATGGACCTACACTCAGGGTACCCCACTGATTAACATGCGGAAGATCCAGGAGCAGTTGAGTAGTCAGATTCTATTTTTGCTTTAGTTAAAGCATAATGTAGTAGCAAAGAAAAGAAAAGAAGAAAAGAAGACGAGAGACACTGACCAGCAAAAAAAGAAAGAAAGAAGAAAATAGATACAGATAAGTGAATTTACAGCAAAACAAATACATAGCCAGGCTTGAGCTCAGGATGTGATGGAGACTGATAATGGAGAACTTAATAAAGAAAACAAAATGACACACAGAAGATACTTACCTTAACTGAACATGCACCAGCGTTGTACATCAGAACTGGAAAAGATATAAAACAAAGAATCAATTCATCGAGATAATGGATCAAAGACTGTTATTGAACAGAAGGTAAAATATAAGAATTTTAATACTCTCTGTATCTGTTAGAATGATATTGATTGCAGTCTTAATACACATGTTGATTTCTTGAGCATAATGTAGACGTAACCTCTGTAAAAGAAAAATAAAAAACATTGATTATAAGAAAGACATATAGTTTGCTTTACGTACATGTACGTAATGTTATAAGGTTACTGTGAATAAAATGTGAATATTCTTTGAGCATAACTGGAGTCAGTGATACAAAAAAAATGTTTAAAATGCTAAACTATAAAACTGTGGTACAATATTAGTTCACTTGCTGCCTGATTTCACGACTACACTATTTAACATCTTTTCTGGCCAAGACGCAAGTTTTCAGTCCCCACAAGATGATACACAGGAAACCTTGGAATGGCTCCAGAACACGTCCAGCTGGTGGTCAGGTGAAGACAAACAACATCAGAGGCAAGGCTGCAAAGGGAAATACAAGAGGGGATTGTCCATCCAGTCCAGGATTTTCGGGTCCTTTTTCTCCATCTAAAGCTCTTCTTTTTTCAGGTCAGGGGCCCCTGGGGGATACCTAAGGGGCCACCATCCATACCTGGGGTGACATCCCAACCCCAAGCTCTTCCAAGGTTGAGGGGACCCGGGCAATCAGACTCTCAAATGGAGCTCCCTTCGTCTTTGGTGTGGCCCCATTAAGAGACTAGGCCCCTGAGGCTCCCTTAGCACAGCTCCTGACTTTTCACCATGGCTGCACCAGGCCTCCCATCTCCACAGAGGCCCCAGGTGTCAAACAGGGCCTCCCTTCCACTTCAGGCGGCGGCAGCAGGGCTGGCATACGCAGCAGCTTCTTCCTGCCAGCGGCTCTCGTCATCGGGCACGCTCCCAAGCTGCTGGTACTCTGTCAATGTCTCTGGGCCCCTCCAGTGCTGCAGCTTCTCTTTACCATCTCCCACTGCCATGTCAGCTGGCAGGGCTGGCAGCCGCAGCAGCGGTTCGGACCCCCAGTTAGCCTGTGGCAGCAGTGGAAACAAAATTCCCCCCCTACTGAAAGCCCAGGCCGTGCGCCCCTGCTGCTGGCTCTTTCCGGCACTGCTCTTTGGGTGCTCCTGCGCCGGCTCCCGCCACCGACTTCAGCAATGGGACTGACAGTGACAGCAGGCTACGTGGACTCTTCACAGCCTGCGGCAGCAGCAGCAGCAGCAGCAGATGAACCCAGCTCCTCTTCGAGCTTACTCCATTGCTGTGACTGCTCTGGGTCCTGGTGGCTCTGCTTTTCGCTGCCAGTTCCTTAAATGGGGCCAGGAGTGACAGCAGTGGTGTGGGTTATTCTCTGCCTGCAGAGGCAGCAGCAGGAGAAGTGCTCTGCGGTGCAGGCCTCAGTGTTGGGCAGTTTCATACCTGGTCTCTCAGTCTTCTTTCACATGGCAGGGCCTACATCCAGGATAAGTTTCTCCTCTTGATGCCAGTGGCTCATAGCATCTGAAAGACTGCTCAAAGAGTCGGGCAGGCGGCAGCAGTGGATGTTCCTGTGCTGCTCCCACGGCCGTCTCCGGGATGTAGATCTGCGGGCAGCAGAGACGTCTGCCAGATCGGGGAAACCCGTTCAGGCCAGCCTTCACCTTCCCAGGCTTCAGGAAGGTCCTGCTGCTTGGTGGCACATCTCATCTGTTTTTCCATTACAGCAGGCATCATTTCAGAGACTCTCCTCCAGTTAGCTCTTTCCTTACAACTGATGTCAGTATCTCCAGAGGCTCCAGCTCCAGGAATGTCATCTGCTCTTCCTTATGCAGGTAAATGTCCTCTGGCTTTTTCTTTGTCCACATGCCTCCTAGAGTAAGTATAGTGGCCATCTTGGCCCACTGAAATCAACAGGGCCAAAAAAAAAATGCATATTTTCCTCCAAATAGTTTCTTAGATAATAAAAAGATGTAATTTTCACAAAATAATGCACAAAAACTGCTTGGCACAGAAAATCCTCATTCCCTTTCAAGTCCACTGTTCAGGTGCCAAATTTGAAACCCACCCCTTTGTCGGGGGTCATCTTTGGCAGCTGAAGGGATGGAAAAAGACCTTTCTGCAGCATGGATCTCCTTCTCCTTCTCCTCAAGAGTTAACCCAGGCCTGTGCCTCCATCAGACTTCTCTCTGGGTGAGAAACACCACTTCCATGAACCACACGGAGCCCCTGGGCCCTGGGATACTCAAGCAAGTTGTAAAAAGAATAACTTCAGAAAAAGAAAACCAAAAATAGAGAAAGGAAGGGTGTATTAACTTCCTCCTTCAACACGTAAAAGCTTCCCAGGAAGACATCTTAAGGTTAGGTAAAGGCACCCTTCCCACTTTACTGAACCCAGGTCTCATTCCCAGAGACCCAAAGGTCTTTCCCTAGGAAAACCAGTAAACAGGGAACAGCATAGTGGCAGGCTGCCCCTACAAGGGATGACTCAAAAGTCCTCAGCCTAAAATGGAGGCATGGGTTTATATACTCTTCAGACATCTAGAGATACATTTTACTCTCCCAAAAGGTTTAATGTGGAACTAAAACCCAACAATTAACAATATCCTTAATCCTGCTCCCCCTGTGAACAACAGGACAATCCTCTTAGCAGAGATCCTTTAGACCAGGGCTTTCCAAGCCTATTGTGGGGAGCACACAGCCAGTCGGATTTCCAGGATATCCACAATGAATGTACATGAGATAAAGTTGCATATACTGAAGCTCCACGATATGCAAATTTACCTCATGCATATTCAGTGTGTATATCCTGAAACTTTGACTGGCTGTGAGGACCCCAGGACAGGTTTGGGAAACCCTGCTGTAGGCTCTCTATATACTTAAGTGGAATCCTCAGTATTATCCTCCACTGTGCAATGGAAGCAAATTATCCCTGAATTAACTTCCCTCCTCATGATGCTAGTGGTACTCTGAGATAAATTATTGCCTCTTTAATTAATTACTGTTAAGAGACAGATTAAAGGACAAAGTAATAGAGTGCTTTTCCTGTAAATGTTATATTCTTTCTTAAGATGAATTGATTTCCACAAACAGAACAGCGATAGTTTTCCATCTGGAGGAAATCACTTTCCTTATTTATTTTCAGGCATTAGACCTCCTGAGAGGATGCTGGCATGTCAGAAGTAGGATTTAGTACTCAAATTTAAGAGAGAACAATAAAAGTATTTTCAGAGTACACAACTCTGGCTCCAACTGCTGACTTACCCCTCACTGAAGTCGCTTTATGAAGAGATTCTCCAGATTGACGGCTGCGTGCCTGCCTCCTGCCACTTTTCGTTGTGCCTGGAAGGTAGAATGCAAGTTATCCAGCCTCGTATGGCTGGATAACTTGCTACTTTACCGAATATCTTTAAAAATATCCAGCTAAGTAACTCTGTCAAAAATGAAAAACAAATAAATACAGTGGGCTATTCCCTCCCTCCCACAATATCTTGTAAAGGCCATTTTGGGCCCTCCTCATTTCCCAACTCCTTAAAATATTAACAAGAACTCCCTCCCAGTATATTGTAAATTATAAACTTGGGGGAGGAGTCTTGTTAATATTTTAAGAAGTTGGGGGATGAGGAGGGCACAGAAAGCCTGTGAGGGAGTCGGTTGGACCATTGGATGATCAAAGGATTAAAGGGGCACTTAGAGATGATAAGGCCATCATGGAAAGATTAAATAATTTCTTTGCTTCAGTGTTCTCTGAAGAGGATGTTGGAGAGATACCTGTTCTGGAGAGGGTTTTCATGGGTGATGATTCAGATCAACTGAACCAAATCATGGTGGACCTGGAAGATGTGGTAGGCCTGATTGACAAACTGAAGAGTAGTAAATCACCTGGACTGGATGGTATACACCATAAAAATGAAATTTCAGACCTATTTCCATTCATTTGTAACCTATCATTAAAATCATCCAATGTAGTATGTACCTGAGGATTGGAAGATGGCCAATGTAACCCCTATATTTAAAGGATTTAGGGGTGATCCGGGAAACTATAGATAAGTGAGCCTGACTTTAGTGCCAGGAAAAATTGTGGAAACTGTTATAAAGAATAAAATCACAAAAGTCACAAAATATTTAGATAGACATGGTTTGATGGGACATAGCCAACATGGATTTACCCACAAATCTCCTAGGTATTTTTGAAGAGGTCAATAACATGTGGACAAAGGTGAACCAGTAGATAGGGTATATTTGGATTTTCAGAAGGCATTCGACAAAGTCCCACATGAGAGGCTTCTATGAAAACTAAAAAGTCATGGGATAGGAGGCGATGTCCTTTTGTGGATTGCAAGCTGGTTAAAAGACAGGAAACGGAGAGCAAGATTAAATGGTCAGTTTTCACAGTGGAAAAAGGTAAACAGTGAAGTGCTTCAGGGATCTGTACTTGGACCGGTGCATTTTAATATATATATAAATGATCTGGAAAGGGATACGATGAGTGAGGTGATCAAATTTGCGGATGACACAAAATTATGTAGAGTAGTTAAATCTCAAGCAAATTGTGATGAATTGCAGGAGCACCTTGCAAGACTGGAAGATTGGGCTTCCAAATGGCAAATGAAATTTAATGTGGACAAGTGCAAAGTGATGCATATTGGGAAAAATAACCCTTGCTGAAGTTACACAATGTTAGGGTCTATCTTAGGAGTTACCATCCAGGAAAGAGATCTAGGCATCATAGTGGTTATTGGATAATACATTGAAATTGTCAGCTCAGTATGCTGTGATGATCAAAAAAGCAAACAGAATAGTAGGAATTTTTAAGAAGGGAATGGCAAATAAAATGGAGGATGTCATAATGCCTCTGTATCACTCATGGTGAGACCACACCTTGAATACTTTGTGCAATGCTGGTCACTGATTTTGAAAAGGATATAGCTGCACTGGAGAAAGTTCAGAGAAGGGCAACCAAAATGTTAAGGGGCATGGAACAGTTGTCCTATGAGGAAAGGCCAAAGAAGTGAGGGATATTCAGTTTGGAGAAGAGAAGACTGAGGGAGGATATGATAGAAGTCTACAAAATAATGAAAAGACATGAACAAGTTATTTTATTTATTTATTTATTTAAAAACTTTTATATACCGGTATTAGTATGCATACATCATACCGGTTTACAATGTAACTTTAAAGGTAGAAATTACAATGAACAGGGAGGGCGAACAAGGAGGAGTATACAAAGAGCAGGAGGTGGAGGAATTAAAGCAATAAATAAAAACTGCAACGGACTATTTACAGGAATATACATGGCGTAGGCAAGATACTTGCAGAAGTCGGTGTACTTAATCAGGGTAGGCTTGTCGGAAGAGCCATGTTTTAAGTTTTTTTCTGAACTTGGCGTAACATGGCTCTAGCCTGAGAGTGGTAGGGAGGGCGTTCCATTGTTTAGGGCCTGCAATGGATAGTGCACGGTCCCTAGTAGAGGAGAGGTGGGCTTTTTTCAAAGGGGGAATGGAGAGGGTGCCTTTGTTGACAGTGCGAGTGGGTCGTTCAGTGCGTATAGGACGAAAGGGTTCATCCAACCAATTGGAATTGTGCGAGTGGATGGACTTGTGCACTATGGTTAGAATTTTGAAGAGAATTCGGGATGCGATGGGGAGCCAGTGGAGTTCTTTGAGTATTGGGGGTAATGTGATCAGCTTTCCTTGAGTTGGTGATGACCCTGGCGATGGCATTCTGGAGCATTTGTAAGGGCTTGGTGGTGGAGGAGGGTAGGCCAAGGAAGAGGGCATTACAGTAGTCCAGCTTTGAGGAAAGGGTGGCTTGGACGACGGTGCGGAAGTCATGATAGTGGAGGAGGGGTCTGAGTTTCTTCAGGATGTGAAGCTTGAAGAAACCTTCTTTGAGGATGGAGTTGATCTGTTTTTTGAGATTGAGTTGTTGATCTATGATAACCCCAAGGTCTCTTACTGTGGGTTGGGGGTGTTATGACGTTGAAAGCTGGATCGTTGGAGATCGGTGGTTTGGGAGGGAGGTGAGGAGAGATAAGGAGCAGCTCTGTTTTGGAGGAGTTTAGAGCGAGGTGGATGTTGGTGAGGAAGTCATTGATGTTGGCAAGACATGTGTTCCAGAAGGCAAGGGCATCTGAGAGAGAGTTGTGAATGGGAATGACGATTTGAACGTCATCTGCATAGAGGTAGAATTTGAGGCCGAGGTCTGTGAGGAGCTGACATAGAGATGTGAGATAAATGTTGAAAAGGGTGGAGGAGAGGGAGGAGCCTTGTGGGACACCTTGAGACAAGGGATAGAGTGTGGAGTTGGCGTTTCCTATCTTGACGGAGAACTTTCTGTTAGATAAGTAGGATTTAAACCATAGTAGGGCTAGGCCTGAGATGCCTATTTCGGATAGCCGGTTGATGAGGAGGTTATGGTTGATGGTATCAAAGGCAGCTGATTACAAGTTAATGTAAATCGGTTATTTACTCTTTCAGATATTAGAAGAACCAGGGGGCACTCCATGAAGTTAGCAAGTAGCTCATTTAAAACAAATCGAAGAACATTATTTTTTCACTCAGTGCATAGTTAAGCTCTGGAATTCATTGCCAGAGGATGTGGTTACAGCAGTTAGTATAACTGGGTTTAAAAAAGGTTTGGATAAGTTGCTAGAGGAAAAATGTAGAAACTGCTATTACTGTAATTAATAAGCAATAGTGGCTTGTGATTTATCTAATGTTTGGGTACTTGCCAGGTACTTGTGACTTGGATTGGCCATTGTTGGAAACAGAATACTGGGCTTGATGGACCCTTGATCTGATCCAGTATAGCATATCTTATGTTCTTATGAGGTTAAGACTCTTCAGCTTGGAGAAGAGACAACTCAGGGGATATATGATAGAGATCTATAAAATAATGAGTGGAATGAAAAGAGTAAATGTTTATCAGTTGTTTATTCTTTTGAAAAGTACAAAGACCAGGGGACACACAGTGAAGTTACTAGGCAATACATTTAAAAATAATAAGTAAAAATATTTTTTTACTCAATACATAATTAAGCTCTAGAATTCATTGCCAGAGGATGTTGGTGAAAGCTATTAGTGTAGCTGCATTTAAAAAAGGTTTGGACAAGTTCCTGGAGGAAAGGTCCATTTACCATTATTAAGGTGGATTTGCAGAAATTCACTGCTTATTCTTGGGATAAGCAGCTTGGAATCTGTCTACCCCTTGGGATCCTGCCAGATACTTGTGATCTGGTTTGGCCACTGTTGGAAACAGGATACTGGGCTTGATGGACCTTTGGTCTTACCCAGCAAATTTTATATTCTTAGGTTCAAACATGCATGGGATAGAGACAATGGACCTTAGGGCCTCATTTTCTAAGCAGCTTGCACGCGATAAGGGACGTTTCGCATGCAAAAAATCCCTTATCGCGTGCAATACCAGGATGGGGGGCGGAGTTGGGGCGGAGTTGGCCCCGGAAGAGGAGGAATCGGGGCGTCACCGGGGCCGACTCTGCGCCGATGCCGCGGACAGCAAAAAGGTAAAGGCCTTTTCGCTGCCTATTTCGCGCCCAATAACTACACCTCCTATGGTGCAGTTATTGGGCGCGGTGCGATCGCTGCCGGACCGCCCCTCCCCCGCCCCCCGCTTCGGCCCCCGCCCCCCGTTAGCGCGATTTTCTAAAGTATCGCAGGCCTGCGATACTTTAGAAAATGAGGCCCTTAGTGACTGAGAGAGGGAGGACCACAGATGAAGTGAAACTTATGATAGCACAGTAGACAGTTAAAAATGGGCAGGTTGAGTCAAACAAATGGTTCTTTTCTGCCCAAAACACAACTTTGGGAATGCCTTCTTACATGCAGCTAAAAGGAGTGTGTATACTATTAGCCACCTTGACGGAAGGGAGTTTTCAAAGAGCCAGTTTACGAGAAGAACTGCTGTTTACCCTGGTAAATGGCTTTCGAAGTTGTACTCTGCAGGCATAATAGGAAAAAAAAAAAAAAAGGCTTTCCTTATCTATCAAGCGAAAAATAAAAATAAACCATGAGTTTCCTTGAGCATAAGAATGGTAATACATAGGATTAGATAGGTTGTAAAATATTTCCAGAATCATTTCCATCTCGTCAGGGTTGGTGGAATGTTTATCCTAAAGAAGGCTAAGCTGACATATTTACGAGGTGAAATACAGAGCTGAGGCACTGTCACAAAACTCTTTGTGTTCTCACACTCTGGTGACACCTGACATATGGTACAAAAAGGGACCCAGTCTTTCAACTGGCTTGCACTATTTAGTCATTATGAGAAATAGGATTACCAAATGGTAAATTCTATATAATCCCCTTTTATTGTTCTTTATGGAACAGGAACAGCCTGCAGGTCTAAGCAGATGTTTTAATATGGACTCATATTAAATAAAACTAAGATTTAAGGCAATCAATACCTTTAATAGAGGTAATGGAAAACTTTGACTCTCCTTTATAAGTTTTTACAAATATAACCATTTAGCAAGTGAGAATGAGAAGACCTCAAACACATCCACGGATGTCAAAATGTATCATATCATTTAAATACCCTTCCTAGACCACAACTGAGTGGGAAAATCTGATGGTTTTGAAGACCTGAAAGATTATGGGTTCAATTCACCTAAGTTATTATTGGCTTGAAGGGAGGGGAACTGCGGGAGACATTCAGGTTTTGCTGCTGAACAGCTTCATGAAATTAGATGTCTGTCTCCAAATTAGGATATTCCCAAGGCACTTTGGAAATAGATTCAATCTACAGTGGATGTGGGGACTTCATTAACACCTTTAGCTCCAGTTCGGACTGACCCTTCCAAC
Source organism: Rhinatrema bivittatum (assembly GCF_901001135.1). Classification (NCBI taxonomy): domain Eukaryota; kingdom Metazoa; phylum Chordata; class Amphibia; order Gymnophiona; family Rhinatrematidae; genus Rhinatrema; species Rhinatrema bivittatum. The sequence continues at coordinate 39,043,892 of NC_042617.1, read as the reverse complement.
ATGGATTCACCCAGGTTTGTGTATGCCTCCCACAGATTTATTCCTGCTTCAGGTCACAGTAAATCTGGCTTGGATGGCTGTTGCTGTGGCACATCATTCATTTATATGGAAAATTTAAACCATGTCTTTGTTTCTGCATCTAACTTTACATTTGATTTTCTCTTGATCTACCTCCCGTCTCCCCTCTCATACTCCATCTCAGATGTGCCTACAATTTTCACACAATCCTTGATTTTTTAAAAAAATATTCCTCTTCTTTAGCCCGCTTAATGTTGGTCTGATTTTATTAAAATGCTTACATTTTATTCTCTATGCCTCCTTATATTCACATAGTAGGAGTGGAGAAGTAGCCTAGTGGTTAGAACAATGGGCTACGAATGAGGAGACCAGCGTTCAATTCCTGCTGTCGCTCCTTGTGACCTTGGGCAAATCACTTTACCCTCCATTGCCTCAGGTACAAACAGATTGGAAGACCTCTGGGGATAGGGAAATACCTGTACTACCTGAATATAATCCACTTTGAAGCACTGAAAAAAAAAAGTGCAAAAAGCAGAATATAAATCTAAAATAGATAGTAACATAGTATTGACAGTCCATCTAGTCTGCCCAACAAGTTTCTTGTGAAATAAGTGCCACTCCATGCAGGTTATCCCAAGCCTTATGTTAAGGGTGGTAATATTAATAATCAAAACCACACACTGTCAAGCCCATATCAAAATTACTGCTATCAATGTTTTTGCAGGGTGAGCAGCCTTCTTGATAATTCAGATAATGCTGCTTAAACATACAGGGGTAGATTTTAAAAGGGTGCGTGTACTACCCAGCGCGCATAGTATACATGTACGCCCAATTTTATAACTTGTGTGCGCCCTGGGGCTGAAGTAAGTTGAGCGCGCCGGCCAACTGCCGGTGCGCGATCCCAAGCACAGCAGCAAATGGCCGCTGTGCCTGGAGCCTCTGGCCCCGCCCCCACCCCAGACCGCCCCTTTTTGCAAGCCCCGGGACTTACACGCGTCCCAGGGCTTTATGCGCATCGCAGGGCCTTTTTAAAATAGGCCCAGCGCGCTTAAGACGGGTTACATGCGTAGTGCCATTTCCAGTTATGGGTTGTGATGGTCAATTATTGTTTTCTGTTCTTCTGCTGGTCTATTGCTGTGCCCAACTGTTGGAATTGTACTTTTTTTTCACTCAATAAAAATCGTTTTACCATAAAAAAGACCGGTTTCGCACGTAAATCCTCTGGATTTACGCACATAACCTTTTTAAAATCCGGCCCACAATGCTTTTGGTCTTGGACGTAGAAGCAGTCCTGTGCTTTTTCCCTGATGTCTGTGTATCAGTACCTTGGATTGTAAAATTTTTCTCCCCGCCACTGAAGCAGAGAACGATGTTGCAGTTGCGTCAAAATCGTGAAAGCTAATTGGTTACAAGTAGTAATCCCCATGCCGTCCGTTAGGGGAAATAGCTGCCGCTCCATGCAGGTTACCCCAATGAACCCTTTTCTTCATGTTCTCCTCTAGCTTTTAGGGATCCACACTGTTTATCCAGGGTCTTTTTAAATTTGTTTACTTTTTCGTCTTTACCACCTCTTCTGGAAAGGCATTCCAGACATCCACAACCCTCTCCGTGAAGAAATACTTCCTGATGTTAGTTCTGAGTCGTCCCCCTTGGAGTTTCAATTTATGACTCCTAGTTCTACTGCTTGCTTTTCAACAGAAAAGGTTTGAGGATTATGCATCATTAAAACCTTATACTATTTAAACTTTGCCCTTTACCTTTTCATAATAATAATAATAATAATAATGAATTAGATGTTCATCAAACCATATTCTCTCAGCCCTTTAAATTATAATGCACCTTTACTCTATATCACTTTTCTAACTTCCTACCTTCTTTATTCCCCTACCTCATCCACTTTGACTATTTTTTTGCCACTTTAAAACTAAACGTGTCCATTATGCACCTTCAGCTATTAAAGTTTCACGCGTATTAGCTTCTGCATTTCTTTTAACACCCTTTGCCCAAACACATATATCCTTTGGAAAGATAATGTTTTTCTTACTTATACAATTTATCCTCCCTCCTATAAATCACTTCCAGCCTCCCTACACTAATGTAGTCATGCTCTGCCTTTACATCAGTACACTGCAATGTGTTGTGCTAGCACAATTATCCGTCACAAACTTATACTCCCAAATCAGCACCCCTCTCACTGTAACAGAAAATATTCCTCCCACTATAATATTCACACAGGCACGTTTCTCTGGTCCTGCCAAGATAGGGATATAGTGCCAAAAAGTGGTCTAGAAGAGTACGTTTCTAGATCGGATGCCCAAGAAGAAGCTATCCTAGGTTGAAGCAATATAAATGGTAGGGATGTGCATTCGTTTTGAATGAATGCGCAATCCATAGCGTATAGGTCCCTATTCGTTGCATTCGTGAGGTTCCAAAACGTATGGCGAACCCCCACGAATGCAACATATCATTAACGAATAAACCCCCCACCCTCCTGATCCCCCCAAGACTTGCCAAAAGTCCCTGGTGGTCCAGTGAGGGTCCTGGAGCAATCTCCTGCACTCGGGCAGTCGGCCTCCGGTATTCAAAATGGCGCCGATAGCTTTTGCCCTTACCTTGTCACAGGGGCTACCAGTGCCATTGGTCGGTCCCTGTCACATGGTAGGAGCAATGGACGGCCGGCACCATCTTGTGCTCCTACCATGTGACAGGGGCCAAGCAATGGTACCGGTAGCCCCTGTTACATAGTAAGGGCAAAAGCTATCGGTGCAATTTTGAATACTGGCAGCCGACAGCCCGAGTGCAGGAGATTGCTCCAGGACCCCTGCTGGACCACCAGGGACTTTTGGCAAGTCTTGGGGGGTCAACAGGGTGGGGGGTTGTAGTTAATTAAGTTTAAAGGGTTGGGATGGGGTTTTTTTTTAACTTTAAAGGGAAACGAATCCCATATGTAACTAATGGATGAATCGGGGTCCCCTGAAAACAGATGTAATGGATTTGAGTCCCGACAAATACGAATACCGAATCGAACGTATCCGTCCCTGCTGCACATCCCTAATAAATGGGCTTTTTCTCTGTAGCTGTTTTAGATTTGTAATGCGACTCGTTGTTGTTTTGCTTTCTTGTGTCTTGGAAGGTGATAATAACTATCATTGCTTCCTTCTCTCTTGATTCTGTTTGTCGTCCTCAGAATGCATCTAAAGAACTTAATAATACAATCCATTATTCTGCCAATATTATTCCAGTGCCACCTTTGGATTTTATGTCTGGACCATAACACTTATTTCCAGGTAAGATATGTAGGTATTTATGATGTGCTGCATATTTTATTTAGGGATCTTATTTTTCAGTTTTTAGTTTATTTTTCTAAGAAATTTGTCAGTGTTTACCATAACGAACAAAAATGGGAGAAAATCAGTGGAAAAAAATGACTAATTTTTTTCTGCTGAATGTCTGGAAAACGATACAATAAAAACTGAAAACAAAAGTCCATATGCATGTTGCATAACGTGGAAGCTGGACATTGTTCGCCTTTGGCTGAGAAGAAAGCTGTGACCACGAGGATGATGGTGAAGAAAGATGCTGTGTCTCATGGACTCCATCTGGTGGCACAATGCAACAGATGAGCAAGTGAAGGAAGATGTGAATGAGCAAGTGAAGGAAGATGTGAAGTTGTATGAATTCAAACTAGTAGACTTTCCTGGAGAGTGATAGCATGCGCCTTAAAATGTTTCTAGGCATGCTTTTCATGGCAGTAGATCCATGGTCTTCTTTTGCCTTATTGACAGTTATTTGTCCATCCCTCAATCCTTTCTCATAGTGTGTAACCAATAGATAGGAAGTGAAGGGTTCAGCATTTTCACCTCCATAGCTGAAGGTGCAATCTCATTTGCTTGCATGCCATGAAGATGAGCCTATGAGTTGAGTGAAACCTAACAAGACACTTTCGTGGTCAGGCTTCCTAGAAGCAGTTACTTCTAAATCAGGGGTCGGGAACCTTTTTGGCTGAGAGAGCCATGAACGCCACATATTTTAAAATGTAATTCTGTGAGAGCCATACAAGACCTACCAAATTAATTTACTACAACCCCCTACTCTCCTGATGCCCCCAAGACCTGCCAAATTAATTTACTACAAACCCCCACCCTCCTGACCCCCCCCCCAAGACCTGCCAAAAGTCCCTGATGGTCTAGCGGGGGTCCAGGGCTCGCAGACAAATCTTTAATAAAAAAGTAAAAATCTAACAAAACCCCCCACCCTCCTGATGCCCCCCAATACATCCAAAATTAATTTATTACAATCCCCCACCCTCCTGACCCCCCCAAGACCTGCCAAAAGTCCCTGGTGGTCCAGCGGGGGTCCAGGGCTCGCAGACACATCTTTAATAAAAAAGTAAAAATCTAACAAAACCCCCCACCCTCCTGATGCCCCCCCAATACCTCCAAAATTTAGAATCTAAATACTGTTATCTACACTATCTAACATCTCTTTAGTCTTGTTCCCAAGATGAAGGTCATTCTCAGAATTATATATCTGTGAGGAGTCCATTCTGGCAAGGGTGAAACATAATGGAGTTTGCTTGAACTAATGTGATTTTTATAGTTTTCTTTATAGGCAGTTCTGAAACTTTTTGACCTAGAAGTTTCCTCCTCCTCCTTTGTACTCCCAGCAAAATTGGAACCAGGGCTGGTATCTGGTGCCATGAGCCTTCATTCACAACTACTCTTTTATGTTTGATGGTCCATGAGCTGCCCCCATGAACCAATTCCATTCACCCTTCTGGTAAGCACCGCTAACTACCGACGTGGCCGAGCCTCGCCTGTCCTCTTCATAGTGGAACACCATGCTCCGACATGGTGATAGGCTGCCTGGGACCCATGTGGCAGGACGCCGCTGACCATGCTCCTCCTTAGGTGTGCATGCGCCCAACATTGCTGGATTTAAGGAGCTTGCAGCGGGAAAAGCCCGGCGATGCTCTTAGATGACATCACATGCTTAAGCCTATAAAAGGCTCTTGCTGGTATTCCTTCACTGCCTCAGAAACAGGTCCCACTAATCCTGAGTACAATGTGTCACTTCCAGCGTTCCTGTTTTCAATCTTCACCCAGCCTGTCTTCTGCTTCATCCAGTTTGTCTTCAGTCCTTGTCCAGGTTGTCTTCTGTTTTCATCAGCTTGTCTCCAGCCTTAATCCTGCTTGTTCTTGACCTTGCCTTCCTGCCCTGCCTGTCTGTTCCTTGTCTCCTCCCTCGGACATTTGGTGTTGACCTCGGTTCAGATCTTGGACACCTCTGACCATTGTCCGGATCTCAAACACTACTGACCACTGCTTGCTTCTGACCATTGCCTGAACCTCAGACACCACTGATCACTGCCTGCCCCTGACCGTTTGCTGCCTGCCCCTGACTGATTGCTGCCTGCCTACAATGCAAGCTAACCATGGTCCTTCGCTTCAGCCACCAGTAGAGACACCCACCTAAGTCCTGTTGGCCCTGGCACCCAAAAGATGAACCCGAGGTCAGCAAGGATTGGTATAGGTGAAGGTCCTGATGGGTCTCTGCCTCACCTGAGTCTGCCTGCTGACGGTGGGAACCTGTAGGTAGATCCAATCCCACCTCGGTTCAAGTGCTCACAGATACAACATACTCAAGGATTTTTTCCACTGTTTTATATCTTCTCCAAATTCATGTTTAGTCCGGTCATTGCAATGCCTGGTCTGGGGCTGGGACCATGCACCAGGGCTCTTTCCAGGACCCTGTAATCATGTGCCCCAAATCTGTGTCACCTGTAAGCAATGGCCATGACTCCCTCCCCCTGTGGGAATTATGAACACTGCTTTTTCAGCATCTCCAGTCCTAATTGACCTAGAGGGTGGAAGACCCAATCCTGGATTGAATCGGGGATGCTCTGCATGATAGTGCACAGCACTTACTGCCTGAGCCACTGGGCCAGCCCTAAGCTGGCCTGAAGTAGAACTGATATCTCAATAATCACGATCAAGTACATGGGATTGTGTTAATTGAAGAAGAAACCTTGAAGAAGATCCTACAGAACTAGGATCCAGCTGTTCACTGTTGGTCTGACCATGGTACTGAAAGGAGGAGCCAATATCAACAACAGAGGGGATGTTTTGGTGGGTCGTCTCATAGTTTTGAAACCATTTTCAAGATGGATGCCTGAAATTTATGCTAGGTAATTTAATACTAGGTAATTTGAATGAGCCAAGATCAAAGTAATTAAAAATACAGAAGGTCAAAGAATAACTCCCCTCCAAGCAATTTGCTTTTCTTTTCTCATATTTCCAACATATTTTCCTTCACATTTCTGTTGCTGAGTGTAGAAAACAATGAAAAAGAAAGATTCAGTACAATAAAGTCACTTATTGGACATAAATATTAAGCCTAAGCAAACTATATATATCTTCCTTTCCAAATCTCAGGTGGCCAGCCCTAAGTGAGTTTCCTATCTGTACTAAATTGGGGGAGGACAATGAAAATATATTGGCTTATGCTTTCATAACACATGTCCCGATGATAAATTGTGGAGGAAATAGTCCTATTTATCTGGAAGGATAGCAAGCATAAAAGTAAGTTTGCCAGCTTTTGAGAGCCTGATTCCTGGAGATAAGATGGGTTGGAGGTGGATTTACTTTTCGATAAGATGGGTTGGAGGTGGATTTACTTTTCGAAGGGGGAGAACGTGGGTAGTGGTTTTCAGAGTCAATTATTGTGATATTTTATTAACTGCGTAATTGTAATTGATGGGATTTTTTTGGTATAAAGAGCCTGGGTGATTATGTGAGATCCCAATAATCACGATCAAGTACATGGGATTGTGTTAATTGAAGAAGAACCCTTTAAGTGCCTCATCATCCCTTCCCTTTGACCATCCTCAGGACCATGATCCAGCCATTCACTGCTGGTCTGACCATGGTCCTGAAAGAAGGCTCAATTTCGGAAGGGTTTGAGGGTCACGAAATTAGAAGGCTCACCTGATAAACCATCTAAGGACCATGCACAGGGGCTCTGACGTCTTTATGTCCACGTGGGTACTCACTCCCCTTCATGCCGCTCTCTTTCTCCCTCTAAAATCGATTCCATCCTGTCTCTGAGCAGAGGGCAGTGGCAGCAGCAGCCATGGGGATGCAGAGAAAGTGCTACATTTTCTGTGTCTGCAGCTGATCCTCTTCTTAATCTTAACTGGAAACAGGTAAGTTTATTTATTGATTTAGTTCCAACTGATACCTCACCCCAACCATGCAGACCTGAGTGAGTTACAAAAACACATAATCACCCAGGTGCTTTATGCCAACCCCTCCCCCCCCCAAAAAAAAAAACAAATACAATATCAGATTTAATAAAACATCACCATAATCGACTGTGCAAACCACTGCCCACGCTCTCCTCCATCTCCTACAGGAACATACCCCTCCAACCCCAAATAAGAACAGGTAGAGGAGGGGTGGGTATAGGGAAAGGGAACACAGCACTTTTTCAGGAGCCCTATAGTTTTCTTGCTGTGGAAGGATATCATTTTCAAGGTACACCACTAGTGATTTTCTTAATCTTCTTCTTGTTGCCTCCATCTGCATCTTTTTTCTTTTACCCCTTCAGTGCCTATCTCCTAACCCTTCAGCTCTTTTTGTGTTTCTTCCTCACCACCCCTCTACATTTCCTTCCTGCAACTTGCCTTCCTTCTTTCCCCGCCTCAACATCCCCTCCTCTTAACCTTTCAACTCCATTGATCCATCTTCCCCTTTCTCCTGCCCCTCCATTTCTTTATGTCTGTTTTTTTTACCTTACATTTCCTCCCAGCTTCGCGTTTCTCAGTCCCAGGATCACAGAACAGGCAGCAGAGAGGGAGTCAGAGTGCCACAGTCTTATAACAAACCGGAGCAGGCTCCTATATGGTCCATAAGAACATAAGAAATTGCCATGCTGGGTCAGACCAAGGGTCCATCAAGCCCAGCATCCTGTTTCCAACAGAGGCCAAACCAGGCCACAAGAACCTGGCAATTACCCAAACACTAAGAAGATCCCATGCTACTGATGTAATTAATAGTAGTGACTATTCCCTAAGTAAACTTGATTAATAGCAGTTAATGGACATATCCTCCAAGAACTTATCCAAACCTTTTTTGAACCCAGCTACACCAACTGCACTAACCACATCCTCTGGCAAAAAATTCCAGAGTTTTATTGTGCGTTGAGTGAAAAAGAATTTTCTACAATTAATCTTAAATGTGCTACTTGCTAACTTCATGGAATGCCCCCTAGTCCTTCTATTATCCGAAAGTGTAAATAAATCACATTTATTTATTTATTTATTTATTTATCGAGTTTTATATGCTGTCGTTTGGTTTCGCCATCACAATGGTTTACAAAGTTTCGATGTTTATCAGAGTTACAAAAATTCATATGCTGCTTGTTAACATAGTTATCTTAGTCATTCTAACCATAGTTTGGTTGTTGCATTGTACAGGTTAACTTACCTGCTTTGGATTGGTTCTATATGTTTATATGGGCCGGTAGGGAGGGAAGTTGTAGCATGGAGTCATAGGGTGTTTTGGTAGGGTTTGGTGAACATCCAAGTTTTTAGTTCTTTTTTGAAGGTTTTTAAATTTTGTTGTGTCTCAGTTCAGTTGGGAGGGAGTTCCATAGTTCGGGGCTTCCTAGGGATATGGCTCTCTTCCAAGTTGAAGTAAGTTTGTGACAAGCAGGTGGAAATTTTAATAGACCTTTGTTAGCTGAACGGAGATTTTGGTTTGGTGAGTGGAGTTTTATGGATGCACTTAGCCAATTTGTTTGTTTTTCATAAATTATTTTGTGTATTATGGATATTATTTTGTAGTCTATCCTGTATTTTATTGGGAGCCAGTGTAGTAACATGAGAGTTGGAGTAACGTGATCGTATTTTTTCATTCCTGTAAGTATTCTGGTGGCTGTGTTTTGAAGGATTTGGAGAGGTTGGATGGTGGTGAGAGGTAAGTTGAATAGCACGGAGTTGCAGTAATCCAGGTTGGAGAAGATGAGTAGTTGGAGGACTGTTCTGAAGTCGTTGGGGGAAAGGAAAGGTTTTAGGTGTTGTAGGGTTAGGAGTTTGTGATATCCGTCTTTGATTTTTTCAGAGATGTGGTTCCTTGTCAATTATGACTCCTAGGTTGCGGGCATGGGTGATGGGGGAGATTGCTGACATTTGATTCATTATGTTGAGTGGTGGTATGTGCGTATGGTTGTTCTTCCTATCCAGCATGATTATTTCTGTCTTATCAATGTTTAGGATAAGTCTCATGTTGGTTAGTAGTTGCTTTATTTTGGTGAGGTAGTTGGCTGTTTTTTTGTAGGTGTCTTCCAGAGAATTGTGTTTTGGGATAAGTATTTGAATGTCATCAGCATATATGAAGTGAGTCAGTTTAAGGTTTGAGAGGAAGTGGCATATCGGGAGAAGATAAATGTTGAAGAGTGTCGCCAATAATGCGGAGCCTTGGGGAACTCCAGTTTCAAGGTTTATTTTCTTTGAGAGGGTGTCGTTGATTGACACCTGGTAGGTCCTTTGTGATAGATAGGATGAGAACCATTGTAGGATTATTTCATTTATGCCGATTTCGGAGAGATGGTCAATCAGTATTGAATGGTTTACCGTGTTGAAGGCTGCTGATAGGTCTAGTAGGACTAGAAGGTAGCTGTGGCCGTTGTCAAATTCTTTGAGCACGGTGTCGTTTAATGATAGGAGTAGAGATTCAGTGTTTAGTTGTTTTCTGAACCCGAATTGTGTGGGAAGTAGGATGTTGTTCCTTTCCAGGTGGTCACTGAGTTGGGAGTGGACGATTTTTTCAATTATTATGGCAATGAATGGTAGGTTTGAGATGGGTCAGTAGTTTAGTGGGTTTTCTGGATCAAGGTTGATCTTTTTCAGTATGAGTTTGATAATTGCTGATTTTAGGCAGTCAGGGTAGTTTCCTTCTGTGAGGGACAGGTTCACGATGTCAGTTAATGTTTTGGTTATTGATGGTTCGATGGCTTTGATCATCTGTATGGGTTTGCTATCGATAGGGTGCTTAGCTGGGTTCATTTTTTTGATGATATTTTGGATTTCCAGTGATGATGCTGAATCAAAGTTGGGCCAGCTTGGCGTTTGGTTGATTTGTATTTTTGGGTCTTGCGTGTTGTTGTTTAGGTTGTTGTTTATGAGGTTTTTGATTTTTTCATTAAAGAAGTCTGCAAAGTCGTTGCTTGAGAGCTTGGAGGTTTGTGATGTCTGGTCATTGGAGGATTTGGTTAGGCAATGTACGATATTGAAGAGCATTCTTGGGTTGTGTTGTAATTTGGTTTGTTTTTTTTAGTAGAAATCTTTTTTTTGCACTGTGGATAAGTTTTTTGTAGTATGCTAAGTGTGATCAGTAGGGGTTCAGTAGTGTAAGAACATAAAAACATGCCATACAGGGTCATGATGGACCAAGGGTCCATCAAGCCCAGCATCCTGTTTCCAACAGTGGCCAATCCATGCCATTAGAACCTGGCAAGTACCCAAAAACTAAGTCTATTTCATGTTACCGTTGCTAGTAATAGCAGTGGCTATTTTCTAAGTCAACTTAATTAATAGCAGGTAATGGACTTCTCCTCCAAGAACTTATCCAATCCTTTTTTAAACACAGCTATAAAAAAGGATTGGATAAGTTCTTGGAGGAGAAGTCCAAGTGTAGTTGTTTTGTTGTTCCTCTAGTCTTTTTTTTTTTTTTTCGGAGTTCACGTTATGCTGATCTGATGCTGTCGTTGTACCATTGGTTCTGGTGTTTTGGGTTTTTTATTGTTTTCTTTATCGTGGGGTTTATCTTGTCTGCTATTGTTTTAGTGATGCTGAGCCAGGATGAGGTGGCGTTTTCTGCATTAGATAGGTCTGGTTCTGTTTGTAGATTATCTTGAAGTGTCTCTATGTTGACCATTAGTAGATAATACTTTAAAATCATCGGCTCAGTGTGCTGCAGCAATCAAAAAAGCAAACAGAATGTTGGGAATTACTAGAAAGGGAAACGTGAATAAAACGGAAAATGTCATAATGCCTCTGTATCGCTCCATGGTGAGACCGCACCTTGAATACTGTGTACAATTCTGGTTGCTACATCTCAAAAAAGATATAGTTGCGATGGAGAAGGTACAAAGAAGGGTGACCAAATGATAAAGGGGATGGAACTGCTTCCCTATGAGGAAAGACTAAAGAGGTTAGGGCTGTTCAGCTTGGAGAAGAGACGGCTGAGGGGGGATATGATAGAGGTGTTTAAGATCATGAGAGGTCTAGAATGGGTAAATGTCAATCGGTTATTTACTTTTTCGGATAATAGAAGGACCAGGGGGCACTCCCTGTAGCACATTTAAAACTAATCGGAGAAAATTCTTTTTCACTCAATGCACAATTAAACTCTGGAATTTGTTGCCAGGGGATATGGTTAGTGCAGTTAGTGTAGCACTGTATTCAGTGCACTGTATTCAGTGCTACTTAGCCAGATAAATTATATCCGGCTAATTTAGACCTGTCCAATGGCATGTGTTAAATAGCGTATATTGACCGATATACACTGTTTAACATGCAATAGAATACTATCGTGGTGATATCACATGATATATGCAATATTTTGCATGTCCCTGCCCTGGTACCCTCCCCTATTACAATGACCTTCTTTGTATGTGATTTACATGCATGAATAATGCAAACGCATGCAAAGAAGGTTATTAATAGCAATTTGAAGTTAATATTTTATCGTGGCTGACCGAGAAAGGGGTTAGCCGCGATAAAACAACACCTGTTTGAAATGCGGTAAATGTAAGGTAGGAGCCACAGGACCCTAATGGGGGTCCTGAGGCTCCGCCCTCACATTTAAAGTGCCGGCAAGTAAATAAATAAACAAAAATGACGCAGTTTGTTAAAAGGCTGAGCGGAGGCAGACACGACCACCGGCTCAACCCGGGGCCGCCATTCGAGGCAGTGCTGACTGCCTAAAAGTTTAAAAATAGGCTTCCATGCAGCAATGGCCCCCCTCCCTCCAAAGTGCTCAAAATAAAATAAAGGTCTTCGGGGCCACACCCCCCAAAATTGCATTTAAAAAAATGTCTTCTGGGCCCCACCCCCTCCAACCCTGGCTGCCCCAGTACTTTCTATTGTGCCTATCAGAGAGAAGGTAAGGGCAGGCAGGCACAGCACAAGTGCTGCCATGGAGGAGGAGTCTCTAAGCACTGCTCTCAAAGGCACATTGAACTGAGGTCAGACTGGGGAGCAATACAGATAATGGGTGGGTTTGACTACTTACCCTTTCTCATTTCTATAGCACTTCTAGATATGTATTCGGTCCCTTTTCTAGTGGACTTTACTGTTTCCTGATATATCTTGTGCTACCTCTTCCGTCACCTCCCCTATTTCCCTCTATCCCGAGGCCTGGATTCTTTCATCGTGGGGGGAAAGGATAACCTTTTAGGCCCCGGCAGGGAAGTGAAACATTTATGATTCTGTGTTACTGTCCCTGAGGAAGAGACAGGACACTTGGTGGGCATTGAAAATAAATGTTTTTCTTGGATTTGTCAGAAGTATTAGAAGTCCAATCACATAGAAAATTATTTCCCTTGTACATTTGTGTTCCAGCTATGTATTTACAACGTGTACTTCCCCACTGTCCTCAGCATAAGTGTCCCGGGTACTACTGCCTGGGAGGTAGCTTACCCCTTCCTTCCTCTGAAGTGGGCAAGTGTCCCAACCTGGCATGGAAATCCTAAGGGAGGACCCATTAAGCCCCGATACAGGTGTTTGACTTCCAACCGAGTCCCAAAGATGTCCCCATGCCTGCGTCCTTGTTCCCCAGTTCTGGGCCTCTCAACGCGATGCTGCTTCTTTTCCTTGGATTCACCAGTTATGACCCCTCTTGAAGAAAGGTCCAGCTCTGATCAGGAACCTAGCTATGGCAGCCCTGCTTCCACTGTGAGGGAGTAGGGCTGCCATACCTCCTCACAACCATAAACAGGAAAAAGCACTTCTTACTCCCTGCTCTTCCACTGAGGTGAAAGCAGTTACTGCAGCCCCTTGTGTGACAGAGAGGGACTCTCAGATCTTCTGTTCCCTGGCCTCCAAATACGTGGGGGGGGGGGGGGGGGGGGGCAAGTCCCTCACACAGGGGGATCCAGAGTCTCACCCTCAGCCAAAAATCCAAAAATTATTTAAAGTCCAAACAAGTCTCTTCTCCAAACCTGAGGAAGGTCCTCCCAGGCAGAGATTGCACTTTGCAGAATTTCCTCTTTGTGAACAAAACCCAACCTAGTTGTGTAGGCCACAACCCAAATAGGGACAAAACCCCCCCAGCTCCTCACACTCAGAGAGCCGACTCAAAAGGCCACACTGCAAACTAACTTGACCCTCTCTTCTAGGCAGGGATCAATCTATCTCAGACCATCCTCAGGGGGAGGTGCTGATTGGACGGTTTCTCCTGCACTGCTATCTCTGTCTAATTGAGCTCTAGGGCCATCTGGTGGAAACCCATGTGGTCGCCACGCGTGCACAAAGATGAATCTTTTCCGCCTCTCTTTCCCACTCTTCTCCACGTTCTAGTCCATTCCAATATATAGAAAATTGCACAAACCCATATTTCATAAGCAGGAAATATAAATGTGCCCTTGTGTGAAAATGGTGAAACGTACCAATTCAAAGCCTGATGTGTTGCTTATCTGAAGGCTCATTTTGTTTTATAAGAGCAACTCGAATAAGAACGAAAGCACTGAGCCTGAGAAGTTAGATTTATCCAGCTAATTGGTGGCCACTGACTATCTGGCTAATCCATTTAGCCGGCTAAGTTAGTTTTCCAGCTAAGTAGTTAGCCAGATAGTCAGTGGGCAGGTAGTGGATGTAACTGGACTGATAAGTAGCGATTTTCAGACTTACTGGTTAAGTTAACTGGATAAGTTAGACGTGCCCCATAGTAGGTCTAAAGTCAGCCAGATAAGGTTATCCAGCTAACTTTAATACTTATGCAGGTATATTCAGCGGTGTTGCCGTGCCATTGAGTATCCCAAATAAGTTAATCAGATAAGCCTTATTCCGGCTCACTTACATAGCTGTCTATATTTAAATATTGGCCCCAAGATGTTTTATTGCCCTGGAAACTTTCAGCAGGTGATATTGCAGCAGGTGCTGATGTGCACCTATGTTTTCCTGTGCCTTTGCCCTCTCCACTACATGTGTTCCTCTAATTAAAAGAAGACTAGCGATTCATCACCAAAAAAAATAATCCAGGACAATCACTGCTACTTCCTCAGCTTTTCCACTCCATTGCCGGTTATGCGAGTAAAAACAACAAGCTAAATGCAGGCCTTTGACTCACCAGGGACCAATTAATGCCACGTGACTTCCTCCCAGGCTTCCATGAAAATAACTGTATTATAACGGCCTGTGATATTAATATCGGCTTTGGGAAAGTCAAGCGGCAGCCCCACAGGGAAGGAAGTGGCATGAGCAAATTCTCTGGAATGTGCAGTATTTCACCGAAGAGCAGCCGTGATTTTCTATAAGCCACCTCTTTCAGTTTCCTTATTATTCAGCCCTTGTAAAGGAAAAGCCAGATTATGAAAGAAACAGGAACATGAGGGCACGCGAGACCCAGTCCTGAGATGACGCACCTCCACGGCTTCCAGAAGTTGAGAATGAATCAGCAGAGGGCAACAGACTGTGTTTGCTCGGCTTCAGCCACTCTTTGCCCTCGGCAAAATATTCAGAAGATTTCAGACGGGGGAAACACATTTACCCTCATAAAAAATGTGTTTTGAAAACTCGCTCCTTACCTCCTATGCATGTAAAAGTGGCCTGCATAGCTTTCTCCACAGAAGGGTTAGGGGGGGGGGGGGGGGGGGGCAGTGAAAGCATGTGCGAAAGAATTTCATTTTCAAACCCCTGTACCTTCAGGCCTGTGCTTTCCAACTGCCTCCATGTACCCGCACTGTGTGCGCTTGCCCCATTTTCAAAGGGAAACTCCCTGGGGAGTTTCCCTTTGAAAATGAGCCTGCAGTCCAGCAGATACAAAGTACTCATAGGACAGCATGACTGCTGCAGTCTATCATCCTTGCCTCACAGTCTCTAATGAATGCTCGTGTATTTATTTCTACAGGAACACCTAGCACAGTTTTCTTTCTTTCTCCCCCTTAAAACTCTAGTCCAGTTGGCATTGCCAGCACGTGGATCTTTGTTACATCAAGGCAGTTCAGGTGAGAAAAGTACAATCCCATGAAATGTCTCTTCTGACGCTTGTTTTCACAGGTTGGGCACGCGCTTCCATTTGCTCATCTCACAGTCAAGATGTTAAAGAGTTAAGGAAGCAGAGAGGCTGTCCGGAGAGGCACAGAGGGATCATGTACCAGTCACGTAGAGACAAGAATACCAAAGCCACATTTTGCTGAGCTCTTCCCAAGGGGGGCGTGTGATGGCCGCACGTCCCCACAGTAATGAAAGGAAAGGCTTGGGCAACGTGGTCCCTTCGGTGAAAAAAAAAAAAAGAAATTTATTCCAACCTTGCTGGCAAATGTCGCACGACTCCTGGCAGCAAAAGAAAGTGGTATCGTTGCCATCTTTTTAGCAATATCATTTTAGAAAGGACTTGGCTTTACTGCATTGATGATTTCTTCAGACGCTGTAAGTAGACTGATAAATTGACTTTCGAGTGAAAGGTCAGAGAAAAGAATCAAGGGTAAAAGCATCTGGATATGCAATTAAATGTGAAAGAAGTTCAGTTTACATATCTACTTGGCTCAATTATGAGGTAGGCGTTTCTGTCACAGACTTAAATTTGGAAGACCATTCCCTCTTAGTAATTTAAATTAAAGAAAATAAAAATTCCCTACGAGCTTTCATTTTTAAATCTACAGTTGAAAGCTGCAATATTGTGGAAGGCTCGCCATCGAGAACATGCGTTGACTTCTTGCACGTGATTTCAGGAGTAAACTGCAAGGAAGTCAGTTTTCTCAGGGTTTAAATGCCTAACTTTGGGTATTAGGTGCCAACATTGCTCCTTTGAAAACTGACTTGGGCTGAGTGCATTTAGGTGCCCAAAAGGTGAGTGTGGGCAATGATTTGCCCAGAGAAACTTTAGGCAGGGAGTGGTGGAAAATGTTCAAACATCAGGCCTTGTCCGGCTAACTCCAAAAGCTAACCAGGCAAATCCTTTAAATACTGACATCTGAGTGACTAAATTTAGGAGCCTAACTTAAGTACCTAAGTTCAGCTAAACTTAGGGGCCTGAAGGGACAATTTGTAAAGGGTTTCGGTAGTTAACTTTTGAGTTAGGCTTCTAAATTTGCCCTTTTGAAAATGTACTAGGGCTGAGTTCCTAAATTTAGTCTCCCAGTTTCATTGGACTCCTATATTTAGGGCTCTAAAAAGAGGGTGGCTACAGGGGTGGAATTAGGGTGGAGCACAAAGTTAGGAGGTCAGCACTGATTGTCAGAATTACGGGCCAATTCATTAAAGTCCGCAGGCCCACTTTCCCGGCGCGCGCACAGGCCACTCGCCTGTGCACGCAATTCAGTATTTAAATGAAGCCCGGCAGTAAAAACTGGCAAAAGGAGGCGCTAGGGACACTAGCGCGTCCATAGCGCCTCCTTTTAGCCTGGAGCAGCGGCTGTCAGCGGGTTTGACAGCCAACGCTCAATTTTGCCGGCGTCGGTTCTCGAGCCCGCAGACAGCCACGGGCTCGGAAACCGGACGCCGGCAAAATTGAGCATCTGGTTTTCGACCGGACAGCCGCCTGCTGAATTCAATTTTTTTTTTCCTTTTTTTACCCTACGAGACCTCCAACTTAATATCGCTATGATATTAAGTCGGAGGGTGCACAGAAAAGCAGTTTTTACTGCTTTTCTGTGCACTTTCCCGGTGCCGGCAGAAACTAACGCCTACCTTTGGGTCGGCGCTAATTTCTGAAAGTAAAATGTGCGGCTTGGCTGCACATTTTACTTTCTGTATCGCGCGGGCATACCTAATAGGGCCATCAACATGCATTTGCATGTTGAGGGTGCTATTAGGTTCAGCAGGTTGGACGCGCGTTTTCCGCCCCTTACTGAATAAGGGGTAAGGAAAAATGCGCGTCCAATGGCAGGTTAACAGTGCGCTCTGTCGGAGCTCACTGTACTGTATCGGCCCGTTAGGAGTCTAAATCTAGGCACATGAATAGCAGGCCTAAATTTAGGGATCTGGAGGTCCATATTCAAAAGCTACTTAGACGGATAATTGAAAAATTATCTGTTTGACAAATTTGGCATATTTAGCCATTTATCTTGCTAAATTATAGCTTGGGCCAATGAGTCTTCATTCAAAATTCCCTGGGGATTTTTCCACTAATTTAGTAGACTAAAGTAACTAAAGGGGTCAAAAAATATATCTAACATAGAAATATCATTAAAGAAAAAGATACACACAAATAATCATCAAATCAATAAAATATAAACTTAACATAAATTTAAATTTTAATAGAAAACTGATTATAAAAAATCAAAATTCAAATTCAATACCAAAAAACAAACAGCCCAGAAACACTTGCAACCAAAATCAAACACTCATACCACACAAAAAAAACCAAAAGTTCCATTCATTGTAAATAGCACTATTCAATACTGCTTGTGCACCAAGTTTAAATCCAGCTAATAAAACTTTCCTCTATTCATCGTTCATTCATGATCTTTAGCAAAAACTTTAAATAGGCTCCATTGACACAAACCAGAACATCTTCTAGTTGGCAGTTCACAAAACAAAATACTTCACCAAGCACACATAATACTAAATGTCCAAAAGGTTGGTATCCAGGTTGGTATGAAAAATCGGTGGCACAATCCAAGGCATTCATATATAAAGGGAGGAATCAAAATCAGCAACAAAGAACACCCAATGTGTTTCGCAGCAGCTTCTTCAGGGGTGATGATGCCAAACTACAAACATGGCTCCAAAAAATGTCCATTTCAGGGCATTACCACCCTCTATGATCACCACCCATATCCTTACATGCATCCACAGCAGCTCTAAATCAACATGTGGTCCTAACCTAGATAACAGCACTATTAACATATACTTTTTGGATTATCTTTCAGGAGAGGTAGTCAGTACCAGTGTCCCTTCTAAAGTGCGTGGGAGTCCACCAGCACCTTTCTTCCTGCCAGGCATGTTCCAATGATCCTGCGGGTTAAACTGCAGGGAAACTGGCACATGCCTGGCAGAAAGAAAGGGGGCGGTGGTCGCCCCTCACATCTCAGAGGGTGTTGCGTTTCTGGCCCTCGGACCGGCTCCCATTTCCAGAGGCCTGGTTTGCGGCCTGGTTGGCGGCGTCCCCGCTGGGGCTGTGCCGCTGCGAGCCCTCCCATGGATGCCTGGCTCCTAGGCGCACGTGTGCGCCACTTGGGCGCTTTTCTAGGCCGTTTCCCGCCAGTGGTGACTCCGCCCAACTTCTGACGTCAGACGCCGCGGCCTTGATAAGCCGGCCGCGGCCATCCAGTCTTTGCCTTGCAACGGGTTAGCCTCCCGGTTTCCTGTTGCGCTGTGCCCCGGAGTGACTCACCTTGCTTCGTCGCTCCGTTCCTGCTACAGTTCCTGCCTGGTTCCTGCCTGCTTGCTACAGTCCCTGCCTGGTTCCAGAACCCGAGCCCAGTTACAGTATTGCTAGTGTCCTAGTCTGGTTCCAGTTACCTGTCCTGATCCACAACCCGCCTAAGTCCCAGAGGCCGGGTCCCTACGGGTTCCTCCCGGGGGGGCTTCGGCTTCCAAGGGTGAAGCCACCTAAGTCCCAGCGGTTGGGCTCCTATGGGCTCCTCCCGGGGGAGCACCAGCTTCCAGGGTGAAGAGTATCTACGTCCTGCCTGAACATCTGCCTCCCGACCTGCTATACACTAGAGACATTGACCACCTTTCCAAGCCTCCAGCAGGTCGGCCCAAGGGTCCACTAAACAGAGACTTCCATAACAGAGGGAGTCTTGGTTGGTACATGCACCAAAAACCAACAGTGTAGCAGCGCATTCTCTGTTTTCATTTCCACTTATGCTTGAGATCTTATGTGAGTCCTTTAGTTCATGCCGTGCCTTTTGCTGGATAGTATCTTGCTGGCTTTTAAAAATACAGCTGGCGCTTGCTCATGAGGATCGGCACCAGGCTCAGAGCTCTTTATAGTAGAAGGGGATGAGTTATCTTCAAGGCCCTCTGGTGGAGAAAACACTTCACATCTCTTACTCACAATACAAATACCCACTTCACATCAAGCTTTGCGTTCCCGAGATCTGGTACATTTATTAGTTGAGAATGATTCTGGAGCTGCAGTTCAGAAAAGAAGAGCGCTTCCATTAAATCAATTATTTACATGCCTCTTTTTCTGTCCCTCTTATTGTTGGAGGCCGCGGTCCAGCCTCTGTGTGCTGGAAGAAAGTATTCCAGAAGAAAGAATGCACATGCCACTTCAAAGCAAGTTCCAAGAGAAATGTTTGCTATTTATTTGGGAAAGAAAGCGTCTATGCAAACCAAGAAAGCATAGACTCTTTAGTAGCTGCAGCACAGTTGCAGTGCAGACAGAAAGTGAAACTGAAAGCAGCAAACAGGGAGGGAGGGCGAGAGAGAGAGAGACAGAGAGGGAGAGAGAAGCAAGCAAGATGTGTCTTATGACATCAGCTCTGCCCCCTTGTCCAATCACAAGCAGTAAATTTGAAACAGGGGAGAGAGAAACATTTTTAAGTTGACCTCATTTTACATAACCGTGCGTTAGTTCAACACACACAAGAACCTTCCCTCCTCTTTTTATACTCTTAGGAGGTGATGTTCCCAGCGTCTTCACGTCTGTTGCTTTCACAAGCTTCTCAGCTTGCAAGGGTATCTGCCCAGGGATAGCGTAGGCGAAATCCAGAAAGCGACTCAGCCCATCGGAAGGTTCCAATTGCTTGCTGCTGTCTGGCCATTATCCACTTTTCTAGGGCTTTTCCCAGTTTAAGCTCCATATTGGTGGCCTCTTTAAGTCAAAACATAAACATTTCGCGGCGGAGTGCATTTCGCAGCGGAGTGCACTGTTAACCTGCAATTGGACGCGTGTTTTCAACGCGCTAGCTTTATCCCTTATTCAGTAAGGGGTAATAGCGCATCGAAAACGCGCATCCAACCCCCCCAAACCTAATAGCGCCCGCAACATGCAAATGCATGTTGATGGCCCTATTAGGTATTCCCGCGCGATTCAGTAAGTAAAATGTGCAGCCAAGCCGCACGTTTTACTTTAAGAAATTAGTGTCTACCCAAAGGTAAGCGTTAATTTCTGCCGGCTCCAGGGAAGTGCACAGAAAAGCAGTAAAAACTGCTTTTCTTTGCACCCTCTGACTTAATATCATGGCGATATCAAGTCGGAGGTCCCGAAAGTTAAAAAAGTAAAAAAAAAAGAAAAAAAATTGAAATAGGCCCGCGGCTCACGGGTTGAAAACTGGACGCTCAATTTTGCTGGTGGCCGGTTTCTGAACCCGTGGCTGTCAGCGGGCTCGAGAACAGACGCTGGCAAAATTGAGCGGCGGCTGTCAAACCCGCTGACAGCCGCCGCTCCTGTCCGAAAAGAGGTGCTAGGGATGCACTAGTGTCCCTAGCGCTTCTTTTTACCGCCGGCCCTAATTTAAATAAATTAAATTACTGTATCGCACGCACAGGAGAGTGTCCTGTGCGCGTGCTGGGAAAGCAGGCGCTCGCCCGCTCTCCCGCGATTTTTACTGTATCAGCCCGTTTGTAAGTATGTTACAGCAGTTTTATTTACTGAAGTATTTTCTGACTAATTTTAATATTTTATTTTTTATTGTGGTTTGTCTTAACATTGTTTTATGTTGATTTTCTAATCCGCTTAGGTTAACAAGTTTATTATAGGCGGAACAGAAGTATTTTTAATAAATAAATAAAATGCTCACATGGCCCCTCTATGGTCCCAGTTCCCAGGAATCCCTCCTGCTGTTGGTGGTAGATCCACACTGGAGAGTCCTGCTTTTACAGCACAGCAGGAAATGATTAAAGCTTCACAGACTTCCTCCTGATTCCTCTAGCATAGTGGTGAAGCCAGGGAATTAGTCCTCTGCCAGTTTTAAACCACTATCTCTATCTCTCTCTCTTGCTTCTGTCCTTAGATCTGGTGACTTTTCTAGGGTTCTCACTACGCCTCTTACTGGATGGACTCACTTCTGGCTAAACCAGAAGGGTGCAAAAGATTGTACAGATTACACCAGGAGTAGGCAACTCCAAACCTGAAGTGCTGCATATAGCTCTGTTTTTCTGGAAATCCACAATGAATATGCATGAGATATATTTGCAAACAATGGAGGCAGTACATGCTAATATATCTCATGCATATTCATTGTGGATAACCTGAAAACCTGACCTGTTTATGACACTCAAGGACCAGAGTTGCTGATCCCTGGATTATACCATTCCCCTTTTGTGGAAATGGATTTGTCTTTAAAACAAGGAAAGAGGCCCTTTCACAGAATTCTGGCATTGTGTATTATCCCATGGGATTACACAGCAACCTGATCTGTGATGTCATTAAAATCAGTGGAACCATAGCTACTTGCAGTACAATCTGTGGAAATGCCAGATAAGGATCCCATATTTAGGAGACTCTCTTAAGAGACAGCACTGAAATAGGGTAAAAACACGAAAGACTCAAATGAACCTATTGCTAACTATTCTTGTCAGAAAGTTCTTGAGTTTCCAATACACAGAATGGAAGTGAATCTGAAGTCAGAAATATATAATTTACAGTATATTGTCTATATGAGTATACCGGGTCCCTTTGACTTAGCGTTGCTATGGCCATGTAAACCCTCTGCATTAAATCCTCATCCACTTCGATATATAGTTCAAGCTTCTTTTTCTCACCTACAAATGCAATCACTCTGCAGCTTCTCATCACCTATTTTCCCTTATTTATGTATTTGTGTGTTTTATATACCGTCGTTCTACGTGAGAATCACTAATTCATAATGGTTTACAGGTTAGACACTCATAAATAAATAATGAAAACAGAGGTAGACATACCTACAGATTTTAACCTAGAGAGACATTTAGATACAATGTGTGCATTCAAAGACAGATGCATTTAGGAAAATATAACTGGGTTAAGGGGGTAAAGATCAGTACGTTTTAGGGTTTCTGACTCTCTTTCCCTATACCCTTTCTCCTTTCATCAAGCAAGTCACTCTTATCTGTGCCCTTCTCTTCCACCGCCAACTCCCAACTCTGTGCTATCTACCTTGTGCGCCATATGCTTACGTGGAGAACCTAAAGGATCTCTACCAGAAGGAATGATCCATTGAGCATGGGAGAGAAGAGAGTTTGCTTCAGAGTAAGATTAGCTCCCCCATATGGGGGCTGTAAATGGTGAGTTCCCAGCCTATGGAAGCCTAGGTCACCATTTTACTTTGTGGAATTTTTAGTTGACCTTGCTGGGATTGGGGTGGGGGGGCGATCTTTTTTGGTTGTTTTGCCTAGGAAAGGACTCTGGGGTCTCAGGAATTGAGACCTGGGCAAAAAGAGGAGTCAGGGTACCGTCGTCCACTTTCTTCCATGAGTTTGGAAAACAGGATTGAAAGGTATGAAATTGGGACTTTGCAATAACATTTAAATTGAAGACCACTTTTTCATTTAATAATTGGGAAGGAAGCTTAAAACTACTTCACAGTAATAAATGTACTAAGTCAAAAGGCTGACAATTGGTTTCATATAGCCACTCAAATAACTTAGAAGAGTTTACAAATTTACTTGAACCATAAATTGTGAAGCTGGACAATGTAACTATTACAAGCTGTAAAGAGACTTTATCAATTCCTATCAACTATCAGTAAAATTGGGTTGGAAACTACCTCAAGTCCAGTGTGATTATTACTGCTGTGCTCAGAAGGAGAGTGCAATGTGTGAGTAAGATCTAAACTTCTCCCCTGTCACGGAATCATGGACACTCAGATTAAATAACTTTAGGGATGGATAGCAACATCTAAGATTTGATTTGAGGTGTGGCCCCAGAGGGACCCTAACACAGGGGTTACACTTAGAGCAGGTTTCCTGATTTGTTGCATCATGCTCCGTCTGGCTGCTTTCAACTCTTAAAAACTTCTCTTTAATAAATAAATTTCCGTGGACTCTTGTTTTCCATGCTTGCTTGTCCTGACTATATTGTAAGCTCCATTGAACCAGGACTGTCTCTTATGTACAGCATATCTGTGGAGCACTGCCAGTGCCTACATCTATTTCCACTTTAGAAATAATAAGTAATAGTAGTAGTAGTAGTAGTAGCAATACTAAACATGATGGTGTCAGTCAAATAAAAATCAAATAAATAAATAAATAAATAAATAAATAGAATAAACTAACATCGGCTATAAAGTTAGCTCTGCACTGAGTAACAGAACAGTGTTTTAAAGAAAAGTTAGATGGCCACTGTAAAAAACAGAGCTCTGTCAAAATATTGGGTTCCATACAAAGTGAACTGGGTCTATATGCTTATAACTGCTGCAGGCAACAATCCCATCATGACAGAAATCTCCAAGGAGGAAGGCTCAGGAGTAACACCAGGAAATATTTTCTCACGAAAAAGGTAACAGACGCCTGGAATGCCCTACCGGAGGAGGTAGTGGTGACAAAAGATGTAAATGGAATCCAAAATGGAATGAGATAAACACGGAGGAATCCTAGTGGCGACAGGATGGTAATTAAGCACTAGGGTAATCTGCACAGAATGGCAGTTACAGCCCTAAACACTGTACTACATTGCATGCATCCATCTCTGTATAGTCCCACCACAAGAAACCGGGGGCAGTCTCTATTTGAGCATTATTTGGACTGTTTTCATGGGTTTGCTCCCAGGAAACTCCAACCTGGTAGCAATTCCCATGTACTGCAGTGACACCCTCTGGCAAGCCAGCAGCTGATCGGAGGCATTCAGAGCATTTCTGCAGCTGACATGAATTAGATTTAGAAACTGCATGCACCTGGCTGAGACTGAAAATCCTTAACGTCCCAAGTGGTTGCAAAGAGCCAAAAGGCAGCTGCACGGGATTATTTTGATCAGGACTAATTGCAAGAGACTTGCACACCAAAAGAGAAAGTCACAAATCTAAATATTTATTACCTGGACAAAATAAACCGCAGCTGTGGTCAGTCTCCTGTAATTGCAGATGAAATTATACTATAAATTCATTTTTTAATGATATGAGTTACACCACCTATGCAAATGCCAATTAAGGCATAAACATTCATATTTAGTGCGTTAAACTGAATGCCATAATGCCATTATTAATGAATACCTGCTACAAGTGTAAACCTGCTGAGAAGGTTTCCAAGATAAAAAAAAAAAAAACCAATGTAATAAATTAAAAACTCAATCTGTCAAAGGAATAATACAATTAATTACTTTTCTGTGTGGTAATCTAAAACATATGTTACTATATGGTGACTCGAGTGAAAGCCATAGCAACAGATATAACAATTGTCACAGAGCAGGAGCGGTCTATGGCTGGCTTCAGGACAGAAGTGCAGTCTGCACTCCAGTTTTCCTCTTCCACAACTTTATTCTTTACTCACAAACAGAATATAAGACTGCAAAAGAGTTTCAGTAGGTCAGTTATGTTATAAGGAGCTGCCTTCTCCTTCTTGCCAGGGCCTCTCTTTCTCGCCTCAGCCTACCCTTTATTCCTGCTCAGAGGAGACACCCTGTACCCAGAATGCTCTGTGTTAAGGTGGACCAGGCCCAGACTGCTGGATCCTCTCTCCACCCGGGACAACCCCTTTCCTAATCTCATTCCTGCCTGTTTTAGGATACGGGGTTCCAAACTTTGCAATGCCCAGCTCTTTACCCACTGGGGATTCTCTGTATGAAGAGCAATTTCCTCTCACTAGGGATGTGAATTGTTTTTTCTGACGGATGAAAATATTGTGCGATATTTTCTAATCTGTCAAGTATTGGGGGGTCCCCCGAAAGCAAACCCCACAAAATTTTCATGTGGTTTTCTTATCGTTTTGGGGTGGGGGAAGAAAGGGCGCGCAGAAAAAAAAAACCCCAACCCACCCCAACCCTTTAAATCTAATTATTTAGCATCCCCCACCCTCCCGACCCCCCCAAAACTTTCCTAAAGTACCTGGTGGTCCAGCGGGGGTCCCGGGAGCGATCTCCCGCTCTAGGGCCGTCGGCTGCCAGTAAACAAAATGGCGCCAGCCGTACATTGCTCCTACCATGTGACAGGGGCCGGCCATTGGCACCGATAGCCCCTGTCACATGGTAAGTGCAAAGGGCCATCGGCGCCATTTTGTTTACTGGCAGCCGACAGCCTGAGAGCGGAAGATCGCTCCCGGGACCCCCGCTGGACCACCAGGTACTTTAGGAAAGTTTTTTTTTTGGGGGGGGGGGGGGGGGCGGGAGATTTAAAGGATTGGGGTGGGTTGGGTTTTTTTCGGCTCGGGACAGCCAAAAAAAAAAAGCAGTGAGAACTGCGGGAAACAAAGATTTCCCGCGGTTATACGAACACGATACCGGAAAGGATTCACATCTCTACTTCTCACTGGGGATATAACCCTTCCCCAACCTTTTGAGTTTTTATATGAGGCCTCCTTAAAGCTCTTCAAGCACTCATCGTTCTCTGGGAGACCTTCCCTGGTTAACTTCAGAGTTCAATTCCCCGAAATGTCCATTTCACCAGCTTCTACTGGCATTTTGACCTCTCAGAGCTGTATTCCCAAGAACTTCATTTTCTTGCCAGTCCTGGCTTTCTTCGTCTCTTCCTCTTGCTGACGGGCAGCGGGCCACTTTTCCCCAAACAGGCCTGGCTTCTTCTCCATCTGCTGGACCTCTGGGCTCCCAATCTCCACCAGCGCTTCAATATTGACCTCTTGTTCTGGCTTTATCCCCTTGGCTTGTTGTGCCACACCGCCCTCGGTGAATGGAGAGCAATACTAGAAGGGTGCTGCCCTGCTGTTCGCAACAGTGCATAGGACTCCTATTCCTCTGGCTTTTTCTCTGCTATCTGCTCCAGCAGAGTAATTTCTAGGCTCTCTGGTCCCTTGTTAGCACCTGTCTCAGGCTCATTGATACTGCTTCTCACCGGCCACTTGGTACTGCCCCCTTCTGGGCAGTCTGTGTTGCCCTCTCCAGGGCTCTTTTTGGCATTTGGGTGCTCTACAGGGCCTTCTTTGGGACCTCCTAGAGTGCTGACCTCAGGCCTCTCTGCAGCACCCCGCTTAGCCTTTTTTCTGCTGCATTCCTCTGGCCCTTGTCACAACTTGGTCAGCTCACCGGACATCTCTGCCAGCGAGTCATCTAGCTCCCAGCCTTCGTGCTTTGGGAGGTGACAGTTCCAATCAGGCATCTCAGAGGGCTGCTACGCTTCCCCTGCTTTCAGGCCCTCCAGGGTTTCTGGAACACAGAGTTCCCTCCACACATGGGAGCAGTCGGCCAGCAACTCATCTAACTCCTCCAGGAGTCTTTGATCCTCCTTGTCCAGTCGCTCTAGGCCTTTTAGCTATCTGCCTGACCTGGACTCTTGGCAGTGGACATTCTGTCCCTAGTAACCTGGCTGACCTCTCCAGCTGCTAGACCTTGAGGCTCACGTTCTCCCTCTCCCCTGGCTCTCGAGAGTGGGGAACTCCCACAATGCAGAAGTACATTGTCGTGCACTCCTCCTAAGCCCTTTGGCTTCTTTTCATTCTTTGCCTCGTAGAAAATAAACCTTTGAACGTAACTCTCCAGAGAAAGGGAACTTTAAAAAAACCCGCTGGCCTCTCCAGTCCTTACTCACGGCTTGGCCCCTGACACTGGAGGCGGGGATAGCCCACTTGGCCAATTGCCAAACTGGGTGTGGTTGTGTGAGGCTCCAGGAAAAGAAAAGACCTCTGCAGGTTTTTTTTTTTCTTCATACGATTTACGTTAGTGTTTCTCTGTGCAATGCTTGGAGCAAACACTTTCTCAGAACTTCTCTCTTCCTTTCAGTGCTGATATAGTTGCAGTGGAGAAGGTGCAGAGAAGGGCGATCAAAATGATAAAGGGGATGGAACATCTCCCCTATGAGGAAAAGCTAAAGAGGTTAGGGCTGTTCAGCTTGGCGAAGAGATGGCTGAGGGGTGATAATTTAGAGCTCTATAAAATCATGAAAGGTCTAGAATGAGTAAATGAGAATCGGTTATTTACTCTTTTGGATAATAGAAAGACTAGGAGCACTCCATGAAGTTAGCAAGTAGCACATTTAAAACAAATTGGAAAAAATTATTTTTCACTCAATGCACAATTAAGCTCTGGAATTAGTGCAGTTAGTGTAGCTGAGTTTAAAAACGTTTGGATAAGTTCTTGGAGGAGAAATCCATTACCTGCTATTAATCAAGTTGACTTGGGAAATAGCCACTTCCATTACTGGCATTAGTAGCATGAGATCTACTTAGTGTTTGGGTACTTGCCAAGTTCTTGTAACCTGGATTTGCCACTGATGGAAACAGGATGCTGGGCTTGATGACCCAGTATGGAAACTTCTTATGTTCAACAACTCTTCTCTTTTCAGACATTACTATGAGGCTTGGACTTCTGTCTGTGCAGCCCTTAAGTGCAAAAAATCCCATTTCTCACACCATATGTCACAGAGCACGAGCGGTCTATGGCTGGCTACAGGACAAAAGTACAGTCTGGACTCCAGTTTTCCTCTTGCACAACTTTATTCTTTACACACAAATAGAATATAAGACTGCTTACCTTGCAGTATAACAGCAAAAAGCTTCAGTAGGTCAGTTATGTCATAAAGAGCTGCCTTCTCCTTCTCACCAGGGCCTGTATTGCTCTCCTCTGAGCCTATACTTTATTCCTGCTCAGAAGAGATGCCCTGTACTCAGAATGCCCTATATTAAGGGGGACCAGGCCCAGACTGCTGGGACCGGTTTATTAAGGTGTTGGATTTCTATAGAGCACTCTGTCACAGCAGTATATATGAAAAGAATCAGAACCCTACTTGCCATGGGGGCTTCCCATTCCAGGTCTATGATAGGGATGTGCATTCTTTGGGAATGACTAGGTAATCTGAACTAAAATAGATCATTTTCATTTGATTTCATTGCCCTTCTCATGATGACCTGGGATGTTCCTACCACTGTTGGTGCTGCTTTTCTCCTCTCATGGCACCTTGGGGTGTTTATGCCGCTGTTGGTACGTCTTTTCCTTTCTCAGTGTGATTTGGGAGGTTCCTGCCACTGTTGGTATTCCTTTTCTCCTCTCATGTGCCTTTGACCTTTCAGGCCACTGTTGTTGATGCCCTTTGCCTCTCTTTTTGGAACCTTACATTATTCTCGACACTGTTGGTGCATCTTTGCTTCCCTCACAGTGCCTTGGCATGTTGAAGCCTCTTTTTGGCTTGCTTTGTCCTGTCACAGTGCCTTGAGTTATTCATCCCACTCTTGGTACCACTTTGCCCCAACAAGGCCTTCAAATTGCTTTCATTCAGCTTGCCACTCTCACGGCAAATCTGAAAAGCCAAGCAAAATCAAATTGATTTTGAGGAACACTAGCATTTCCATCAAGCATGAAGGCAAGATTCTGTGCTTGAATTGAGGAGTTGCCTGAATAAAAAGATAACTGTTACAGCCAAACTTTTGACCAGGAATCTAACTTTTTCTTGCACTTGTTGTGGACGTTGACAATATTTTAGCAGCCATTAGAGAGATGCTGGAGAGCTGGCAGCTGAACTAGAGAGTCAGAAGTTGAAACGCAGATTTCTCCATGATTGATAATGGCTTAAACATGTTAAAGGCAATATCCAATGAGGGATATCAGGGTGTATGATGCTTTGTTCACACTCTGCACCTAGTAGTGAGGGATGCCCTGGGGCTGGGATCCACAGACCAAGAGAATATCTATCCGTAGGAGTTAATGGAGAAGTGCAGGAGAACAGTTGGGCACTTCCACAGAAGTGTGAAAATGGGGCAGTTTCTCCAAGAAAAGCAGGATGATTTTGAGATGCCTCACAAGGATCTCATTCAAGATGTGGGCACCCGGTGGAATTCCACCTACATGATGCTGCAGAGGTTAGTGGAGTAGTAGATACTCCTTCATGATTTATCTCAGGAAATGGAAATAGGTGTGTAGTGTCCTCTAGACTAGAGCATCATGATTGGGAAGTATAGCTGGTGAAAATCCTGAAGCCCTTTAAGGATGCCACGGGGGAGCTGAGTGCCAGAAGTGCCACCTTGAGTTATGGCATCCCTATAGAGAACATCCTGGAGGAAAAGCTGCAGGGCTTTAAACAGGAAGAGGAATGACAGCTGAAGTGCTGTGCTGTCTGAACCTTTTGCAAAAGCAGATGACAGACTAGGACCTCTCACCAAAAACAACATATACAACATATACATTCACACTACATTATGTGATTCCCATGTGAAAGGGAGGCTCGGCTCGCCCTGCCTCCAGTTCAACAGTCTGTCACATGTGAAAAGCATGCTTACCGAGAAGGTCTGTAAACAAGCGTGCCAGAGGTTGAGGCAGAGGAGGGACACAGGAGGAAATACTAACAGCTGGCACAACAGACAGTAGTGCAAGCAGGAACAGCACCCTGTCTTCGAGCCCCAGTACTTCCTCCTCCACTGTAACATGCCAAAGCCATGCTGCCTGGAAAGAATCACCACTTCCAGCATAGGCGATCATGCAAGGGTCTGTGCTTGAATTGAGGAGTCGCCTGAATAAAAAGATAACTGACCAGGAATCTAACTTATTCTTGCACTTGTCGTGGACATTGATATATATTCTTTGAGTGCAAGCGGTGCTCCAGTGTTTTTCTGCTAAAATATTGTTCAAAGTATGGGCCGTGTCTATCAGATATGTGTGCATCAGAGCCCTCCTGCAGCACCGATACTCTATCACCTGTCGAGCTGCTGCCTGCCCCTGCCTCAGCCAGGTCCCACCAGCGTGCCATCAGAGAGAGAAAAGAGTGTGAAGCGTTTGTAACTGTCCAGATGTTGCTAGTAAAATGCACACTGCTCCCCTCTCCCTTGGCCAGCAGCACCTGGATATGACTACGGCACTGCTTCTACAGGCTGGGGATGACCTTCCCACTAAAGGTGGTCCTTTAGTTTGGCGCTTACAGCAAACACTCAAAACCCATGTTCTCCACTAACTGCAGGGACTGATCGTCTAGGCAATCATTTCACCAATGCTCCTGGTCAGCATGTTAGATGCCTCCTGCCTTTTTCCCTAGGATACTAAGGCTGAACATCACCCCGTTTCCTCCTTTGTGAGCTGTGTCTCATTACATATAGTGGATGACTGCTGGTCACGGGTTATGAAAATGCTTATTATTGAGCATCCGTTTTCCTAACCTGACTGCCGGTGACAATTTTTTTTTATTATTATTATTTTTTTTTCGGTTCTCCTTTTTTTGGTTCCTCTGACTGGGGCAAGCATTATTTTTTGAGAGTAAAAATGTGCACATCGGGGGCACAATTTATTATTTATTTATTTTTGCATTGGGTGTAATAGCTAATAGCCTCATCAACATGAATTTACATGTGATTCACTATTAGCTTCTCGCTGGTTTGGACATGCATTTTGGATGTGCTAATCCCCTTATTGCATGAGGAGTTTTTGACATGCGTCCAAAAACATGCATCCAAGCGCCTGTAAAGCCATGTGCACTATACTGCATCAGCCTGTGTCAAGGTGAACTATACACAGAGATAATGCACTATTTTCCTGTTTTACACTAGTGCACACAGCACAGATGAAAGATATTGCTCTGATCTGTGTGCATTAGTAATGTACTGACAGCCACAGCATCCACAAAGTGGCCACCTGCCTGCTTTGTACACTGCGTGCAATAGCGTAATGCATGTTTTTAAATGCCAGAAATAACTACGCCTTTTTTCCTGGCGTTAAGCTGTGCAATATGCCCAAAATGAATTTGCGGTGGAGAGAGAGAGAGAGAGAACCTCTAGGGTCGCACACATAATTGTTATTTATTTATACCACTATAGGAGGATCATCTAGTAACTCCAGGTGAGGTTTTGGTGGTGGACTAGGCTTTTGGGGCCAGTTTTACATGCACAGTCAGACATACGAACAGCACAGTACACATCAGTGAAGATTGGATGTGATTTGGAATGAGGAAAGATACACAAAGATGAGATTTCTTCAATATTCTCTCGCCCTAGCTTGATGGCACTATCACATCAAATCTTGACTGATGTGTACTGTGCTGTTTGTACGTCTGACTGTGCATGAAAACGCCCCAAAAACCTAGTCCACCACCAAAACCTCACCTCAAGTTACTAGATGACCCTCCTATAGTGGTATAAATAGTTGATTACTAGGCAAGCTTTATAAAGAGGTTTTCTCTCTCTCTCTGTTAGGATCGTGGACCCTTGGGCTGGCTGAGACGGCAGTTGTAATGCTGTGGAACCCCACAGTGGGCGTCGCAGCTGGGAAGCGGCGCTGAGGAGAGACTTCGAAGAGGGCTTCACCACTGGAAGCCCGAGGTCCCCCCAGGAGGAGCCCGTAGTGACCCGGGCCTCTTGGTCTTAGGTGGATCCTATGCGACCAAGGATCAGAAGAGCAGCCTGCCGAGGTATCTGACAATGAGATGGCACCCAGGAGGTCAGGAGAGTCTTCACTCTTGGAAGCCCATGAGGCCCCGAGCCACTGGGGCTTAGGAGAAACCTCCGGGCAGGTGAAGAAGAAGTACCTGCGGCAGTGGGGAGAGACGAAGCCGAAATCCAGAACAAGCCAAGGTCGGGAGCCAGAAGTCAGATGTCGAATGCCAAAACCAGGGACGGAAGCTGAAGCCGGAGTCGAAGAACGAAGCAAAGTCAGGAGCCAGGAATCAAACGTCAGGAACAAGCGGGAAGCAGGACGCACAACTAGCTACTCCAAAGAGTGAACCTCGTTGCAAGGCGAGGGTTAACTGGGACTGCCGGGTTTAATAACCCGGCAGCGTCTGACGTCATCAGGAGGCTGTCTTCAGGTTTCCCGTGCTGGCCCCTTTAAATCTCCTAGGGGGCGGGGCCAGCAGCGGATCGTCATCGGCAACTCCCTCGCAGGGAGGACGCTGCGGTAGGCTGCGTCTCGGGCCTGGACGGCGCGTCTCGGGCCTGGACGGCCAGAGGGGATTTCCCGCGGTCGGGGCGGGTCCGCGTGCTGAGTGGGGATCCCGGGCACGGCCCAGGATCGCAACACTCCCTCTCTTTCTCTTTCTCTGTTTGTTTCTCAGCAGGAGTGTAACCGTCTCTTTTTAGTCAGTAAGGAGGTCCCAGACAACTGATACGTATAAAGATAGACTTTTATTGCCAGCAAGATGCAGGCTAAGACAAAGGCTCAGTACAACTGCATGCCCCTCCCATCCAGGAGCAGACTCTTATGCACTTTACAGTTCTTATCTTTTACACATGCGTTCTAAGCATTGCTGAGCAAGCATATTCCGGCTGAAGGGGGCTACTGACCCCCTCCCTAGACACCCTGGAACTTTCGTGAAACTTCTCCCATGTTCTGCAGGAGAGGCTGCTGGGACTTGCAGTTCTGGAAAGGAATTCGCGAGTCTGCAGTAATACAGCCCATCACATAATACATCCATTGTTCTAATCTAGGTTACAGCAGTGAAAGCTTATCAGAGAATAAGAACAGCGAAGCCAAAAAAAAATGAAAATGTGCAATGTGCTGACAGAGTTTCTCAATGTCCTAATTACAGCTGTATTGCAGACTGTAAGTAAACCCGTCATGAAGCAGGGAATTCTGGTACATGAAGTCCTTTGTCAGGTTGAAGCGTTCAGACCCCTTCATTCCCCCCCTTTGATACTTATCATTCTTTATGACAAAGTATCACACCATCACAACGCAACTGTGGAGCTGAAAGAAACAGAAACAAGAAAAATTAGCAATTTGAGTTCTCAGGGGGCCCTAATTTCCCAAATAGTCCGATGGTTTCTTCACGGGTTTGAGACGGATGGGCCCTATGGCTCCACCCCCCTTTGTAGCCCGAACTTGTCATGTATGGGAAGATGGCCCAGGATAAAACATGAGGATGGTTTTAAACAGGTTCTATAGGCTCAGAGGAATACATGTACAGTGACAGAAGCTGCGTGGCGGTTTTGCATTCAGCAATGTCCTTCATCAACCTGACGAAGGCGGTTTGAGCAAGAAAGGAATAATTCAGGGTCCTAAAAAAACAAAACAGAATTAAACTGGCTGGGATACAAACAAGCTCTTAAATCCATCGATCATGGAAAACCAACCACGGAATCCATTGGTCCAGTCCCAAGCACTATTCCATTGCTGGACAGGGACGTGTGCCATCTTGACCATGCGATCAGTGATGTCTTGGATAACCTTGTTTTGGTCATCTACCTGTAAACAACAATTGGAGAGGTTAAATGTTCCACAAACCTTCCTGGGCCAGAGGATAATCTAAAACCAATCTATTCTGGTACACTGCAGTCATAATTTTGGTATTTTTGTTTGCCCAGAGTTTAAGAGCGAAAGCAAGTCATGGTGATGAGCTCCAGGACTGCCTGAAGCCTGATGATTCGATGCAATAATACTGCTTGGAAGGGTTCCCGAAGTTGCCCCTTTTTGCTGCTTCATCTGCTCTCTGATTTCCTTGACAATAGGGTTTGATTTCCTGGTGTGTGCTTTGCAATGCATTACAGCCACCTGCGAGGTAGCCAAACTGCGTCTAGTAATTCACGTACTTCTGATGCATTGTTCAATTGTTTTTCCCTCTATAATGCTCCATGCCACTTGAATTGTAAGAAAGGCATATTTAGAGTCTGTATAGATATTTACAGTTTTCCTTCTGCCAACTGCAGAGCTCGAGTAAGGGCAATTAGTTCAGCTTTTTGTGCAGACGTTCCTGGGGGAAGAGGTTGAGCCTCAACGATTTCATCTTCGGATACAACAGCATATCCAGCAGAACGTATCTCATGAATGATTGGCTGCTCCCATCAGTTAATAAAGTCCAAGCTCCTTGCCAGGGTTGATCCCTCAGGTCTGGTCTACTGGAATGTATTGTAGTCATGACTTCTTCACAATCATGGGCAACTGGTTCAGGTGCCGGCATAAGAGTGGCCGGGGTTCAAGTTTTTGCTGTCTTGTATTTGAATTTCAGGTGTTTCACACAGTAAGGCTTAATAACTTGACGAGACGTGAATTAGTCATCCATTTTGGTCCATGGGTCTCTAGCAGTCCTTGAATGTGTGGGGAGTTGTTACGTTCAGAGTTTGACCAAAAGTTAATTTGACTGCTTCTGGAATGAGTAAGCATGCAGCCGCAATGCTTTGAAGGCAACCAGGCCATCCTTTTGCAACATTGTCCAGTCCTTTTGAGAGATATGCGACAGGTCGCTCCCATGAGCCTAAGGTTTGAGTCAATACCCCTATGGCCATGCCTTTTTCTCGTCGACGAATAGATGGAATGGTTTCATCACATCTGGCAATCCTAAGGCAGGTGGTTCAATTAAGGCTTCTTTTAATTGACGTAAGCTTGCCAGTTCGTTTCCTTCCCATTGGAAGGGTTGAGATTCTGCCTCTTTACCCCGCAGCTTGTCGTACAGGGGTTGGGCAATAACTGCATAGTTAGCAATCCACAGCCTACAGTATCCTGCAGCTCCAAGGAACGCCCGGAGCTCTTTCTTGCAAGTGGGTACAGGTTGATCTCTTATAGAACTGGTGCGAGAAATCCCCAGACATCGGGTTCCTCCACGTATTTGGAAGCCTAAATACTCTACTTCCAATTCACAGATTTGCGCTTTCTTTTTACTTGCACGATACCCTTTTGAGTACAACGTCTTTAGCAGCTGAAGAGTGGATACCGTACGTCTCTCGAAACAACAGAAGGTCATCCACGTATTGTATGACTGGCCCATACTTTACTTGATACATCTTTAAGTCTTTTGCCAGTTGCTCACCGAACAGCGTAGGTGAGTGCCTAAACCCTTGAGGCAACCGAGTCCATGTGTACTGCTGCTTTACTCCAGTATCTGCATCTTCCCATGTGAAAGCAAAAATCTTTTGACATTCCTCCGCCACCGGGACGGAGAAGAAGGCATCTTTGAGATCAATGACACTGTACCACTTTGATGCAGGAGAGACTTGAGCCAGGATTGAGTACGGATTTGGGACGAGGGCTACTAGATCTGCTACTTGACTATTCACTTTTCTTAAGTCTTGTACTGGTCGATAGTCATTTGATCCAGGCTTCTTTACTGGCAACAGAGGGGTGTTCCAAGCAGATCGGATTCGCCGAAGAATGCCCAAATCATACAGTCTTTGCAGGTGTATCTGGATTCCTTGTCTGGCCATATATGGAATGGGGTATTGAGGTTGATAATCACCTGTGCATTCTGTTTCATCTCTATCCATATGGGGGTAGCGTCGATAGCTATTCCTCCCGGGTTCTGTTCGAACCATACTTGGGGTACACTATCCATCAGGTGTCTTCGTTTTTGTTGAGGGGGGTGTTGTTTTCATATCGATGTTCGATGGTTCGTTCGACTATGGGAAGATGTAGTCTCCATTCTTCTTGGAGGGGACAGATGAGTATCACTGGATGGTCCCCGAAGGAGGCTTTAACTTCCCCTGTTGGTTGAAATCTCAATGTGGTCTGAGGCTTACACAGCAGGTTCCATCCGATAAGGGATACCATGGTCCCGCCTACTTGTATACTTCATTCTTTCTGCAGAGGGGCAGTGAGTACCTGACCTGAGGCACCCACTATAGAAACAGTCTCTTTCGTCGGGGGGGCCGATTGGTGCAGTCATGACAGATCGTTGGCCTCTGAGTCCAACAGCCCCTGATTTTTGTTGTGTTACCTCGTGGATCTCCACCAGAGGGTCAGTGGGGATTCTTCCCTCCCGGTCTCTTCAGGCTGTATGCTCCTTGTCGCCTCCCCCGCCATCTGCCAGTGGGGTTGTCGATCTCCTTCCTCCTCGGCCCCTTTGTGTCGGTTGCAGGTCCATTTTTGTCATTAGTATTCACTGCAGGGCTCCCGTATTTCTTTTGCCATTCTTCACAGTCTCTCTTCCAATGGCCTTCATTTTTGCAGTACGCACACTGATTCTTTCCCAAGGGGGGGTCTTGTTCCCCCTCCTCTTCGCGGTCTGCCATTGTCTTGGCTCCTTCCCGTCCGCGTGTCCTCGAGAGCGGCGGCTAACAGTCACTTTCTCCTTCATGTCTCTACTTGCTTCTCTCTTTTCTCTTCCACTTCTCTATTTCCACATACATGGTCTGCTATAGCTTTTAACTGGCTGAGGCTCATGCCCTCAAGCCTTCGGCCTTCTGCAGCTTCTTTCGGGATGTCGGGTCTCTATTATTAAGTTCCTGGTTGCAGGGACGGGCCCTTTCTTCTCTTCCTGATCCCTGTTCCCATACATCTCAAAATACGATGAAAAGATCACAGTCCATCTGGAAATTGAATAGGTGACTTGCGCCTGGAGGCAAATCAGTTCTGACGAGGCTGAGAAGCTGCAAAACATTGCTTCCTTCATACTTGTAAGTTGGCATTGGGTTAATTCAATAAAGTAAACCTGGATCTGCAGGCAAGGATCCAGGGGGGGGCGCTTTAGGTGTGCAGGAGTGATGATCAAACCCTTGGAAGCCTTGTATCAATTACATTGCAAACACTAAGAACATATGGTAATAGCCAGAGCCCAGCCCCCACCAGTGGTCCAAAGAACATAATTGCAATATATATATATATATATATATATATATGTGGTGTGTGTGGGGGCTACTACTTTATCATTTGGGCCGACCTCATATTTGCTCTTGTTCCTAATCTTGCATAGTGGCCCCTTCTCTTTGCCCACAACTTCCAATAATCCTTATCTTGCGCCTGCCACTGAATCAAAATTTTTAATATTAAGTCTTTGTTTTCTCCGTTTTTTTTTTTTGTTTTTTTTTTTACAAACGGCATCCTGTAATTCTCACAGTCAGCGCTGCACATGCTTGGCTGTCTTATCTTGCCAGTTCCTTAAAACAGGGAGTAGCTCTGCATATTTAACTACTGCTAGCCAAAGAAGCAACAAGAAAAACTTTAACAAAGAACCCATTCTTAATCATTTCTCTAAATTTCCCAGAGACAGCTTCAAAATAAACTGTGTCAGCAAAAGAGAGTTCATACTTTATCATGCGTTCCAATGTAACTTTTAAATAACAGATAATATATATGAGACAAGCATTGAAACGCACAGCCATGTTGAATGCACTACGCACTGGCTCAACGTCTTTTTTTTTTTTTTTTTTCCTCTGGCTCGATTCCCTCCTCTCTCCTGTAATTATCTCTGCCGTTAACCCTTAACTGCCATCAAGTTCTAAACTTCAAACACCAGTAAATGCATTCTCCAGCAATCAAATCAGTATTTTAACTTAACACTGTACATTAATTTGTTGTATAGTAGTCCTTGTGCAGCATCTGTAAACCAAAATCTCTTCTTATTAGGGTTTAAAACAATTAAAAAAAAAAATCCCTGGTACATGTGCTTGCAATTCACAGATAGCAGTTACATACATTACAATCCTTAATTAATAATGGGGACTTCCAGTTCCCCATTTTGTGCGCCTGAGCCACCATTACGAGGGCGGCTCCCTCCACTAACTTCTTTGCCCACGACGGAGGATTCTCAATAACTGCAATCCAAGCAGTTATGTACGGTATATCCTCAGGGCAACCCGGATTCCCTTCTTCACTAACTATTTTCTGGACCCTCGTGGCCGTTTGGAAATTGAAAGTTCCTACCGGAGGCCAATTTACACACAAACTGGGCCACCTATGGGTGCATCGTTGAATCATTCCGGGTTTAGTACATTTATGTCTATCGAACACTTCCCTATAGTGTTCCGTCATGACTTTTAATGGAGTCGAACCGCCCCCTCCCATCAGGATAGAATTCACAGACAAAGGAGGGAAGGGAAGACGGATAGGTAAGGGGTCCGTATCCGTCAGACACAAAAGGGTCACTTTCACACAACAAGAAACCTATTCCCACTATCGTATG
This sequence comes from Rhinatrema bivittatum, assembly GCF_901001135.1. Taxonomy (NCBI): domain Eukaryota; kingdom Metazoa; phylum Chordata; class Amphibia; order Gymnophiona; family Rhinatrematidae; genus Rhinatrema; species Rhinatrema bivittatum. The sequence continues at coordinate 39,005,873 of NC_042617.1, read as the reverse complement.
CGTTACTTCTTTTTCCTCTTTTTATGCGCGTGGCTTTCGGAATGCAATTCCTACCAAACCACCGCTTGGGGTGTGATCAAAGCCCCCTCGGTCCCCTCACGGATGGACCGGTTATTTGCTACTCTTTTAGCTATTCTTCACTTTTCCCATCATTCCCTTAATACTCGCCTGCAGGGTTCTTCCGAACGTCATGAAAGCCTTCTCCCCGATCACCAGCCCAAAGGTCTCAGAGGATCTCCGTGGAATGACCCCCTCAGATACCTGATCACTGAACTCAGCGGTGGCCACTCACCAGGCAAGTCTGGGGGATCACTCCGCCACAAAATCCCCTGGACCAACTGGGGGGCTAAAATAGCGTCCCCGGTACCTCCTGGCTGAGGCTCGCCAAATGTAACCGTCTCTTTTTAGTCAGTAAGGAGGTCCAGACAACTGATCCGTAAAGATAGACTTTTATTGCCAGCAAGATGCAGCTAAGACAAAGGCTCAGTACAACTGCATGCCCCTCCCCTCCAGGAGCAGACTCTTATGCACTTTACAGTTCTTATCTTTTACACATGCGTTCTAAGCATTGCTGAGCAAGCATATTCCGGCTGAAGGGGCTACTGACCCCCTCCCTAGACACCCTGGAACTTTCGTGAAACTTCTCCCATGTTCTGCAGGAGAGGCTGCTGGGACTTGCAGTTCTGGAAAGGAATTCGCGAGTCTGCAGTAATACAGCCCATCACATAATACATCCATTGTTCTAATCTAGGTTACAGCAGTGAAAGCTTATCAGAGAATAAGAACAGCGAAGCCAAAAAATGAAAATGTGCAATGTGCTGACAGAGAGTTTCTCAATGTCCTAATTACAGCTGTATTGCAGACTGTAAGTAAACCCGTCATGAAGCAGGGAATTCTGGTACATGAAGTCCTTTGTCAGGTTGAAGCGTTCAGACCCCTTCAGGAGCAGCCCCAAAATAAGAAAATGCCTGTCTGGCCAGCTTGTGAAGTGAAAATAATACAGGTGCAACACACATTGCAATAAAATACCTATGCAAAGCACTAAAATAGCACACAGCGTGGTAACTCAAAAATTATCCTAACCATACCTCTTTTCCTTATTGCAGGCATTATCATGCAAAATTTATAGCACTTTGATGAATCTAGACCCTAGTTCGTGAAAAAAAAACCCCTGTCTTGGGCACTGTGGCACAGCTGGTTCACTGCAACAGGTCCCCTATCACTCCCAACCTGCTTCCCCCCTGAAGTGAGGAAGCAGGCTGTGAAAACACAAGCCTTCCTTTCTCAGTGGGAGTGACAGCAAGATCTCAAAAACAAACAGTGGAAAAGAACAGCAAAGGATCTGAAATGTTTCTAGTCTTCAACCAGAAAATTGCTGTTGAATACTCTATCAGAGAGCTCAGCAAAGCACAATCTCTTCAGGTGATTTCTAAAAGCAAATTCATCTAAGTTCGCACTTTCTCAGAACTTAGGATCAGGGTCAGTGGATCCACAGAGCAGTGATAGGCTGAATTGGAAAAATGCTTCACTCTGATATGTGGGCATTCTGGTTTCCTTACTGACATATCCTGGCAAGTTTGTGAGGTCACACATAAGTCACAGGCAAGGGCTGGTAGCTATGGAGACTACCATATGACCGCCCTCATCAGCTCCATAGAGTAGAATGGCTCCATGGACTTTAAGAGACATTAAAGTCTATAGGAGCTAAACAAATGAAATGAATATCTTTCATTCGTGGAAAGTATCTCATTCATTTTATGGGCACCATGAATGGAATAGGGGGCCTATTCATTTTGGGTTTGACATTCATTTTAAATGATGCACATCACAACTACCCATTTCATATTATTGTGATGCCAATCAATCAAATGCATTCCACTTTGAGCTCCATCCCTTTCCAAATTATGCCCCTAACCTTCCAATGTTGTTATAATAATTTTGTGATAGTGACTTTGTGTTAGAGACCAGCTCCCCAAAGGGGAGGAGTTAGCAATCTGTTAGAGACCAGCTCCCCAAAGGGGAGGAGTTAGCAATCTGATAGAGGCCAACTCCCCAGAGTTAGCAATCTGTTATAGATCTGCCCTCCAGAGGGGAGGAGTTAGTAATCTGTTATGAATCTGGATGCTGGATACTTCCGTATAAAGAGGATTAAGCTATAAGCGATCACCCCGCCAAGGGGCGAAGTAGCACGCTGTATGGATCTTACTAAAAGTAGCAATCTGTTAGTGCTCTCTCTTCCAGAGGGAAGGAGTAGCAACTGTTATGCTTGTGTTCCTGTAGAAAATGAACCAGCAAACTGTATGATTCCCATGGGGAGATAGCTATCTGATATGGATCAGCTTCCTCAGACAGAGGAGTGATGGTCTGATGTGGGGTTGGCTCCCACAGAGTGGTAGATGATGATACCGCTCTTATAGTGTAGGAATACACTTTAGAGAAATAGTGAATCCCTGGGCCGATGGCAGTTGTCAGCGCCCTCAAGTGGAGATCCTGAGAGGGACCACTGGCTAGGCTGGAGTATTGAGACAAACACAGATAGTTCTTTATTAGATTGGAAGAGAACCACCACAAGGTGGCAGTAGTGAGTTGATATGCCCGGCAGGGCTGAAGTCCCTCTGATACTGGAACCACGATCTCTGAGTTGTTGAGCTGATGAGAGACTATAGGTAGTGAGTAGACAGGGGTGATGCTGGGCATACCAGTGATAGAGATGCACTCACAATTGTAGATCTGTAGTGACTTCGATATGCAACAGAGAGTCTTCAGTAATTCAGGAAACAGAGCCACAGGCGAGTAGTGGTTCTTGTAAGCAGTCTGAAATAGAACTCACAATAACTGTGTATGGGATGGCTTCTGCAATAGAAGAGAGGCTATGAGAGATTTAGGAATGTAGGCCCTCGTGGAACGAGTACCAGTTTCCTTTCTGTTAATCTGTAATAATAATCCATAGATATAGGTAGATCCGTATCTCTGAGGATGAAGAGGTATGAGAAAGGAATTAGGAACATAGGCCCCCGCGTGGAGCGAGTACCAATTCCTATCCGCAATCATCTGCAATGGTAACTCACGATCTCCGTTCCTGCGATAATGTCATAGACTGAGGGAGCCATAGCGATTACGAACAATGGCCCTCGGAGCGAGTACTGGTTCCTGTCTGAATTGGACTCACAGTGTTCACGTCTGCAATCGCCTCCAGGCAGTAGGAGTCTTCTGAGTCTTCGGGAACGTAGGCCCGCGAGGAGCGAGTACTGGATCCCGTCCAACAATCTGAAATCAAGAATAGAGAGAAGCGGGGCCCCCGAGGAGCGGGTACTCCTGGTAAGTTTGAAAAGGCGAGCAGTGGAGAAGAATTCCCCTTGCT